>NC_139918.1:10432751-11090384 GCF_963514095.1 Eutrigla gurnardus
ACCTGCCACCCCGAAGGTCAGCACGATCAACTGCTGGCCAGCATTCCAATGTCCACCGAATACCAAGGCCGGTGGGGGACTTGGCATTGGAGGCTGCAAACTCTCCCGGTTCTGTATCACACGCTGTTACTGCACTTTTTAGACCCTGGCGTTAGTTACATCTCCTTTGGTTTATTGTCGGGACGACCATTAAAAAAAAAGGGGTAGATTGTAGCAGGATAGAGTCTTGTGTTCTGCTCCGGTTTGCATGGTCCTGTGTTTTCTTGTGCTCGTGATCGCTTTCAATCGACAGCCAATCAGTGTGTGTCGGCATACTATAAAGACAGGTAGTGGTCCGTTTTGCTCTCCCTCTGTCGCCGTAGCTACCTCACTTCCGGTGTGCCCGCTGCTGCAGCAGGTATGAGAGCGGTCTTTGCTTGTGTCTTCGTGTCATCAGTTTTGTTAGTATGGTGTTAAAACCGAATACATGTCATCTTGTAGATGCCGTGGACCCTTATCCTTTCCTCCGCCATGAGGCGCTCACCGATCACAGCTGGTAGGTCGATCTTTACCGTGCGCTGTCACATCATTTAGCATATAGTAGCTAATGGCTGTTGTTGTTTATAGGTATCCACTCAGTGGCAGAATAACATCCGAGGGCTCGTCCGCTTCCCCTCCTCAGCTGGCTCATAAGTACGGCCAGATTGGGACTGCGGGTTTGTGTCCGGTAGCCAGGAGTGTAGCAGCTACTTCCACCTTTGACCACGCTGCTGCTTTGCCTCCCGCTGTTATTGCGGTCATCAAGACTTTGCCTCCCGCTGTTATTGCGGTCATCAAGACTTTGCCTCCCGCTGTTATTGCGGTCATCAAGACTTTGCCTCCCGCTGTTATTGCGGTCATCAAGACTTTGCCCTCCGCTGTTATTGCGGTCCGCGCGGCGTTACCTGCCGCTGATTTGCGCATCGTCTGTCTGTTTGATGACGTATTGCTCATCTTGTCCTTAGTTATTTTAGTCCTGGCCATTTTAGTAAAGTAGTGTCAGTGTGCTAAGTCTATAGTTTTGTGTATTTTCTACTTGGTTAAACCCTTTTTATATTGTTTTGGGAAATTAAGTGTTTATTTCTTAGATCTTCAGTTGTTTTTGTTATTTCATCCCCACCATTCATCTGGTTTTGTTCTGTTAACCGTATCATCTTTATTTTTACAGCAGTTAATGTGATTGTTTTGTTCATTTTTGTGATCTGTTCACTAATTTGTATTCTGTTCCCTGTTCGTTTTAGAAGACGAGAGCCTAAAGTGGTGGGGGTTGGTGTTCCCCGGTGGTGGCGTCCCCTCCTGTGTGCTGTGTGGTCTCCCCCGGGTGTGATCCTTCACGTGTGTGTGTGTGTGGATGTGCTTACACGTGTGACTGGGGTGACCCCCTCTTATGGACCTTTCCCCTCCTGGTGGCCCACCTCCCCACTGGTAAGCCTCAGCTTCCCCCATGTTTCTTTGTCCTTTTAATTATTGATTATGTGTATGCTGGTCTGTGGTTGTTGTATTTAAAAATAAAAGTCTTGTGGATGGAATTACGCCTCTGGCCTCATCGTATAACGGACCTTTTGTGCCTTTCTTGTGAGTGACCAGTTTGGTCAGAGGTAAAAAGAATCTTATTCCTTGGGTGAAATTCCCAGGGTGGCGTTGTTGGCTCCTCCTCTAATTATACCACCTTGCTGGTCGACCTCTCTAATACCGCACGCCACAGCTAGCAAAGCAGGTTACCTGTCCGGAGAAAACATGAAGTTCACCACTCGTGTTTCTTGACTCCAGTGCCTACAGTCAACCCCACACACACACACACACACACACACACACACCCACACACACACACACACACACACACACACACACCAAGTGATACAATCAATATTGTGAGGTGCAATTTACCACTACAATACACGTGCAGTGCGCGAGGACGGATCCAGGAACCTGCCCTGGGAGCCGCTGCCCTAGTATTCTGGAGGGGGAGGACAAGAAGGAGGGGTGCTTACTAACACCAGAATGCTAGATGGGATACACTACTACACAGACACTTCACTCCACAGAACTACTGGGGCAACCACTACCACGTGAGTCGGGGGGGGGGGGGGGGGGGGCCTAGATGGCGGCCATGACAAAATACCTAAACAAAAGAAAGAAAACTGTAAAGGGAGGCACAGCTATCATTAAACATAATTTAAATAAGGCAAAGCAGCAGGAGCAATCGACCTGCGGACACAGAATCGTTTTCAATTAGTGCTTGATGAAATCATACGCAGATGATTGACATGTTAAAGAACAAACAGTCTTTGTTTTACCTGAATGCGACTCGGAACAGACAACAACCGACAGATGAACGGTCCTCCATCAAAATTATTATTCTTTTTATTATTATTACCTTTTAGGCGCCGCGTCTTTTAAGTCGTGCCAATGCCCGGCGGGTGCCCGCCCAAGACCCTCGGCAGCACACCGTACGAACACTTGTAGCGTCTGCCAGTCGACCCGACAACCTATTCTACAATAACCCAGGATAAGACACATTTCACTGGAGGCTTAGTCCGTTAAATTATATAATGTTTCACATACCTTCTCTACACCAGAGCACCATGAGTCCACCCCACACACAGCTGCAGACCTATCTGGTACCAGGTAAACTCTCCAAGTGCGGCCGTGGTGACCGTTTTATAAACACCTGGCCTAGCCATCAATGTAGCGTTAGCCAGTCAGCTGCTAGCTAGGCATCGTGACGTCAGGGGGCTACCGGAGCTGCAGAGGGACAAACTTCCCCCAGACTGTGGTGGATTTGATTGAGCACTCGGTGCTCAACTGTATTGGACTGTCACTACTGCCGGGTTCTGGGATCGGCTGTGTATGTCTGTGTTGTTGTGTGATTTGAGCGCCAGTAAAAGAACAGCTCGTACTGCATCCTTGCCTCCGTGTATTCATATTAGATGCTTCAGTAGGTAACCCACGAGTAATACTAGTACAACAGTAACCAGCATTACTTAAAGCTACAACATGGTGTCAGAAGACGGAGTTACGGAGTAAGTCGAGGACAGCATAAAAACGAGTTAACTACTGAAGATTAGCAGGCAGCTAACAAGTGCTAGAGCGCACGAACATGGAGCAGTTCAAGCCACCGCCACCGCTGATACTTACCGGCAATATCGCTGAAAATTGGCGCAGATGGGAGCAACGCTTTCAGCTGTATACGGTCGCTTCAGGTGCGGTTGATAAAGACGAGGAGGTTAAAATAGCCATTCTACTTCATACTGTCGGCGAGGAGGCCCTGGAAGTGTATAATACGTAGGGATGTCCGATAATATCGGCTGTCCGATAATATCGGCCGATATTAGCCTATTTTTGTAATATCTGTTCATATCGTTATCGGTTTTTCCACCGATAATGAAAACCGATTATATAATGCCTGGGTTGTGCTGCTACCTGCTGCTGCCGCTGCTGCTGCTCGGGGGGGGGGGGGGGGCCTCGGGGGCTTGTTGGGTCCTGACATTTACCGGCGCGCAATTGATGACATCATCAAACCGCACCACCAAAAAAACAACAGAAAAGTGTGGCTAGTGTAGCTAACAGGTTGCTCGCTCGTTGTTACACAAAATGTCTGCGGTCTGGAGTTTTTTTAACGTTTCACCTGCGGATACCAGATTTGCAGTTTGTAAAGATTGTGAGGCGCATGTCATGCGAGGGGGGACCAAGGCTTCGTCATTCAACACTTCGAATTTAATCTCTCACATCAAGAAAAACCACCCGGAGGCACACAAAGCGTTTTTGCAGCAACAAAGTAAGGCAAAACAACAACGAGGAAAGGACTCCGTGAAGAAAACAACGCAACTGTCGCTCAAAGAGTCAGCAGAAAAAAAACTGAAATACAACAAGGAACACCCAAGAGCGAAAGTTATCAGCCAAAAAATCATGGAGTGCATTGCGCTGGATAATCAGCCGTTTTCCATCGTGCAAGACGCCGGATTCAGCAAACTTGTGGAGTTCCTCGAGCCACGCTTTGCCATGCCCAATCGCAAGTATTTCTCGGATGTTTGCCTCCCTGAGTTGTGCATACATACCTGGGAGAAGTCATCATCCTCAAGAAAGAATGCCCTTTGAGCTACTGGAAGAGCAACCAGGCCCGCTTCCCTGCTATTGCCCGTGTAGCACGCAAGTACCTCACTGCACCCTGCACCAGTATAGACAGTGAACGGCTGTTCAGTGCTGTCTCGCATGTCATCGACGAGAAGAGGAATCGTATACATTGCGACAATGCTGAGATGCTTATTTTCATTCAGAAAAATCTCCCTCTTGAACAGTAGTACTAGGATGAGAATTAGAGCACTTTAAGTCGTTGCACTCTAATTTATGTTTGCTTCTTTGAAATGAAGCTGTTTTTATTTTTGTGCCTTTTTTATTTGCACATTTTTTGTTACTCATGTGAAAGAGAGGGCAGAAAGAAACGGTTTATATTTTTAATGATTGTTTTAGCCAAGTTATGGACAGTTACATATGGCCCATCAATCTTTCAGCATCTTTCTCTGGACAAAAGGAGAACTTTGTTTACTACTCTGGAAGGTTTGAACTGAACTGTGTGCCTTTCTTGTTTTTATTGCACACCACATTAATATTGCAGGTTTTGTTTTTGCTCATGTTTAACAGGGCTGATTGAGCCCAGTTTATATTTTCAATTGACAATTACTGTATTAGCCCAAGTAATGGGCTAAGGACTGAGTCTGTCTCTAGGCTATGTCTTTGCACTTTTATTGCCTTTGTGTGCACTTTACCTCATTCCAAAAGTGTTGTTTGTTGTACCTCATAGAAATGAGCAGTTTTCAGTAGGCTGTCCTACACTACACAATGTGTAGTACACATGTTTACACATGTTGACAAAATGTTAATAAATATGGAACTTTCCCATTAGTTGAAGTAGTGTCCTTATTTTTTTTATAGACAATGTATGACAGGAGATAATGTGATGGGACCTAAAATTAGTCTGGGGGGAAAAAACGCCTGCATATGTATATCGGTATACCATATCGGTTGATATCGGAATCGGAAATTAAGAATTTAGAGAATATCGGCTATCGGATATCGGCAAAAAGTCAACATCGGACATCCCTAATAATACGCTTACCATTCCCCAAGAAGGAGACGAACCAACGATGGAGGAAGTGCTGGTAGCATTCAGGAATTACTGCAGCCCACAAAAGAACGTTGTTTTCGAACACCATCAGTTTTGGTCGCACACGATGTCATCAGGAATATCGGCAGACAGATTCATCACAGAGCTGCGTCAAAAGAACAAAGACTGTGAGTTTGGCAGAAATGAAGATGACATGATTAGGGACAAATTAGGGTTTAGCATAAATGACACTCGTCTGAAAGAGAGACTGTTACGTGATAATGCGCTCACTTTGCGTAGAGCCATAGAAACATGTAGATCTGCAGAGCTCGCCAAGACACAAATAATGCAATGCAAGCGTCACCAGTTGTCCACGACACCGCAGTGGATGCATTAAGCAAAACCGGAGGGCAAACACGCACGGGCAGCTGGAACAAGTACAAAACAAGGCACAAGAAGCAGGTAACAAGTGTCTGCTGCAAGTGTGGAAAAACGCATGAGCCCCGTCAATGCCCAGCTTATGGCGCTATGTGTCACAAATGTGGAAAAAACAACCATTTCTCAAAAGTGTGCAGGGGTAGCACAGAGAAAATCAGCAAATATAGATCAAAGACTATAACATAGAAAGTGAAGTGGACTCTCTCTACATTGGCATGATTAGAAATGGGAACAACAAGAAAGCAGCACACCAAGCAAAAGGCACTGTATGGCACGAAACAGCCACAATCAAGGGCGTAGCAATTCATTTCAAACTGGACACAGGTGCCGATGCAAATGTGCTTCCCATGCACGTGTACCGGCAGCTACCAGGTCCCATTCAGTTGCAGCCTACAGAGACTGTGCTAATAGCTTTTGGTGGAGCACGCCTACCAGCAGAAGGCGTAGCATGATTAGAATGCAGGACGTCCAAACGCGAAGCTGTGCTGAACTTTCATGTGAGTAGCCGAGCAGACAAGCCTATTCTGGGTGGAGAGGCATGTGAAGAGCTGCAACTGGTGAAAAGGGTGGATGCACTCACAGCAGCAGCTCCACAACAAGGAAAACCTCCAGCCACCAAAGAGGAGCTACTACAGAGGTATGCAGACGTCTTCACAGGATTGGGAGAGTTTCCTGGAGTTCATCACATACACATCGACCCCAGCGTCATGCCTGTGATTCATGCATGCAGAAATGTACCCCTCTCTATTATGGACTCACTGAGAGAGACACTCAAGGACCTACAAAACAGGTAGGTGATAGCACCTGTCAACGAGCCTACAGAGTGGGTGAACAGTCTTGTTGCCACAAGGAAAAAGAATGGTGCGCTAAGGGTGTGCTTGGACCCTTGCAACCTCAATGAGGCAGTCAAGTGCCAGCATTACTCCATCTTCTCCATCTTAGATGAGAAGGATGGATACTGGCAGATTAAGCTAGATGAGCCGTCGTCTAAACTATGCACCTTCAACACGCCGTGGGGCCGGTTCCGCTTCCTCAGACTCCCATTCGGGATCAGGTCGGCCAGTGAAGTATTTCAACAGAAGAACTGTGAGACCTTTGGCGACATTCCAGGGGTGTACGTCATAGCAGACGACATGATCATAGCAGCGTCATCAGAGCAGGAGCATGATGCAATCCAACAGAAAGTAATGGAGAGAGCGAAGACTGCGAACGTTAAGTTCAACAAAGACAAGATTCAGTTCAAAGTCGACACAGTAAAGTATATGGGACACATCATCACGGCAGCAGGACAGAAGGCCGACGACACAAAGATCAAAGCGATTGTCGACATGCCAACCCCAGAAGACAAGCAAAGTCTCCAACGTCTGCTGGGAATGGCAAAATTCCTGGCCCAGTACATACCAAACGAAGCCTCACTTACGGCTCCTCTCAGACAGCTGCTGAAGAAGGATATAGCGTGGCAGTGGTGCCCACACCACAGTGCAGCACTACAGACATTGAAGTCTACCCTCACACAAGCCCCAGTGTTGAGGTATTATGATCACAAGCAGCCGCTGACTCTACAAGCTGACTCCTCAAAAGATGGACTGGGTGCCTGTCTGCTGCAGGACGGCCGCCCAGTGTGCTATGCCTCACGAGCGCTCACCAACACGGAAAAGAGGTACGCACAAATAGAGAAGGAGTTGTTTGCCATTGTGTTTTCTGCCAAAAGGTTCCACCAGTATGTCTATGGCAGACCAGTGACTGTGCAGTCCGATCATAAGCCTTTGGAGGTCATTATGCGTAAGCCGCTGAGCAAAGCTCCAGCGCGGCTGCAAGGAATGCTCCTACAATTACAGAGGCATGATCTCAACGTAACATACACACCAGGCAAGCACATGTACATTGCTGACACACTCTCACGCGCCACGGCAAGCAGAGACGGTGACAATATCAATGAGAACCCCTGTGACGAGAGAGTTGTGTATGCCTTGGGAGCTACAGATGAGTGAGGAGACACATATTACAAGCTGTGTGTGAGAAACATGTAAAAGGCTGGCCAACGAAAAAGAAAAGTCTGGACAGGAAACTACACAGCTACTGGCAAGTGAAGGACAATATCAGCACTGAGAATGACATTGTCATGGTCGGAGACAAAATCATAGTACCCAAGAGCTTCAGGAGCGTGATTTTGGAGAAGCTGCATCTGGCTCACCAAGACATGCAGCACACAAAAGCCAAAGCGAGAAGAGTCCTATACTGGCCTGGGACGAGACAGAGACAATGGTGGAGAAGTGTGTGCAGTGCCAGCAGCTACAGTCCAAACACCAGGCTGAGCCACTCATACCACATCAGGTGCCAGAATTGCCGTGGATGAAAGTCGGAGCCGACATCTTCGAGCTACATGGTCAATCTTACCTGTTGTTAGTAGATTACCTGACAAAATATCCTGAAGTCCTCAACCTCTCTGACAAGACAGCTTACACAGTGATTCAGAAGATGAAATCGGTCTTTGCGAGACACGGGATTCCTAGGGAGATAGTGAGCGATCACGTCCCATTCGCCAGCTATGAGATGAAGGCATTTGCAGCCTCATGGGAGCAGGGTATAAAATTAGATTTTTGACCCACCTGCCAATGGCAGGTAGGGTCTGAAATTTTACCGGCCAAAATGTATTTTTACCAGCCACTGAACTGTTCACAATCACGACCTTAACTATAACAGTACAGTAGTAGTATAACAGAACCGCTACTTTTCATTAAATTTTCTTTTAGGCTGTGTTCCTCCACAGCTCTCCTCCTGAGGTCTCTTTTCGGGTGGTTTTACACCCGCAATGTGTCGCCACATCTTTAATTTCTTCTGTTTAAACCTCTTCGTATTCGATTCGTAGTCGTCGTCTTCTTCTTCGTCTCCTTTCTTCTTCTTCTCTTTTGATACATTTTTAAATGTTGAATGACGGTGGACAGCGAGGGACAAATTTGAAATTCGAAACGCAATCAGTAGATCTGCAGCCTGTAGAATTGTGTCTGTCACTGTTTGGAATTTATGTTTAAAGTTACATAGCAAAGTCGGCATATTTCAGCAGCCTGCCAATGGCGTGTGACCTATTTATTTTACTCGCCAAAACATATTTTTACCCGCATTTGGCGAGTGCCAATTTTAAACCCTGCATGGGAGTTTAAGCTCACACACTCCAGCCCAGGTTTCCCCTCTTCTAATGGAAGGCTGAGCGGGCCATAAAGACTGTAAAACATGCGCTGAAGAAAGCAACGCAGACCGGCACGACCCACATCTGGTGCTGCTGTCACTGAGGAACACGCCAGTGACAGGACTGAAAGACTCACCTGCACAAATGTTGATAGGAAGGGAAAGTGAAAAGGAGAAGACAATAAGTGTTAACTTAAAATGTTTTGAAAATGTTAAATGTTCAGAAGGTCTAGGCTACATGATGTCCCCAACAGATTGCTTAACAGAAAAGTGGTTTGCGGTTATTAATGAAAGCCATTTGTTAATTTAAAACAGGCTTTGTTGATATTTGAAATATGCATAGAAAAGGTCTGATTAACGTTGATGCCTTAGAGTTAATGGTTACCAAAGAGTTAATGTTGGAAGTCTCTTATAGGTGGGCCACTTGTCAGTTGGAAATAGAGGGATGTGGTGGATTTGATTGAGCACTCGGTGCTCAACTGTATTGGACTGTCACTACTGCCGGGTTCTGGGATCGGCTGTGTATGTCTGTGTTGTTGTGTGATTTGAGCGCCAGTAAAAGAACAGCTCGTACTGCATCCTTGCCTCCGTGTATTCATATTAGATGCTTCAGTAGTTAACCCACGAGTTATACTAGTGCAACAGTAACCAGCATTACATAAAGCTACAACACAGACCGTGACTACTCTGCCGGTTACACAGCAGCAATGCCTTTGTCACTGGGATCTATAACATGCTATTAATAACATCTTTACGCCTATCATGTTTTTGCGAGTTATATTTGGGTTCTGGGGAAATTGTATGACATATTTATCATAGTTAAAGTAAAATGTTGGTCTAATTCTCTGATCTAAAGACAATTATTCAAGCTAAAAAAATATTTATGAGACGTCTTTGCCAGGTTGTGAATCCGGTCTGCCCGTGTTTGGGCGTAGTATCACCACTCACCCAACTGGAGGATAAACAACATGCGAAATACGTGTATTTAGATAATAATATGGCCAGTCGGTGTTCAGGAAATAAACTATTTATTTATATTTTTTTAATTGCATGTATTCATAGACACTTGATGAAAATATAGTCTGTTTGTACTTCATATATGCAATTTTGGTCATTTTTGGTCTTTCACGTGACGAAATCACGAGGACTAGGCTTGGCGGAACCTTCTGCTGGTACAGTTGTTTCCGACAGACGGACTTCTCTGAAACTCCG
The DNA here is from genome assembly GCF_963514095.1 of Eutrigla gurnardus. Taxonomy (NCBI): domain Eukaryota; kingdom Metazoa; phylum Chordata; class Actinopteri; order Perciformes; family Triglidae; genus Eutrigla; species Eutrigla gurnardus. The sequence continues at coordinate 10,442,710 of NC_139918.1, forward strand.
CTAAAGTAAGCCTGGTGGTTAGTTTGGTGGGATAAATTCCCATGGTTACTTAGCGGAGAGTGCCTCAAGTCACGTTGAAGGAACGCAACTCTCACTAAAGGTAGCGAAGCTTATCGATATTAGCCCGGCTTTGCGCTTAGCGAGTTTGATGGAATACCCCTCGGCCGGAACAGCCTCCACTCCATGTTTGTTGTGAGCTCCGGCGATCAAGAATAAGCCAATCAGCAGGCTGTGTATGTAGGCCAAACCCACTCCCGCCGATCACGAGCGGGTCCGCATGCGCCCACTGCCCTTCTGTACCAATCAGGACGATCCGCTGTGAGAGCGAGCAGGGGCGGGAACTCGAGCTCTGCGAGACAGGCAGGGTTCAGCGCTGCACCAGAGAGAGGAAAACTGGACGAGGTCTCACTCTGAGGAATTCATCTGGACCGCGCGCTCGTCGAGGTAGCATCTGTTCCAACTCCAAACCAAAGTTTGAGCATTTTTTTGCCAAGAACTTAAACAATATGGCAAAACAATAAGAGGACTCAAGAACAACAATACAATGAAAACAATCTCCGTTTTTAAAAAATGAACTGATACCGCCTGTTAATTAAAATTTATTTCCTTTCTTGTTTCCTCTTTTTGCTCTTCCTTTGAATTTTCTCTTTTTATTTTACTTATTGTGTATATATATTATATGTATATACCTCACACTGTTTTGGTGCACATATATTTTTGTTAAAAAAAAAATAAATAATAATCCACTCATCCCCGGATTGCTGCTTCATTACTGAGCGTTTTTAGCCACCCTTTGCCTCGCGAGTTTCAAGTAATATCTTCTGTGTTTTCTCCAGAACGAACCCTTGTTTCTGGGCTCATCATTCCCTCCAGACCTCCCTGCTCAACTCATCCTGCTCCATGCTCGCTGCTCTGCCAGAGCTCCTGCTTGTCTGCCACCTGATCTCAAAGCCACACTACCACCAACCCCTGGCTCCATTCCCCTCCACCCTTCCCACATCCACTGCTTACCAATAACCTCCGGATCTATTCACCACCATCTCAGCGTTCTGCATCTGGGTTCTCAAAACTTCACACTGCACAAGTGTTCAAGTCATACCGTGGTCGCAACGCTGTTGAAGTAGCCCCGCCCTGAAGCATCCCCTGCTTTCTGGTCTATGTGACTCTAAATGGACCATAATTGACTAAATGGACGTCATGCTGGATTGCAGAAGACTTGAGACCATAAACTCATGTTTACAATGTTTATTGAGATAATAAAGTGTGAAATAGGTTGATTTTCTCATAGACTTGTATACAATCAGGCTTATATATATATATATATATATACAATAATTGCTGTAATAATTCCATTATAACTGTTATATTGGTCCATCTCAGACTTTGAGGGCTTCTAAGGGAAATAATTTTTCTCAGTCCTGTTACCAAAACTCATGTTATTATAACAGAACAAAAAATAACGTATGTGCTTCAGTGAAGGAAGCAGCGAGAGAGAGAGATGGAGAGTGGTAGAGATAGAGGACTTCACCATGGATGTAAGACAACAAGGACAAAAAGCTCAATACAACTGACTTCATGGAAACTGCCTGACCTTTTCTAAGAAGCACGTTCTAGTTTGGCCCAGATGTCTCTCTCAACCCCCATGTTACGACCTGTGACTGACCTCGGGGTGGGACTATAGAATATGGGACTATACAATATCCTGAAACGGGTACCAAAGGAGGTCTTCATGGGCTGGCAAGAAAAACCTGTTGACACCATGCAGAGAATCAGAATCAGAAAAGGTTTATTGCCAAATTCATTTTGACATATGTGGAATTTGTCTTGGTCTTAAAGCTGTAGTCTATGATTTGAAAAATTTGTCAAAATTGAGCCAATAGTAGCCATGCGGTCCGGGGATTGTGGCGAGCGATCACCGAGCAGTTTGGGATCAGGGACGTACTGCAGTCGGGGTGAGAGAGAAATCTGACCGGCATCCGCTGCATTTACACCGATAATGTTTCATCATTCGTGGCAGTAATAAACACTATTACTGCTTTGTACATGTTGTGGAAGTCCCGGACACACCGGGACACTAAACGGCGTCCTGCCTGAGTTTATACCCGGAGGGAATGTTCCCATTCATTGTCTATGTAAGAAGCCGTGCAATGCCGTCGTGTCGCGGCGAGTTTCGAGAGACGGCGCCGCCGCTTGCAAGCTCTCGAAAATATTTTAAACTGAGCGTTGTCGATCTCAAATAAAGACAGATTCAGCAACTGCATAGCTTATTTCTCGCCTAAAATGTTTTCAGAAACACATTTCGGTGTGTATGTGTGTGTGTGTGTGTGTGTGTGTGTGTGTGTGTGTGTGGGGGGGGGGGGGATGCTTTTTTCAAACCTTTCAAATCGTAGACTACAGCTTTAAGTGCGCACGATATTTACAAACAATAAACAGTAAACAATAAAGCAAGTACTGCCGTCAAGAACACAAGTTGACGTCAAAAATAAAATAAGATAATTTCCAAAATAAAAAGTCGAGGCTGCAGGAGCCGTGGCAGTGTGCTCTTGATGACTGAACTTTGAAAGGTTTTGCATTGAAGCAGTCGCAGCTCAGATTTTGTTGCTGTGCACAAGCAGCTGACATCCCTGTATGTCAGGTCTCCGTGGGCTATAGGGTCGCTGATGCATCCTCATATGGATGGAACTGGTGGCACATCTTTGGGCATCTCCAAAACGGTTTCCTCGTTTACAAAAAGCAACTTGAGTGTTGTGTCTGTCTTTTGCAAACAGCTCTGTGGCGTCAGGAATATCTGTCCCTTCTCTGACCAGACTGTCATCTTCAGGACCCCTCCCAACCATCCGGTGTTAGAAGACTAACAGGACTGTGTTTTGAGCATAGAATCAGCAAATACACATAATAATAGCCACATAGCATCTATGCTAACAGCATGTGGACACAGAGCACATGTAGTAAATCTTTTTCAAATAAACAAATAACATCTAAGAAAGAATTGAGGAAACAGACTGTACACCATTAATGACACCCTCAGTCAGCGCTAAAGGAGGAGGAGGGGGAGATGGGAGAGGAAGTGGTGAGGAGGGGGGAGGAAGAGAAGAGGAGGGGAGGAGAAGAAGAGGGGAGGAGAGGAGGAGGCTGGGAAGATGAAGGAGGTGAAGTCATTCAGCTCTTAAATTACTTCTGTCTAGTTGAGTTTACAGAACTCACCACTGTTTCCATCAAAATAAAGACAAAGTCCAGCATGGAGAGTCTCAGTGAACCTGGTCTGGACTCTGTGGAGGAGAGTCATGGTCTCAGAGACGCTGTAGAAGGACAGAATACCTGCTCCGTGATCCAGGTACACTCCTACTCTGGAGGACGGAGGACTTGAGACGCGAGTTTTGACACCGTTGTACCAGAAGTTATAACCGTTATTGTAACATTGTAACGACCAGGATTTGTCTTTCAATCCAAACACACATTGATTCCCTCTTCCTGCTCTGCTGATACTCTTGTATGCGACTGATACATCAACTCCATCTCCTCTCCACTCCACCTCCCAGTAACAACGTCCAGTCAGACTTTCTCTACTCAGGACCTGATCATAATCAATGAATCTGTCTGGGTGAGGAGAATAAGACTGCTGTTGACTCATAAATGTTGCTTTTCTGTTCCCCTCAGATAATAACAGACGTGTGTGTGCCGTGTTTGGATCCAGTGTGATTTCACGTGAATATCTTAAGAATCCAGCTCTGGTCCTGGGCTCTGGTTGTGGCAGTGAAACATCCACTTCAGTCCCTATAGCTAAGACCTTCATCCATTTCTCTGTCAGAACATCATGCAGGTCATCTCTGACCGCTGACACAGCCGCTGTCACGTCCTCAAAGTAGCGCAGAGGACGGGTGTTGATGCTGGATGAGTGTGTGGACTCACTGAGTGGTGACAGCGACGGGTAGTCGTGTAGAAACTGGTTGTGATCCTCTGTGTGTGAGAGCTTCTCCAGCTCAGCGTCTTTCCTCTTCAGCTCACTGATCTCCTGCTCCAGCTTCTCCTGAAGCTCTGTGACTCGACTCACTTCAGTTTCCTGCTGGGATCTGACCTGCTGCTTCACGTCAGAGCGTCTTTTCTCCATGAGACGGATCAGCTCAGTGAACCTCACTGTCCTCCACTGCTTTATCAGCAGAGTGGTTGATAGCCTCCACCTCCTGTTGGAGCAGCTTCACATCTTTGTCTCTGTCCTGGATTCTCTGCTGGATGTTTAGTCGACTCACATCCAGCTCTCTCTGCCTCTCAGTCCTTTCTGCTGCAGCTGAGACTGTGTCGTGGCCTTTGTGTTCCTCCACAGTGCAGAGATAACAGATAGACTGCTGATCAGTACGGCAGAACATCTTCATCACCTCATCATGATGAGAGCACACGTTCTCCTGGAGCTTGTTGGAGGGCTCCACCAGCTGATGTTTCTTGAATGCTGGTGATTCATGATGAGGCTGGAGGTGTTTCTCACAGTAAGAGGCCAGACACCCCAGACAGGACTTGAGGGCTTTCAGTTTCCTCCCAGTGCAGAAATCACAGGCCACATCTTCAGGTCCAGCATAGCAGAGACCAGCAGGAGCAGCTTGGAGTCCAGTCTTCTTCAGCTCCTCCACCAAAACTGCCAACATGGTGTTTTTCAGCAGGACAGGCCTCGGTATGAAGGTCTGCCTACACTGAGGGCAGCTGTGGATCTCCTTCTCATTCCAGAAGCTTTCAATACACTTCATGCAGTAGCTGTGTCCACAGGGAATAGTCACCGGGTCCTTCAGTAGATCCAAACAGATTGAACAAGAGAAGGTCTCCCGGTCCAGCTGAACTCCTTTCTGCGCCATTTCACCTCTCAGCGACGACGACTGTCTAAGTTTAACTCTGTGAGAAGTGAAACTGGTCTGAGGTCTGATCTCAACAACATGTGTTTCTGCAGTGAATGTGGCCTGTCAGCTGCTGCACTTCACCGCCATGTTGGTTCCACCCGTCCTCACACGGTAATCTGAAGGGGAGGGAACAAGGAAATCTGTGGACAGAGTGGAGCTGGCTGTGTTTGAGAGCAGAGAGAGGAGGGAGGAGTTCTCAAGCTGAGACTCCTTCCAGGAAGAGGAGCGGGTTGAGAGAGAACCTGTTTGTGTAACACTTTATTAACAACAGCGCTCATTTCTCATTCAGAAACATGTTTAGGAGGTGAACTCTTGCTTACAGGTCAAAATGAGAACGATAGAGAGGGACGACTTCACTTAAAAATACATGGAAACTTTTGGCTTTTTGTGAAAAATTGCCTGAATATCTTGTTGCTTTCAGACATCGGGACCTTCTGCAGTCATTCCCCAGTGAATGCAGCATTACATATAAGGCTATCAGCATTAAGATACAGTTCCTCCTACATTGTTTGTGTGATGTAAATAATAAAGGAACTAATGCAGTAAACAGCAATTCAGCAATTAAACCCAAAATCTGTCAAAGGGTGCTTTAATCACGTCTCCGTTCTACATCTCTACAATGTGTGATTCCTGTTGTCTATGATTTGTCACTTTTTCTGACTTCTCTGCAGCTCTCCACAACCTTGTTTCGACAGGATGAACACCTCAGTGAAGAAAGTCCATGAGATGCCTTTACTTGTTTATTTAGGACCAAACATGTGAATCAGAGCTGATAAATGGGCCTCGGCCACGTCATTGTTGAGTTGTTGCTGGGGGCAGAACACAAACCCAGATGACTGAGAGCTCATGAGGAAACAAACACGATGAGGGTTTTTTTTGTGCCATAATCTGCACAAATCACAAAATAAAGAGTGGAAAATGTTTAATATCCTGAGAAGAGATCCTCCCTTTCAGTTCAGAGTACAGAATGATCTATTAGCTGCTGTTACTGTGTCTCACTTGAGCATGCGTTTAGCTGATACAGATACATCTGGATGGAAATTAAGCGTGTTCTACTAGTTTCAAGCCAGTTGCTTTAATGCTAAAATCAAAATGTCCATATGAGCTATAATGACACTGTAAATTGGGAAAAACCTCTTTTAAAACTCAGATGTGTGTCTGAGAAACTAAACCACAACACCTGCGATTTGTATATATGTGTGTGTCCACTCGTGTTTATGAGGCACTTCATTTGTTTGATGGAACATTTGGATCACTGAAACCCATGTATGCTAGCATGGTAGGTTGGAAATCAATATTATCAATTGGTTGCCATGAAGAGTTCAAACAACACTCACAGTGACGTTGTAAGCTTGAAGTGAATTGTTTGAGGACCCCGATGATCAATGAACGATGCTAGTTTGTTCAGTTACAGCTAGAAGGGCTCGTTGGTCCAGATAACAGGTTTAGCAAATAAGCAGCACATTAACAATTCTATGAAACACGAGACAAAGACGCGTCTGAAATCACTCCCTTTTTACTCCATAGTGGCGTAGCCGTTTGTGGCGTGCCTGCTAGCCGCGGGACGATTGCTCCGCCCCTGCTTGCAGCGTCATTGAGGACGGCTCATTAATAACTCCAGGAGAGTGAAGAGTAATTCTATGGCGGTCTGCCCCATAGACTGTGACTAAGAAGAACCAATAAATGAGCTCACTATGAGTCGTGGAAGAGTGAACAAAGGAGTGATTTCAGACTCTGTAAAGTGTCTAAGGGTCTTGGTGAGGGCCGGAGAGGCCTCAGCAGTCGGACTCGGCCATCCTGTCTGGCCAAGCTGACTGACAGGTGCTGGGCGGGGTGAAGACGTCGGGGTCGCTGATGCCCAGCTGGAGATTGAAGAAGCGGGTGGAGGTGGAGACGCTGCTGTTCCTGGTGTATGTCTCCTGCACCGGGTAGCAGTCCTTCAGGCTGTACACACCTACCCAGGTCTCATCTGGTGGAGAGACAAGCAGACAAGGCTTTTATTCCATCAACAGCTGCCCTTTAAATCTGGTAGAAACCCCGCCGGAGGGTTTATTGGGAAGCAGCTGCACAAAGTGTTGAGCGTAGACTAAGGGGCCGATCACACCGAGACACGTCATCGCCCACAGGACCATCGTCTTCCTGTGGTACGGTTTATTGTAGATGTGGGGGGAGCGGGCAACGGACGAAAGGTTGATATTATATATTGACAGATTAGCTGTCGAAGGCTGTTGTTGGGACCTAACCGTTAGGACTACACAATGCGGCCTACAGAAGCCTACACATGCGGCCAGGACAAAGGGACAAAGGGGATTAAAAACTACACCGCCATTTTAGTTTCACATCTCACCCAGGTGAGAGATGCGACGCCACCCAACCATCCTATTGGCTGACATCTTCAGGGAACCCCGGGGGGTCCCCTGGAGCGGCCTGAGCTTTATAAACCGAAGCCGCCCGGAGAACGCTCTCTTATTCACTCTTACTCCGACTCCTACTCTGGCCTCTTCCTACAACCGGCGCAACACCACGTTGCAACGGGAGGCGACCCCCTCCCGCAGCGCACCGCTGCAACAAGAGGAACCAAGCCGGTTCCTGCCGTCCAGCTACCAGACGCTGTCTGAAGTAAGCTGACTAAATCGCCAAGCCGCGATTATATCGCCGTCCGTGGAAGAAAGAAACACGGACTGTTTTCTTTATTTGAGTTTGATCAACGAGAGGAAACCCGCTCTGCTCTCGTCTGGACGAAGCCGACTCATCACGTCCCCCGCTGACGCCGGGGACTCACGAACCACCGCCGTTACGGAACGCCGTCATCGTCTTACGCAACGATACCAGTAAGAGGCTATCAGTCTGGGCAGAGACACAAGTGATAGTGTAGGATATGCTTGTAATTCTTGTTACTGTGTTTTAAGTTCTGATCGCGGACCGCCGAGTCCGTTGGTTCATGTGCTGCTGTATTTGAATACTGATTGTGTACCACGCAGCTGGGTTGATTTCTGTAACAGTGTTTCCGACTAACCTCCGCTATATTCGCGAGCTCAGAAAGCCTCTACTATCAGTTAAAAGACCGGTCTCGCGGAATAAACGCCAGTTCATTCACGCGAGCCCGTGTGGTAGCAGCACGCTTTCTGCCCCTCCGAATATCGCTCGCGCATCCTCTCTCTCTTTGTTTGTGTCCCGCTAACACACACACACATAGGCTACACGCCGCACACACGTGTCCTAAGCCAGCTGTTCCCGGCGGGCGCTAGGGACATAGCTACATCTGGTGGCTACATACGGCTATCTCTCTCTCTCTCTCTCTCGCTACTCCGTCAGACCTCAGTGGCTCCGCCCCCGACCGCTGCGAGGAATAGCTCCACCTCTCTCTCTCTCTCGCTACCCCATCGAACCTCAGTGGCTCCGCCCCTGAACGCTGCGAGGAATAGCTCCATCCGGTGGCCGCCCATAGCCATCTCTCCCTCTCTCTCTCTCTCTCTCTCGACACGCACGCACGCACACGCACACACGCACACGCACGCACACACTCACATACGCACACACACACTCCACGTGTGTATCTCCCTTTGTTTAAGCTTAGCTTTGTGTGTTAGGTAGTTAGGTAATAAGGCTTTGTTAATTGCAGTGTTATTGATTGTGATCATTATTACTGATTTTAATAAATCTTATTATATTATAACTAGCGGTCTCTTGTGCTTGTTGTGTATGTGTCACTGGATAACAGCAGGTTGTGAAGGCTAGTGCTTGAATTTCACGCCTTTTTTAATTGTTAGATTGTTTTATGCTTCCATGCCAATGATCACGATGATTGGCATGTGAGTATAAAACCTTCATATTGAGACTGAATACAGTTTTAGGTTATCTTTTCCCTGATCCCAGGGTGGTGCCCCGTTTATACATGATTATATCATGATAATATATTAAATATAATTATTAATACCGATAATCATATTGATATTAATAATTAACTGTTGATAACCAAATCTGCTCCTGCTACAACCCCAACATAAATGGTGCCCCGTGTGAGGGCTTCTTAAACCAGCTTTATCCAGAGATTTATGCACAATAACCTGAGAATTATAGTAATAATAACAATAATAGGAATTGTTGTTATTGATATCATTGTTTAGAAATCGATGTTCAAGGATCGATTTGTTTGCTCCCTGTTACTATTTGCCAAGCAAATACAGTTGAGGGTTGCATATGCATGTTGTGATTAGCCATTTATTGTTTGACAACAATACTAACAAACACAGGGTTAGGGATACTAAGACGAGTTATAACACTGTTATTACTCACCAGAGGTGCTAGAGACACCTCATTGACAGTCCACAGGCTGTAGAAGAGTACTAACATTTCCATTGTAAGTCACAGGTCGACGCAGCTCACCTGTGCACCCACATCAGTATAACAACAAATACATTCTTTTTTCTTGCGATTAGCACCGAACAAGTAAAGCCACCGTATTCTCCCTTTACTAGAAGTAGAGCAGAGAATAGAGCCACAGAGTGCACCGACTCTGTGAACGTTGAAATTGTACCTTGCTATTTCCACCACGGGTTCTAGCTCGAGTTAAAATTTCAAAATAATTCCCTAACTGTTCCTGCCGTGCATTTCAGTTAGCGTGCCTTTGGCAAAGAATTAAGTAAGCAGCCTACAGTAAGTCTAAGTTGCTGTATAGAATCATTAGAGCGTGAAGCTGACCTCTCTAAAAGAGAACCGCCAGTCACCTTATCAGGTGATTTGCATAACCCCCCTCCTTTCTCTCCAGACACAATGGAGAACTTTTGTGAACAGTTCATCTCATCTGTGGCACAGAGCCTTCAGACAGGCTACTCTGAGTTTTTGCAGAAACTAAATCTCAGTGAGTGCCAAGAGGAGATCAACGTGTTACTGAACAGCAGATCTGATGAAGTAACATCATCCAAGGGTCCATTATTAAAATGCTTGCTACTGACTTTCTACAAACAAACCTGTCTCTTGGTTCAGAGTAAATCTGCCCTAGAGAAAAAAGTGGTAGTACTAGAGGAGCAAAGTGCTTGTCGCCTCCACGACGCTCAAGCAGCAGACATGAGAGCCATGCGTTATTTAGATGTCCTGCACACCACAGAGTCCCAGTTTTTGTCCTACAAGAACAGGTGGTCGAAGTCTAAACCAGAATGTCCTCCCTCAGCCGACTCGGCCAGTCAGTGTGATTCAGGCTTCTCCGACTCCCACTCTTTTTGTAGTGAAAATACGACTCCCCCGCCATGCAGAAGATGGGAACAGTTACCAGCGGACACAAAGTCCTTAAGACAAACTCCACTGAGAGATAGCGGTAACGGCTACGCAGCTTCCCATTGCTCCGACACAGACAGCGAAGAAACCAGCAGTGGAACTTACACAAGTTCTCCTCCAAAATCTTCCTATCTTTGGAACAAACCTGTAATTTGCGACGCGCCTCCTCAACCTAGCTTAGTCTCGCCTTCACCAGAAAGGACGCCACAGCGCTTCCGCTTTGAAGAGCTTGAGAGCATGGCTAAAGATATTCAACATTTTGATCCCGACAACTCGAACCATAATATTGACGAATATTTGAGAGAGTTAGACAGACTCCTGATTGACCTCCCCCATGCCTCCTCACGGGAGAAGCTCAGACTAGTCGGGAAGACCACAACCAGACATGTCCGCAGTTTCATAGGAACACTTGCACCCAGAACCCAGGACCGATACTCCAGACTTTGTGCAGCACTCCGGAAGGAGTATAGCCGGGACTGGGATCCCGCCGCCGCTACGATCAGTGCCCTCGCCGTCGTACATGAGGAGCAGGAATCACCCACGGAGTACTATTGGCGCTTCAGGGCCGCCTATGCTCAGGGCCGTAACTCCCCAGGAGTGGAGGAAGAGCCTGCCTTCAAGGCCCTCTTCCTGCATAACCTACACGAAAGTGTGCGCTACGATGCCACCATACACTTCAGGACACATCGACTCTCCATGCAAGAGATTCGTAATTACGCACAGATGGCTTGGGAAACCCACTTAGCGCGCAAACTTAAAAGCCAGCCCGCTAACTTCGACACATCTGCGTCCGAAACGTCTGCCGCCTTAAAGCATAGCCCTCATAACAGCGCGAAAGGGGGTGAGCGGCCAGCACGCCCCAGAAATCAGACAAAACCAAGGAACGAGACTAACTCCCAAACATCCGCCGCCTTAAAGCAGAGCCCTCATAACAGCGCGAAAGGGGGTGAGCGGCCAGCACGCCCCTGGAATCGGACAAACTCCCAAACTGACGAAGATAGGGATCCATGCGACCCGATCGAGAAGCTGATAAAAACGATAGCGCTATGGCGTGACTCGACCCAACCATCACTAAACTCCCCCCAGAAGCCTGGTAAGAGCGGCGTGGGGATACTGAGCATCACCGACATGCCCACCAACTGCGTCGAGATGGGCATTCACACAGAAGTAGTAGGAAGCCCTACTCCGAAATTCTGTCCCAGTCACGTGAACCAGCAGTGTACAAACATGACAACTCAGATAATGACAGCGCCTCTGACATTTCCTCTGTTTCTGGCTACATGGAGCGTTACAGCCCTGAGCCACAACATAGTAAATATGGCTAACTTAAATCTTCTCCAGGAGTAAACCAAACGACCACTAACCCCTTCTCCTTTTCCTCACTTTCCTTTTCCTCCTTCGTTCCGTTTTCATAGTTGGGGTGTGTCCTGTTTGAAACTACCTGAGTGTAATGACAATGTTGATGTTTGTGAAGATTGTGTCTTAGCAGATGTTTGATATAGGTCAGATGGTTAGAAATCTCTGCCCAGACCGTAGAAATCTCTGCCCAGACCGTAGAAATCTCTGCCCAGACCTTGCCTCAATCTCTGCCCAGACAATGCCTCCATCAAGTTATGGACTTTAACCTGAATGACTGTTTAACCTCTTTTCCATGGAATATACAGACTGTTTGGACTCCCACATGTTTCAAGGAATACATGGACGGTTCGGCCCTTATGTTGCTCCGAAGGTTGCGTCCCACACCTCAACCTTCAGACCAAAAGGGGGACTGTTGGGACCTAACCGTTAGGACTACACAATGCGGCCTACAGAAGCCTACACATGCGGCCAGGACAAAGGGACAAAGGGGATTAAAAACTACACCGCCATTTTAGTTTCACATCTCACCCAGGTGAGAGATGCGACGCCACCCAACCATCCTATTGGCTGACATCTTCAGGGAACCCCGGGGGGTCCCCTGGAGCGGCCTGAGCTTTATAAACCGAAGCCGCCCGGAGAACGCTCTCTTATTCACTCTTACTCCGACTCCTACTCTGGCCTCTTCCTACAACCGGCGCAACACCACGTTGCAACGGGAGGCGACCCCCTCCCGCAGCGCACCGCTGCAACAAGAGGAACCAAGCCGGTTCCTGCCGTCCAGCTACCAGACGCTGTCTGAAGTAAGCTGACTAAATCGCCAAGCCGCGATTATATCGCCGTCCGTGGAAGAAAGAAACACGGACTGTTTTCTTTATTTGAGTTTGATCAACGAGAGGAAACCCGCTCTGCTCTCGTCTGGACGAAGCCGACTCATCACGTCCCCCGCTGACGCCGGGGACTCACGAACCACCGCCGTTACGGAACGCCGTCATCGTCTTACGCAACGATACCAGTAAGAGGCTATCAGTCTGGGCAGAGACATAAGTGATAGTGTAGGATATGCTTGTAATTCTTGTTAATGTGTTTTAAGTTCTGATCGCGGACCGCCGAGTCCGTTGGTTCATGTGCTGCTGTATTTGAATACTGATTGTGTACCACGCAGCTGGGTTGATTTCTGTAACAGTGTTTCCGACTAACCTCCGCCATATTCGCGAGCTCAGAAAGCCTCTACTATCAGTTAAAAGACCGGTCTCGCGGAATAAACGCCAGTTCATTCACGCGAGCCCGTGTGGTAGCAGCACGCTTTCTGCTCCTCCGAATATCGCTCGCGCATCCTCTCTCTCTTTGTTTGTGTCCCGCTAACACACACACACACATAGGCTACACGCCGCACACACGTGTCCTAAGCCAGCTGTTCCCGGCGGGCGCTAGGGACATAGCTACATCTGGTGGCTACATACGGCTATCTCTCTCTCTCTCTCTCTCTCGCTACTCTGTCAGACCTCAGTGGCTCCGCCCCCGACCGCTGCGAGGAATAGCTCCACCTCTCTCTCTCTCTCGCTACCCCATCGAACCTCAGTGGCTCCGCCCCTGAACGCTGCGAGGAATAGCTCCATCCGGTGGCCGCCCATAGCCATCTCTCCCTCTCTCTCTCTCTCTCTCTCTCTCGACACGCACGCACGCACACGCACACACGCACACGCACGCACACACTCACATACGCACACACACACTCCACGTGTGTATCTCCCTTTGTTTAAGCTTAGCTTTGTGTGTTAGGTAGTTAGGTAATAAGGCTTTGTTAATTGCAGTGTTATTGATTGTGATCATTATTACTGATTTTAATAAATCTTATTATATTATAACTAGCGGTCTCTTGTGCTTGTTGTGTATATGTCACTGGATAACAGCAGGTTGTGAAGGCTAGTGCTTGAATTTCACGCCTTTTTTAATTGTTAGATTGTTTTATGCTTCCATGCCAATGATCACGATGATTGGCATGTGAGTATAAAACCTTCATATTGAGACTGAATACAGTTTTAGGTTATCTTTTCCCTGATCCCAGGGTGGTGCCCCGTTTATTCATGATTATATCATGATAATATATTAAATATAATTATTAATACCGATAATCATATTGATATTAATAATTAACTGTTGATAACCAAATCTGCTCCTGCTACAACCCCAACACTGTCTAAATCAGGCAGTAGACCCTTTCAATGTATCTGTGTATTCTTGTCTTTCAATAATTAATTTAATTATTGTGCGCTCTGAACACCATGGCAAATTCCTTGCAGTGAAAATGTACTTGGCAATAAACACTTTTCTGATTCTGAGCTGCAACTTTTATCATTATAGAATTAAGCCAATAAATAACTGCTGTGCAATTACTTGCAGAAGACATCGAGAAGGGTAACTGTGTATAATGTTATATAACTAACTATAAATACATCTTCAACCAGCATCCCCTTATGCATTTGATCTGATTTCACTGATTTCCATCGTTGTTCATAGCTTTTTGTCCAGGCCCGTTGTGTTAAAAACCAGACTCACGTTGGCGTGCCGGCTTCCTGTCTGACCACTCCTGAACCTCCACGTTGTCCCTGGGGCCTCCGATGAAGTATGGTCCTCAAAGGTGGAGTTCTCTGGGATGTCGAAGGGATCCCAGGCCTCGGTCCGAGTGATCTTTGAGCAGTCCTTGGTCTTCTGGTCAATCTGGAACATCACCATGTTCTGGTACAAGTAGATGTACTCAAAAAAACCGGAGACAACGAGGAAGGAGAAGCTGCACTTATTCATTCTTTGGCCGCAGAATGACCTCGACCCCATCCAACACCTCCAGGATGAGCTCAGACAAGGATGAAATTTTGATTTCAGAGGTGGGGGGGGGGGGGGGGGGGGGGGGGGGGGGGGTTAATAAAACTCTAACTCTTTCAGTTCACTGTGTTTTCTAGTAGTTCTTCTAGTATTCTATTGCTACTTTTAAGTTTACTGTTCCCTTTTTGGGATTGACTGGTTGTAAAGCATGTAGCAAAACATTATCACCCAATTCTAATTCAATAGTAATAACAACAACAACAATAATAATAATATAATTTTATTCATCAGATTATTGAGAGCTTTGTAGATGATGAGGAGGATCTTGAAGTGGATATGCTGCGTTATTGGGAGCCAGTGATGGTGTTGCAGGATGGGTGTAACGCATTTCTTTGAGTAACTTACACTTTGACTTCTAAAGAAGTCTCTTATGTCCACTTTTCTTTTTTTAGACATCCTGGCTGCGTCTAATTAGCCTACCAAACACACATACACACATACGCACGCACGCACACGAACACCGATTCAAACGTATGTACAAATGTAGCCTAAATGAAACCTCTGACCTGAACCAGGCAGGACAAACGCCCAACTTCCAGTAGCGGACTCCTCCTAAGAAACCGTGCCGTATCCATTTCACTAGCATCCGAGAAGTGATGCAGCTGTGCATTGCTTATCTTTCCAAAGTCCTTCGGCTTAATACACCGTTCCACCTTTAACAGTGACAGTTTATGAAGATTTGTCAGCCACTGTGTCCACTTCTGTAAAAAGGTTTGTGATTTTTCGTCATCCCAACCAATTTTTCTTTTGCACAGCTCTTGTAGCATCAGCTTGGGAGGCAGTGTGAATGGTGACAAGAATCCAAGAGGATTGTAAATAGAATTAACCACTGACAAAATTCCACGGCGTGTACAACTTTCAAGCGCAATCTTGAACATGAACATGTCTGATTCTGCACACCAGTGCAGCCCAAGAGCTCTTTCCACAGGTAAGTTGTCTTTATCCAAATTGAGCTCTTTGGATGCTTTAGAATGATCTTCTTCAGGGATGCTTGCTATAACTGCTCGACTATTGCTCGTCCACTTTGAGAGCCGAAAGCCTCCCTTTGCACATGCAGAAGTGAGATCTTGTACCATCTGCAAAGCTTCTTGTTCTGAGGACACAGACGTTAAACAATCATCTACGTAGAAGTTTTGTTTGATGGTCTGTCACACTTCGTCACTGTAATGAGCCATGTTGTCATCAGTAACTCTCTTTAATGCATAATTGGCGCAGCTCGGCGAAGATGTTGCCCCAAAAATATGAACCTTCATTCGGAAGTCCACCAAAGGTTGTGTCACATCTCTATTATGCCACCACAAAAAACGAAGAAAGTCGACTGGTTTCTGGGATACTCTCACCTGGTGGAATATAGCTTGAACGTCAGCCATTATGACAACTGGTTCCTGTCTAAATCTCAGAAGAACACCAAAAAGGGAATTTGTGAGATCCAGGCCTTGTAACAGCTGGCTGTTCAAAGAGGTGCCTTTGTAACTTGCTCCATAGTCGAATACAACTCTTAATGTTTTCTTCTTAGGATGATACACCCCATGATGTGGTATGTACCAGATTTTGCCTTCAGGTCCTTTCAGTTGTTGTTGAGGCACCTGCTCTGCATAACCATTTTTAATGACATCAAGGAAGTGCACATACTCCTGATGATATTCCTTGCTCCTCTGAAACTTTCTTTTCAAGCTCAGAACACGTTGTTCAGCAATGCACCGATTGTTTGGCATTATGACATCATCAACCTTAAAGGGCAAGTCAACACAGTAGTGGTTGTGTTCAAGACGAGTTGTTTTTTCCATGATCTGGAGAAATCGCATATCCTCTCTTGACATTAAAATGTCATCGCATGACCTTTCATTGAAGTCTTGGTTGTATTGTTTAATCAGCAGCTGTTCCACTTTATCAATGGAGATCCTATTGACAGTGACAGTAGGGCAGCCATTCTTCCCTGTATCACTTCCACTTCCTCTAAGTGGGCCGTTCACCACCCATCCCAGTAGGGTTCGAACAGCATAGGGTTCATCACTACAGCTGTTAATGATTTCCCAAGGTTCCAATAGCTTTGGGGCATTTGTGCCAATCAATTCCAACATTAAGCTTGGGAACTTTAATCCTTTGCAGGTAAGGCCATTTTCTGAGATCTTCTTCTGTACAATATTGTGACTTGTAACCGGCATGGTTTGCTGAGTGTAAACCTCAGGTAAGTCTAGAAAACTGTTGTCATCATAACCAGCTACTTCCAGTCCAGTCAGAACATGAGTCTTTACAGTATGTGCCTGTCCCATAGTTCGCAGGAAGATGTGTGTTTGGATGCTGTCCATGTTGAGCTGTCTCATCAAGCGTTCCGTGCAAAACGTCGACAAGCTTCCTGGATCAAGGAAAGAGTAAGTTGTCAAAATTGTATTTCCATTCTTAACCTTTACTTGCACAGGTACAATTGAGAGAACACATTCCTGTTTTCCGGCCCCAGTACGAGCACATGTCTGCTGTGGGACATTGATGTTGTTTGGTTGTTCAGATGTTCTGAATTTAGCAGCAATGTGAAGCATTGTGGGATGCCTTGAGTTGCATACATTACATGTTAGACAATTTTTGCAAGTCTTACTGATATGACCTGGTTTTAGACAGCCAAAACAAACACCACTCTGCCTTAAAAGATCAATTTTTTCACGGTGCATCTTTCTCTTTAGATGTTCACAATCTTCTATTGTGTGATCCTCTTTACATATGCAACATGATGTAGTCCTGCTTTTTGATTTGAAAAAGGCATGGGAGATTGGTGTTTCTGTAGATTTTGTATCCGCTGAAGTGCTGACAGCTGCAACAGTTGCAGGATATTTATTTCTGGTTCCAAATCTTGTGAGAGCTCTGCCTTTAGATGTAGCAGTCTGCATGTCTTGTATGTTACCAAAGATGGGATCGGAGAGAATTTTGATCTGATGTTCTAGAAAATTGACCAAATCAGAGAACAAGACTCTGCTTCCACATCTCTCCTGTAAGTCGCAAGCAGCTGCTCTCCATCTTTCTCTTAATTTGTATGGAAGTTTCATCACAAGTTGTTTCAAGTGTGAGGGTACATTGATCTCTGCCATGTACTGTAGACTTTCCATCATATTACAGCATCCTCTCAAAAACAACATGTATGTTTGAAGAAAACCAACATCTTCAGCTTTTATTGGTGTCCAACTTAAGGCTTTCTCCATGTAAGCTGCTCCGATTTTAATTTCATTGCCAAAGTGTTCCTTTAACAAATATCTGGCTGTCATAGCCTTGATCATTTGGCATGTGATAGCAGCTTCTGATGAGTTCTCTTGGCTGCCCCCTGGTGTACTGCTCAAGGTAGTACAAGCAGTCCTGGAGATTACTGACCTTTCTTTCAACCCCCTGTTCAAATGCCATAATAAAAGATCCATACTGTAGAGGGTCACCATCAAATATGGGTATTGCTCGAGGTGGAAAACATGTTGAGTGTTGCTGTTGAACTAACTGAGCAGTGATTTCTGTCTGTCGCTGCATAATGTTGCCAATGACCTGAATATCATTTTCATTTGTGATCATTTGTGGTGTAGTAGCAACATTGCTTGACCTGTAGTCTTGTAGTGGATTGAAGACAGTTGTATTGCCTCCTGGTGGCCTTTGTGAGGATTGCATTGGTTATATTGAGGTGAGATTTTCCATTAGTTGTGTTTGGGCAGGTTTTCTTTCCTTAGGACGTGCATCACGGAGGTGTAAGAGTTGTTGTAATGGTGGCTCTGTTTTTGGCCTTTGTGATTTTTCTGTTTTTGATTTTGTAGCTTTATTGAAATAGGAGTTAATTCCATCGGATGGTGCAGAGCCACTTCCCACGACGCTGCTTTCCAGTATGGCTATTTTAGCTGTAGCAGCAGCCAATTGTGTTTCCATTTCCAATTGCTCCTTTTGTCTTTTCAATCTTTCCTGTTCAGCATGCAGTTTTTCCTCCTGTGCCTCCAGTGCATGTTTCTTCTCCAGAGCAGCCTCTGCTAGTAAGCATGCAGAACTTGTGATGGAAGATTTGGGTTTAGATGAGACCTGAGTTTTTCCAGGGGGGGGGGACATTTGAAATACTGTCATTGGGTTGAATATCATCCTCCTGGTCAGCATTTGGTTGAATCTCATCCTGAATTACAGACTCCCAGTCATATTGTTTTGGAGCATCCTTCAACCATTTATTCACATCACACATGAACTTTTCATTTGCTTGCATTTTCTGTCCAAACCACGTTTGCTGCCTTTTATACTCTTCTTCAGGCAGAGGCATTTCCAATAATGCATCATGAGTTTCAGCAGCAGCATCACATAGCTTATTAAACTCATTTAAAAGGTTCTCAACACTGCACAAAGTATCAGTTGTTATTTTGACAGATAGCAGATTATCGATCTGCAGCTTGATTTTGGATGCTTGCTTCAAGGTTAACTTCCGGTTCTTTTGTAGGTTTTTGATTAGAAGTGAAACACCTTTTGTAGTTAATTTTCTCTCTCTTTTTGCAACATCACTTTTTGCAGCACACTCCTCAGAAATAACACCTTCAACATCAGCATTTTCTTCCATGTTCAAACAGTCAATATGTCGACATGACGTCTGCAGCGGAACAATATCAGTTATTCACAGTTGGTAATTAGTTTCTCCAGTTTCCAATTAACTTTCCATTTCTTATATCTCTTCCATCCCATCAACGTCCATGAAATCAAGTTCCACATCCAAAGTATCAACATAGTCCAGTTTCCTTAAATCACTCAAACAGGCTCAGGTTTTTCAGGCAGTTTTTATTATATGCTGATTTTACCTTCATCATCTACTGCACTGTCTGGTGAAGAGAGGAGGTGTTTGCGAGATCCATGGCTCTCAGCAGCTTCCTTCCAATGATATCCTTTTCCTCCACAGGGCAGTCAGTTCTTACTTGTGTGGTGACTATCTAAAAACAAAAACTTATTAGTCACCTGATGGTGGCTTGAGGACGAACTTTACTCGAGTTCAGAGGAAAAAAGAAAAGAAAAAATACGGTTGTCCAAGGTTGGTCTCTTTGGGTGATGTTCCCATTTATTGCAACAAAAAAGGTTATTAACAAACAGAAAAGTTCCTGGCTTTGCTCTGGCTTTCGGTAAGAACGGTGTGAACCCATCACCATCCAACTCAAACTAATCACCACTCATTTTAGGCAGCTGGGCCACTGCTGGGTGTCAAACAAACAAAAGAAAAAGGTACTGCACCCTGGTGGTCAAAATAAAACTTGCACAAGACACTAACTTAAAGGGATAGTTCGGAATTTTGGCCATAAGACCTATTTTCCAACTCAGCCGGTGTGTTTGAGACGTCTGGAGACGTTTTCAAGAAATTTCATTTAGTTCTTCTAGTTGCCAAGTTCGCTTGTGCTATGGCTAGCGCAAGTCAATCGTTCTAGCTAGCATGGCATTAAAAACACTCATACCGACTCCACAGTGCACCCGAGGCAAATCAATTAAAACTGTCGATGTACATATCTGTGTTGATAGAATAATATTTGAAACAAAACTAACCTTGCATCGCATGAATCATCCATTTTTTGAGGGACTAGTTTCTCAGCAGCAGCGGAATTTTACTTTGCTCCGTCGGACTCAAAACTCTAAGACTCGCTGCTCGGAATCCAGCCAGTAAATACACACCTGAACACCGCCAATTTGTCGGCACTTATGCCCCCAAGGCTGAAAAGCCCTCGGAGCTCACGCAAACACCGGGCAGCACACGGCCCCGCAAACCCACAATTACGCACCGCGAACCCGAACCTCTGCTTCGTCCGTAGACCCGTAAACCCTTGGATGCGTTGCGGGGGATTCCCTCCTGGCACCACCAGTCTCCGTTTGTTCGGTCCCGGTTCTCAGCTCCAGCGGGGGCTATCTCGGTCTCCACAGACGCTCGTTCACGTTCTGCCCTTTGAGCATCCCTCTCGCGCAATTCTTCCTCTGTATATTCAGGCTCGTACAGGTACGGTTGGGTTTGGGCGGAAAAAAACTCCTCATCAGAGTCTTCAAAAGTTTCAGTATATTCTCCATAAGTGTCCATTTCTGTGAGATTGAAGAAACCAGCACTGCAGGCTACTCTGCGTCTGTAGCAATGACAGCAGGTAAACAAACTATTATAGAACCGGTAACTTATAAGTGCTAGGTGATATCACTCCGCCGCTGCCATAGCCTACTAGGAAGTATGACACGCTGCTGCTGCTGAGACACAAATCCTTAAAAATGCAAGGTTGGTTTTATTTCAAACATTCTATCAACACAGATATGTACATCGATAGTCTGCCGTTACAATGGATTTGCCTCAGGTGCACTGTGGAGTCGGTATGAGTGTTTTTAATGACATGCTAACTAGAACCATTGACTTGCTCTAGCCATAGCACAAGTGAACTCGGCAACTAGAAGAACTGAATGAAATTTCTTGAAAACGTCTCCAGACGTCTACAACACACCGGCTGAGTTGGAAAATAGGTCTTATGTCCAAAATTCTGAACTATCCCTTTAAAAGGTGGCTCCTTCAGCATATTTTCAATGCTTTTCAGCAAAATCTGAGAGCTACCATGTACATGGGTGGCTGAGTTGGCATGGAATGACCCATCTTAAAACAAATTTTGGTTATTAACAAAACACATTTAAAAAAATCAGACATCAAAACGATTAGAAATACCAGTAAAACAACAAGAACTTAACATGGATATGACATTTTAGTAAATAGTCAAGTCAAATCAAGTAAATTTTATTTGTGTAATTCAATTACATTAAAAAAAAATGTTTCCCAGGAGGCAAGGCAGAGTAGATGTACAAGAATAAAATGACGACACAAAACAATGCAAGCAAAACTGTTGAGATCAAGATGATGCCTTCGTCATCAAAAACAGCACATTTAAAAACAAAGGGAGAGACAAAACGCAGACTTCTTATTTTCATCAGACAGTTCAAACTATTAAATGTTTACTTGTAGTTAAAAGCATGAAAAGAAAATCTTCTTCAAATGTGACCAACCTTCAGTAGGGGAGTGGGAAGAGAGGAGGGGGGGGGGGGGGAAATGGAGGAGATGAGGGGGAGGGAGAGGGGAGAGAAGGAGAGGAGGAAGAGAGGAGGAGGAAAGAAGAAGTAGAGGAGAGGGAGGGGAGGAGAAGAGGAGGAGAGGAGGAGGAGATGAGGGGGAGGAAGAGAGGAGAGAAGGAGAGGAGGAAGAAAGGAGGAGGAAAGAAGAAGTAGAGGAGAGGGAGGGGAGGCGAGGAGGAGGCTGGGAAGATGAAGGAGGTGAAGTCATTCAGCTCTTAAATGACTTCTGTCTAGTTGAGTTTACAGAACTCACCACTGTTTCCATCATAATAAAGACGAAGTCCAGCATGGAGAGTCTCAGTGAACCTGGTCTGGACTCTGTGGAGGAGAGTCATGGTCTTAGAGACGCTGTAGAAGGACAGAATACCTGCTCCGTGATCCAGGTACACTCCTACTCTGGAGGACGGAGGACCTGAGACGTTAGTTAGGACACCGTTGTATAAGAAGTTATAACTGTTATTGTTAAAGTGTAACGACCAGGATTTGTCATTGTATCCAAACATACATTGATTCCTACTTCCTGCTCTGCTGATACTCTTGTATGCGACTGATACAACAACTCCATCTCCTTTCCTCTCCACCTCCCAGTAACAACGTCCAGTCAGACTTTCTCTACTCAGGACCTGACAACATCCAGTGAATCTGTCTGGGTGAGGAGAATAAGACTGCTGTTGACTCATTGATGTTGCTTTTCTGTTCCCCTCAGAT
The DNA here is from genome assembly GCF_963514095.1 of Eutrigla gurnardus. Classification (NCBI taxonomy): domain Eukaryota; kingdom Metazoa; phylum Chordata; class Actinopteri; order Perciformes; family Triglidae; genus Eutrigla; species Eutrigla gurnardus. The sequence goes on from NC_139918.1 coordinate 10,464,882, forward strand.
AATAACAGATGTGTGTTTGCCGTGTTTGGATCCAGTGTGATTTCACATGAATATCTTAAGAATTCAGCTCTGGTCCTGGGCTCTGGTTGTGGCAGTAAAACAACCACATCAGTCCCTTTAGCTAAGACCTTCATCCATTTCTCTGTCAGAACATCATGCAGGTCATCTCTGACCGCTGACACAGCCGCTGTCACGTCCTCAAAGTAGCGCAGAGGACGGGTGTTGATGCTGGATGAGTGTGTGGACTCACTGAGTGGTGACAGCGACGGGTAGTCGTGTAGAAACTGGTTGTGATCCTCTGTGTGTGAGAGCTTCTCCAGCTCAGCGTCTCTCCTCTTCAGCTCACTGATCTCCTGCTCCAGCTTCTCCTGAAGCTCTGTGACTCGACTCACTTCAGTTTCCTGCCGGGATCTGACCTGCTGCTTCACGTCAGAGCGTCTTTTCTCCATGAGACGGATCAGCTCAGTGAACATCACCTCACTGTCCTCCACTGCTTTATCAGCAGAGTGGTTGATAGCCTCCACCTCCTGTTGGAGCAGCTTCACATCTTTGTCTCTGTCCTGGATTCTCTGCTGGATGTTTAGTCGACTCACATCCAACTCTCTCTGCCTCTCAGTCCTTTCTGCTGCAGCTGAGACTGTGTCGTGGCCTTTGTGTTCCTCCACAGCGCAGAGATAACAGATAGACTGCTGATCAGTACGGCAGAACATCTTCATCACCTCATCATGACGAGAGCACACGTTCTCCTGGAGCTTGTTGGAGGGCTCCACCAGCTGATGTTTCTTGAATGCTGGTGATTCATAATGAGGCTGGAGGTGTTTCTCACAGAAAGAGGCCAGACACACCAGACAGGACTTGAGGGCTTTCAGTTTCCTCCCAGTGCACAAATCACAGGCCACATCTTCAGGTCCAGCATAGCAGAGACCAGCAGGAGCAGCTTGGAGTCCAGTCTTCTTCAGCTCCTCCACCAAAACTGCCAACATGGTGTTTTTCAGCAGGACAGGCCTCGGTATGAAGGTCTTCCTACACTGAGGGCAGCTGTGGATCTCCTTCTCATCCCAGAAGCTTTCAATACACTTCATGCAGTAGCTGTGTCCACAGGGAATAGTCACCGGGTCCTTCAGTAGATCCAAACAGATGCAACAAGAGAAGGTCTCCTGGTCCAGCTGAACTCCTTTCTGCGCCATTTCACCTCTCAGCGATGACGACTGTCTGAGTTTCACTTTGTGAGAAGTGAAACTGGTCTGAGGTCTGATCTCAACATGTGTTTCTGCAGTGAATGTGGCCTGTCAGCTGCTGCACTTCACCGCCATGTTGGTTCCACCCGTCCTCACACGGTAGATCTGAAGGGGAGGGAACAAGGAAATGTGTGGACAGAGTGGAGCTGGCTGTGTTTGAGAGCAGAGAGAGGAGGGAGGAGTTCTCAAGCTGAGACTCCTTCCAGGAAGAGGAGCGGGTTGAGAGAGAACCTGTTTGTGTAACACTTTATTAACAACAGCACTCATTTTTTAGGAGGTGAACTCTTGCTTTCAGATCAAAATGAGAACGATGGTAGAGAGGGACGACTTCACTTAAAAAAACATGAAAACTTCTGGCTTTTTGTGAAAAATTGCCTGAATATCTTGTTGCTTTCAGACTCGATGTCCTCCTGCAGTCGTTCCCGTTCCAGTGAATGCAGCATTACATATAAGACTATAAGCATTAAGATACAATTAAAGCCAAAATCTGTCAAAGGGTGCTTTAATCATGTCTCCCTTCTACATCTCTACAATGTGTGATGCCTGTTGGTGAAGAAAGTCCATGAGATGCCTTTACTTGTTTATTTAGGGCCAAACATGTGAATCAGAGCTGATAAATGGGCCTCGGCCATGTCATCGTTGAGGTGTTGCTGGGGGCAGAACACAAACCCAGATGACTGAGAGCTCATGAAGAAACAAACACGATGAGGGTTTTTTTTCGTGCCATAATCTGCACAAATCACAAAATAATGAGTGGAAAATGTTTAATATCCTGAGAAGAGATCCTCCCTTTCAGTTCAGAGTACAGAATGATCTTTTAGCTGCTGCTTCTGTGTCTCATTTGAGCGTGCGTTTAGCTGATACAGATACATCTGGATGGAAATGAAGCGTGTTCTACTAGTTTCAAGCCAGTTGCTTTAATGCTAAAATCAAAATGTCCATATGAGCTATAATGACACTGTAAATTGGGAAAAACCTCTTTTAAAACTCAGATGTGTGTCTGAGAAACTAAACCACAACACCTGCGATTTGTATATATGTGTGTGTCCACTCGTGTTTATGAGGCACTTCATTTGTTTGATGGAACATTTGGATCACTGAAACCCATGTATGCTAGCATGGTAGGTTGGAAATCAATATCAATTGGTTGCCATGAAGAGTTCAAACAACACTCACAGTGACGTTGTAAGCTTGAAGTGAATTGTTTGAGAACCCCGATGATCAATGAACGATGCTAGTTTGTTCAGTTGCAGCTAGAAGGGCTTGTTGGTCCAGATAACAGGTTTAGCAAATAAGCAGCACATTAACAATTCTATGAAACATGAGACAAAGACCGCGTCTGAAATCACTCCCTTTTTACTCCATAGTGGCGTAGCCGTTTGTGGCGTGCCCCTTTGTGGCGTGCCTGCTGGCCGAGGGACGATTGCTCCGCCCCTGCTTGCAGCGTCATTGAGGACGGCTCATTAACTCCAGGAGAGTGAAGAGTAATTCTATGGCAGTCTGCCCCATAGACTGTGACTAAGAAGAACCAATAAATGAGCTCACTATGAGTCGTGGAAGAGTGAACAAAGGAGTGATTTCAGACTCTGTAAAGTGTCTCAGGGTCTTGGTGAGGGCCGGCGAGGCCTCAGCAGTTGGACTCGGCCATCCTGTCTGGCCGAGCTGACTGACAGGTGCTGGGCGGGGTGAAGACGTCGGGGTCGCTGATGCCCAGCTGGAGGTTGAAGAAGCGGGTGGAGGTGGAGACGCTGCTGTTCCTGGTGTATGTCTCCTGCACCGGGTAGCAGTCCTTCAGGCTGTACACACCTACCCAGGTCTCATCTGGTGGAGAGACAAGCAGACAAGGCTTTTATTCCATCAACAGCTGCCCTTTAAATCTGGTAGAAACCCCGCCGGAGGGTTTATTGGGAAGCAGCTGCACAAAGTGTTGAACGTAGACTAAGGGGCCGATCACACCGAGACACATCATCGCCCACAGGACCATCGTCTTCCTGTGGTACGGTTTATTTCTACTGTTTCTTAAGACGCATGTGAAAGTTCAACCTTTCAGCACCATCAATGTCACTCTAGGCCCAGGCAGCCAATCAAACTGAGCAAGAGGTGGGCTTTACTACTTGACCACGTCCTTCCTGTTTTGATGCCAGTAGATGTGGGGGGAGCGGGCAACGGACGACAGGTTGAAATTATATATTGATAGATTAGCTGTCGAAGGCTGTCTAAATCAGGCAGTAGACCCTTTCAATGTATCTGTGTATTCTTGTCTTTCAATAATTCATTTAATTATTGTGCGCTCTGAACACCATGGCAAATTCCATGCAGTGAAAATGTACTTGGCAATAAACACTTTTCTGATTATGAGCTGCAACTTTTATCATTATAGAATTTAGCCAATAACTAACTGCTGTGCAATTACTTGCAGAAGACATCGAGAAGGGAAACTGTGTATAATGTTATATAACTAACTATAAATACATCTTCAACCAGCATCCCCTTATGCATTTGATCTGATTTCACTGATTTCCATTGTTGTTCATAGCTTTTTGTCCAGGCCCGTTGTGTTAAAAACCAGACTCACGTTTGCGTGCCGGCTTCCTGTCTGACCACTCCTGAACCTCCACGTTGTCCCTGGGGCCTCCTATGAAGTACTGGTCCTCAAAGGTGGAGTTCTCTGGGATGTCGAAGGGATCCCAGGGATCCCAGGGATCCCAGGCCTCCGTCAGAGCGATCTTTGAGCAGTCCTTGGTCTTCTGGTCAATCTGGAACATCACCATGTTCTGGTACAAGTAGATGTACTCAAAAAACCGGAGACAACGAGGAAGGAGAAGCTGCATTTATTCATTCTTTGGCCGCAGAATGACCTCGACCCCATCCAACACCTCCAGGATGAGCTCAGACAAGGATGAAATTTTGATTTCAGAGGTGGGGGGGGGGGGGGGGGTATTATTTTTAATAAAACTCTAACTCTTTCAGTTCACTGTGTTTTCTAGTATTCTATTGCTACTTTTAAGTTTACTGTTCCCTTTTTGGGATTGACTGGTTGTCAAGCATGTAGCAAAACATTATCACCCAATCCTAATCCAATAGTAATAACAACAACAACAATAATAATAATATAATTTAATTTATCAGATTATTGAGAGCAGGCTGCACGGTGATGTAGTGGGTAGCACTCTCGCCTCACAGCAAGAGGGTCCTGGGTTCGATTCCGGGTGGCCGGGGTTCCTTCTGTGTGGAGTTTGCATGTTCTCCCCGTGTAAGCGTGGGTTCTCCGGCTTCCTCCCACAGTCCAAAGACATGCAGGATGGGGATAGGTTAATTGTGACTCTAAATTGCCAAAAGGTGTGAATGTGAGCGCAAATGGTTGTCTGTCTCTACATGTCAGCCCTGTGATAGACTGGCAACCTGTCCAGGGTGTACCCTGCCTTTGCCCAATGACAGCTGGGATCGGCTCCAGCCCCCCCGTGACCCTAAAATACAGGATAAGCGGTAGACAATGAATGGATGGATGGATGGATTATTGAGAGCTTTATTAATGATGAGGAGGATCTTGAAGTATATGCTGCTTTATTGGGAGTCAGTGAAGGTGCTGCAGGATGGGTGTAACGCATTTCTTTGAGTAACTCAGACTTTGACTTCTAAAGAAGTCTCTTATGTCCACTTCTCTTTTTTTAGACATCCTGGCTGCGTCTAATTAGCCTACCAAACACACATACACACAAACGCACGCACATACGCACACGGACACCGATTCAAACGTTAATGTAGCCTAAATGAAACCTCTGACGTGAATCAGGCAGGACAAACGCCCAACTTCCTGTAGCGGACTCCTGTAGGACTCCTGACCGCAGACTAGCAGAGGTGTGCTGGAGTGCAGGGACGGCCAATCATACAAGAAACGGCAGAACCAATCGAGGAGATTGTGGGCGGTCTAAACTAAGGGAAACAGGCTTCAGCTTGAACGGCCGTCTTCCGCTTGGTCCTAGTGCTTGACGTGTCTCTATTTACTATAGTGTAACATTGTTTTTGGACGGTAAAAAGTGCAGGGGATCAAAACGGCCTTTTGAAAAAGTGCAGGGGACATGTCCCCTGTGTCCCCCCCCCCACCCCGTCCATGAGCTCAGACCTCACTGAGAAAATCTCTCGCCGTTGAGTCGACTTCAAAGCCTCTCGTTACGTCTTCTCCCTCACATTGGAATCCATATGAGTAACATGCTAATAACCTACTGAAGTACCTGAGAACCAGTGGCGGCTGGTCAATAGAGGGCGCTAGGAGCCCATGTCCCACATGAAAAAGAATCAATAGCCCTTCAAATAGGTGATTCTATTCAGAAACACTTTCTGTGATATTACTTGAAATCCTTGTAACATAACGATAGCAATGAATATATTAAATGCTCTGACATTAAAAATGTCATCTGTGGCCGTGGCGGGACTGTAAAAACCCCGTCCAATCAAAAAAGCGGGGCCGAGACTAATAACGCAAACACAATAATTTGCAGCAATTTTTTGTCTGAAGTAAAAAAAAAAAAGTGTCCAAATTTAGAATACCACTTCTCAACACTGCTGAAATTCTTGAAGCATGTTCAATTTGCAGAACCTTTTCAATGCATAAACCATGTAGGGAACATCAGCAGCATTATTACAAAGTAAATACAAATAAATAATATAGTTCCCTGAAGTTAAAATAAATAAAATAAAGACTAGAGAGTAGTGACATTTTTGCACATTTTAAAATGAAATCGGCTCAAAAATGACCAATACCGATTACCATAAAAATGCTGAATATCGGCCGGCCGATAATTGGTCGACCCCTAAACCAAACGTTCCAGCAGTTACTCAGTAAAAGAAGTGAACCCCTTCGTTTACAGTTAAACACCAACTGTCAAAATGTAGCAAAGCTCAAGCCAGAGTTGACTGGCAGGCTTTTTCCTTGTTTGCCCGCCAGAGAATATTTGTCAACCGCAGACTTCAGTCTGGGCAGAGAGAGCTGGTTTATTCTTGCAACACTGCTGCAATGACACGTTAGAAGGACAGGAGGGGCTCAATTCACTCAGAGGTAAACGCCCCTTATTATATGAAAATGCAACACACTTTTATTTGAATTATCTTACTGAAAATGGTCAGTTATAAGGCATTATTAAGTATGTTTGGGTTGCCAGGTTGTGAAAAACACCTTCGACTGGACCACCGATCTTTCAGACTAACTTCTAGAATAGGCTGCAGAGTTTGCATCATGTTGTTGTTATTATTATTATTATTTATTAGAAACACTGTTGTAAATGTATGTGTGTGTATATGTTTTATTTCAATGTGTTATTGTGGTGGTATTAGATCTGGTGTCATTTGTACTCTTTATATAATGAAGCAAACGGGTCTCCCTGGTTGTATCTACTCACTTTCTGGATCCAAGACCAAAAATAAATACATTACAAATTAACTTATTATTGGGTCATTCCATGCCAACTCAGCCACCCATGTACATGACACCACTCAGATATTGCTGAAAAGCGGTGAAAATATGCCTTATGTTAGCAAACGAGGGAATCTGAAGTGCCAGGTCAATATCTCAAACGGTTTGCCCGTGGCGTCCATTTGAATTGAATTTCAAGTGCCACACCCCTTTTTGACACATTGGGATATCGCATTTTATTTGTTGGCATTTTTGGAGGCCCATAACTTCTGTTCTCATAGTGATAGAAGGCTGAAAATTGGTCTGTTAGTTCATTGTAGTTTGTACTACACAATTCTGCAATGTAATTCATATAATGGAGCTTCATAGTCAAAGGTTTTATTTCATTAAAAGAAAGAACAAATATGTATCTTTATCTGGTATAAATTCCATTAGGATCATCAAGTGCCCACATGGTCATTTGGGGGTCCAAATATGGGGCTCCAAAAGAGTCACCGCTGCCCGAAAGGGTTTTTGGACCCCCATAAAACCCCCATCAGTGGTACCATACCCTTCAAATTCATTTTGGCAAGAGTAAAGTTCCCAAAATAACAAATAATCCTGTTTAGAATAAATATGATCATTGTGGTGCTAGGGGCACCCAAAAAGTGAAAAATAAATTTGGCCATCAAAAAAAAAAAATGGACTTTGGTGACCCACCTCTCACCCAAACAGAAGTTATGGGCCTCCAAAAATGCCAACAAATGAAATGTGAAATTCCAATGTGTCAAAAAGGGTTGTAAAACTTGCACAAGACACTAACTTAAAAGGTGGCTCCTACACACCGGCCCCATAATTGACATAATTTTCAGTCAGCAGAAACTCTGGTCCTTTGAGCCATCGCTCACATTTTAGAAAATCATCTGCTGACAGTCCTCTTGAGGCCTCATCAGCAGGGTTCTGCTTCGATTGGGCCACTTCTGTAGCTTCCCGTATAACAGCCACTCTGTTTGCTACAAATGTGTGGAATCTCTTTGTTTCACTTGAAATGTAGTTAAGCACAGTTGTGCTATCGGTCCAGAAAATTGACTGGTCCAATTCCAGTTGAAGCTCCTTTGTGATCATCTTGTCCAGTCTGACAGCTAATATAGCAGCTGTAAGTTCAAGTGTGGGTATTGTGGTTTGTTTCATGGGAGCAACTCTGGATAAGAGACAGTGCTGTATCCATTTTCACTAGCATCCTAGAAGTGATGCAGCTGTGCATTGCTTATCTTTCCAAAGTCCTTCGGCTCAATACACCGTTCCACCTTTAACAGTGACAGTTTATGAAGATTTGTCAGCCACTGTATCCACTTCTGTGAAAAGGTTTGTGATATTTCGTCATCCCAACCAATTTTTCTTTTGCACAGCTCTTGTAGCATCAGCTTGGGAGGCAGTGTGAATGGTGACAAGAATCCAAGAGGAATCGTAAATAGAATTAACCTCTGACAAAATTCCACGGCGTGTACGACTTTCAAGCGCAATCTTGAACATGAACATGTCTGATTCTGCAACCCAAGAGCTCTTTCCACAGGTAAATTGTCTTTATCCAAATTGAGCTCTTTGGATGCTTTAGAATGATCTTCTTCAGGGATGCTTGCTATAACTGCTCGACTATTACTCGTCCACTTTGAGAGCCGAAAGCCTCCCTTTGCACATGCAGAAGTGAGATCTTGTACCATCTGCAAAGCTTCTTGTTCTGAGGACACAGACGTTAAACAATTATCCACGTAGAAGTTTTGTTGGATGGTCTGTAACACTTCGTCACTGTAATGAGCCATGTTGTCATCAGCAACTCTCTTTAATGCATAATTGGCGCAGCTCGGCGAAGATGTTGCCCCAAAAATATGAACCTTCATTCGGAAGTCCACCAAAGGTTGTGTCACATCTCTACTATGCCACCACAAAAAACAAAGAAAGTCGACTTGTTTCTGGGATACTCTCACCTGGTGGAACATAGCTTGAACGTCAGCCATTATGACAACTGGTTCCTGTCTAAATCTCAGAAGAACACCAAAAAGGGAATTTGTGAGATCCAGGCCTTGTAACAGCTGGCTGTTCAAAGAGGTGCCTTTGTAACTTGCTCCATAGTCGAATACAACTCTTAATGTTTTCTTCTTAGGATGATACACCCCATGATGTGGTATGTACCAGATTTTGCCTTCAGGTCCTTTCAGTTGTTGTTGAGGCACCTGCTCCGCATAACCATTTTTAATGACATCAAGGAAGTGCACATACTCCTGATGATATTCCTTGCTCCTCTGAAACTTTCTTTTCAAGCTCAGAACACGTTGTTCAGCAATGCACCGATTGTTTGGCATTATGACATCATCAACCTTAAAGGGCAAGTCAACACAGTAGTGGTTGTGTTCAAGACGAGTTGTTTTTTCCATGATCTGGAGAAATCGCATATCCTCTCTTGACATTAAAATGTCATCACATGACCTTTCATTGAAGTCTTGGTTGTATTGTTTAATCAGCAGCTGTTCCACTTTATCAATGGAGATCCTATTGACAGTGACAGTAGGGCAGCCATTCTTCCCTGTATCACTTCCACTTCCTCTAAAGTGGGCCGTTCACCACCCATCCCAGTAGGGTTCGAACAGCATAGGGTTCATCACTACAGCTGTTAATGATTTCCCAAGGTTCCAAAAGCTTTGGGGCATTTGTGCCAATCAATTCCAACATTAAGCTTGGGAACTTTAATCCTTTGCAGGTAAGGCCATTTTCTGAGATCTTCTTCTGTTACAATATTGTGACTTGTAACCGGCATGGTTTACTGAGTGTAAACCTCAGGTAAGTCTAGAAAACGGTTGTCATCATAACCAGCTACTTCCAGTCCAGTCAGAACATGAGTCTTTACAGTATGTGCCTGTCCCATAGTTCGCAGGAAGATGTGTGTTTGGATGCTGTCCATGTTCAGCTGTCTCATCAAGCGTTCCGTACAAAACGTCGCCGAGCTTCCTGGATCAAGGAAAGAGTAAGTTGTCAAAATTGTATTTCCATTCTTAACCTTTACTTGCACAGGTACAATTGAGAGAACACATTCCTCTTTTCCGGCCCCAGTACGAGCACATGTCTGCTGTGGGACATTGATGTTGTTTGGTTGTTCAGATGTTCTGAATTTAGCAGCAATGTGAAGCATTGTGGGATGCCTTGAGTTGCATACATTACATGTTAGACAATTTTTGCAAGTCTTACTGATATGACCTGGTTTTAGACAGCCAAAACAAACACCATTCTGCCTTAAAAGTGCATCTTTCTCTTTAGATGTTCACAATCTTCTATTGTGTGATCCTCTTTACATATGCAACATGATGTAGTCCTGCTTTTTGATTTGAAAAAGGCATGGGAGATTGGTGTTTCTGTAGATGTTGTATCCGCTGAAGTGCTGACAGCTGCAACAGTTGCAGGATATTTATTTCTGGTTCCAAATCTTGTGAGAGCTTTGCCTTTAGATGTAGCAGTCTGCATGTCTTGTATGTTACCAAAGATGGGATCGGAGAGAATTTTGATCTGATGTTCTAGAAAATTGACCAAATCAGAGAACAAGACGTCTCTCCTGTAAGTCGCAAGCAGCTGCTCTCCATCTTTCTCTTAATTTGTATGGAAGTTTCATTACAAGTTGTCAAAAACAACATGTATGTTTGAAGAGAACCAATATCTTCAGCTTTTATTGGTGTCCAACTTAAGGCTTTCTCCATGTAAGCTGCTCCGATTTTCATTTCATTGCCAAAGTGTTCCTTTAACAAATATCTGGCTCTGTCATAGCCTTGATCATTTGGCATGTGATAGCAGCTTCTGATGAGTTCTCTTGGCTGCCACCTGGTGTACTGTTCAAGGTAGTACAAGCAGTCCTGGAGATTACTGACCTTTCTTTCAACCCCCTGTTCAAATGCCATAATAAAAGATCCATACTGTAGAGGGTCACCATCAAATATGGGTATTGCTCGAGGTGGAAAACATGTTGAGTGTTGCTGTTGAACTAACTGAGCAGTGATTTCTGTCTGTCGCTGCATAATGTTGCCAATGACCTGAATATCATTTTCATTTGTGATCATTTGTGGTGTAGTAGCAAGATTGCTTGACCTGTAGTCTTGTAGTGGATTGAAGACAGTTGTATTGCCTCCTGGTGGCCTTTGTGAGGATTGCATTGGTTATATTGAGGTGAGATTTTCCATTAGTTGTGTTCGGGCAGGTTTTCTTTCCTTAGGACGTGCATCACGCAGGTGTGAGAGTTGTTGTAATGGTGGCTCTGTTTTTGGCCTTTGTGATTTTTCTGTTTTTGATTTTGTAGCTTTATTGAAATAGGAGTTCATTCCATCGGATGGTGCAGAGCCACTTCCCACGACGCTGCTTTCCAGTATGGCTATTTTAGCTGTAGCAGCAGCCAATTGTGTTTCCATTTCCAATTGCTCCTTTTGTCTTTTCAATCTTTCCTGTTCAGCATGCAGTTTTTCCTCCTGTGCCTCCAGTGCATGTTTCTTCTCCAGAGCAGCTATGTGTTGGATTAGTGCTGCCTTTTCAGCCTTTGCTCGTAAGCATGCAGAACTTGTGATGGAAGATTTGGATTCAGATGAGACCCGAGTTTTTCCAGGGGGGGGGGGGGGGGGGGGGGGTGGGGGACATTTGAAATACTGTCATTGGGTTGAATATCATCCTCCTGGTCAGCATTTGGTTGAATCTCATCCTGAATTACAGACTCCCAGTCATATTGTTTTGGAGCATCCTTCAACCATTTATTCACATCACACATGAACTTTTCATTTGCTTGCATTTTCTGTCCAAACCACGTTTGCTGCGTTTTATACTCTTCTTCAGGCAGAGGCATTTCCAATAATGCATCATGAGTTTCAGCAGCAGCATCACATAGCTTATTAAACTCATTTAAAAGGTTCTCAACACTGCACAAAGTATCAGTTGTTATTTTGACAGATAGCAGATTATCGATCTGCAGCTTGATTTTGGATGCTTGCTTCAAGGTTAACTTCCGGTTCTTTTGTAGGTTTTCGATTAGAAGTGAAACACCTCTTGTAGTTAATTTTCTCTCTCTTTTTGCAACATTACTTTTTGCAGCACACTCCTCAGAAATAACACCTTCAACATCAGCATTTTCTTCCATGTTCAAACAGTCAATATGTCGACACGTCTGCAGCGGAACAATATCAGTTATTCACAGGTGGTAATTAGTTTCTCCAGTTTCCAATTAACTTTCCATTTCTTATATCTTTTCCATCCCATCAACGTCCATGAAATCAAGTTCCACATCCAAAGTATCAACATAGTCCAGTTTCCTTAAATCACTCAAACAGGCTTAGGTTTTTCACGCAGTTTTTATTATATGCTGATTTTACCTTCATCATCTACTGCACTGTCTGGTGAAGAGAGGAGGTGTTTGCGAGATCCATGGCTCCCAGCAGCTTCCTTCCAATGATATCCTTTTCCTCCACAGGGCAGTCAGTTCTTACTTGTGTGGTGACTATCTAAAAACAAAAACTTATTAGTCACCTGATGGTGGCTTGAGGACGAACTTTACTCGAGTTCAGAGGAAAAAAGAAAAGAAAAAATACGGTTGTCCAAGGTTGGTCTCTTTGGGTGATGTTCCCATTTATTGCAACAAAAAAGGTTATTAACAAACAGAAAAGTTCCTGGCTTTGCTCTGGCTTTCGGTAAGAACGGTGTGAACCCATCACCATCCAACTCAAACTAATCACCACTCATTTTAGGCAGCTGGGCCACTGCTGGGTGTCAAACAAACAAAAGAAAAAGGTACTGCACCCTGGTGGTCAAAATAAAACTTGCACAAGACACTAACTTAAAGGGATAGTTCGGAATTTTGGCCATAAGACCTATTTTCCAAGTGAGCCGGTGTGTTTCAGACGTATGGAGACATTTTCAAGAAATTTCATTCAGTTCTTCTAGTTGCCAAGTTCGCTTGTGCTATGGCTAGCGCAAGTCAATGGTTCTAGTTAGCATGGCATTAAAAACAGTCTTGCCCACTCCACAGTGCACCCGAGGCAAATCAATTAAAACACTAGACTGTCGATGTACATATGTGTGTTGATAGAATAATATTTGAAACAAAACTAACCTCGCATCGCATGAATCATCCACTCAAAACTCTAAGGCTCGCTGCTCGGAATCCAGCAGGTAAATACACACCTGAACACCGTCGATTTGTCGGCCCTTAAGGCCACCAAGGCTGTCTGAAAATCCCTCGGAGCTCACTCAAACACCGGGCAGCACACGGCCCCGCGAACCCACAATTACGCACCGCGAACCCGAACCTCTGCTCCGTCCGGAGAACCATAAACCCTCGGACGCCAGTCTCTGTTTGTTCGGTCCTGGTTCTCAGCTCCAGCGGGGGCTATCTCGGTCTCCACAGACGCTCGTTCACGTTCTGCCCTTTGAGCATCCCTCTCGCGCAATTCTTCCTCTGTATATTCAGGCTCGTACAGGTACGGTTGGGTTTGGGTGGGAAAAAACTCCTCATCAGAGTCTTCAAAAGTTTCAGTATATTCTCCAAAAGTGTCCATTTCTGTGAGATTGAAGAAACTAGCACTGCAGGCTACTCTGCGTCTGTAGCAATGACAGCAGGTAAAGAAACTATTATAGAACCGGTAACTTATAAGTGCTAGGTGGTATCAGTCCGCCGCTGCCATAGCCTACTAGGAAGTATGACACGCTGCTGCTGCTGCTGCTGAGACATAAATCCTTAAAAATGCAAGGTTGGTTTTATTTCAAACATTCTATCAACACAGATATGTACATCGATAGTCTGCCGTTACAATGGATTTGCCTCGGGTGCACTGTGGAGTTGGTATGAGTGTTTTTAATGCCATGCTAACTAGAACCATTGACTTGCTCTAGCCATAGCACAAACGAACTTGGCAACTAGAAGAACTGAATGAAATTTCTTGAAAGCGTCTCCAGACGTCTCCAACACACCGGCTGAGTTGGAAAATAGGTCTTATGTCCAAAATTCTGAACTATCCCTTTAAAAGGTGGCTCCTACAGCATTTTTTCAAAGCTTTTCAGCAAAATCTGAGAGGTACCATGTACATGGGTGGCTGAGTTGGCATGGAATGACCCATCTTAAAACAAATTGCGTTTATTAACAAAACACATTTAAAAAAATCAGACATCAAAACGATTAGAAATACCAGTAAAACAACAAGAACTTAACATGGATATGACATTTTAGTAAATAGTCAAGTAAAATCAAGTAAATTTTATTTGTGTAATTCAATTAAATTCAAAAGACTTAATTTGTTCCCAGGAGGCAAGGCAGAGTAGATGTACAAGAATAAAATGACGACACAAAACAACGCAAGCAAAAACTGTTGAGATCAAGATGATGCCTTCATCATCAAAATCAGCACATTTAAAAACAAAAGGAAAAACAAAACACAGACTTCTTATTTTCATCAGACAGTTCAAACTATTAAATGTTTACTTGTAGTTAAAAGCATGAAAAGAAAATCTTCAAATGTGACCAACCTTCAGTAGGGGAGTGGGAAGAGAGGAGATGAGGGGGAGGGAGAGGGGAGAGAAGGAGAGGAGGAAGAGAGGAGGAAAGAAGAAGTAGAGGAGAGGGAGGGGAGGAGAGGAGGAGGCTGGGAAGATGAAGGAGGTGAAGTCATTCAGCTCTTTAATGACTTCTGTCTAGTTGAGTTTACAGAACTCACCACTGTTTCCATCATAATAAAGACGAAGTCCAGCATAGAGGGCTTTAGTGAACCTGGTCTGGACTCTGTGGAGGAGAGTCATGGTCTCAGAGACGCTGTAGAAGGACAGAATACCTGCTCCGTGATCCAGGTACACTCCTACTTTGGAGGACGGAGGACCTGAGACGGGAGTTTGGACACCGGTGTACCAGAAGTTATAACTGTTATTGTGACGTTGTAACGACCAGGATTTGTCATTGCATCCAAACACACATTGATTCCCTCCTCCTGCTCTGCTGATACTCTTGTATGCGACTGATACCTCAACTCCATCTCCTTTCCACTCCACCTCCCAGTAACAACGTCCAGTCAGACTTTCTCTACTCAGGACCTGACAACATCCAGTGAATCTGTCTGGGTGACAAGGATAAGAATGCTGTTGAGTCATTGATGTTGCTTTTCTGTTCCCCTCAGATAATAACAGATGTGTGTATGCCGTGTTTGGATCCAGTGTGATTTCACGTGAATATCTTAAGAATTCAGCTCTGGTCCTGGGCTCTGGTTGTGGCAGTGAAACAACCACATCAGTCCCTTTAGCTAAGACCTTCATCCATTTCTCTGTCAGAACATCATGCAGGTCATCTCTGACCGCTGACACAGCCGCTGTCACGTCCTCAAAGTAGCGCAGAGGATGGGTGTTGATGCTGAATGAGTGTGTGGACTCACTGAGTGGTGACAGCGACGGGTAGTCGTGTAGAAACTGGTTGTGATCCTCTGTGTGTGAGAGCTTCTCCAGCTCAGCGTCTTTCCTCTTCAGCTCACTGATCTCCTGCTCCAGCTTCTCCTGAAGCTCTGTGACTCGACTCACTTCAGTTTCCTGCTGGGATCTGACCTGCTGCTTCACGTCAGAGCGTCTTTTCTCCATGAGACGGATCAGCTCAGTGAACATCACCTCACTGTCCTCCACTGCTTTATCAGCAGAGTGGTTGATAGCCTCCACCTCCTGTTGGAGCAGCTTCACATCTTTGTCTCTGTCCTGGATTCTCTGCTGAATGTTTAGTCGACTCACATCCAACTCTCTCTGCCTCTCAGTCCTTTCTGCTGCAGCTGAGACTGTGTCGTGGCCTTTGTGTTCCTCCACAGGGCAGAGATAACAGATAGACTGCTGATCAGTACGGCAGAACATCTTCATCACCTCATCATGACGAGAGCACACGTTCTCCTGGAGCTTGTTGGAGGGCTCCACCAGCTGATGTTTCTTGAATGCTGGTGATTCATAATGAGGCTGGAGGTGTTTCTCACAGTAAGAGGCCAGACACCCCAGACAGGACTTGAGGGCTTTCAGTTTCCTCCCAGTGCAGAAATCACAGGCCACATCTTCAGGTCCAGCATAGCAGAGACCAGCAGGAGCAGCTTGGAGTCCAGTCTTCTTCAGCTCCTCCACCAAAACTGCCAACATGGTGTTTTTCAGCAGGACAGGCCTCGGTGTAAAGGTCTTCCTACACTGAGGGCAGCTGTGGATCTCCTTCTCATCCCAGAAGCTTTCAATACACTTCATGCAGTAGCTGTGTCCACAGGGAATAGTCACCGGGTCCTTCAGTAGATCCAAACAGATGCAACAAGAGAAGGTTTCCCGGTCCAGCTGAACTCCTTTCTGCGCCATTTCACCTCTCAGCGACGACGACTGTCTAAGTTTCACTTTGTGAGAAGTGAAACTGGTCTGAGGTCTGATCTCAACAACATGTGTTTCTGCAGTGAATGTGGCCTGTCAACTGCTGCACTTCACCGCCATGTTGGTTCCACCCATCCTCACACGGTAGATCTGAAGGGGAGGGAACAAGGAAATCTGTGGACAGAGTGGAGCTGGCTGTGTTTGAGAGCAGAGAGAGGAGGGAGGAGTTCTCAAGCTGAGACTCCTTCCAGGAAGAGAAGCGGGTTGAGAGAGAACCTGTTTGTGTAACACTTTATTAACAACAGCGCTCATTTCTCATTCAGAAACACGTTTAGGCGGTGAACTCTTGCTTTCAGGTCAAAATGAGAACGATGGTAGAGAGGGACGATTTCACTTAAAAATACATGAAAACTTCTGGCTTTTTGTGAAAAATTGCCTGAATATCTTGTTGCTTTCAGACTCGATGTCCTCCTGCAGTCGTTCCCGTTCCAGTGAATGCAGCATTACATATAAGACTATAAGCATTAAGATACAATTAAAGCCAAAATCTGTCAAAGGGTGCTTTAATCATGTCTCCTTTCTACATCTCTACAATGTGTGATGCCTGTTGGTGAAGAAAGTCCATGAGATGCCTTTACTTGTTTATTTAGGACCAAACATGTGAATCAGGGCTGATAAATGGGCCTCGGCCACGTCATCGTTGAGGTGTTGCTGGGGGCAGAACACAAACCCAGATGACTGAGAGCTCATGAGGAAACAACCACAATGAGGGTTTTTTTGTGCCATAATCTGCACAAATCACAAAATAAAGAGTGGAAAATGTTTAATATCCTGAGAAGAGATCCTCCCTTTCAGTTCAGAGTACAGAATGATCTATTAGCTGCTGTTACTGTGTCTCACTTTAGCGTGCGTTTAGCTGATACAGATACATCTGGATGGAAATGAAGCGTGTTCTACTAGTTTCAAGCCAGTTGCTTTAATGCTAAAATCAAAATGTCCATATGAGCTATAATGACACTGTAAATTGGGAAAAACCTCTTTTAAAACTCAGATGTGTGTCTGAGAAACTAAACCACAACACCTGCGATTTGTATATATGTGTGTGTCCACTCGTGTTTATGAGGCACTTCATTTGTTTGATGGAACATTTGGATCACTGAAACCCATGTATGCTAGCATGGTAGGTTGGAAATCAATATTATCAATTGGTTGCCATGAAGAGTTCAAACAACACTCACAGTGACGTTGTAAGCTTGAAGTGAATTGTTTGAGGACCCCGATGATCAATGAACGATGCTAGTTTGTTCAGTTGCAGCTAGAAGGGCTCGTTGGTCCAGATAACAGGTTTAGCAAATAAGCAGCACATTAACAATTCTATGAAACACGAGACAAAGACCGCGTCTGAAATCACTCCCTTTTTACTCCATAGTGGCGTAGCCGTTTGTGGCGTTACCCTTTGTGGCGTGCCCGCTGGCCGAGGGACGATTGCTCCGCCCCTGCTTGCAGCGTCATTGAGGACGGCTCATTAACTCCAGGAGAGTGAAGAGTAATTCTATGGCGGTCTGCCCCATAGACTGTGACTAAGAAGAACCAATAAATGAGCTCACTATGAGTCGTGGAAGAGTGAACAAAGGAGTGATTTCAGACTCTGTAAAGTGTCTCAGGGTCTTGGTGAGGGCCGGCGAGGCCTCAGCAGTCGGACTCGGCCATCCTGTCTGGCCGAGCTGACTGACAGGTGCTGGGCGGGGTGAAGACGTCGGGGTCGCTGATGCCCAGCTGGAGGTTGAAGAAGCGGGTGGAGGTGGAGACGCTGCTGTTCCTGGTGTATGTCTCCTGCACCGGGTAGCAGTCCTTCAGGCTGTACACACCGACCCAGGTCTCATCTGGTGGAGAGACGAGCAGACAAGGCTTTTATTCCATCAACAGCTGCCCTTTAAATCTGGTAGAAACCCCGCCGGAGGGTTTATTGGGAAGCAGCTGCACAAAGTGTTGAGCGTAGACTAAGGGGCCGATCACACCGAGACACGTCATCGCCCACAGGACCATCGTCTTCCTGTGGTACGGTTTATTTCTACTGTTTCTTAAGACGCATGTGAAAGTTCAACCTTTCAGCATCATCAATGTCACTCTAGATGTGGGGGGAGCGGGCAACGGACGACAGGTTGATATTATATATTGATGGATTAGCTGTCGAAGGCTGTCTAAATCAGGCAGTAGACCCTTTCAATGTATCTGTGTATTCTTGTCTTTCAATAATTCATTTAATTATTGTGCGCTCTGAACACCATGGCAGTGAAAATGTACTTGCAATAAACACTTTTCTGATTATGAGCTGCAACTTTTATCATTATAGAATTAAGCCAATAACTAACTGCTGTGCAATTACTTGCAGAAGACCTCAAGAAGGGTAACTGTGTATAATGTTATATAACTAACTATAAATACATCTTCAACCAGCATCCCCTTATGCATTTGATCTGATTTCACTGATTTCCATTGTTGTTCATAGCTTTTTGTCCAGGCCCGTTGTGTTAAAAACCAGACTCACGTTGGCGTGCCGGCTTCCTGTCTGACCACTCCTGAACCTCCACGTTGTCCCTGGGGCCTCCGATGAAGTACTGGTCCTCGAAGGTGGAGTTCTGTGGGATGTCGAAGGGGTCCCAGGCCTCCGTCAGAGTGATCTTTGAGCAGTCCTTGGTCTTCTGGTCAATCTGGAACATCACCATGTTCTGGTACAAGTAGATGTACTCAAAAAACCTGGAGCAGGCGGAGACAACGAGGGAGAAGCTGCATTTATTCATTCTTTGGCCGCAGAATGACCTCGACCCCATCCGACACCTCCAGGATGAGCTCAGACCTCACTGAGAAAATCTCTCATTGTTGAGTCGACTTCAAAACCTCTCGTTACGTCTCCTCCCTCACATCAGAACACACAATCCATATGAGTAACATGCTAATAACCTACTGAAGTACCTGAGAACCAGTGGCGGCTGGTCAATAGAGGGCGCTAGGGGCCCATGTCCCACATGAAGAAGAATCAATAGCCCTTCAAATAGGTGATTCTATTCAGAAACTGTGATATTACTTCAAATCCTTGTAACATAACGATAGTAATGAATATATTAAATGCTCTGACATACTAAAAATGTCATCTGTTGCCGTGGCAGGACTGTAAAAGCCCCGTCCAATCAAAAAAGTGGGGGCCGAGACCGATAACCGATATTTCAAGCAAATATTTGTCTGCAGTAAAAAAAAAAAAAAAGTGTCCAAATTTAGAATACCACAAACTCTTCTTAACTTTGCTGAAATTCTTGAAGCATGTTCAATTTGCAGAACATTTTCAATGCATAAACCATGTAGGGAACATCAGCAGCATTATTATAAATAATATAGTTCCCTGAAGTTAAAATAAATAAAATAAAGACCAGAGAGTAGTGACATTTTAGCACATTTTAAAATGAAATCGGCTCAAAAATGACCAATACCGATTACCATCAAAATGCTGAATATCGGCCGGCCGATAATTGGTCGACCCCTAAACCAAACGTTCCAGCAGTTACTCAGTAAAAGAAGTGAACCCCTTCATTTTACAGTTAAACACAAACTGTCAAAATGTGGCAAAGCTCAAGCCAGAGTTGACTGGCAGGCGTTTTCCTTGTTTACCCGCCAGAGAATATTTGTCAACCGCAGACTTCAGTCCGGGCAGAGAGAGCTGGTTTATTCTTGCAACACTGCTGCAATGACACGTTAGAAGGACAGGAGGGGCTCAATTCACTCAGAGGTAAACGCCCCTTATTATATGAAAATGCAACACACTTTTGTTTGAATTATCTTACTGAAAATGGTCAGTTATAAGCCATTAATAAGTAAAATGTTTGGGTTGCCAGGTTGTGAAAAAAAACCTTCGACTAGACCACCGATCTTTCAGACTAACTTCTAGAAAGGCTGCAGAGAGTTTGCATCATGTTATTATCATTATTATTATTATTATTTATTAGAAACACTGTTGTAAATGTATGTGTGTGTATATGTTTTATTTCAATGTGTTATTGTGGTGGTATTAGATCTGTTGTCATTTGTACTCTTTATATAATTAAGCAAACGGGTCTCCCTGGTTGTATCTACTCACTTTCTGGATCCAAGACCAAAAATAAATACATTAAAAACGTATTAAGCATTTCTTAATGCTAGTACCAGAACTTATTATTATGACTTATTATGCATTATGACCGAGGCGGGACGCCAGCCAAAGGGATGTTTCACAACCTGGCAACCCAAAGGCTTTAATAAATTATTCATTAACATTAATAAACCCTTTATAGAAGGGTGCCTGGTATGTCTTCTTCTTATTGCTATTATTTATTACATAGAACATTTTTGTATTCTATTCAACATTGTTTTAAATTCAATTTAACGTAATTTCATATATTTGCTGGGGAAAGTGGGTTATCAAATGACGAAGGCAGTTGAGATGATTTAAATCTGTTTATGAAGTGGGTGCAGTCGGCAGATCCCATGTGAGACTGCGCATATTAGGCAACTCAAAGGCAGGCGGATCTTACTTCTGACACGGGGTGTGCTTCTTGTTCTGCTGCAGGACTCGGATCCTCTGTTTCAGGCCGTCGTAGGAGACGGCGGCTCGGCTGTTTCTCCCGGTGCTGTGGTCGTACATCACCCACCTGCCCTCCCACTGCAGCGGGGCGAGGCAGGGCCCGGCTGCCGAGGGCTCGGCCAGCCTGGGGAGGCCGAGGACAGACGCCCCGGCAGCGGCCAGAAACGTGAACAATAGTCGGTACATTGCGACTCTAGAAAACCCGGAGTCCCGTTAGCTGATACGGTTGTTATTGCTGACGGGCTGCACCTGCTGCCGACAAGCGCACTAGACTTCGATTTTCCGGTTGTGGTTTTTCAAAATAAAATCTCGTATGAAGCGATCTAAAACATGAGCTACATTTGCTCAGGCTACTGCTAACTTTAAACCATTTTGTATTGGACTGCCAAAATTACCCATAGCCCATCAGAGAGCCTACGTCTATGAGATGGCCAAACCTCAAAATTATTTAAAATATATTAAATACTAAAAGGGAAAACAGCAGATACTGCAGATATGCATGAAAATGTATGAAAAATATGAATTATTAACAATGATGCATTATAATGATTATACGATTTATCATTATTATTAATTTTGTATATTTATTATTATATAAATATAAATAAAACATGATACTTTGTAAGCACATAATCTATCTATCTATCTATCTATCTATCTATCTATCTATCTATCTATGGATCAAATATAGATAAAATATGACTTAAATTACATTTTATATAATAAATCAGGAGATGAGTGTGAGCGACTTGTTTCAGTTTCTAAGATATATTTTCGAAGCCAGTTGGTGGCGGTAGTGCATCATATACTTGTTTGCCAACCGCCATATAACCTCAAAGAAGAAGAAGAAGAAAGGCTGAAATCAACGTTGTGGCGCGCAGTGATGACGTCTCTTTTGATGGCCCCGGTCAACATGGCAAAGAAACAACGTGGAAAATCAGCTCCGTCTTCAAAGACGATGGATATCGAGAAACAGACCGAACATTTTAGCTTAGTGCTAACGTCCAGTGAAGATGAGGCGCCCGACGAGGTGACCTTTGAAGACTCGAAGGCTCAGGCTCTACGGAGCATTAAACAGGCGATGGACACAGCCAGAAGGTAACGTTAGCTTACTACTTGTAGTCTGCTGTCGCGCTAGCGGGCTGTTTACGTAAACCACAACGAAGTATCCTCGTGGTCTGTTTTTTAATTTTCACATCGCCGTACACATTCCGCACATTGGTTGACCAACGACTGGTTCGCAAATTAACAGCGCTAACGTTACCGTAATGCGTGACGTCATGGTAACGCCAGGCGCTGTTTTGCACCGTATCAAACACGTGTGAATATAGCAGGTGGTGTGTTTGCGTTTCCAGGGAAAAAGAGCTGCTGAAAGAGAAGAGGAGGAAGAGACAGGAACTGTTCCAGGAACAGAAGGTAGATGGCCCCAAAAAGAGCCTGGTTTTGATGTGGAGGCCACAGACCGTCGCTCTCTCCTTCTCATACCTGTCTGATTATTCTCTAGTTGTGTGTTTTGCTAGTGGCCTTGGTGAATAAAGCTCCCTCCATTCTGCTGTTTCCCACAGAAAAGAAAACTCTTGTCGACTGACGTGTTGGAGGAAATCGAATCGGCTCTTTCAAAGTAAGTGTGCTGTTCAACATTATCTCCTCCGGCTCTGCTTAATGAACACTTACTTGAATCTGCCTACATTTTACAGGAAGCAGAAGCAGTCTGAGGGCAAAGGTAAAGAAGCTTTTTGCTGTTTGATCTTAAACATTTCGAGGACACCCTCGTCCAGAAGGACCGCTGAGTAGAGCAGCAGAATAAGC
Organism: Eutrigla gurnardus; assembly: GCF_963514095.1. Taxonomy (NCBI): domain Eukaryota; kingdom Metazoa; phylum Chordata; class Actinopteri; order Perciformes; family Triglidae; genus Eutrigla; species Eutrigla gurnardus. The sequence goes on from NC_139918.1 coordinate 10,487,308, forward strand.
TTCAGGTCGGGATGACTTGTTTTCTCCCCAACCTGTCCAGATGAAGAGGAGCGGCAGGAGGCTGAAGAGGATGACAGCAGGAAGAAGAAAAGGAAGAGGAGTGGGAAACAGACACATGCCCGAAAGTATGCAAGTCCACTTTTTCCATTATTGTTTTTTCTGTCGGCAGTTAAATTTAATTTTAGTCTAAACTGGTTTGTTTTTCAGCCTGAAGGGAAACTACGCCGTGAAGACGGTGAAGCAGCCGGCATCGGCGTCCTTCCAGCAGCAGGAGGCCGAGGCTTTCCTCCAGTCCAGACTGTATGGACCAGGAAGCTGCAGGACCACGAGTAAGAAGGCAGCACCGTTAATGTCCTCAAAGGCGCCCATAATAAAAATAAAGAATTATTGTTAAAACTCTAGTGAAAATATAATTTTGAATTCTTGCAAACTACACTCTGTGGCAGTAGTCTGTGAAGACGATGATCTGTCTCAATTTGAGCTTTGCTACAGCAACGTCCGGTCCCACTCGGGTGTCTGCTCCCCTGGGACTCCTGCTGGGGACGCCACGGCGACATCAACAGCTTTCCACCTGACTTTCAGCTTGTTTGCCCGGCTAAACGCGGTCACATGTAAACTTCAGAAACGTTGCAGGATCAATGACGTTGATCTCGTCTTATCCTCCTGCTTTCAGGCAATGAGCTGCTGTCCCTCCAGAACAAGAAGGGGAGACATAAAAGTGCAGCGGTGCAGTTTGTCAAGAAAGACTGGGGTAAGTTTAGTAGGATAAACAAAGATGGCTTCAACCATGAATACTATATTTATCGTGGTCAGGAGTCGGGATGTTTGTTTCGTGTCATTTTGCTTTAAAGTGAAACGTAGCCTTTCCTTTTTTACTCCAGTGACTCTTTACCGCCACATTTCGAAGGGTTATATCCATCCAGTTTGAATATTTTCCAAATATTTTCTGCTGGCTTTGCTGAAGGTTACAGGTTATGGATGCAGCCACCGATCAGCTGATGTACAGTCATCGTTTGTCTGCTTGCAAGCCTGCTGTTGGAGGGCGACACCATGCTGAGTCCGGTGGCCGTGCGATGGAGCTCGCCACCGCTTTAGGTGTCCAGTTCTGTTGCTCGGTGCCACGGAGATCACCACGGTGCATCCCATCTGAACAGCTCAGTTGGCTATAAACACGTTACTTAACCGATAGGCAGACGTGCATAACTGGTCACAAACGTGTGGAGGGGAAAAAACAACGCTGACAGAAGTCAGTAAACGGACTGACAATCGCAAAAACCCTGTTTTTGGTTGGTCTCTAATCGCTTGTCTCTTCTGTCTGATCAGCCTGTAAGGAAAAAGCCAAAGCAGAGAAGCTGAAGAGGAGGTGGATCCACAAGCAGAAGATTCCCTCCTGCTGACCGGCCGGACGTCTCCGGGCCAGCGGACATTCGCTGCACTGACTTGGCGTCTCCTCCTGCACACTGAATGTAGGAGGACACCAACCATGAGTGTCGGGGAGAAACGGAGGTAGACGCCATGCAAGCTTTGGGCCGGGACCCGGTCTGGACATTGACTGAAGGTGAACACGGCCTTCATGACCAAGATGGTGGAACGTTCTAGGAGGAACACATGCAGGTGCAGCCGACCGGACCCGTTAAAACCCTTTCCCACTTCTTTCACAACCATTACATGGATTCTGAATTTAAAATCTTTTCTTTCTAAACTGGGATGTTTCTGAACGAGCATGCAGAGACAGCCACCTGTAACCTTTTACTCAAGCTGAGATGACCTGCTCTTTCTTTATTAAAACTACTTTATAAAAGCTTGCAATATATTGTCTTTGAATATCTTTTCCAAGACTGAGATGTGGTCAAAAACACCCCTTGGGCGTGTCCTTTATGGTTTGTGACAACTGGTTCAAGTCATTTATCAAGCAAAAATGATGCTTTTATTTTTAGATCATTTAAACGTTAACTCTGTTTTTTTGACAGTTGATCAGGCAAGACTGTAATGACTGATAACTATTGGCATTTGTATGACAGCTGATCATTCGGAAAACAATTTATAAAGCAAAGATGCATATCTGAGGGATACATTTTGTGCAAGTTGTCCAGTTTTTCAACACTTAAATATCATTTTTGGCCCAAACTTTTGAGTCTCACTTAGGCTTTTTACACTACAAGCTATGAAAACCTGCTGGGAATCACCAGAGGCCCCACCGTATGACCGTACATACATAACACACACTGTGATTCATACTTTCTTCTCTTTTATCCAATAAGATTGAACTTTTATCATTTTCATTACAGCAAAATGTTCTGTTTTTTTTGGTCTTTGTTTTGACTAACTTCCTGTCAGCTGACTTTCCCCATGACCACACCAGAAAACCTCAGTGGACCAAAGAAGCAGCTTTTACGAAAGGGTATCATTTGCTATACACACTAACATTCAGGCTTCATATGTGGGCTATTTGAAAACACACTTTGCAGCATTATCATTGCACGTGTCGTTAGGATTAAACTGAACTGTGAACGGCCTCGGCAGACGGAAGACTCCATTGTAAAGCAAGAAATAATGTTTGGAGGCAGGAGACTCGAGCTCCAAGCGTCATGCAGCATCCAGACAAGTGCCATCATCATTTTTAATTTTTAATAGAAATCTTTTCACCCTCACACAAATTGCACTTTTTTTTTTGTTTTTTTTCTCCAAATGGACACACAGTCAGCAGTGGACAACTTACTGGTTGACATCTTCCTTATACACCGTGAACTGGCTAAAAGAAGGAGAAACAAAAAGAATAAAATAAGAGACATCTAACTTGATCTTACCACCACTTTACTATGGCATGCATAGGTTTCAGACCTTATTCAGAAAGAGACAACAGACACTTTGTCTAAGAAGTTTTCTAAACGATTGCCGTGACTGCTTGCGATCCGAAACAAAAATAAAGAAACGAACCAAAAAGGAACAGAAAAGGTCGGTTGGTTCCACAGTGTTGAATTGTCAACTCCGGACCTCTTGGGAAAAACTAGAGGGAAAAGATGGATGTCGTGTCTAGCGAAAGCCTCGGCATTCCTGTTTCTCTGCAAGTGGCAAGCGCGATCACACAGGCTTCAAACACACAGCTGCGATGTTGTCCTCCTTAAGTATTTGGTTTTCATGTTAACAGTGCTGCTGACAATACTTATGGGTTTTCTCGTTTTACTTTCCCAGTCGATCCTTTGAACACTAAGAAACACAACAAAACGGAAACCTAGTGGGAAGAGGACGCTGGCCTCTGCGGGATGATGGGTAGACGCGGGTGTGTTGGAGACGAGCAGACTTTTCATACCTGAACGCTGTTTCAGCTTCGCAAATTACAACGTGATGGCAAAATGCTACTTGTTGAGCGACGCAAAATCAAGGTCGACTGAAGGTGAACCAGCTCGTTGAAGGTTGGCGTTAAATAGCACGCAAACGAAAAGAAAAACTAGCAACAAATTTCCATTCTGCAACCCGACAGAGAACTGAAATGAAACTTCAAAAATAACACTCAATCATATCCTTGGTGTTGTATTTTTCTGCAACCTCGCCTACATTAGTGAATTTTGGAACTGACTGTTGATGTCCGAACTAGTTATGTAAGTCATAATAAGCTGGGGGCCATTTTTATAGTTGTTTCGTTGTCCAGTGGTTCCCAAAGAGTGTGCTGAGGTCCCATAAGGGCCAAGAGGTGGGTTTTCATGGGAAAAAACTAAACTATGAAGGGCTGATGCGATTTAAATGACTTCGGGAACCACTGGCTTCAGCGTTCTTTAGGTTTAATCCCTTTCGCGTGCGGTCCCACGCAGGTTTGTCTGTCCGTGCACATCCCAAATTAATCTACGCAGATGTGGGTGAGTGGAGAAAATTGCGAACTTTGAGAATGTCCGTTTGCTGCGGGGAGAAACCTCCATGGCGTGTAAAAAGATCCAACGTGTCCCGGGTGAGGATTTTACGTCAGCTGATGTCCATGTGACCGTCTCTGCGTGATTTACGCGCTGCCTATGTAAATCCGTATGCTAGTCACTGTGTCGGGTTTCGAAGACGACTGATCGCTGTGACAGCCAACAGCAGTGAGACATCCTCCTTTGCATAATCCAGGACAAACAGTGTGTGGTTATGAAAAGTAGCATGCTAGTTGGGATTAGTGCTAGCGTTAACAAGCCAACTTCAACTATGAGAGTAGAAGCTCGTTAGCTTAGCTTGTTCAGTTCCACTTTGGGTTGAATACAAACTTGTCACATATGTCCCAGAAATACATCTTTAATTGCTAATGACTGAAACAGACTTTTTATCAGCGTTTAGGGGCTTTGAAAGGTGCCAAATACGAGATTGGGAGCAATTCTTTTGCCTCTCAATGGCTCAACATGGCGACAGCTGAGCCAGCGGCTTGCAGCTAGCAGTGCTAACAGCATTAACAGTGCCAACTGTTGCAATGGTGCTGACAGCCAGCGTTTACCTGAGGGGGAAATCGGAGGTGGGTGCTACAGCGTTATCAGCTGTAATCGCCGTATGAGCGCTGTGCAGAGCGGCGGCCATCAGCTAGCCAGTGAGGCACACTCACATGCACTAAAAATACATCAACAAAGCAAGAAGCTCCGATAACAACACACACAGAGGGAGAGAGTGACTTCATTCTCTGCCCAGCTAGACATTACGACACTATATCTTTACATCGACAATAGTAGTTTGATGCTGTGTTAATGCTCTTAATCCCGTATATTGCACCTTTAAGGCCACAGGTCTACGGTATTGCCATCAGTAGCGCACCACAGATGTTTAAAGCACGTCGCCTACCAATGCCGGTTCTCAGTTTTCAGTCAAAAGATGGGAAACGTCCAATCAGAGGCTTTAAGCAGTTTGCTCAAATGTGTCTAAAAATACTTTCATCCTCTCGAACAAAACTAAACTGTGAGTGTAGCTGCAGTATTATTACATTTCCTTACACAAAGAGGAAGAAGAACTCAAGTTTCAATTCAACTTCAAATCAAATGCAGTTTGTTTAGAGGCCGACGTCATAGCAGCTCCGTTTTCTGTTGCCTGTTTTTTTTTTTTCTGGTCTGTTCGAGTGTGAATAGCCCGTCGCTGTGCTGCTAAAAACGAGTCCATCTGTAAATCGAGGCCCAGTTTCTGTCCGCTGCTTGTTTGGACTTTCCTATTCTACACCGAGGAGGAACAAAGGGACATTTTTGGCTCCTGAGTTCTTTGTGGGTTAAGGATTAGTATAGACATCGATACGAAAATAAAGATTAACAATGTTTGCATCAAACCTGCTGTGCAGCTGGGGTTTTTGGGGGTAACAAGTAAAAATGGGGTCAGGGATCATCGCAGGGTTCCTACACAGGATTCTTTCCCATTAACACATTCAGCTAGGCTGAAGTAAAAACAGAGTTTTAGAACTTTTTTCTGAAATCATCTGTTTCACGACTTCAGAGAAGTTATGTTTTCCAAAATCTTACAGACGTGGAAATGGTCAAATACATCAGCTTCCCACCTGCGTAGAAACCCCAGAATCAACAAGACGGGAGACATAAAAACGTATACAGACTAGGAACAACCAGCTTCAGTAGTCACTGGTCTCAGTACAAAGCATAAAAGGATTGGGATTTTTTTTTTCAATTATTTCCTTTCATTTGATAACTAAATATCTCACTATTGATAGAATTCCATTTTGTTAAATTCATATATAAACGTTAACATGTACACACGCTCGTCACTGGTAATCGGTGGGATCGGGACCTTTATTATAATAAGTGGAACTTGCTCTTGCTGGCGTTCAACAAATATACTGTGAATGCAAGTAACAATAATTAATATAATGATAATTAGATAATAATAATAATAATAATAATAATCGGCATCTGCACCATGCCTTGTAAACCTGGAAAACTAAAAACAAAACAAGAGTCCGGTAACCACCCCTCCCACTTCGCCCATGAAAAACAACAAAAAGAAATTTAAAAACAGGGAACGTTGAGTTGAGACTGTAGATTCTCTCTGGCTTCTTCAAAGTCCCGAGTCCACATGCGTCACACAGATCTCCGCCGATGTCGAGTGTGTGTGTGTGTGTGTGTGTGTGTGTGTGTGTGTGTGAGTGAGAGAGAGAGAGAGATCCCTAACGGAGCCTTGCGTTGGCCGTAGTTTGGAGCGCTCAGCAATCCTCGGTCCTGTTTTCAGCATCAGACTGCCTCCGTGATGGCATGTTATGAATGCGCATCTTTGCCTGGTAAGCCAGGTTTACAGGGACCACGCTAAAAGGTTGTCGGCCATGGCGGTCACTCAGTTTTCTTCCGTTTTTTTCTTCTTCCTTATCCTTTATATTTGACCTGGGTTTTTTTCTCTTTTTGTTTGTCCGCACTGGTTCGCCGGTATCTGCGGCGAGTCCACACAAGTTGGGCACTACGAGTATCTTCAAGTCGGCTGCTCTTGGTTGCCGTCCCTGCTGTCAGTCAGAATGATACAGACACCAGCCCCGCAGGGCTGCAGATGGGCCAACAAAGGCGGAGGCATATTTTCATATTTACGATGGAAAGGGAGGTGGTGTGTGCACACACTTTTTTTTTTTTATGTATGTGGTGCGTGTCACAATCTAAAGATCTGCCCAGAAACGACTCCTGATCCTCAGCGGTGTTCGTGGACAGAAGCAGCAGATCAAGAAGCGAGTGAGGTGGTTAATTTTCTACTACTTGTTATCTTGCAGAGGACTGTCTCCTCAACTAATAGGACTACACTGATGGAGGAGGTGGAAGGAGCTGTTTCTGGACAGGTCCTCAGTGTGTGTGTGTGTGTGTGTGTGTGTGTGTGTATGCGTGTGCGTGTGCACACACACACTCAGGGCTAGTGCAGGTAATCGTCCACAGAGGCGAAGGCGCAGGAGCCGCTGCCAGTTCGTGCCATGATGGCGAGGCACTGGGCGGCCTGACCCACTGCCTGGGCCAGGGGGGGCTGCTTGGGCAGGTTGTGAGTCTCTGTAGAGAAAAGAGAAAGAGACGGGGAACAACAATGTCAGAACTATGACACGACCAATGAATGACAATGATGATAATTTGTCTAACCTTAGCAGGTCTGCTACAGTAAAGCAGACAACAACGGGCAGAAGAAACCTTTTAGTTTCTTGAAAAGTAGGCCCCAGGGTTGAAATGACCAAGGCTAGATGTAATATGGACCTACCTAATATTGCACTGTTGAGAGTGGAGCAGACCGGCTCTCTCTGAATGGCATCCAGCTGGTAGCCGACTGGGCTGCTCCAGGGGTCTGAATAGGCCAGCAGGCTGAACGCATCCTGCAGCAGGAGACAAACAACAACATATACATTCATTTTCTCCTCCATACATGTTCTCAAACTTCGACAACATGTCTATCCATGATGTTCAGTTCAGAGTTAGATGAGAAGATTGATATCACAAACAACTCTCCATGAAGCTCCCACTAGCTTAGCTTAGCACAAAGACTGGAAACAGGGGGAACAGCTAGTCTAGTTCTGTCCCAAAGGGAACAAAATCCACAGACCTTTATGTTTCATTTGTACAAAAACAAAAGTGTAAAACTTTCAAGTCCCAGTTTTACAGTAGTGTATGTTTTCCAAGACCAGTTACTTCCTGGTAATGTGACAAATGCTGAAAGAGTGTGATGTGGCGTTTGTTAGAACGGGGGCATTTATGAAGCCAGTGAGGGTCTAAAAAAGGATGCCGTCAAGTTGCATTATGGGACATGTAGGGTCCAATGGTGCGTTTAATGTTGACTTATACTTTGGACTACATCCAGCTCTTTAAAAAAATGTGAGTCCCCCAACTACACAGGAGGTACAGGGTACAATGCAAGCAAGATCCAATCCTACAGATCCTACAGACTCTATAGTTAATGCATCCTGGCATGAATGGATGACAAGTCGCATTGAAAACAACCCAGCCTCAACGGTCTCTGTGTTACCTTGAGCATCTTCTTGTTGGCGGAGTTCTTGCCACACTCGCGGCGGAGGTGTTCGCTCATGCTCTGGAGCTCCCTGCCAAAATGGATCATCCTCTCGATGGCTGCCTGGCTCCCGCCGCACAGCTGCCTCTTGGACTGAGTTGACTCGACCTCTGCGATGCCACGGCCAAATTTGGCGTGCAAAATGGACATTTTAATGTAATGACTGGACATCTACAGCACAGCCAGCTGCAGTGCTTACTCAGAAATGTGCAATGACAGCAAGGGTAGGATGAGCCTCCAATCCTTGATTGCCACCAAAATTACATTTATGTACAGAAAGGATGACATGGTTGGCTTCATACAGAGAAATGGTAGGCAAGTCACCAGCGATTCATCCCAGAATTGTAGATGTTAGACAACTACTGCCAAAGATGCTGCCAGAATACACTGGTATATAAACGGGGAACAAATGTGCTAAAAGGCTACCAGAAATACATTACCATGCCTATAGACCATTTTCTGTGTATGTTAACAGCAATTATGTATTTTGTGAGCTAAGCCAAACCGGTGTCACACAGGGACAGTTCTGTAGCAGCGTGGTCACATGTGAGCCCCAAAATCACATAGAATATGGATCCTCTGGACACTTCTCCGATTGTTTTACTAGTTTTCCAGCGGAAGACGGTCTGTCTGACATTTATAAGCGAGCGATAATCCATGTCACAAGTTTCCTGAACCGTACTCACTGTACGGATCCAACTATACAGACGAAGTTACAGTGGACGGACAGCTGCTATATCTGGTGGACAAACCCAGTATCTATACAAAAGAAAAACTCAAGACATACAAAATTAATTCAATCAAAAGTTGAAGAGTTTGCCATCATTTCCAGGATATTCAATGCAGAGATTTGTTAAATGATTTTTGTGCGACAGACCAACGTACTAATTCATCACATTGTAACACTAATGCCCCAAGGGTTAGCCAAGTTCGTGCTCAGTCATAGTTGAAAGTTAATCATATTACACATATTACTGAATGGCTCATTCATTCATTGAATGCTTGCATAAGTGAGTGGTGCTATAACGTGGGCTAGCTAAGCTGTTTATGAGTAATATGGTTTGTTCTGCTAACACGCTAATGTTGATCGGTTGGTGTTTACCATTATAAAATGCATAAAATAGCCTACTGGTTTTAATTTGTTGTTATTATAGATGTATCTTTGTGTGTGATTCACAGGAACTGATATGAAATGAGCTGCAGAGACCAGAATTCAAGATGATTTCATCTGTCCAGTCACTCGGTTTCATGCATTTTGCTTCAAAAAGGGCATCTTCGACATTCGACATAATAATTCTGCCACCGCAATACCGGTGCAAATGGAGTGACATAAATGAGACACTCCAAATTGATTTACAGATTGTCCAAATAAGTCACTAATGCCTCCAGACAGACACTCTACTCACCCATGTCTGCGTCACAGTCGTCGGCCTCGGTGGTGTGTTTGGAGCTGCCGTTGAGGAAACCGTTGGAGGACGATTCCGTCACTCCGTTGGTGAAGTGGTCAACCTCCATATCCACATCGCTGCTGAGGACAGAGTCAGTCAGTATGTGACAGTTCACAGGAAGTTCAGCCATTCTTCCTCACTGAATTTTACATGTTGATTTCATAGTGTTACTGAAAATTTGCTCAATTTCTTTATTACTGGTTTATCTGATTTTGTGACAAGATAGTTCTAATTTCCTGGTTAACATATCTAATAAACCAGGTTCCCTGGCCTGTTGATACCTATTTATCGGCACAAGAAGTCAACAGAATTTTTAAGGAGTCAAGGTCAGCAGTGTCACACCTGTAACCACACCCAAGGGTGATGTCACAGTGTAACACCCTGGAGTACACTTCTATGTCTCTGCAGGTGGAGGGGATTGCTGTTTAATCACTCTTTATGCCTGTATTTTGTTATAAGGTCATTTGTGCCATTAAATACAAACATTTTATCAGTTTATGGAATCAATATAAATGAGTATGAGAACTAGCTACAGAAAGCCCTTTTTGTTAGTAAACATGATTAAGTAATACTGGATAGCAGGTTCTGTTGGCTTTTTTTCTTATAATGATTGAAAAAAATACGAGTTCCCTTCAATAAGTACAATTGATCACTCTCTGGGACGGCGAGTGCTACTTGAGAGCATAAACATCAACCAACAGGATCATATAAGCTGACCCCTACATCACTGGCAAACTGCTTCACCATGGGGAGAGCAGTCAGGAGCTCCAGAGAAGATGGAGAGCTAGTTAACTTGTCCATCTCCAGAGCTGGTTTGTTAGCTAATTAGTCTCTGGAGCTCCCACTTGCTCAAAGTAGGGAGGAGCTCATATTCCTTAACCAGTGTAACGTTAGCATCAAAACATGTTGGAGTTAGCAAGGATTGCAGACTATCTTAATGCACACACACACACTTCCAGCTGTGATAACATTCAGCCCAACGACCCTCCGGCTTCTATGAATTTCAGGCTAGTACCGATACGGCTCAACAGTCGCCATAAATTAATGATTTCCAGCTTCTTCTAGTAAGTCTTTCTCATATTCATACTGGGACATGTTTGTGAAGCTGTTCTCTGACCAGTATCTTCTTCTGTACATTGAATTGCGGATCGTAAACCAACGTTGAGCTGCATCTCATACAAGCTTGTTTATCTCACCACTTCCTGGTTACACAGTCCAATCAGAAACAACCAGAGAACCTTTGACCAATGGGACGCAGCCGCAGGAACAAAACATCTACGAAAGTGTATACTGCATAGACTTATGTACACAAAATTGGTTGAAGACAGGGGGAATCTCTGCTAATGGAGAGAAGTCAGCATAAGACTGGTATGGTCCTTTCAGCTCTTGAAGTTAATGTGGGTTTACGATTCGGTGTTCCTAGTTTTTACCAATCACAGTAAAGCATAAACTCGTCTTTGAGGCAAATTAAATGTGCGCGTTTTTTCCTCAGTACCTGGTTATGGGCTGTTGGCTGCGGCTCCCGTTGAGGCTAACGTCAGATGCTGGAGGGGTGGAGCCAGAGCCTGGGGGGCAGGGCTTGTGACTGTGAGGGGAGGAGCTGTGGCTCTTGTTTGACGTCACACCATTACAGCAGTTACTGTCAAACCCTAAAACAGCAGAGTGAAAGATGGATATGTTTTCAACTATTAACAAGTGACTTTAAGCTAAATGTAATTTAAGTGTTTAGCATACTTTTCTATTATTGCTATCTGATAATAAACTCAACCTCACTGGTATTCTCATACCAAACGTTGAAACAGAGGAATGTTTGTGGTTCTATGCGATTATAAAATGGTGCTCATCTGGAAACATGTCAAAGCTGCATGTGATCATGCTAAGCACATATTGCAGCACAGATACAAGGCTTTTACAAGGTAACTGGGTGTATGTGAATAGACAGATCAAAGCTGGACTGTACCTGGGATGTAGGGCTGGGAGCTGCTGGCTTTGTGGCTGGGGCTGCTGAAGAGCCGGGGAGAGCCGGGGTAGCTGTCCTGAGACTTTGGGCTGCGACCTCCCAGACACCTTACCTCACTGTCCGTCCCATTCACCATCTCTATGAACTGTCTCACCCTGAGGACGCACGGGAGGAGGGAGGACAAGAGCATGAAAGGAAGTAGGTAGCAACAGAAGCCGCAAGGAAAGCAGAGAGAGAAGGACAAGAAAAACAGACTAAATGAAGCAAAGACTGGATATAGTCATGACACAATTATCAGTTTCAATAGCTAAAAAAGGCCACAAAAATTGTAAAATAAAGACCATATTTCAACATGCCCCTGATTAAACAACAGTGTCCAATTCCTGAGTAATAAGAGGGTTCCAATTGTTAAATTTGTTTAAGTTCAATCAGATGTGAAAATTGTGGTCTTACTTGAGCATGAAGAGAAGGTCTGGATTCCTCTCTAGGAGGTTGGGATAGAGCTGCTGGGTGGTCTCGATTGCCTCGCCCATTCTACCTGACAACACCAGCTTCTGGATCTCTGCAAAACAACAGTGAACACATTTACAAGAGGTCATGCTTATACTATGCTTCTCCAACTTTACATGTGTTGTCCCTGCAGATTTGTTTTATAATAATATTCTCCCCATAGATTCATATTCATAGAACTAAACATTTTGAACATAAATTCAAATCTGTGTGAAGTCACCCTCTGCTGCTCCAAGCAGAACACTTTTTGTCATCTAGCGCCTTCCTCGTAGTGACCACAACTTCTGTTATTTGTGACCTGCAGACTGACAATATTTCTGGTTCCTACTTTTTAAACCTAGTACCAGCATCACCTAGAGGCAGGCCAACAACAGTAGTACTCACTCTGTCGGTTTTTGATGGAGGCCAGCTCCTCGTGCACGGCCTGATCTGTGGATTTGGCAAAGGCTTCAGCTGTGGCACAATAACTGTGGTGCACCAGGTAGGAAGCCACCATCCTGACGAGACAAGAAAAAAAAAAAAAAATGCACTCAGTGACCAGACGCAGTAGCAGGAGAAATCAGACAGACCATTACGCTTAACACATACATTCTCTTCATCTTGTCACAGTCATCCGTCATTACATCTAACGAGGAGGAACATGATTGATTCATGTGGTTTTTTGGAAAGAGAAGTGGGGTTCAAATCAAATGAGCGCTCAGATGGGTCACAGGACGTAAACAAGCAAGCAGTGTATTCAGATTCTCTAAACTATTACATGTAGAGATAAAACTCTATTGTGTGCACAGTTTCCCTGACATTTCAGATGTGCTCACGTAGTTGGACCAGGAAGCTGGATTGTAAACTGTGTTCAGGTTATTACTCTGTCGACTGATCATAACAGAGATGGGTTGATTTTCGTAATGCCGGTATGAGCTTATTTTATTAATGCAAACCGGTTTGTCATCATGACACACAAAAAAAAGGAGCCTATATTAGCAGCCTGTGCCAACAGCGTGATGGCACTAATCCCAAACTTACTGCATTAGTAATAGGCAATATAACAATGCGATTAACATAACATGACCAGTGACCAAAACTATGAAAATAAGAGTTGCAATGCACTGGAATTGTCCTTTAAATACACTATATTGCCAAAAGCATTCACTCACCCATACAAATAATATAAATCAGGTGTTCAATCACTTCCATGGCCACAGGTGTATAAAAGCAGCACCTAGACATACAGACTGTTTCTATAAACATGTGTGAAAGAACGGGTCGCTCTCAGGAGCTCAGTGAATTCCAGCGTGGTACTGTGATAGGATGTGTATATATATATATATATATATATATAGATATATATAACCTAGTACTGTGATAGGATGCCACCAGTTCAACAAGTCCAGTCGTGAAATGTCCTCACTCCTAAATATTCCACAGTCAACTGTCAGTGGGATTAGAACAAAGTGGAAGGGATTGGGAACGACAGCAACTCAACCAAGAAGTGGTAGACCACGTAAAATGACAGAGCGAGGTCAGCGGATGCTGAGGCACATAGGGCCAGATTTACGCATTTGCACCCTATTGAGGCGCAATCCGTTCTCAGAGCACACCTGGGTAAACGTGCAGATTGCATGCCACATGAGCGGAAAGAGGCAAGTAGTGCTTTCAATATGCGCTCGTGGGAGGGTCATGGGGGAAGTGGGAGCTCCACACAAAAGATGGGAGGATACGCATAAAGTGCGCCTAATACTGTATATTCCCATGCATTTACAAAAACTGCGAGTGAAAGTGCACCTCTATTTTGCTGCGGAAATTCTCCGCCTCTTAAAAGCAGGTCTAAACCAGGAAGCACCACACGAATCATATTTTATCAATCATGCCAACCAGAAATCCTCGTTACAGATTAAGCAGCCATGCAATACTACAGCCGTTTTTGTTTTCTTGATTAGTTTTTAGTGAATGGTGTATCTTTGACTGTTTGCTCAGGTATTTTTCCTGGTCACGGGCACGGATGCCTCAGCAGTGTCTGAATGTTTGCCCAAAATTATTTTATCAAGGCAAATGGACTTAACTAGCGGCTCTAATGATAGACCTAAACAGGAGGGCAGCAGCGCTATTATAAGGGGAAATGCCCGCGGCTGGTTTCGCTCATCAACGTTCTGTTTTACCCCGTCGCCATGGCAGGGTGTCCCCCGCACCTACCCCCCTTAGCTGCGCGAGTTTGACAGTGCGTGCGCGTATGTATTAATAATAATAGTCATAATAAACTAATAGTAAAAAGCAGCCATCCCCAATTAGCGAACCACGGGCCAAATCCGGCCCGCAAGAGCAAAGTGTCAGGAGGGCTCCGGCTTGGTTCGTCACCATGACATGACTCAGGAAGGACTCAGGGATCAAAATTAGAAGCAGCCGGTGTCCACCGGCCAAAGATTCCTCTTCAGAAGTTGATTTAGCTGTGTGACTGGTAGCACTAATAAGCAGCCTGTTGCATTTCAATTAGCTAGTCAAACTAGTTAGAGGCTAGTCAACGCAGTGGGAATTCCAAAGATCCTTTTTTTTTTTTATCCAATCCAAATCTGCAATTATTGTGTTGGTGTCTTACTTCTGGATCATGGACTGCCACTCGCCCTCACGCTCTCCGATGGGGAAGCGGTCGATCTGGGCCTGGATCTTTGTCCTCCACTCACGCATGTAGTCCTCAATGTCGAAAACAAAGGGGTGTTGGCCAAAGTTTGCGTCCACCACCTCGCCTGGAGTCTGAAGGCCCACGGTTGGGTACAAGTTAGGCTGCAGCAGGGAGAGATTAGAGTGTGTCAATATTAAGGAAGACATGGGAAAGGGAGTTTGGGATGGCAATCTGGGCAACAAATCACAACAGGAAACAATGAGAAGCAAAAACAGGAAAACTGAAATGCTCAGGAAATAAGCTTTTGTCAACAATTATCCCATTACAAGCCGGTTCGACAATAAAATTGCAGTAGCAGGCTGCCGGGCCATCTTTTCACGGTGTTAACTGGTGACTCTCAGCTGAATGCGTCTGTGTTTGCTTAGTGACGGCAGCTGGTGAAACCACCCACAAAACATGTAGGTGTCCTCGTTAAACGCCTTCAATCAATTTGAAATACATCTGTTCATCATTGACGCCAACCATTTATGTAGGTTACTACAAGCTGAAAGTCACCAATTATCATGGCCACTCGTTATCCGACACACCCGTTGCTCTGAAACGGTGGTGTCTGAATTCCATAGGGCTTGAGTCACTGTCAGAATATCCATTATGACAACCGAATACACAGCAACCAGGCAAACATCACAGTCAACCCAAACTGATTTTAAGAGGCATTTCTGAAAATATTTATATCATTGCATGATTTAATGTTTTGCTTGCTATACGAATAGTACAAGTTCTGTTCTGACACATGCACCATTTATACTGAACTTTGGTCTTAGCATCGCAGCAACAGAGCCTTCTTTGATACAAGCATCCTGGCATTGTGGAACCAGAAAGTGCCATGTGTAACACAATGGCATTGATGGTAGTGTGATGTATTAAATACGCATCAGAAATGTGATTACCTCCAGCATAGCAAAACAACAATGGCAGGTGAAATGAGAGTTGAGTTTCCTTTGCTCGTTATGCACATTTACACGAGGCTTCTAGCACAAGCGATATTGCTGTGCATCAAAACATGCAAATTCTTCTTTTGGGCTCTTTAAATCCCCCATAGCTGGATTACGCACATAATGTATCATCAAAACGTCACATTGTGTTCCAGCTTCCGAGCTCTCCCCAGTCACACTGAGGTCATCTCGCCTCCGAGACTACATTTAATGCCAGCTCAACAGCGGAACGACTGACGCCCCATTCCGTCTCTTTTACAATAACAACGTTGCAGAAAAAAGGAATGATCATTCTGCAATAAAAAGGCAGTGTAAAGCTGTGTACACACCGGAAGAACTGCCCGACTCGCGTCGGTAAATTCGGCGTCGGCTACTTAATATGGCCGACTCAAACAACGACATGGGCAGTTCACACCTACGGATTTACAGCCGACGCCATACGTTCCGCGCTTGCGCGAGATGTAATGTCTCCAAAACAACAGGCGGCGCTAATCTGTATTGTGGGCCAAAAAACACGAAAACCGGAAGTAGGCGGTCCTCTCTAGACCACCTTCTTCGATTCCACTGTTTATCTGGTATGTTTACCATCGTCACGTCCGGGCTTCACTGATTCGCTAGTCAAGCTGCTAGCCTCCACCAATCAGAATGGTAAAAGAATGACCGACTCGAATGGCGGATTACACATTTGAATCGGCTGAAATGAACGCCGACGTGGGCCGATTCGAGCGACCACACCAAGGAGACTCATGTCACGGACGCCGACTCTCTCAAAGACGCCGATTTTCGGTCCAGTGTGGACCCGCCTTAAAAGAGGCTTGTGTTTCTACAGCAGTCTAGAGAACTTCTACTCTTCTACTAGAGTATTACCTTTTTCAATGAATGAAGCGGTACACATTTTGAAGCAGCAGCGGCAGTCATTCCTGCAAACCCCATCCCAAAAGTTCCTGTACGTTAAGAATGTACTTTCGCCCCAACCAGGGGGGAAGTAATCTGTCCCCAGAACTTATATTTAGTTGTTTTTTTTTAAAAGTCCATGACATCTATGACGACAGGATGAGGAGATAAGCAGGAATATGCCATCCGACCAATCTAATCGCAGCCTTGATTTGATCAAGGAGGTGATGACTGACAACAGGCATTCACCACAATGACTGTGTGTGAGAGATTGTTTTTGGACTGATACGTCCTGAATGTATCACTGCAGTGATGTTTAAATTCTTAGAAATCTATATTTAAAAAAAAAAAAAAAAGTTGATGTTGATGTAGTGGCATTTGAGTTTGAGATTAGATGCTAATGATATTTGCGGGTAAAGGAACTGGTTTAAAATGAGGGTTAAGAGTAGGATATGGGTTGAGAAATAAATAGTCAATCAAAGTCACTATAAGAAGAGTAGAACAAAAGCAATGTGTGCGTGTCTCTTAGAGTTGGTCAGCTGTATGGAGATGACGCACTTCACTACACAACTCTGGAGGAACATGAATGTCTGGCTCAATGCCCGTTTTGCTGCTCAATGGATTATTGTTGAGGCTAAGTCTCTTATTTTCTTCGAAAAACAGCCGGCCCCCATATTAATTTGCTACCAAGAGAGAAAGACGACAACTGCTTATAAACAAGTGTCTCCCACACACGACGATGTGGTTAATATGCACGAATCACATTAGAATTAATGTCCTGTTGGTGTGGGAGTTGTTCACATAATGAAGCAACTTCTAATAAATTATTATATGGCTGACATATACGGACGTCGGACATAAAACCACCTTATGATAGGACAAGGCAAACATGCAAGTATAAACCAGTTATTAACATCTAAACCTCACAAGTTTTCCAGCCTCCAATACAGTCAACATAGTGTAAACATTTTGGCTACATTCCGCAGGAAGTCAAACATTTTATTCCTATAAACAGCCTTATGTCCCACAGTCCTGATTATTATGGAAACTTAAGATATTGCATTACAAGAAAGGAGTGAAAAAAATGTGGGTACTCACTGGTAAGTCTGTGAAGGCAATGCCTGCAGAGGAAGAGAGAAAGTATCAGCAAGAAGGACATACAGTTTTTCAACAAGAATGACTAAAAAGTGGGTGGTATATTAGGACTCCTCCATAAATGATTGCACATAGACTTGCATATTTATGCACATGTGTATGGTCTCAGAAGGACAAGGAATTAGAATTGGAACTACTAGAATGTTTCTTCAGTAAATTTCTTAATTTTGATTCATCAACCACTTGATTAGACACCATTTGATGGAAACAATGCTATACAATTGTAAAACACAGAATTCAGACAAATTAGAATGGAAAACAGAAATTAGACAAATTAAAATGGAAAACAGGGAATTTGGAAAAAACTAAAATGGAATCTGGAAAAATTAAAACTGATTTTATAGGCCCTAACCACTAGGGGTGTGAATCTTTGGCTTCACAGCGATTCGATTCAATGAACGATACAGTAGTTGGCGATTCGATTCGAGGACAATTTCTTTTTTTTTTGTAACGATTCAATTCCGTAAACCACGATTCAATTCAGTAACTTGTAACCAAAATTCTATATCCATTAAATAAACTATCTGAGACTATTTGTATTCTTCTGAAAGGTGAAAAAATAACATTTATTCTATAAAAAAGGAAACCTGCATAATATTTTATGCTGAATACAAAAATGTAATTAAACATTGCTCCGTTATTTTTAACATTTTCAGTAGACTACATGCTGGCAGGGGAGAGAGTGTCTTAAACGTATTAAAAAACATTAATCATAAGTAAGAATCACGATTCATCCGATTAAATGCATTTATATCCATTATTGGTGAAGCCAAAACGATTCATTCTATTTATTTATTTTAGCCGATGGATTTAGTAGAATCTATAGGACTGACAATCGATTCATCGATTAATCGAATTAATCGTTACACCTCTACTAACTACTAGTAGTAGTTAGGCTTGGGCGGTAGTACGGTAATACGGTAAACCACGGGTCTTAAAAACAGCAACGGTAAAAAAATGCAATGCAGAGAGAGAGAGAGAGAGAGAGAGAAAGAAAGATGGCGAGTCGCACCGAGTGACCTGGTCTCAAAGAAGAACACGACTTCTGCACTTTGGCAGTATTTCGGGTTCCGACCTAATGAGAAGTAGAGCTTAGTTCGGGCCCAGAAAATCAAGCCCGACCCGAGCCCGTTCTGTCTGAACCCGGACCGACCCGACACATTAACTGTAATTAAGAGCCCGAGCCCGATTTCAACCCGACAATTATTTTTCATGCATGAGGCTGTTGTATGTGTATATCCGTGGGAAGTGGGGGTGCGGCTGCACCACTACTCAGTCACAAAGATATACAAATCATTTTATAGGCTACGTTAGTGCCGTGATTAGGATATGACAGGACAAAGCCGACACGTATGTTATCGCCTCCTCCCACTACTCACTGGAAATGATCCCGTACCTCGGACTGTCCTGATGACTTGCTCAACGTTAATTGTCCTGTTTTTAATTTATCCTTTATGTTAAAGTTCCATGTTGCACTTTAGCGTAACTCCCTTATTCTTTGATTTAGCTGCACAGAGCGGAATAATGTTTATGCCTAGCCTTCTCCTCAGATTAGGGGCCGGGTTCGGGTCGGGCTCGGGCAGAAAAGCTCAACTCTAATGAGTTTGGTGACGTCGTCTGAGCCTTACGTCATCATTTTTAATTAGTCACGGTAATGCCGTATACCGGGGTAAAATAGGGAGGAGGTTTGACGGTATCAAAATTTGGATACCGCCCAACTCTAGTAGTAGTGAACCAAAACATGGCCTAAGATATGGGATTTGTTAATCTATTGAAGGCAGTTCTCTCTATCCCAGGGTGCTGCTCAGATCTGTTCAGATTGTGTCATGTCCTTTCACTACATTCCCTGTTACAGTTACAGAACTTACCCAACTTCTGTACAGATACAAATAAGATATAATGTAAGCCCGACAGGCTGTTGGTCATGTATAATAAAAAGTACATTCATGTTACTGCTTTGGGGTCAATTCTTAATGTAAACATTAATAGTTTCAATAATGCACCAGATTAGAGGGTTCCTTGTACAATTTAGTTCACCCGCATTAGTTCTATGAGAATCTATTTCATATCCAAACAAAATTGATATTGTAACTGAAATATACCTAACCAAATCGATATTGAATCGAATCGTAGATTAAATCGAATCCGGACCTTGTGAATTGGAATCCAGACAATTTGGGAAATCGGTTGCGATACCTAGCCCTAGCTGTAACGTTACAGCTATGCCATCGGAAGCGGGTACCACCATTCCTGGGAAAAAATTCTAGAGGAACCACTGAATACCAATACATTACTTTTTACTGAAAATACATTTCCCACAGAACCATACAATAGAATATATGCATTGTTATTGTATTGACTATGGTGCTCCTTACCTAGGCTGTGGCCATTCTTTGTGTAGAAGCAGGTGTTGTTGATGAGGTTCACGCAGCAGCCAATCACGTCACCTGTTGTAAACGTGGGTCCGTAGGGTTGCCCAGTGCCAGACGAGCAGAAGGAGTGCCCGTCATCTCCGTGGTAACCGTATGAGTGCTTGTCCCAACCTGACGAGTTTAAAGAGTCAGGATAGGCTTAAATAGGAACACACCAACACCAAATGTCAACCACTCAGCCAGATGTCACTCAAATATTTCCGCTTTGATGAGCTGGCCCTCTTATCGAGGCACGCCTCAAAGAATTACCCAGATATCCCACTGGTGCAGAGCTCCGTTAAATTCTTCTCCACATCTCAATTTGCTGAATGGTGTTTGTCATCTCCATTTGACTTTTTCCACATTATGGAAAGACCACATTCATTTCTCCTGGCCCCTCCAGCCTTATTACACATATGTAGAAATCCTTTACCGGCCTCTACAACAATACCAAAACATGCATATGCAATCAGATAACTGACAAATAGCCCATTGAATGAATCTCACTCAGTCACACCTACACCCAGTGCATCCAAGGCCAGTCTCTACCAGACAAAATGACACCCACACAAACGCAGTTCAAAACATCTCCGGTATAATATACTGTAGAAACAGACGGTGACACATGCAAACAGACTCATTTTTCTCAACACACCCACAAGGCAGTGGCAATAAACAAAGAAAACAAATGCACACAAAGTGTCATCCTACCAGGGAGTCTGTTCATGTTTACACCCTGAGCGGAGAGGCCGATCCCCATGTACCTGTGGGACAGACAGGTGAGGATTTAGTTGGACAAAGGGTTAACCCAAAAAACAAAATCATGTTTTGTTGATGAATAGCCTAAAATTAAAATCTTGGATATTTGTCTCCAGCAACAAACGGTGGTGTCATAATACTCAGTTCACATTAGGCTTGGGTCGGTTTAATTATTTTCAAATGAGACCGATAATAAGCCAAAGACCAGACCGAAAAACGTATACCGACCTTTCCCACTAGGCGTCGCACTTGCCAGAGCAGACCGTCCTGAGTGATACATTTGTTTTTGTTTTTTTTGTTTTTTTTTTTACACAGAAGATCCGTAATCACGGAAAGGAGAATCAAAAATATCGTACCATTCATTAATAACTTTGCGGCGCTGCAACGGATGTCTCTTTTTACAAAACTTCCTGGTTTCGTGGAACCAGAGAGGCGGATACAGCGCTGCAGGCCGTGTGACTATTCAATGAGCGTTGGAATTCTGATTGGCCCGTGGCTTCAAAACAGCTATGACAGGTGAACTTTTGCTCATCTTGCATATTTACACGACTCTTCAACCGAAAGCTAAGTTGCTGTGCACTAGGGATGCAACAATACAGTTAGCCCATGGTTCAATTCGTACCTCGGTTCTTGGGTTCCGGTTCTGTTTCAGTAGAAAAAAATATATATTTATATATTCAAACATTTTCTCTTTATTTTGCTTATGAGCTAAGATTTTTTTTTTTTTTTTTTTTTACATTCAGACACATTCAAGTGTATTATAATAAATAAATAAATATTTAAAAACAATAAAACACTTTCAAATGCAAAAGTGCTTCTTAGCCTTGGCGACTGGTGTACCTATTTGAAATATGCACATATTTAAAGCATGAAAAAATAAAAATGTACTTCAGTAATGTATATATGACTTTCATGCGGGGGACGCGTTTGGAGTATGCGCTTTTCATCTACACTCCGACGTCACAGTGAGATAACTCTCTGTTATCTCTAAAATCTTTTGCAATAAACATCCCACTGCACTTGTTGTGTTCTTGTGCTCCGTTTTTAACTGACCGTTTTTAACTGACCGTTTTTAAATACCTGCTCAGCCGTCCTGCTTCCAGGACGTTGGATATTTATTTCTCGGCAGCGGGGCGGCCCCATTTTGCGCACCGCCTGACTTGACACTCACCGATTCGTTTATAAATAAACGGACAAATATTATTTTAATCACTTGTCATTATTGCTGCTTATTACTAATGAAAGACACCGCCCGACTTGACACTCACCGATTCGTTTATAAATAAACGGACAAATATTATTTTAATCACTTGTCATTATTGCTGCTTATTACTAATGAAAGACACGTCGGATATAGTGCAGTGACGCCGTAGGCCCAGGTCGCTTATGTTTTTTCATTTTCAAGAACACGTCATAAGGACAAATGCTGGTTCAACCAGTTTGCATAAATTAAAGTAGTTTAGCCCCGTACACCGAACCGATCCGGTGAAACAGGATATCGGCCCACACCTCATTCACATCGAATGAACAGAAAATACTGGGATGGATGAAATACAGAAAAATAACTTTGCTCTGCTTTCAACTTGATTTCCAGTGGCTCCAACAGTGAGCATATAAACATGCATTATTTAGCATGCCAAAGTTGACGCAGTCCCGCAGAAAGAAAGAAGCATGCTGGTCGCCAAACCATTGCATACGCAGCACATCGACGTAAGATCCAAGAAACAGAAGGTCATGCTGCCACAGATTTTGCTCCATAAAAGAAAAAAACAGATGAGTTTGAAATTTTGACCTGCTGGTGGCCCCAAATGAGAAGTCAAGTGATCACCAAAGGAAAACTGAATGGTATGTGCGTAGAAAATTTCAACAAATCCATCCGACAGAAACATTTGTTTCTCTCCGACAGAGAGAGCCAAGCAGCTAATGTGGCTGAACATGTTGAAATAGTTAATACGACTTTTGAATCAGATACATTTTATCTATTATTACACCTTTTTCAAATATCACACACACAAGAGAAGCCAATTTAAAGTCGTTTGTTTTTTAATTATCCAAGTGTTCAGACATCTTGGGTCATTTAGGGTCAACTGGTTGAAAATAACCAGTTTAGTCATGCGACGTGTGGCTGTCACACACTATAAGATGAGGCCCTTTAGATGACTATTCTCAATTTAGGATTACAAAGTGACCTCTAGCAACGATGATGTAAATCATGCTTTCACTTCATCAGATTATTTTGTCCTAGCATGTTGAAAACATTATACCTTCACAAGGTTACTGTTAGTGACCTTAAACTTATATCATGGTAGTTTGGGGGGGGAGGGGTAATCCCGGTATGTGATATAATGCATGTGTCAGTGTTGATCACGGTGAAGTAGTGTGTTAGCACGTTGATATGCTAATATTTGACATGTAAGAGAGATTCAGTTCAGTTTTTCATTTCAACCAACAAAAAAAGATTACATAACTGAATGATATATTACTAGCATGATTACAGAGTGTAAAACCCAACAAAATACAAAATCTTCAAGATAAAAACACAACTGGTATGTGTACTATTTAGCTGACATTACAGCTACAATGCAAACCATTACAGAACAAAATAAAAAGATTTAGCATGTTAGGAATGTTGAGATTTTGACCTTCTGGTGGCAATCAAACAGCCTAGATGTTTTACTTTGGACTAAGGTCTAGGAGAAACGCAGACACAGCCGTCCCTTGATAATGTAATATGTGTATTTTTGTGGAGATGCTTTGTTCCGTGTCCTTACCCATCTCGACCTTTGCTGATGATCTTCACCTCGAAGTAGTAGACACCGCAGGCTGCTGGGATGGGGTGGGTCGCCCTGACAGACGCTGCATCTTTAGGGGTTTTGCCGTGACCTTCAGGTGAGGGTAAAATGCAGACACAAAAGCAACAGAATGTGATTGCTATAAATGGATACTGAATAATTGTATACTTATCAATAAGGGTTATAAATGCCGAGTATGAAGACAGAAGGTTTTTTTTTTTTAGAGCTGCTTTAGCTGATGACCACAAATTTTGATTTGGTCTTTCCATCAGCCATTTAGTACAAATGGCTGTGAAGAGGATTCAAACTATCACCCCCTCAATCATTGTCAGCCAGAACAAACAATGTATGTTGAGCGCCATGTGTGAACTGTCCGGAGAGGCAAGCCAAGAATCTTGCTGGTGCCTCACAGAATACAAAACATAGTTTGGAGACCAGTCATACTCATAGGAATCTCCTCCTGTTGAATGTTCTTGTAGTGCTTCAAGATTTGGCATGGGGCGATTTCATGTCAAGGTTCGCCTGGCCAAAATAATTGCAATTCACCAAATTACCCTGATTTTTAATTATTATTTTTTGTTTAGTTCATATTTAGGATTATCCAGATGATGGAAATTAACCACCATCAATTTATCCTATATCCTTCCATCCCTGTTCAAGATCCCGATTACAAAACAGCAAGTTGTGTAGTATGAACACTACAGCGATCTGACCAACCAAAGCTGTGTGGTGTAAACAAGGCTCAAGGGGAAAAGCAGGCCTAGTGAACCAGGCATAGGCCTACTAGATGACATCTCCATGAATACATGATCGCCTATGTCAATGGTTTGTGGATTATCACCTTCAATTCTCTGAATCTGGACCTCCTGTTTTGGGCTGTGAAGCAGCTCATTCTGTCAGTCTGTAAAGCTTATGTTAGCTCAACCACCTACAGCAGTGTTTTCCATACATAGACCAATATGTGGCACAGCACCACAGAATCCACACCGAGCGCCACAAATTATTTCAGGGTTCCCTCCCCCCACACGGTTTAGAATATCAACATTGACCACCACACATTTAGTTTATTTTTTCTAACTATTTAAAATAGGTAAAATCGCATTTAATTGTAGAGCTGCGTGCAACGCATCAGCACCTCCCCCGCTTTCGCTTCGTCTCGCTGTCTCTCTGACCCGCCTGTGAATAGCTCCCCCTCTCCGTGCACAGCCAATGCTTATGCACAGGAAGGATTGTTTTCACTGCAGAGAAGACAGCTGGCTGAATTCCCGAATTAAATCAAACTTTGCTACAAGTAGGCTGTGGTACAGTCACTTAAAGTGTAGCAATGCAGCACTCGCATGTATTTTTTCAGCTATTTGACACAAAGTGTTGGCAATGGAGCAACTCAACCAAGAAGTGGTAGGCCACGTAAAATGACGGAGCGGGGTCAGCGGATGCTGAGGTGCATAGGGCGCAGAGGTTGCCAACTTTCCGCAGAGTCGATCACTACAGACCTCCAAACTTCATGTGGTCTTCAGATTAGATCAAGAACAGCGTAGAGAGCTTCATGGAATTGGTTTCCATGGCGATCAGCTGCATCCAAGCCATACATCAGCAAGTGCAATGCAAAACGTGGGATGCAGTGGTGAAAAAGCACGCCACCACTGGACTTTAGAGCAGTGGAGACTCTCTGGAGGGACCAATCACGCTTCTCCATCGGGCAATCTGATGGATGAGTCTGGGTTTGGTGGTTGCCAGGACAACGGTCCTTGTCTGACTGCATTGTGCCACGTGTAAAGTTTGGTGGAGGGGGATTATGGTGTGGGTTGTTTTTCAGGAGCTGGGCTTGGCCCCTTAGTTCCAGTGAAAGGAACTCTGAATGCTTCAGCATACCAAGAGATGTTGGACAATTCCATGCACCCAACTTTGTGGAACAGTTTGGGGACGGCCCCTTCCTGTTCCAACATGACTGTGCACCAGTGCACAAAGCAAGGTCCATAAAGACATGGAGGAGAGAGTTTGGTGTGGATGAACTTGACTGGCCTGCACAGAGTCCTGACCTCAACCCGATAGAACACCTTTGGGATGAATTAGAGTGGAGACTGAGAGCCAGGCCTTCCCTCCAACATCAGTGTGTGACCTCACAAATACACTTCTGGAAGAATGGTCAAAAAGTAGGGATGCTCCAATCGTCATCGGCCGCCAATCGTTATCGGCCGATATGGACCCTAAACAGGTTGATCGGTGTGCCCTCAAAGTGCAGATCAGAAAAGCCGATCGCATATTTATATATATATTTTTTTACCCGAGACTGTTTTTATGCGCCTGTTGAAATTATATGAGACCATGTGGTTTTCCGCACGTGACCTAAATTACCTGCGACTGTTTTGCCGCTCTGTTTTATGAGGCAGAAATTCCAAGAGGTGGTAATCAACAACGTCAATCAACGACAATTTAATACAAGAGAATACGGCGAGTATGAGAAACAAGCCCGGGCAAAACAAATCCCAAAGACACCCGTCACTCAGCTCATTTCGCTATTGCTCTTGATAGAGCATGTAATGTTTACACAAATAAAAAGTTGATTGTGGTAAATAAAGATCTTGATTGTATTTATTATTTATATTAGTACAAATGGTTTAACCACTTTAAGTGGTGCACAAGGCTAGATTGTAAATACAGGACATTGAGAATTATTATTATTCTCCCATCCATTCTGTGATCGGTATCGGCAGATTTATGATTCCTTTAATCGGTGATCGGCCCCCAAAAATGCTGATCGGAGCATCCCTATCAAAAAGTCCCATAAACACTCTTAAAGCTTGTGGAAAGCCTTCCCAGAAGAGTTGAAGCTGTTATAGCTGCAAAAGGGTGGACCGATGTCATATTAAACCCTATGGATTAAGAATGGGATGTCACTTTAGTTCATATGCGAGTCAAGGAAGGTGAGCGAATACTTTTGGAAATATAGAGTAGTTTGGACACTTTCAAATCTGGAAAATGTACTTATGTAGATAAAAATAAATCTTAAAATGTAAAAAAAAAAATTATTTATGACAAAATAGTTGTCAGATGAATACACCATTCAGGTGAAGAAATACATTAACACCCACAGAGCTTATATTTAAAATGTTATCAACATAATGTTCAGTTTCAATTAATCTATTTACTATTTTTTAGATTAATAATTTAATGTCAGAAAATTGTGAAAAATGCCAATCCTCCACCAAGATAGGCTAACGTCTTAAAATGTATCGACCAACCAACAACCCCAAACTTCACAAAATATTCAACTTACATAAGAAGCCACAAATCCCCACTTTTGAGAATATGGTACCAGCAAATGTTTGGCCATTTGGCTTGATGAAAAGCTTAAATGATTAGGCTAATCAACCACAACTGCTGACGAATAAAGAATTAATTGACTAATTGTCCCAAGTCCCATAAACATCATGATAATGATTACTAATAACCTGCAGGAATAATGTAGGGCACATAACTGTCATTGTTTTATTTAGATTTTTCAGTTTCCTTTAATCTGGGATTCTCAAATTATATTGGCATATGTTGTGTCATCAATGTTGTAAATGTGTATTACTATTTTCTGCCATACACGTCCCCTCACTTTAGGGGCAGAGTATAGTTGTTCAGCATTTCTGAAACATTCTGGAGAAATGCAAACAATGTCACCATATTCACCTGACAGATGTATGACCTCATTGCAAATAGCTATGGATTGTTTTCTAGACAAACGTCTCAAAATACCGCATTGATGTTCTTGAGGTTCCAATTACTTTTATGACTTCTTAATCTGATGATTTTTTGGTCTGTAAAATAGTGAAAACCAACACGTTTGCATTTAAGTAGCTGGAACTAGTAAATAGTTGGCATTTACCTTTAAAGACTAACTTTCAATCAGTCATCAAAATAGGTGCTGATTAATCTATACTTTAATTTTAGCTCTAGTCCCTCTGATTGTATTTGACTTATTTAGTGTTTGAAAATAAGTGACAATTTTTTGTAATAACTCATGGAATATCTTGTTGGTTGGTTTTATATAACAAGGTGTTTACTGAATAATAATGACTTATAGACCACACTACCTTGTACACAATTTAATTGTATTTTCAGTTTATGTTAATCTCAGATTACATCTAATGAACGCCAAACTGCTAGGAATGTTGACATTGCAAAATGTAGTCAGTCACAGACTAAAAAAAATAACTGTCATAGGAGGTGATCTTGTTTTACTCTCTAGTTCATGTAAAAGTGTTTGAATGCTAAAATGACATACCTGCTGTGAGATATGCAGGTGAATGTGTTGTATGGAGACAGAACATTCTAGCTGTAACAAGGAAGAGTGTGCGTAGAGGGCCTGGTCAGACCCATTATAGTGGAACACACCCAGGAAGCACAGTTACACCTTTTTTTCCTCTTTTTTTTTTTTTTTAATAAACTCTAGGCTCTGTTT
Source organism: Eutrigla gurnardus (assembly GCF_963514095.1). Lineage (NCBI taxonomy): Eukaryota > Metazoa > Chordata > Actinopteri > Perciformes > Triglidae > Eutrigla > Eutrigla gurnardus. The sequence continues at coordinate 10,515,264 of NC_139918.1, forward strand.
GTAGGCCGGCACCAAAAAAAACTCCTGATAGCTTTGTTAAGCAACTCATCAACCTGAATGTCACTTGATAGATTCTTGATATTTAAACCCTCAGAGGCAAACAACAACCTATCTTTGCCTGTCACGTCATTAATAACTACTCGAGTTACTTAGTCTAATCATGACAGTCACCACTGCATTTCCTGACAGTTAATGACCTAATAATGCTGTTTAGCTCATGCCCGTTTTGGCTAACATTAAAATGTATGATTATGTGGCTCACATCGAGCCACACCAGCAAGATATGCATTGGTTTATGATGGTTCGACATATACATGTAATTAATTTGATTTCAAATGATATCCTGACATAATCCGTCGTGAAAGATTCGCGGTGACCGTTCATAATGCTGACATACGAGTTAATAGGGTAACGTTAGCGGGGGAGCTAACGAGCTAGTAGGTCAATTTTGGCTGTGGATACACCTCGCCAGCTGGTCCTGTTGCAAGATGTCCTCTGCCTTGTTGTTGATGAAGCCACTAGCCTAGCCTACTTTGTTTTTAGCCACAACGGCAGCTGGCTTTCATCCGCTAACCGTCGAGCTAAGCTAACAGTAGTAAACTTGACGTTGGCCCTGAGCAATAAAGTGCTAAACTCGAGTGTGTATTTGTGTCATACCTTTATAGTGTACACGGAGATTGTTCTGGGATAGGCCGATGTAGCTAAACTTGTCCTTTGGGCTCCAGGAGCGGGGAAGCGGAGTCTCGTTTTCATTAACGGCTGGATAGAGCCGTCGGAGTCGCTGGTTGAGCTCCTTTTCCTGCTCGTTCAGAGTCGAGTCTCCGTGTACAACAACCGACATAAGAAACCCACAGCCCGACGACTGGCCAGACATGGCTACGATACGAGTTTTAGTAAATGGGCTTGTCAGCAACAAGCCAGATCCACTTGTGTCCGTCAGTGTCAAGTTTTAAAGGCAGGTTTAGCAAAGCTAGTTAGCAGGCTAAGCTAACTGGCTTCGCTGGTCGTAGAAAAGCAGCCAGAGCTGGTTAGCCGAGTAGCTAACCTGGCTAACGCGTTTAGCTTGGCCAGCAAAGGCAAAGCTATCGGCTGAAATGGCTTAGGTTGACATTAGCTGAGACAACGCCACAAATAGAGACACTAGAAGGAGACTGCCTGCCGCGCAGGATTGAAATAAAGTAGTTAAAAGACAGAAGAACAGGTCGTCGTTGGGAGCAAAGTAAGAACTAACGTTAGCGCAGACGGATGGAGTAAGTATAATGAGCTCAGCTAGCTTCGATCTTTTGTTTGTTGTCGGAGCGTTATCCGCTAATCTGATTGGCTGAGAGCAGCTAGACTCACTTCCTATGGGAATGTGAAATAAATACGCAAAATGAACAGTGAACATAGCAGATACACAGTGTTGAGTGAGCACAGATCTAAAACTGTGTCATCCTTGGGTTTAGTTACGAGGTAGACACATCGTCAGTACTCTGAATGAATCACATATTCGTCAGTATTATTAGGCTATTATTGTTACAGTTCCTTTGTATCTGTTGTAACTCTACTTTATCAACGGCAAGCAGCTTACTGTACACTAAACTATATAGCGTTTTCTACTACTTTTCTACTTTACCTGATGTTGACTGCTATATACCTCCTGTCATGAGCATCTTTCAATTATCTTCCACTTTAAAGGAGCACATTAAATTGCCACAGAGGAAAGTGGAGCTGCGGCCCCCGTTGGCCTCCTGGTTCATCCTACTCTGTGTGCATTGTGTATGTATCCCTAATACCTTTTGAAGAGTTCTTGATTTAGCAATTCATACATTGTCAAACTAATGGGCAGTTTAGAAAACAAGTATTAAAATGAATGTAGCAGAGATATGGTCTTTTTTTTTTACTGCACACATTCTTCTATCTTGTATTGAGCACGTTTAAAGCACTTGGTGGGGAAATATCACGATCTTGGCACTCGTGGAAAAAATCAACATTGAATGTAAAGAGGCACTTTCACTGAGATGTCATATTTAGTAACATCAGTCGTGGATATACAATACACAAAAAAATAAGTTGTGTGTGTTTGTGTGTGTGTGTGTGTGTGTGTGTGTTTGAGTGTTTAATGTATATTTATTTTAAAAGGCAATAATGCTTTGTAAAATATAGTGGAAACCTCTTATATTCTAAAAAGTCAAGGATACACAAGGCTTCTTAAAAGAACCCTTCAGCTATTATTAATGTATAATTTTTGCATTAAAAAAGTAAATGAACACATGTAAGCGGACAACTTAATTATAAGAAAAAAACGACATCTGTGTCAGAGTGATTCTGTCCAAAGCTATAACCATGATCACTATAAGCGATTTTCTCTTTAATTAAAATAATTATTAGAAAATGTTGATAAAAAATATTGCTGTGTAATCCTATGAATCAATTAATTTGCACAAACATGTCAGCACAGCATTAATATACATTCTATAGCATGTAAACATGTTCTAGTAACCTGAAATACAAAAATTAACCAGAAAATAGGTCTTATTTAACAAGTGGCGGTGATATATTATTCATGATGTAAAATGTGAACTATCACATTGTGTCATGATGTTTTGTTTCCAACAGCTCTGATAAGGCTACAGGCTACAGGCTTGCACAAACTGTCAAAGTACTTCACACCAACATGCGGGAATGTCGATTGCATCACTAAAGAGGAATCTGAAATGATGTTACGCTCCCTGTAGGGAAGTGCTTGCTCAGATTCAGAGTCCCATGGAAAACACAAATGGTCGAAGGCCTGGGCTGTTCATCATCAGCAAGAAGAGCATTGTCAAAGCAGGATGGGGACATAGTGTTCTGGGAAAAAGATTCTCACTGTTTGTTTTATATCCTGTTTGGAAATGTGGCTGTGTGAACAGCATCAGGAAATACTTAAACAATACAATACAATCAAATAATAACTTAATAACACTGCAGTATAAGGGAAACTCCTGGATTCAAAACCAAGAGTAGGAAGTACATTTAGGGCGCACTCACTCGAGGCAATCTACCGTGCCCAAGCATGTTTCACCCCGCAGTTCAGTTTGTTTGACTAGTGTGTGTGCTAAGTATCGTGCTTAAGAACGGTACACTTGCTCGGCCTTGGCACGGTTGGGAGTGGTGTGCTTTGGCACGTTACAGTTGCTCATGCAGGAGCACAAGCATGGGTACGCAATGTGGTCATGACGCAGGCTATAATAGATCAGCTGTTCCTCTCATTATCGCTCAGTGTTCAACTCAGATCGCCCCCCACGCTATCGAGACCATTTTTGACTAAAATAACTATTGATGCCTGTACAAGACACAGATGGATTCTGGGTCGGGCCCTTGGCATGCTTACATGCTGTAGTGCAGAGGTCGAGTGTTTACCAGAAATATGTGCAGACGCGACTTGTCAGTAAAGTTGTGTGTTGTGTGTCAGTCATGTTCTGTGCGTTGTTCTCTATTGTGATGACTCTTCTTGAAAACCGTATGTACAAGAGGTAACCGTGCTTCGGCCCGGTTGGACTAGCAATGTGAGTGCAGGCTGGGGAGGGACTGGGGAGGGGGTACAGTCGTACGGTACAGATCAACTGGCCCTAGTGTGAATGCACCCATGACGATCGACACAAAATTGAGTCACACCTTCCTGTTTTAAAGCTTTTATTATTTCAGTGTTTACAAGATGTATTTTTCCACATTAATGTGTGTTTACTTGAGGTACCACAATGTAATCACCAACTAATACCCAGAGTGTAGGGGAAATGGTGAGATTTTTGCAGACGTCCAGAGAGACATTTTTTCTGGCTCTGACTTCTGCAATTCAGACACTCTGAAGTATGTTATAACAGCATGACAGTTTCATTTGACTTTCAATTTATAAACATTCCTGCAGCCTTTGTATCAACACTCAGAGCCTCCAGAGTTTAATTTGAAACAGAGGCATTCTGCCTGACATTTTAAAGCTACCTAGCTCTGGATTTCTGGAACATCACTTATTATTTTTCTAAATGAGGGTTTGTTTTCTTTGTCGGAGGCATGCAGGGACGGAGAGGATCTGGTGTAGCAGTGACTTGATGATCAGTCAGTTTCTAGAGGGGAAGGGAGAGCTGCCACAGCAACCTCTGGTGGTTCAGGCTCGACACAAAGAATGAGATGTGAGTAATAATGCAAACGTGCAGTTTTTTGATACAGACCTTCTCCTGCTTCTAGAAAAGTTGCTGAAGGCAATTTTAACTTTCTATGAGTTAAAATTATTTCAGTTTCCAGACTTTTAAGCAGAACACAGAGGCTTCATATCACACCTGTTAAGGCCTTGTTACACTGGTATGTTCGAGAATTGAGTGGAAGATCTTATTGCTTACTTTTACAGCTTTTAAGGCTCTTCACTCTCTTGTTATATTTCTTACCTTTTAATACTTAGACGGACCTGTCTGAGAAAATATGTCTGACTGAGTCAGTGTTGAAATCATCTCGTGAGACACATTTTTGTCAGATTTGCTTGTACTTGGATTAAATTGGATCTGTTTTGTCATAATATGGAATCATTTCTCATTATTGATTTGGATTTGCTGCCTTGCGTGAAGCACTTCGCAACATGTGCTCTGAATAAAAAAATAAAGATTATCATAGGGAACTGTCATAATCATTTAATCCCAAAAAATTAGAGAGATGATAAAAAAATTGTACTCACAAATGACCTACATGGCATAAATTTGAAAATATTTGGGAAACGTTTCCACTCTCTACAGGTCAGAATGTACTGTATGTAAATGGGGCTCTGCACATTTAACAGGCTTCAACTGCTAACCAATATATTTTAGGAACAAACTAATATATATCCTGTTGTGTTGTGTTTCTTTTATGATATTTGGTGCATAGAGAGTTTTTTCATGCTGAGTTCAAGAACTATCAGGACTTCATGATGTCAGAGTTAACGGTTGATGCATTTATGGCTGTGACACAATCAGAAACAAATTAGATCTACGAGTGTCAGAGACAGTTAATATTCATACCTTAAATACCTCCAGGTTCCTCACTACAACAGTAAGCTATTATACATAATGTTTAGCAGGTTTCACCAGAATTGGCAATAAAGTTGGAGCTAAATCTGACACTTTGCTCTATTGGGTAATTAGTCAGCTACCAAGCTAAACAATGTACAAATGAACATGTATAATAATGAAAAGCTCCAAACTGCGAGCCCCGTTTGTAAAGTATAATGTTCTTGCTCTCTTCTTCAAAAAAGAAGAATTGCATTTTTCCTGCTATTGAAGTGTTTACAAGGTCAGTTACACAGTAACATCCCCATTAGTGAATGCTGGAGATCCATTGTCAATCATATTCAAAGCAAACCATTGCCCATTCATCTGGTCCCATTATGGTGGCATGCAGTCCCACAACTCATGGCAGATGCACTGGCAGAACCCGTAGACCATGATCATAACGAGGCTGGCTGGAACCAGGCTCACCAGCAGCACCCCGAGTGTTGTCCTCTGCATGATGAGCAGGTAAACCCCCATGGGTAGCGAGCTGAAGTACAGCAGCCCCAGCACCCACACCAGTGCCCGGGCCGACGTCTGGCACAGGAGTGCCGCGCAGTTCCACACCGTCCACCTCTGCGTGATGGACGCCATGGAGTCCAGACTGGATGAGCGGTAGCCCCGGTTCGATATGTGAGATCCACGTGGCTGGAGGTCTTGGGTGGATGCAGGCATCGGCGGTGGCTCCATGATGGTAATGACCACAAAGTTTGGAGAGCCCCGGATGGAGGAGTAGGTAGTAGAAGAAGAAGAAGCGGATGAGGAGGAGGAAGAGGATGCCACAGGTGGGTTGCTGGCCATCAGCTCACTGAGGCGCCTCGGACTGAGGAGCAGCTCATTGGTTGCCTCCTGGCGGAGGTGGAGGTTCCTCTGATTCCTGCTTTGGAGGGCCAGCGCAGCCACCAGGTTGCAGTCATCTGGCAGGCTTCTCACCGCCTGCCCTGGCAGTCTGGTAATGTAGCGACAGAAAGGGCACACCATGGCGTTGGGAGGCGACTCACCCAGGTCCAGGATCTTAGCAAGACATTTGGCACACAGGCGGTGGCAGCACTCGAGCACCTTCGGTCTGCGACTCCCCAGGTTGTACGCACAGTAGCAGATCTTACACTCCAGCTCCTCTGTGCTCAGTATGTCCACGTGGCCACCGCTGCCACCGCCTCCAGCATCTTCAGTGCTTTGCAGCTCAATCATCATCCTACCCCCAAGCTTTATCCTGTCCCGAGATCAGAAATATCCACCCAAAAGCTCAGGTCCAGGCTCAGCTCCGAGGGACACAGCAAGTTTCCCATAGATGGAGACAGGGACAACGGTCCACTCCACTGAAGGTCTGGGGTTCATTGTGGCTGTCCAACAGGCTCCCGCTGTGTGTGTGTGTGTGTGTGTGTGGGAGAGAGAGATCTGGGAGTTGATGAGGGAAGTCCCTCGTGAGTTCTGGCCTCTGGGGTTCGCCTGCCTCTGAGCAGTTGGGGTAACGGTGCTTCGTTTGGGGCAAAAAAGCCTTTCATGGGCCGCATGAAAAAAAAAGAAGAGAGAAAGTGAGAGAGACTGAAAGAAAGACACCAGAGAGAAAAAGAGAGAGAGCGAGAGAGAGAGATAACTGTTAACACAGCATTAGAAGAGAACAAACAGAGGCAAAGGGACAACAAAGCAAAGCCTGTACAAACCAGAGCTGGAATTTTCGAGCCTGATCTTTTGTTGCTCAGTGAAATTCAGTCCAATTAGTGGCTGACACACACAGACGCATAAACACACACACATTTCTAACGTACATGGTCCTCTGTTAATGGTGTGTGCATGTATAACAAACATGCATGAATGAGTGTCTGCAGGTCATGTTTGTGTGTGTGTGTGTGTGTGTGTGTGTGTGTGTGTGTGTTTGTGTGTGTGTGCGTGCATGTGTGTGCAAGTGCTTGCAATAAATTAGTTTGCATTTTTATCTGTGTTTGAGCTTGGTTGTGTGTGAATGTGTCCTTGAAAAGAAGTGCACGAGGGTGTGTGTGTTTCAAATCACTCTGTTACAAAGATTTTTCTTCATAAAATATTTCTGCAGTTATTTTTTTTACATTTTGTCACACAATTTTGGATGTTATATATAATTCTTTACATTTTCAATTCAATTGTTCTCACTCCCAACTTATCATATAATTCCCCTTGTACAGTGCCCCTCAGCACTGCATGTGATGCATCAGAGTTCCATCTAACTAACTAACTATCCTCAGGCGGTAGTGGATGGAAAGAACTATTATTCCCGGGAGTCTGTCTGTGCTTTCTTGTCCGGTAGACTCCACCGTGGTCCTGACAGACGCCAACTGCCTGACCTGACATGGAAGCATCATAGTGTGGCTCCAACAGCCCGCTGTGATGCTGCTCATCATTGACTTCTTGTTTTCTGGTCTACGGTGAAATGTTGTGACCAAGCGTTACTATTTGATGAGTTAGGAGTGAGAATGTGAAACCCATTGAATATAAAAGGGTTATTGCTAGAACCCTGCTTTCACAGACAGTTTGAGGTAGAACCTTCATGGGTCCAGATGGAACCTTTATAAAAAAAAGGTTCTATCAGAAATAAAAAGGATTTTTCCTGATGCTGAAAAAACTGATGTGGTTCTAGTTAGCACATTTGCCACCTGCTCATCTGGATCTCTTTAACATTCACCTTTGGGACAATTTGGGGTTCAGTATCCACAGACAGTTTGACATGTGGACTGGAGGAGCTGGGGATTGAACTGCCAATCTTCTGATTGGTTGGCGACTCGCTCTACCTCCGAGTATGTGCAGGAGAGAATAGAAGCTTGGCGGACTGGTGTGTGGCCCCGGCAGCAGAAAGTGGAGCAGGTCATTGTTGGAGATCAGGTTTGGCGCACGGTTCTGATCTTGACTTGCGTCCAGAATGGTGCAGGCAGCAATGTAAAATGGGTCATCATCTCCCTGATGTTCTTAGTTTCACCATTACTCCCGAAGATAGGTTCATCCTGAGTCTATTCATAAATAAATAAATCTTGCTCAATTTGATTGGCTGCCTGGGCCTAGTGTGACATAGATGGGTGGTGCGACAATCTGCCTGATGCTTAAAAGCTGAGAATAATTTCACGTTTATGCCCATCTGAAAACTGCTCGAAAAGAGTGGCGTGCAACACGCAGTTCCATAGTAAAAAAAATGGTTTGACTGGTGATGCATTTCTGGTGTGATCAGCCTCTTAACTTGTTCACAACAAACGTAAAGAAAATTATTCTTGGCGCCATTGCATACAGAGTCAATGCAAATATATGAATAGAAATTTGCACTGCAAATGAGGCGAATGATGCAAGTTTTTATTTGTCCGAGTTGAAATACTTTGTCGCCTATCAGCGTTGAGATCGTCCTCCTGTTGTCACTGAAAATGAAATGGAGTCAAACAATATTGTATCAGCTTATGGTCACCCAGACCTCCACAATAGAACCGTACATTAGTAGAGACCAGACCAAACTATGTCTATAAACCAGAGACTGTCTATGGTACAAACGAATCACAACAAAATGTATTATTTTGGTGCTGTTGTAAACCAGCCGACGTGTGGCTTGCTAGACTCGAAGAATACAGCCCACAGAAATTCACTGAGCACCTATGGGTGATGTTATGAACTCAGACTGGACAGTGTTTGAATGCAACACCACAAACCTAATCTTACCTGAAGCTTAAACCAAGTCTGCACCCTAAAATGCAAAGATTTGAATTATGGGGATGTGCATGTGTCCCCATTTGATCTAGAAAAAAAAGTAAGTCCCCATAATGTGGATGTTAGCGTGTCTCAGGTTTATGTCCCCACATGAAGGGAAAAACACACATACAAACACACACACAATGACGTTAATAACCTGAACCACAACAAAACAAGCACCAGCAGGACTGAATAAGAAAGGAAGTGTGGCGATTATGTCTTTCACAATAAAAGGCCTTTACAATCACCGAAAATAAATTCAATAAAATACCAGCATTTACTATTTCCCTTTAGGCGTATACTTTACTGATGTTAAAATTAAAGTTACCAAACATGATATCTCTCTTGTTTGTTGTATTTGTCCAATAACATTAAGTACAACACACATTTTGCCTATTACTTGCAAAATGACATATTTACTGTTTTGACATGAAAAAGTTAATTATGAGAGACAAGTTAGAATATAAACATCTGTTTACAACATTACGTTTTTATTCCCTCCTACACTATTAGCCATTTTATGAACCCACAGATATATCTCATGACCCTTTTCGGGAGGATGTGAATCATTGCTGTAATGCTGTAAGCTTTCCAACATAATTAATTCCAACTTTAAATAAGAACAATATATTTAATATTTAGAACCCTAGCTCTTCTATTTATTTCCACATCCTTAATGATATAATATATCTAACTGAACAAATAACAACTCCTTTTATTATTACATTTTAAGCTTCAAACTCGATATCTTGTATTTTGAAAAACCCAACACCGGAAGTACTATCAATAACCATTCGGTGAACTTGACGCTGGGATCTGCCTGATGAGCGGAGTGACAGAGCGGAGGGGCCCCGCACGTTTTCCAATGCTGGGGAGCCGGGAAACAGGAACCGCGGGCAGCGAGGAGGCGGCTGCCCGACCGCCGGGGCCGCTGAGCCGGGCATGCAGCGGGGAGGAGACGCCTCCCGGCCGTGCAGGGTGTCGTCTCACCGGCCTGGTCAGCTGGAGGCAGAGACCGTGCAGGACTTCAGCCCTGTTTGCTGCAGCCAACACAGTGATCTGGTAGGCATCATGACGCAGGGATATCACACTCCCGTTCTTATCAAGCTCCTGTTCTTTACTGGAAAATACTTAGGACTTCGGATTGTCACCATTCCTCAGTTCAACATCTTAATAACATTTCTATGGCTTTTAATGCCATTCACAGCTATATTTATTTAAACCTCCTTAGTAGGCTATACCTTGCTACTCTAGTGTTGTTTATAAGGGCATACAATGTCGTTTTACCAAAATAAATGATTCTTCATAATTTTTTATGATGGTGATATTCCCAAGACGTTGTAATATGAGGTTTGTAAATTGTTTACACCGTTTATCCTGTTTGTTTGATGTTTTTTTTATTTCCTGTAGTACTATAAGTTCAAAATAACTTGTTAATAAGTTACAGTAACCTAATATTCAATGTTTTATGCAGGATTTTGTTTGTTTGTCCAAAGTCCCCTGACCCTCATGCACTTAAAAAAGGTTATACTCAGTGGATGACTCGTGTTATTTTCTGGAGATTTAAATCCTCCAGCAGGAATAAAACAATGTAATGGTGGGGAAATGCGAAATATTTGCACACTGGAATCAGTATAAACTATCCATTATGTTAGTTTTTTTGTGTATGTTACCCCTGAGGTTTATAAAATAAAAATACCCAGAAATACATTATAAACAAAATGGTAAACTGCATTTATACAGTGCATTTCTAGTCAACAAATCACTCCAGTTCACTCGTACATTCATACACCGATGGAAGAGGTCGCCTAGCAAGGTGCCAATCTGCTCATTGGGAGCGGTCAGTGGTTCAGCGTCCTGCTCAAGGACACTTCGGCACTGTAATGTTAAATTCTTTAGCAACACCGCTCCTCATGATCATCGGTTGCATTCCAGATGCTTTTCTTTGACATTGAACTTGTTTAACAGTGATTTATATAACGTTTTGTAATCTTGCATCATTTTGAAGAAATATGGAAAAATAAAGAACAGCATCGTAAATGTAATCGTTCGGCAACATCTGGTTCTGAAAAGTGAAGCCAAAGCTGAAATGCCTTAAACTGTCATTCTCTATTACTTGCCATCAGTGGGTGACTCTTCTGGTTTCAAAAAACAGCATGATTGTATAGAAGTCTATGAGAAAATGGTCCTACTTCTCTCTTGATTTATTATCTCAGTAAACATTGTAAACATGAGTTTATGGTCTCAATCTCTAGTTTCAAGTTCTTCAACCCAGCATGATGTTCATTTAGGAAATGATGGTCCATTTATATTCAAATAGACCATAAAGGAGGGGATGATTCAGGGCGGGGCTATCTTGTAATTATCAGGTTAATACCAAGCCGTCGCTACAACCCACCACACGATGACTACGTCCACTTCTTATATACAGTCAATGTAAAAATTATAATAATAACAGATTGTATTTTCCGTGCACTTTTAATTGGAGTGCTTACATTAAAGGAATTAAAAAATAATAGTAATAATAATAAAATAAGCATAAAAGCATGGTATAAAATAACAAACATCGCATCATATCACAGGGGGGCACATTTTACCAGTCATAAGCCATTATACATTAAAAGGTTTTCAGGCCTGCTTTAGAAGAGGCCAGGCTCTGTGCTGCCCTCAGCTGGATGTGGAGGCTGCTCCACAGCCGAGGAGCAGCTGAGCAGAAGCTCGGTCCCCCACGGTGCGGACCTCGGTGGTGGGGACCTGGAGAAGCAGGCTGCCTGTCGATCTGAGGGTACGGGTGAAGGATTTCAGGATGATCAGGTCTTGTAGGTAGGGGGTGCATGGTGGGTGATGCATTTATGGGTGAGCAGCAGAACTTTGTAATTGGTCCGGGATGAGACTGGAAACCTGTGTAGTGAGTGGAGGATGGGGGTTATGTGTTCGTATTTGTGGACTCTCATCAGGATCCTGGCAGCGCTGTTCTGGATATATTGAAATAAATACTATATTTTCTAAACATTAGATAGATAGTTATTATATTTAACTGAGCAGTACAGCAAACTTCAGTCCCTTCGTAAGCATCCATCAGCAAATATGAAAACCTAAAACCAAACTGTGAAAGTCGGGGAATTTTGCCACATTAGTAAATCAGCAGCTTCAGTCCAAACGTGTGCCGACCAACACACACTGATAAACCATGGTACTGTAATAGACTGGTGTCTGATACGAGTGAAGCCTTTGTTTGGTGTCCCCTCAGGTTAGTGGCCTTCAGCTCCCTCCGAGCCTGCAGCCTCCTGGCAGTCCTGCTGGCTCTGCTGGTCGTCATGCGGACCGCCAGAGACATCGCTCGGTCCAGATCCACAGGTAACACCAATATGAATTTCAGATATATCCTGGTATAAAAACGCAAATCAACTCCCAGATAGGAAAAATTAGTAATTTTGTGGATATTTCTGTTAATAACAAATTACAAATCCAGTTACTTCTAATAGATAGTAATACAATAACTTTATTTAGTTACCAGTAGTTACAATCTATAGACCTTCAGTAACTATTATGAGGAACTATTCATATTTGTTGAGGTGCACACATTGCTTGAAGGATAATTGCAATTTAACAATATTGATTGTAAATATATGTACATTGAATTAGGCTATTATGATAATTGCATGACTAAGTCATTGTCTATGTAAAAAGAAAATCCATATAATATAATTTGGGATTTTGGATTATTGGTCGGAGAAAACAAGACATTTTGTGACATCACTATAGTGTTTTCAGATGTATATATCAATACAATTGACTACTAAATTGAGAAAATATTGAATATTATTGAAAATAACTGAATCACACTAGTCAGCTGTTCGTGGAAGCTGCTCAGATTTGCATTTGATTTCACTTTGGTGGTGACTCGTTAGCCTGATGAGAAAGGACGAGTCTGACTCATCAGTCTGGCCATTGATCACCATTCAAATCCTGCTCAGACATATGTATTCTTTGTCATTGCCAATGTAATGCTGTCTTCACGCCAATAGCAAATCAAATTTTTGCCTTGTTACCAGTTCGAGTTTGACGGCGGGATCATTTGCGTCTCTGGGGATATGCACCAGGGAGGAGGCGGGGCTTACCTCCACGTAGACACCGACAAGGTTTCATCCATCATGGCTGAAATAACCACTATTGATGCTTTGTACGTGTTGTGAAGTCCCAGATACACCGGGAGACCTCTGAGTTCATAACATCATCATGAGGTGCTCGGGGAATTTCTCCAAGCTGGATTCACTGTGAATAGCAAGACACACATAGCTGCTTTACTACAGCTGGAGGAACCCACAATAAACATTTTCTCTCTGATTTAAATGTAATAAAAATATTTTAAAAAAGGATGCTGAAATAACTACACAATGATGGTGATCAGTAAAAGTCTTACGTCTTGCTTTGTTACGTCTGTCTGCAAGACGACAAGCGAACTACTTTTTGTTGTTATCAGAGCTTCTCCTTACGTAGAACAGGCCGGCCACATGCCATTTAGCGGCAGAATCAGAGGAGATTCTCTGGGCAGACTCACATACTTGTGTTGTAAATGATGCCTTTACTGATGTTGAAACAGAATATATGAATGCATTTGTAATATTGCCCCAATTACCCTTATCAGACCATAGTCAGTTTACCTTGTTTCTGAAGAAGCCCCTTGGATCTACTCTAAATCCAGACCTGGACAGAAAAGAGCACTAGATCTATACCGCTTGTCAACAACTATTATATGTGTCTTATATAATGTATATTATCAGACACATTCTATAATGCTACTGCAGCCTTTCTCTATAGAGAGGTTAGTAACCACCCGTTCACTGAACGGTTTCACACTCAACTAAATGATACTATGACAAACTGAGACAAATCATATTCAAATGGAATCAACATGTTTTTGTGTCTCTCACCGTTGACTACTGGACATATTTTTTTCCAAAATGGGTGTGACTTTGCCTCTCTATAGTGTAATGATGATGAATAATAGAGTTCTTCTCTCCCACAGGAGTTCACTTGTGGCGCAGCATGACTTCAAGGTAGGACACCGACGTGGATGTTTCTTCATGTGTGTGTGTGTGTGTGTGTGTGTGTATGACAGACAAGGGCTTTAGTTCTAGATTTAACATCTGAGAGGCAGATCTGGGATCGGGGATCCTCTTATTGGTTGAGGTATAGTTGGTGGGCGGGATCAAAGCTCTCGGGTATTTTTCTTGTTTACTTAATCTGCAAAGAAGAAACTAATCAGATCAGCGTTTTCTGCATTGCGGAAATCATAAGGCCCTAAATGGGATTTAAAAACAGGCAGTGTAGGGGCCAGCCACACTGTCTGTCTTTATGTGCTTCAACCTTGATCCAGGGACCTGAGTGACCTGAAGGGAACGCAAGGTTGTAAAAGGATGGAGCTAGCCCATTTAAAGATTTGTAGGTTAACAATAAAATCTTAAAATCAATCCAAAAATGTACTGGGAGTCAGTGAATGGATGCCAGGATGGGGGACACTATTAAAAGACACGCTGCAGCATTTTGGACCATCTGCAAGTCTGAGGACGAGGCCTGGCTAACACAGACATAGCACAGAGCTAACATAGAGGATGACAGTAGTCAAGTCAGGTCGAGATTAAAGGCCTTTGTAAAAAGTTGGATTTTATCACTACATTTATCTGCTCGTCCAATTGAAAAGCCATGTCATTATTACACCCACATTAAAACAAAAGTGTAGTGCCATCCAGTGGTTTTACTGAGTTTGCATCGTTCCGTTTCAAAGGCAAGTAAATAGGAATGAGATGCCATAATTTGAGAGAGAAGTGAAGGGGAAGGAAATGTGTGAATAATTAAAGGTAACAAATCTGGACGCTGTCAGGTGACTCGTTTGGAGCACTTCAAGGTTTGGATGGACATGAAACTCCCTTGGAGTCATCCATACGAAAGATGAACAACTGTGTTGATGAAAAGTCAGAGGAGCAAGCCTGTTGATATGACGACTTTTAGAGATGTTGAATCCTGGCTTGCCGATGCGGTGAACAGCTTCCCTGACCACGCCTGAAGTGTGTGCCGTCTTGTCAGACTGCAAGCGCAGATGTGTTGAACGTCCTCTCCGAGCGTACACTCGTCCCAAATCTGCACGGCACCGTTGTGAGGCTGCCGAGCTGATTGGTCACACATGACTGTCTAATCTAATCCGGTCTAAGACCGGACCATGTGACGGCTCAGTTTCAAATCACACACTCACCTTGTGATACATGAAGGATTAGTTCTGTTTGCTATGATGGAGGATTAGGGACCAAAAAAATCACAATTTGAATAATAATGTTCAAATATGAGTTTGAAATGGTAATGTTACTAAACAGGTGAGAGCAGTCTGTCAGTGACAGGTGAGTCATGTGGATGACCTGAAGTTTGAGGTTTCACCAGTAAGCAAAGACTGCAGTCATGGCATCGCAAGGTGATTCAAGCCCAATGGGTTTTATGACTCTAGAAATATAATTATAAATATAAAAATATATTATATATAATATGAAAAGGCAGTTGACCTGTCATACAGTAGGTCTGAGCCAGACAGGCTAACAAGGATCGTAGCTACACTTTTCAATGCGACTTTCGTCATCCCATCATGTCAGGACACCTTGACTGTAAGGTCTGTTTGCTCTGAGATCGGATCTTGTTTGCATTGGCATCCGATCAGCCAGACCACATGCTCGGGTGGCCTGGCTCGCACGAAGATCAGATCTCGGTGACATGTGGACACAATCAGGACATTTTATCAAGCGTAGGTTCCTCTCCCGAGGAGAGAGCATGGGGAAGAGAGGAGGAAAACCAGGTCTGGAGCCCAGCTGAGACCAGCTGAAGTCCTGTTAAGTTACTGCTGATAGGAGCACATTTAGGGATTTTGAAATCCATAAAAGTTTCAAAATTAAAGTTGTTGACTAACAAAATAACAGACTAATTTTTATTGTGAAGAATTGGTAGGAAAATGTCTTGCTCACCTAATTTGTTAGCGGCCATATTTCAATCAAAACAAGTGTACTAATACTACAGCGAGGGAAAGGTAAGGAGTAAAAATAATGTTTTTTATATATATATTATATAAAATACTTCTATTGTGAAGAATTTATCGGAAAATGTGATTTTCACCAAATTAGCGTTAGAGTCCGTTAGCAGCTATTCTTCAATGAAACAAGTGAACTAATACTGCAGGGTAAGAGTAAGCAGTACAAAATTGCTTTTATTGTTCAAGCCCCCCGTATTCTTTATAGGAAATTAAATGTGTTTATCCACCATTTCATAGCCGCTACTTAGACCATGAAATATATTGAATCACCATCCGATCAGGCAGCTTGCATTGGAAAGCAACCACAGCCAAGGTTTAAGTAAGCAGTGCCCTATCAGAAGTAGGGAAGGTGTTAACAAGATGTTGTAAACCAGAAGAGATGCGCGATGATCAAACAGGAAAAACAGTATAATATGGCACCTTTAATAGGCACCGGATGATATCAAAATGCCATTTGATGATTGTCCTGCCCAATTTTTTTTTAATAAAAATATGACTGGAATCACATTTTGTTAAGAAACAAATATGTTTTATTACATAGAACATGTTTTTTTTAATCAAACGATCATAAATCATAAAGTCTCCCTGTATAAATAAACTAGAAATATATAAATTATGTGTTTTAATGCATACAAGTACTATAGATTACAATAACAAAGTAAATGGATAACATTTCAAATTTTGGCACTGACTGAAATTATTTTTATGGATGGTGGTTAAAAAACCACTATAGTACATTCAACCTGGCTGTCAATTACAGGTCTTAAGGATAATCGGGATCGGATAGAGAAAATTACAATAAAAGTCTTCATCCTTGAAGTCTGTTTGGAAACACTTCTGACAAACACACAGTATATCCAAGCCAGCGGAGGAGAGGTCCCTCTCTCCAGACGCTGGACATGCAATGGATGTCATGTGTGTGGAATAACCACCACACTGAAATCACAACACGCTTCCCTACGCTTTCCAGTGGAAAACATCCTGGATACCAAACAGCTTGCTGCACCTGTGGGAGAGTCATAAACACTGCAGTCCAAACACAAGTCTTCAGTGAGTAAAAATAGAAACTGTATGGCTTCAGTGGGCACCGCCAGGAGATGCTAAAACACGCAGTCCAACCTTATCTGCTAATCTGAGGATAACAACATTCATGTAACACCTTTGCTTTACTTGCACAATAATCTTTTTTCTCATTAAATTACGATTACGGACGCAACATCGGAAGTAACTGATAAGTCAATGGACAGAAAATAAACAATATTGTCCCCTGAACACTTTGCCAAAAGAAGTACTTGGAAGCTTTGTATTGAACTGATTTTCAATTGACATTGTCCAAGAGGTCAATCGATGGATCAGAAAATAAACAATAGATCAAACAGTAATTAAAGTGATCCCCCCCTATAAACAAGCACGTAAAATACATATATGACGGCCATGTGTGTTTCCAACATCCTGCTTGTAGAGAACACATTTTTAGCTTTCAGATTGTTCCTAGTCCTTACTTTTTCTGACTTACTTTTGATGGATAACTTGTGTATAACAGGCAATTGAGTATTTAGCCTAAACATATCAATATATTATCCCATTTAACATAAAATTGGTACCGATGCGAATTGTGCCGCCTTTCAAAATGGATAGATCAACTATCTATTTGTAATTGCCTTATAAACTGAGCATCTACAATATTCTGTATAAGGGGAATAAACATCTTAAAAAATATTTTTGTGTGTGTTTTATGATGTTTATATTAATACCATACTCTCATAATTTCGCTGTTTGGATTTTTTTTTACCACTTGGTGGAGCTGGAGCTCATTCAGTCTGCTCAGGTGACAACATGAAAGAGTTGACAACAGTGACTTAGTAGACGTACTTAAATGTCAGTACTGCCGAGACAGAGGACTGAAATGAGTACGTAATGATACCATTACAGTTCTAACATAATTAACTGTTTAACCTGTTGTCAGTTACACAGTTAAAAGAAATATTAAAGATAAAAAAGCAAGGAGACATTGTCATTCACGCTGTAACGTTACTGCTGACTTCATAATCACCGTCACGCTCTCTCTCCACCGGACACTCACTAACGTGACGTCTTGCTGACGTGACGTCTCGCTAACGTGACGTCTCGCTAACGTGACGTCTCCCTAACGTGACGTCTCGCTAACGTGACGTCTTCCGAACGTGACGTCTCGCTAACGTGACGTCTCCCAAACGTGACGTCTCGCTAACGTGACGTCTCCCGAACGTGACGTCTCGCTAACGTGACGTCTCCCAAACGTGACGTCTCGCTAACGTGACGTCTCCCTAACGTGACGTCTCACTAACGTGACATCTCCCGAACGTGACTTCTCGCTAACGTGACGTCTCCCTAACGTGACGTCTCCCGAACGTGATGTCTCGCTAACGTGACGTCTCGCTAACGTGACGTCTCCCGAACGTGACGTCTCGCTAACGTGACGTCTCGCTAACGTGACGTCTCCCGAACGTGACGTCTCCCGAACGTGACGTCTCCCAAACGTGACGTCTCCCTAACGTGACGTCTCCCTAACGTGACGTCTCCCTAATGTGACATCTCGCTAATGTGACGTCTCCCTAACATGACGTCTTGCTTACATGACGTCTCGCTAACATGACGTCTCGCTAACATGACATCTCTGTTTGCTACTGTAATGCTGTACATTTTCGTTCACTGTGAATTCTCCAGACATCGAGCGTCTGTATCTAAATATGGTTTCAATTAGACATTGGACTCTGGGGAGCTGGCAGGGTAAGATCCGTTTAATGTCTGGTCCCAATATTTGGGACATTTGCGTTCTCACATACAGCTCCTCTGGGTGATGTGTTGCAGTGTATGTGTGAAAGGAGCTTTAGTGTACCGGTGGTGCAGGGAGTCACATGGGTTGACACCCATGCCTTGTGTGTCTCTTACTCAATGCCAGCCCTGATGGCGTGGTGGGATTCAGTGGAGGTGACAGGGATTTGTGGGCGCCAGGTTGGATGCAACACATCTGAGTTACATAACTGGTGAGTCCAGGTCAGGGGAAACTCCGAGAGGGTGGGTATAAAGACACAAACAAACCTGCAGGGTTTCCATCTCACAATAACAACAGCAATCAGAGAGAGACCGACGGAATGCATCATGAACCATGGAGCTAAACACGTTTTATCAAAACGGGAGAGTATACGTTATTGTTCAAAATAATTTTAAGGGTAACTTATTGATGGCATGAGAAAAAAAATTACAAACAATCTGAACTCAAGGTCCCTTCGCAAGCTTTCCGTCATTAGATTGAGTTTGTTCAGTTGTCATGGATATTGATTAAATCTATGATTTGGAACTTTATCAGGTACACAGCAGTGGTGTAGTCACAAGGCTCTACTGTGAAATGTATGAATGGAAGTGTTCCCTTAATACCTTGCAAAAGCTATTTTATTGCAATTATACTATACTAATTATACTACAGATTTATCAATCAACCCCCTTTTGGTTCATCTACAACTTGTTTGCCGTCTTACTTAACTTTTTAAGGCATCCATAATGATTGCACTTTGACAAAATCGATATTTTACAAGTGTCGTGACTGCAGGTTAATGGTCTGAAATGGTTGGCTAACAACGGTGCATGTGAGCCAAGACAGTATTTGCAGTTGGATGCCAGTTTCTCAACAAGTTATATGGTATGTACCCTCCCCCCCCCCACAAAAAAAACAATTGGTACCAAAAGGTTTAATTTGGAATATTAAAGTGGCAGTCTTTTAGATTTGAGATGCGTTGCTTTTAGCGACCTCTTTGGCGGTAGATGGAACTGCAGGCGAGCATCTGGGACCTCATCTCCCAGAGTTCCTTTGGATCCCAACAGGACTGTCTCTCACCTGCATGATACCTTCAAATGCTCCACACTGAAAGGAGGTCCGTGGTTTTCCCTCATTGGCGGTCACTTTGCTTCTTGATGACTTTCCTTCTTCTTCACTTCCATTAGTTTGTTGTGTCTTTTTCTTGGGACTGGAAGTTGAATGGTCTTCTTTCTCTGCCTGTTGATCCTCCATTGTGAACCAGCAGTAATGAAATGTACCTGGTCAAACACTAGACAAGAGGGAGCCTGACTCAGAAGTTGGAAGTTACCGATTTCCGATTACAAGTCAACGCAGCATATAGCTCCACCTGGGCAGACCAACTGCTGCTGACTGATGGGAAATGTCTCATTCATTTAGAATTTTGCGCGGGAATGTCGCCACAGACACAGAGATCCTATTTCTGGGCAAAGAAGCAAATACAAGCACTTTCATTAGTGGGTCACATGATCAATCACCATTGTTATAACTCACTCTTTGATAGAAAGGAACTTAAAATATAATTAAATAGATGAAAATGTTATGGACCGCCACTTTAATAGATTTAAGTTACTATGCATGACATTAGTGATCTAACGTAACTAAGTTAGATAGCTAGCTAGCTGGGGGGGTTCAGCTCAGGAGGTAGAGCGTTGGACAGGCAACCGGAAGATTGCAGGTTTGATCCCCGGCTCCTCCTAGCTGAGTGCCTCGTGTCCCCGAGCAAGACACCTCACCCCAATTGCTCCTGACGAGCTGGCTGTCACCCTGCGGGGTTGACTCTGCCGTCGGTGTGTGAATGTGTGAGTGAATGGGTGATGTCAGTCATTGCTGTAAAGCGCTTTGGAGAAAAGCGCTATATAAATACCATTTACCATTTAGCAAGTCAATCTAATGGCCATGTTGGTGACCTACATAGTGCGAGACGAGAGATGTAGTTGACCAAGCGGTTTCACACTAAACTAAATGATATGACGACTATCTGAGACTTTCTGGACTTGCTTAATTCAAGTTTAAATTTGTGTAATTCAAGGTACAATTCAAATGTGAAAAAAAAGATGTGTCTTTCCTGTTTACTACTGTACATAGTTTTTTCCAAAACAAGGGTCTCATGGGAAACAACTAACTAACAGTAAGTTCAGTTGGAATGTAACTAACTCATACATTCTTAAAGTACAACTTATCTGGTTGATGTTTGACCATTTGCACTCCATTACAGGTTTCTTCTATCCTTATTTGCATATTCATACCAAATATTTTTCTTTACCCTCTGCCTTCCTCTCTGTCTCTGCGACATTTGGCCGGCACGGTGTTTTGGATTGTGTTGTTGTCATCTGCTGTTGTCCATCAGAGGCATGTTGTGGGCAGTTGTGCATCAGGCTCAGAGCAAGTCTCGGGCAAGGGCTTGTGGGAGATTAGCTGTTGACCTAAAATGCGAGCTGACAGCTGGGATGTTTGAGCCAACAGTGTCCCTCCCTCTTGTGCCTCTGTGTGTGTGTCCGCATGATATAAAACGAAATAAAACACTCACTGTTTCCCAGTGGCGGCACCTGAAAAGAATCTCAGGCGACGATTAAGGTGACCCATTCAATAGGTACATCAGGGCTCCAGACTAACTTTTTCATTTAGGTGCACCAGCACATCATTTAGGTGCACGCAAACATTTTCACTGCGCCTTATGGCACCACAATAACACACACGGGACCGCCCAGCTCACGACACCGGCTCGCAGTCGGGTGAGACTGGACCGGCGATTTACGGTGCGAGGGGAGACAAGTGGTGAAGCGCTTAACTCCGCCCAGCATCTGTCTGAAGGGAAAACAATCTACAGTTCTCTTCATTTTAGCTGCTCAAGGAGGAGAAGGAGAACTACAGTTTCACATGTATTATATTAAGGCTTTTACACTCTGCCCGACTTATTTTTCCCACAAACATTCAGCGAAGAAGAGACTGATGGCTCGTCCCTACTCTGCCTCTGATTGGATCAGACTCTTTAAGACGAAAGTGCGTAAGGGCAAACCCTCCCAGAACCCATAGAGAGTGCATTGAAAGCTTTGATAGTTGAAAAAAAGGATTTTACATGGGTCTATGAGAGACCGCTGGGGTGATTTTCAACCTGACTGAAATCGCCCCCAAAGAGGAGAGACCATTTGAAGCACGACTTTATTCTGATTGGACAATTATATTTTTGGCAGCTCAAACGTCTAGAACACTGATAACGTCGGTTGCTGTGATAGAATTGGTTAGAAAAAAATTCCCCCCTTTTCCCGTTGGTAGTGCGTCGCCCAAATCGACCCAATTCACAAACCGCACCGTTAGCTGCTGGTTGCTGGCTCAGACATCTCCATGTGCCGGCATGAAATCCTGACTCTGTGGGTTGTAGCTGCTCTGGTAGTGGGCCACTCACTCGCCACATTAAATTGAATAATGCTCGTGATGATTGGCTGTGAGCTAATTCACACAAATAGTGTTCTTTTCTAGATCTGGGCAAAAAAAAAGGTCAATCACAGATGGAGTTTGACAGGAGAAGTTACGATACTATTTGGTACTGCTTTAATTTTGGTCAAAATATTGTCTTGGGAATTTCAGGAAAATGGCACACTGATTTAAAGTAAATAAACAAAGATATTACCACATGCAAATGGTGACAAATCTCACATGTAAATGTAAATTGTTTTTGTGGCTTTGGGGAAAGACGTACTGCCCTGCTGTTTGTTCCCACAACAAACAACAACAAAGTGTCTTAAGAGTTGTGAAACCTGAGTGCTGTGTGTACGTGTTTGTGTGTGTGTGTGTGTGTGTGTGTGTGTGTGTGCGAGTGTGTGTGTGTGACTCAGCTGTTTCTCCACTGCTTGAAAAGAGGTGTGACATGAATCAGTTGAGCCAATCAGATCACTTGACATGGGGGTTGGGAGGGGGGGCTGTAGGCTTCATAGCAAAGCCTCTGATTGGACGGAGGCCGACTGGTTGAAAACAACACAACAAAGCAGCCATGAGGTCAGAGTCAAATGATATGATCGAGTCATATATAAGCACGAGTCATGGTGTCAAAATACTTGTGATTAATCATCCTAAAATCACACACAGAGTAGTACTTCTTATTAAAAAAACATGTTTATTTCAAAATGTGTAACAAAATATTGAACAATTATTAAACCCTTTGAACACACACACTCAAATGCAGGGGAGTGACCATCGCCTGTTGACGTGATATTCATCTTGCAGTGTCAAGTGGAGTCAACCACAAACTCTCTTGCTATTGGTTGACAGTGCAGGTTTAGGGTTTCAGCCTAATAATGAGAATGGTGTTAGGTTCGGTTTTTGTATGTCTCAACAAGCTTTTAATTTGGAGAAATTACATTTCTCTAAGTATTGTTTCTTTAAAGAGTAATTCAATACATGCCAGCAGTGTCACTATGTGTTACTTTTTAATATTTTAAAATCACATCACAGTTACTGACAATATCCTAATTTACCCAAGTTGTTTGAACAGAATGAAGCTATACAGCATGAAAAAGATTAGATACTGATTAATATGTCAATCAGGGTTTAGTGTATACTGTCCTTTCCCTACTGCATTCTGCTGTAGGACACTTTGGCTAGTTCCTTTATGATAATCCCAGATTCTAGATCAGTTTACCCTCCAGTTTTAGTCCAGTGTCCTGTGTACTGAACATTATGTTTACCATACAACTAGCACGTGAGAACTAGAATAGGTGCAGCTTCCAAGAAAACATGCGTCTAGTAACGGCATTATGATGTAATCATCATACTTTTAGAGTTTTGATTTATCTCAAATCTGAAGCTGAAATCAGCCCTAATATTTTAACCTGTGTACAATTTTGAATCAAAATGTTTTAAATGTTTCAAAAAGTTAAGTTTGCCTCATTTTATGGAACAGGTTACAAAACATAAAAAGTATTTTAGTTTAAGGACTCAGTAATATATACATTTATACATCAATATAGACAGTGACTTGACAGAATGGAGTTTTTTAAGGAAGTAAGTAAAATAACCAGCTATGGCAAATTTAGAGAGAATCTCTAATTTTCTTTGGAACACAGTATCGTACTACTTCATATATAACATGCAATTTCTCTCCTTTTGTTGTGTCATTTTTGATTCATCATTTTGGGCTATGTTACTTATGGTTAGTTGTGAATATCAATATCACTCTGATATCTGTATGCTAAGGATTGACGTAATCGCATACATTACCATACATAAAATGCTGAATTGTTGATTACACTTTTACAACTCCTTTAAGGTCTGGCGCCCTCGCTCCGACCATACCATTTAAACTCAGACTTTATTTTGATCTCAACTACACACCTGCGACATTTAAACACCCGGCAACACACAAACACAGAGAAAGTGAATGCACCTCCAGTGTCGCTTTCACAGCTGGTAACTAACTGCTTTAGATTTGCTCGTTGGTAGATATTGTTCTCTTAGGACAGAGCCAGGTTAGCAGTTTCTCCCTATTTCCAGGCTTTATGCTAAGCTAAGTTAGGCGATGCTGGCCTCATATTTGTAATTCTGACAACGATCTTCTCACCTGATGCAAGAGAGTGCATTTCCCCAAAAATGTTAAGGGAATACTGTCATCAGCAGTCACATGTCCCCAGTCATCCTGCTGTCCATGCCTTGTCACTGAGACAAGAGGAGGTGTGTTTGGGAGGGTGTTGGGTTTGGTGGGGTTGGGGTTGGTGGTAGGTGTTGCTGTTTCTACCCCCGTCAACCCCATTCCTCTGTCCTCCTGATGGCTGACAGTTGGAATGAAGCGTGACCGGGGTTATTTTTAGACGAGTCCGCTTGAAATACACCACCCGGGGCTTCATTGAGTATAAACACAAGCTGCTCTTGCGCCGTGTGTCACGTAAAACCTGAGTTTGGCCCGACCCTGAGTTTGTGCCATCATTACTTTGTTTTTTACTGCGAAGACAAGTTCTGTCTCTATCATCTTGTCTATTTCGTGTTTGGCTGCCTAGTGTCCTCAGAGCTTCTGAAGTTACCCAAAATTCTTGAGATGTCTCCTGAAGATCGTGGGGCAGGACTGAGGTATGACTGGAGTGGTGTGTGATCTGGTGAAGAATATAGAGGAGAACCTTTAGGGTTTGTTCACCCAAATCACATTTTTTCCTTCTATGTTCTCGCTTGCCTCTTGTACTTTCTCGTCATACAGGTTGTATTTGTCTTGGTTTTGAGATAATGCCTTAGAGGTTTCTTCTGTGCCAAAACAATGGAGGTAAATGGAACTTTCTTTGTGGTCTTAAATAATTGAATTTTTGGTTTTCCAGAAACAATGTGCCAGTTACCCCTGGTTACTTTTAACAGAAGACATGGCTCTTTGTTTTAAATTTGGTGATTTGGGTGAACTGAACCTTTAAGGCTTTTAATACATAATAGCCATCAAACTAACAATTTTGTATTTGTACATGTTTGGATTTTGCAATCAGTGAGTAACATGTTTTTACTTTATGATGACGAGGGAAGTTGTTACACATTTTCTGGCACGTTTGACTCTTCATTTCAGTCTAAATAGATCAACAACATGAACAACACGGCATAGATCTACTTGGAAAGCTGTACACACTGTTGCATCATCACCGTCCCCCCCTCCATAAACCCTGGCGGCTTATAATACTTGTAGTTTTTGGCTTCCTGTCCTGGTCAGCCTGGCATTAACTGTAAACTTGATCAACTGGGACTCTCTCACTCTACTGTATATGTGGCTGTATGAAGAACAGTTGCTTCGGAGTCAGGGTTTTTGTGGTATGTCCCCACACAGACAGGTGGGTAAACGTATTTTCACCCCTTCCTCCCAATCATAAGTGAAGAGCTGGGATGCTTTTGCCGCCATTCCTCACATTGTTTGTCTCGCTCTATTTTTAAAGCGCCGTCACCGGGCTTGTTAGAGGCTCAGACATGCCGCTTCCTGTGTTGTTTCAGAGATTACTGGTTGGGTAAAAAGTGACATCTGCCCGACAGCGACTCATGCGGTGATGCCCTCCTTCCCCACCTGGGAGTCCCCTGTTGTGACAAGTTCCACATTGAAAGTTGGACATTTTTGCATTGTGTGTGTTGCTCAGACATGGTGAAAACACTTTCTGACTGATTGATGACACACCCATGGGCGGTGGAGGTGGATTATCTGGAGCAATGAAATGTGATATATTTCACTTCCCAGTATCCAAAGTGTTTGTGGCGCTCAGCCAGCATGTGACATGACGGCTGAGAAATGTCAGGATTTGCACCCCATTTATATGAGGATGACAGTTATTCTTCTCAAGTTGTACAGATGCTTCTGGATTTAACTAGCTGAGGTCTTATGGTTAAAATAGCCGAGTGTCAAACACTTGAAAATCTCTGAGGACAGAGGCAGTAAGAGAGACGACTGGGAATATAGAATCTGATTTTTAATCCAACTGGATCTGCTCTGTCACCTCTATCCAGTGAAGACAAAAGGCAACACCAAAAGGGAAATTTATATATATATATTGGTTTCATGATGGCAGTCCTTACCCTTCCACCCAAACGTTTCATACCATTGAAACCTGTCACCTCCAGGAAAAGTTTGTCCCTTCACTGGTGAGAAAACAAACTTCCACACTCCAGGTGATCTGTGATGTGATGAAACTATACTTTATCCAACATGACTTGCATCTCTTTCCAGGGAGTCGCCTGTCTTTCGTGGAATGCCAAAATGCTATTAGTGCTTCACAGTATCACGGTCACATGTTCGACCCATCATGTTTCCCTGGAAATCCTACAGGGGCATGTGCCTGGAAGTCGAGAGGGGAGCAACGGGTTGCCCTTTCATCATAAGGGTTATGTGAGACAAGACGTTTGGGTCAGGTGGGAGGGGTGGTGGGTGTATATAAGATACTGTAGCTTGTGGCCTCTTGTGCTTATTTCATGCAGCCTTGCAGAGGCATCACTGGGGATAGGGCAGTTTGTATGGTTTATGGTATGTCAAACATGGGAGAAAGGGTAATTGGGTTGAAAAAAAATTTGGAAGGACAGAAGTGGTTTAAAATGTCTTCCTTACGAAAACGATATAATTGAACTAATGTAGGTTCTACGAAACCATTACAAACTCTGCATGTGTTGGCCTGCCTATTGGGTCTCAAATTAAATTCTACTTGGAATAGGGTGTGTCTTTATATATACGTTGGACAGTCCACCACCTTGGTCTATATATATAATACATTAATGGTCCCATGGTGTGAATTGTAAGGACTTTGGTGATTGTCTGACATTTGCTCCAGCACCACCAGCAGGTTTTGAATTTGAACTTTAGTTCAGGAAGACAATATTCACAAATGAACACCACTTTTGGGATTTTTGAAGCGTGAATGCAATTGGTACAAAGATAAAGTAAGGCCATGAACAAAATAATTCACGGTCACGTTTGCACGAGTAGACAAAACGAGACTGTAGAGGCTATGGCATGATGATGTTTTGTCTCATTTGAGCACTTTTTAACCTTTTTAAGACACCTTAACACTTCAAAATCAATAAAAGGGGTATTTGCTGATGTATTTATATTGTAGGAAAAAAATTAAAATGTCTTCATCTTCAGATTTTTTTGACCACAGACGTCATTACAGGCATCAAAAATCCATTCAAAAAACGAATTGGCTTAAAGACGAGAGAACTGGAAGTGCACTCTATTCAAACGACTGATGATTGACTGTTTTTTCCACCATGAGATTGACGTCTGTGCTTTATGTCATCTCTGGTTCATAGTATATTGTAATGTTACAGCATGTAAGCTGTAGCTTTTCTGACGATGGATAATGGGCTCCAGATCTCACTTGAAAGACCGCGATCGCACGTTTCCCAATTATCACAGGAACCCCACAGCTGTGTTAACTGGTGGGAACTTGCTTAGCTC
Organism: Eutrigla gurnardus; assembly: GCF_963514095.1. Lineage (NCBI taxonomy): Eukaryota > Metazoa > Chordata > Actinopteri > Perciformes > Triglidae > Eutrigla > Eutrigla gurnardus. The sequence continues at coordinate 10,542,800 of NC_139918.1, forward strand.
TAGTGGTAACCAGATCTCCATGGTGATTTCACAGCAGCTGTTTCCAGGACAGCTGCTTTCACAGGACACGTAGTTCCCATCCTCTGTTGGAAAAAAGGACATTGTCATTTCATCTGTGTCGAGGTAATTCCTTGCCGCTGTTACACACTACACTGATTAATTAGGCCTGACTGACAATGGAAATTTGACTTCAGCCATTGGTATGCTTCAAAAAGCCAAACTGATATGTTGTTCTTGAATGCTAACAAATTCATATTTGTTTTGTCTTTGTTAGCTAATAGAGGAAGCAGGACTTGTTACACCCTTATCTATTTATTGCACATGAGCCACATGTGTGCCTTTTATAGCTGTTTTATGTGATGTGAACACGAGGACTGATAGTAGAGCTAAAACAGGAGATGCTTTTTGGGAACCGTCCGTATGGAGGGAAAGTTTCATACCTCACTAAGTGGTCCATCAGTAACACAGCATGGAAAGCACGTTCACATTCCTATTCCCATCTGCCACCTGTCTATTTAATCATCTCGCCAGTTTTATAGTAAGCTTCTTAATTTAGACAATGACATAGTTGTTGATACTATTTTTAATGCAAAGTCACTTCATACTATATCAGTAATAATATGCTCATCATCCACATATGGTGTAGACAAGTCAGGCCACCTTATTTGTAAAGCAGCATAAGTTGAGCAAAGTTATGTTTAATGTTATGGTTTTATCATAAATGCCAACTACTTTGGTTTCAGTTGGTCTCACAATCCTGTAGTCCTCCTCCAATCCGAATATCGGGTCAATCCCTGACCTGTATGTCGAAGTGTCCTTGTCCAAGATACTGAATCCCAAATTGCCCCCATAGGTGTGTGAAAGTGTGCATAAAAGAGTATTAAGCCCCTTTTACACTAATAAAACATTGTTTTCCCGCACATTGCTTCCGTAAAAGGTACATAGACAGAATGGGTTTCGTCCCACGTCTGATCCAGCAACGAAGGTCGCCTCAGAGGAGAAACGAGGTGAGAGGACCTCAGTGTAAATGGGGAGAGCCGGGAAGCCAGAACAGAAGGTGACATGCGTGTCCGCCGATGCCATTGTGTTACACATCAGGCTCTCTCCGGTTCCCCAATGCCAGGATGCTTGTGTAAAAGGAGACACCATTGCGTTGTTATGCCGCAAACCACAGTTCAGTATAAATGGTGCGATTGTGGCATAATGAGGGGTCTTCTTTCCGTGAATATGGCAGGATCTCTGTAAAAAAAAGGCTTGTGATTAGTTCCTGACGCGGTAGCCTCTAGCATCAGTGAATGGATGTGTGAATGGTTTAATGTTGACATGTAGTCAACAATCTTACAAGATGTTGAAGCAGTATTTGAGTTTGGCAGTGAATAAAGCTGGGTCATCAGCATGGCAGTGAAAGTTATCGTCATTATTTACTAATCAATTAATTACTTTTTGATCTACTGATTGTCTTGTCTATAAAGTCACAAATAACAGTGGAAAAGATGCCAAGTTTCAGGTTTTGGCAACTAAAACTACTTGAATGAAATTAGAGAACATTTTCTTCATAGTTGAACAAAGCCAGCCAGACCGTCTGCCCAACTCCTACTTGGGATTTTTAGTGGCAGCTTACACTGTCAAGGTGACTTGAAGTTGACTAACATTGCTTTTGCCCCTCTTTGATTGTAGCTGGGAGATAATTGACTCGGGTCAAGACAGCCAGTCTGGACCTCAGCTCAGCGACTCCCTCAAACTCTTCCTCCAAGAGACGTCGGCTTTCAAACAGCAAAACCCTGGCAAGGTGAGGCAGTCATCTGATAACCCCAGACTAAGCTGATCTCTCTTTACTGAGTTACCACAGTAGAGCAGAGAAGCATGTGTTTACCAGACTTTCAGGCATTTGCCCATTTCGATACAAATAGATAGAGACTGGGACTTAACTTCGTAGAGCAGGTTTTTGTGAAAACAAGCCAGAGTGGTGAAGCCCAATATGTATGTCACAAACCTCCACATAGAAATGTTGACTTGGTCTGAAATCTAGAATCACAGCTTTGATTTTAAACTGGAATAAATAGTTCAAACAAGTTGATTTATTTATATGGTTTATTTCTGATACGTTTCCCATATCTGAAACCTTTTAATTCAATGTTTAAATCTTACCAACTTGTATGGATGGCTGCGGCGAAACACCACTTCCGTTGCTGACATGGGCACGAATATTTTTGATGACATCGGCTGTGAAGTGGTCAATGTAGAGAAATGGGGGCGTGACAGAAGGCTGATTGCAGATTGCGTGCATGTGTCAATTCAGAATGATACTCATTCACTAACATGGCAGTAAGAAGAAAATTTGCTTGAGCACTTATTTTCTATACAAAGAAGAACATTTCTACGCACATATTAGTCAATAAGGATCTTGTGTCTGCTTTCTTTCTCTTCTAGTTTTGCCTGCTGGTTTGCAGTTTGTGCACCTTCTTTGCTGTTTTAGGACGCTACATTCCAGGGATTGTTATCTCATATATTCTAGGTAAGTAAACTTAAAGTTTTCCATATAATGCAACTGTTTAAATCATGCAAGAGACTTATATACTTCTACTTACTGTATATACTATATCCACGACATGTCTACATGTTTGTTACTCTGGGGTTTGTTCCCTACAGGTGAAGCTAAGATACAAGTTTTGCATGTTCTCCTATACTAGTTGGAAGAAAACTTTTTGGTCAGTAGCAGTGATGTATTTTAATGTGTTTTCAGGTATGTTAATGGGTTTTTTAACTGATACTTATTTTGGCATATTGTTTCATTCTTGTCCTCTCTGTGCAGTTCTGGGCGTTTTCCTATGGCCTCTGATTTCATTTCATGAGGTTGGTTTGTGGCTGGAGCCAGTTCTGCAGAAGCTGGACTTTGGCATTGGGGAGTTCCTTAAGAAAATCAAAGAGAACCACGGTAACTATCAAACACGTTGATATGTTTTATGTAAAAAAGGTTCGGCTTCTGTCAATCAAATTGAAAATGTAAAACACTTCACTTTTATGAAAGAGCAGAGAAACATCAGATGGAAACCCTTGCATTAACTGGATAAAGTTTGAATCACTTTAAAAATACAAAATATTGTATATTATGACTTTATAGTAGTATTTTTATACAAATACATACATTATTTTGTTTTTAATCATGCAGGAACAAGCTTCTTCTTTACTTTTTGTATTTAATATTGAGGGTAGAAAACTAAATCAGTCACATGGATCCATGTGTCCCTTCTTTCAGAGAGGAGAATCATGCAGGTTCAGACTGAGAAAGAAGGCATTGAGTCAGACCTCTCCTCCATGTTTCCCAAGGTAGGTTGATCTCTTGAGCTCTTCTCAATCTAATAATGCATCTGATGACTGACAGGGTTCACTTAAAAGTAATTGAAATTCAAGGACACATGATCCACATGAGCATCAAGGCCTGTGCCAAAGTCAGTGCCAAAGGTTTTTGCTCTTCAAGCCAAACACCAGGTTTCAGATTCGCTAAGCCTCAACATCAGACCCTTTATATCATCATTGTATTCATAAAATGTATGTAATGCAGAGGGGTGAGTCATCATACCAGCAGGTGCTGAAAGTTGAGGATGGAGACTTGGACTTAAGTCACAAAATAAGGACTTAATTTAGATTTGACAGCTGTGAGAGGAAGTTTTTAACCCATTCTTGAGGCCTTTCTGCTTAAACGACTTATACTGTGTTATTAACCTCATAAATGCTCGCAGTACATTTGTCTCTGCACGACGATGATAAACTTACTGAAATGTTGTTCAGGCCTCCAAAATTGATATCATATTGTAAGCAAAAATAAATTGTAATCCAAACCTGAATTTCAATGGTCAGCATTCATAGACCTAAAAGACTTACGCATCAATCTAGATTTTGAAAAAAGACTCTTTCCACGCAGGACTTCCCAACAAGACAGTTCTGAGAAATCTCAATAGGTTTCTGTTTCCTGTGGCCTTCAAGTACCAATCAAATGCTGTACATGCAGCAGACTACACATGGCAGCTTAATTGTATTTTATCCCCCTCTACTGATTTCTGCCCCCAGATCAGCTCCGTCTGTGCACTGTAAAATGTGATGTCGCCATGTGTTTCCCTCATACAGCTCGACTCCACAGTGTGTAAGGAAATGTCTGTATCGGACACAGAGGTGTCTGATGTGACGTGGACGGACAACGGCACTTTCAACCTGTCAGAAGGACACACACCACAGACTGAGAACTCAGAGGGTACGTTTTGGACTTGCTTCCTGTTAATAGGTGTTTTCGGACTGGAGAAATGTTCATAGTTCTCAAAACCCACATTTTTTGAGGAGTGCTTACAAGAATGAAGTTCTTAGAACGTCACTTTGAGGAACCAGAGCAGGCACTTTCTCAGCTCAAGAAGAACCATAAGTGACATGTTTACGGTGATTGGTAAAACACATGGGCCAAAGCAGCACAGCAAATGCCGTTTACAAAGCATGATGTAACATTAGCATAAAGGCTAAGCTGGTAAAGTTAGCACAAATTATAACCCAGTAGCTGAAGGATAACCTAGTAGCATAAAGGCCTAGTAACATTAGCAAAAGGATAACCCAGTCACGTTATCACAAAGGCTAAACCAGCAGAACAAAGGTTAAGTTGGTAATGTCAGCACAAAGGCTAACCTGGTAAATGTAGCACAAAGGCTAACCCAGTAAAGTTAGCGAAAAGCTTACCCAGCGTTGCAAAGGCTAAACCAGCAGAACAAAGGTTAAGTTGGTCATTAACTTGGTAAATGTAACACAATGGTGAAGCCAGTAGCACAAAGGCTAACTCAGTAAAGTTAGCGAAAGGCTTACCCAGTGGTGCAAAGAGTAAACCAGTAGCCGAAGGCTAACCCTGTAGCACAAAGGCTAACCCAGTAACATTAGCAAAAGGCTAACGCAGTAGCACAAAGGCTAACCCAGTAACGTTAGCAAAAGGATAACTTGATTGTAGAAAAGCTAACCCAGTGGCACAAAAGCTAAGTCAAGAGCTCAAGGGCCAACCCAGTAGGATAGCCGATTCAAACTGAGATTGCAACAGGAACTTTATTAACGTCTAATTTACTTTGCCACAAAGTTTAGTTCTCAGCCGAATTCATGGCCACTGCTCATCAAATACTTTATACTATATTTAACAACCTTTCTTTTGACCTCACAGACCTAGACAGAGAAGAAGCCTTCATTGGGGGCCTTCCAGAATTCCCGTCACTTGACAACGGTGCAACGACCAATGGTGACGATGACGATGACCTCAGCCTCGGCCTTCCCTCGCCTCCACCTCAGCTACCAATCACACCCAAGCATACGTCCTCACTTCACATGGACCAATCCACCGACAAAGCCCTCAAATTAGTCAACCAGATGGCTGGTGACTTCATCGCCGCCGCCGTCACAGCCGCAATGCAGGAGAGGATAGAAGCGGCGGTCGGCTTCACAGCGTTTAGCTCCGACTCAGAGCGGTCAAGACTCCCAGATTCCACCAGGCTGCTGGAGCTGGCCGAGGAGTCGGACAGCGAAGTGGAGGACTTCGAGCTGCTGGACCAGTCGGAGCTGGAGCAACTGGAGGGGGAGCTGGGGCTGGGAGAGGAGAAGACCCAGGCCAAAGAGGAGGCTCAGGCCAAGAGTGACAAGCCGGAATCTTCTGGATTCTTCTCCAAACTCCTGAGACGCTGATGAAAAGTATGATGGGCAGGGGATGAGCATGGGTTACAGAGGACAAATGGAGGGAAGAAGATAGCGTTCTGGTCACAGAGGACTGTTGGGGATTGTAATAGAGGAACGTTTCCATTTATATTTTTGCTGTAGAGCTAACACCAACAATTCAAAACTGGAAAGTTTGTCAAACATGGTGAAAGTTCCTTTAATCAGAATCATCCTGGCTTGATGCCGAGATCAGACTACATGATATCAACTAGATAATGGCCCAAACTGACAGATATGGGGACGGAAATGAGCACTGGGTACCACTATTTTATAGTTTTATTATATTTTGCATGTGATAGTGAAATACTACTGATGCAGCCTCCGGGACGGCCTCACAACATCCCGACCAATAATTGACTTTGCCATCAAGTTGGTATGGGCGGGAGGAAACACAAAAAGTATTTAAAATAAAAGTAATTTACCAATAAGCATAGAAGGTGAATTTGCCTGTGCAATCTGCATGTGTCACCTCATATTTTCTTATTTATATATTTATTCTTTTTTATATATATTTGGTTCATTGTTGTGTGGCCCGACAGGTTTTGCTCATACTTCCCAGGAGATATCTCAGAGCATATTTCATTAACCATAATGAAATAATAACATATTGTGTAATCTGATCCCAGCACAAAAGGTTTAAGGACTTGATTTTATTTTTTTCATTTGCTGTAGTTACATTTGTCTTTTCAAAGCAACTTTGATCACCTCTTCACATTTAATTAATGAGATCAATGTAGCATTTATAAACAGCTTGGAAACACTTATTAAATAACATTTAAGACACTGTGACTTAGTTGTCAGCAAAAAAGGACATTTCTGAGTGATCTTTTTCTGAACAACTATGATTTTATAGTAGAGGTGTATCTGCTCTGAAACTGAGGCTGAAAACATGACGCAAACATTCACATTCACAGTCTTGTGTTGTGGTGTAAAGACACTTGCTAATTATACAATTCGTAATCATAATAAAATAATATTTCAGACATTACATTTTGAGGATAACAATAGTTGTAGTGCTTTATCAATAATTCGTTATCTGTTTATGCATTTTTGTCTGCTTACAACAAACCCATACTGCTATTAACCATTTAACAACATGTAAATGCTTGTAGTTGTCTCTGAAACATGATGAGCAACACGAGAACTTCCTGAAATGCTGTTCAGACCTCCAACAAATATGATGTTGAATATGACAAAACACATCTTACAAGACTGCTCTCAAACAGACTTTTGCCATAATTGTAATCCAAACCTGAATACATCCCAAGATTGCATTGAGAAGACAAGTATAACTGCAGCTAAAGGAATATTTCACCAGCGAAATTATGTGATTTTTGGGTAAAACAATTGGAAACACTTCCTGTTATATATTATTAATATTATTAATATTACAACTGTCTGCATTTAATTTCACGATGTAGACAGCTGACAACATGGCTAACTCTCATTGTGACACTGAATTAATGACCCAGAATTCCACAGAAATTGAATGACAATCACTCGGCAAACAAAGCACCTTTAATGCTCAAAATACTTGTATAAATGACTATCAGGATTATAAAGACAGAAACTTTTTTATTTGATTTCCTTTTTTAATTTCATATGGATTTTTTTTCATTAAACATTTATGTAGTTTAGGGATTTTTATTTTATAACAACAAGCAGCAGGTCTCAAAATACAATGCATGGAGGTCTCATTTTGAGGCATAAATATATTCAAACCTTAAAACATTTTACTTCCAGTGCTTCAAACCCCAGATTACAATGTTCAGCAAAGACAATAATGCAAGAATAAAAGTAAAAACGGAACAAATATGAAAAATAAGTGACAGTAAAGATAGTATAAATAATTAAATTAGTTCACATTATTGCACATATGAAATATATAAGTCAGTGAATGTGTTTCAGAGAAATATCTCCCAACGAAAACAGAATCAGTCAATTGATAAATGGCCCGTTTAATCCCTGGTTCACACGACAGGACATTTGTGTCGATGATGGTCACTATGACTACATGTCAGTCCCTGACCAATCACGGCTGCTCGACTTTCACCACGTGTGTGATGTCATCCCTACTGACCGGGCTGCTGAAGTACCTCTGCTATATCTCTACCTTTTTCCTTTCTTCACTCTCCCTCAAGGAAAGAGCGAAGTGTCAGGGCTGTTGTTGCTATAGCAACACAACTGTTTCCTCCATTTCACACTTCCACGTCAAAGCACCAAAATCATTCCTCTTTCGCGCTTTGGTCAGAGCTCCAAAGCTTCAACCTGTGACGCTCTATGTCCGCCTCTAGCGTTGCTTTTGCACGCGTCACTGAGGCATTTCAATACACACCGTTGCATGCATAGTGTCTTTTCAAAATAAACATTCGTCTTCACAGGAAGTTAAAGGAGAAATCCGGTCATTTTTGACCCCATTTTCGTTGTCCCCAGGGTCATCCCGACTTATTAGAAGCAAAAACTTGACAAAAACTTGACAAAAATTGACGTTGCCTAGTCTGAGATCTGTACCTGCCTGGCAGCCTTCCAGAATAGCTCCAATGCTAATCCATAGGGGCAAGTTTTATCTGCTTTAAAAAATGGTAAAAAATGACCGGATTCCTCCTTTAAGTTTAGGCAACAAAACCACTTAGTAATGTTAGTTTGACTGACTAACGATTCACGTTTCGCACGACAGACATAACAAAATGTCGATGTTTACTTTTAGCTCTCACACGTGACACAAACAGGAGACTACTGAATTAAAGTCCTGTGTGGTTTTTGTTCACCTCCCCATCTCTCTCGTTCATTCTACTGCATCTGTCGTTCTGCCCATAATGCAGCAGGTGTGTGCCTCACATGCAAACTCTCACGCACTTAACATCCCGTGACATTCATTATCGACCTCAACCCCACGCGTCGTGTAGTCTGAACCAGGCATAAAGCTACAGAAAGCAAACGTTGACCAGTAGGGGGCGGAAACATTGCACTGACCATTTAGCTTGTCAAATTGATCCAATAACTAACCAATGTGTGAAAGGAGATTTATATTTGTCCATTCAGAGGTTAGGCTTGACACTTGACCTACAGCGGAGACATCATGTGAACACTCCCTGAACTGTGACTGGTTAGTTTGGGCTTCTTGTGCTTCCCCTTGATTCCTACTAGGAACCAATCGACCGACCGCTGCTCCTCATCATAGAATGATCCAAAATGAGCTTTTAGTGCACTGAAAGTAAAATGTTATGAGATGGCGTCTTTCCATTTGCACCTTAATTATTATTTAGTGATGCTATAGGGCAGTCTGCTGTGTTGAGCATCAGTGGGGGATTCACAGAATGAAGACTGAAGAAGAATGATTGTTTCTGTAACATGCCTTGTACATGGTTTTTATAATAAAGACACGCAGCAATGTATAATGTATCCTCTTGAATAAAACATGTATTGCCTTGTGTAAGCATAACCCTAACCGTGACTATGTGTTTATCAGTGCCTAAGATGGCCTTGTAGTGGCTGCAGTTAATATCTAGCTCACATGTGATAACTGTGTACAATCAAGACATGTTTCCACTTCTGAATGAGAATTTAGTGCATTTCAGGCTTCACTAAATAAATGCCTTTTTAAATATTTAGTAAATGATTAATGTTTTTCATTAATCTTCTTTTCTCTTGTATCATGGTGGCTTCCATGCATTTGTCTAAAAGTGAGAAATCCTTTTAACTTAGTTCAAATACATGTAAAAAGCAAACTGCATTAACAAAATGTACTTTTCTGTAATTTAACTCAACAATGTCAATAAAATGCTGTAACACATTCTGTAGATTCCTTAATCTGACCTCACTGTGTTTGCGAACATATACGTATGATGTTGTGGGGACAGCTTGGTGTTTACACAGTCACATGCAGGGACCTGCTATACCTTTGGTGGACAAAAGTCAAGTCATGGTGTTAGACTGAATTTAAGGCCAGGCGTAGGGTGAGGTTATAAATAGTCGCTAAGGTAAGGGTCAATACAATGTCCCCTTAAGGATGTTTTGTCTGTTATAATTGACATTTATTGACAGTAAGATACAACCACCAGAATATTATAGGACATTGAACCGTTTTCAATACGAAACACTCATCAGTGGCCTGGTAGTTGATTCTGGACTCTAACATGATGAGGGGCATGTCAACATAGTAGTATTCACCAGTGCGTGGCCTCCCTGTTAGTCCTACCAGTGTTTGGCCACAGACATTATACAACAGCCCCCTCTACTGGCCAGGAATACATTGAAATGAATTGCAAGATGTCTTATGTGACTAAGTTAAATATAGGCAATTTCAAAAGTCTTCTCATTTTAAATTTTGTTATTTACATACATTTGGAAATCAATCTAAAAAATAGCAAATGTATGCTTAATTAAAATTTACATAAAATAATACTTGATTTACACACTGAGTTATTGTTTTTATGGCATGATGTTGAGGCACACATTTAATTAAACTAAAGTTGGCCAGAACACAAAATTACTATTACCTTTCATTGGATTTTGTGTGTAAAAATGTATATTAGAAATATTTCAAAACCACCAGACATTTATAAAATCTCATGCCACCATGTTAAGAGACTTTAAACTAAGGCACTCGTTCTGTTTATTAATGCAATGCTGGATCTGAAATTATATAAAACCTGACTTCCCATTACGATTTAGTCTCTGTAATAGAACTTAAGACACAGGGTTCAATGCACCTTCATGTCCACAGTGTTTTATTATGGTTTATTGCATGAGGGCTTTATATGAGGAGGTGTTGTGATACTTCTTCAGCTCAGACTTGCTCCTCTCTCCATATCCCAACTGGTCAGCAAATATGCCACGAATGGTAAACTCTATTCTTAATGTTGATATAAATATGTTTTTAGAGATGGATAGTCATTATAAAAAATAACATTGCTCAAATGTGCAGTGTTTTTTCTAGCTTGGGAGACACAGACACGTTGTCAATATGAATGGGTGAGTAGAAATAATACACATCTGTCAGTACAAAGCAATACAGTTCAATTACACCACATGTATTCTCTAAAATGACCCTGCAGTTGAATCAACACCTACAACAGAAAGTGAACCTCAACGGAGGGAGGATTATTGTGGGACTGTTGTATTTAACTGTATTTGTTTTAGGCAGGCAACTGAGTAATTTGTACGTATTTACGTATTTAATGTACAGCAACAATTAATCATACTGTATCAGTGACGATGGCTATATCCACTTCTACAGGCTGTGGTACGTGTACAAGTTCTGGTACACATACTCCGAGGCAATAGGTGGCGGTATTGCGCTTAACCGCCAAAAAAACTAAAGAAGAAGAAGAGGTTCAAAGTTCACTAGGAAGTTACCCTCGCGTGGTGCTACTGTGGTGCGTCGCGGCGGACGAGTACGGATCAGGCTTGACAAAAAAAGATTAAAAAACGTGTTTTTTTCGAAGGAGACAATTCACCGAACTAGTAAGTAAATATTGAACTTGCGTCGCCAGTTGTAACTTGGGCTGTCGTTGCCGTGGGCTTTATGAGCGTTTAGCTGCTATTAGCAAATGTTTACACCACATTGTGGGTTGCTAGCCGATGATAGCATATCGAGTCTGCGACTGGTGCAGCATCACAGTTTTGACAGTTCGTGTTTACTTAAATTTGCTTTTACAAACGTTTGTTTTTTGAACTTTGGTGGCACTTTGTTACTTCATTTAGTGAACTGTTACCCGACAGCTAACGCTAGCTTCTACGTAGCCAGGTAGCTAGGCTAACTAACTAACTAACTGACTAATTAACTATCTAACTAACCAGGTTTAACTTTACACAATTTTACCGTCTGCTTTTACTTTTACTTTTGATGGATTTTAACAGTAACGTAATCTTTTACTTATTGAAAAGAGACATTTATAGTGTTGTCAATTCAACTTGATTGTCATTATGGAGGCTGTAGTTTGTGGTTATGTTAAATTGTATTGCATTATATATTTTTTTAGTTTTTAAACATGTCTATATATTTTCCAGCTGAAACGATGTATAACGCAACAATTAAAAGGCAATTTCACTTGCTCCCTCAATTTCATTTCAAAGCAATGCATTAAAAATGGCAACATGCATCATCCTTCTTATTAAAAGCTGCCATACAATCAGGCTTTTTAATCTACAGCAGTAACCAAAAATCCTGTGAAATCCCGGAGGGGCTGTCTAATGGTAGAGGGTGTCAACTGTGATAAAATCTTATATACATAATCTTATGTGACTTCCCCCTCTTACCTTAAGGTTGCCATGGCCTCCTACACCTGCATCAGCTGCAGAGTAGCGTTTGTAGACGGCGAGGTGCAGCGAGCGCACTACAAAACGGACTGGCACCGCTACAACCTGAAACGCAAGGTGGCCGACATGCCACCAGTCACTGCTGAAAACTTTCAGGAGCGTGTCCTGGCACAGCGGGCAGCCGCCCAACAGCAGCTGAATGACACAGCGGCCACGGAGGGCTGCATCGTCTGCAACAAGAAGTTCTCCAGCGTCAACTCCTATCAAAATCACCTGCAGTCCCACAAACATCAGCAGGCCGAGAAGCAGGCTCTGCTTGCTGCCCAGAGGAAAGTGGAGAAGATGAATGAGAAGAACCTGGAGAAAGGACTTGGTGACGAGAAGGTGGATCACAACGCCAGGAACGAGGCCCTGCAGCAGGCTCTGAAAGAGCAGCAGAGGCTCAACCCGGCCAAGCAAGGGGCGTCGCAAGGAGCGACGAGGCAGAAGGCGGAGAATATGGAGAAACCTCCCAGGATGATGTGGCTGGAGGAGCAGGCCAAGAGACGAGAAAGAGAGGAGGGAGCCACAGCTGTGGAAGGTAAGATAACTTTAACAGTTTGGCCAGATGGATCCAGATGCAGTACGGTTGCTTCTCGGGGTGCTGCTCTGCTGCTTTTGTTTATCAGAACCACCCGTCGCTCTTCCACAGTCCAAATATGGTCACTTCTGTTCACTGGTGGCAAAAATTTCAAGATGATGAGGGCCAGAATCCAAGATGGTGACTATCAAAATGCCAAACTTGAAACTTGTATCGAATCGGTACTTCACATCTGCCGATGTTCGGGTATCAGAAAGAAAAACAATGGTATTGCAGCATCTCTACATATAAACCAGAGAACTATGAAAATACTTGGGCTGAATATAAACTATAAATAATATTTAGTGTAATCAAGCTGTTCCGTCCATACATTTCATGAAAATACTACTCAGACTGGATAAAATGGTGCATTTGTTGAACTATTTTCAGCAGCGGATTAAGCCACATTTGCTGGTGCTCTGGTGAGTATTTATGGCAGCAGAACGGTGTTTCAGTCAAAATAAACTTTTTATGTATGGTTTGTTTGTATTCATAAATGTGACCCAATTGAAATTATGTATGTTTTTTTATGTTAAACGTGACACCATGTTCCAATAACAATCTTCCAGAAGAGTGGGAGGACGTTGAAGAAGAGGATGTTGAGGATGAGATGGATGAGGAGGATGAAGATGAGACGATGGAGCAAGAGGACGGGGACTCGACGGCTGGGTCCGATGCCCGACCCGCCGCTCTGCCGGGCTCCATCCCCGTCACCGACTGCCTGTTCTGCTCCCACCACTCCAAGTCACTCATGAAGAACGTCGCCCACATGACCAAAGTCCACAGCTTCTTCATCCCTGATGTAGAGTTCCTCGTCGACGTCAAGGGCCTCCTGCGCTACCTCGGTGAGTTTGGACTAACTGTAAAGTGTGAAGGATCAGGACTCTAATCTGTTGTCTAATCAATTTTTCCACCATCTTCCACACAAGTCTAGATGAGTGCTGTTCTGTCACATAAATCTGAACAAGGATCAGCAGTTGCCAAGTGAGGGTTCAGTGTTCAAGTAAATAATGCAGGAACTATTAAGCGATAAGATGACCATTCCCAAATACAGCATCATTTTATTTGTATAGCCCCAAATCATAAATTTGCCTCGGAAGGCTTTACAATCTGGAGTTCTACATCCTCTGTCCAGGGACCCTCACTCAACTAAGGACAAACTCCCTAAAAATCCCTTTTAACAGGAGGAAAAATGGAAGAAAGCTCAAGGAGACCCTGAAGAGGGTCCCTCTCCCAGGATGGACAAGTGCAATAGACATCATATCTACGGAATAAACAACAAAGAATACAACATGAACATACTCACGCCATATGACATGTCCGGAGACCAGCAAAGGCAGACAAAACGATGTAGAAAATGATCTCCAAGAGAACAGCAGCAGTGGAGCAGCTGGCTGTGGTTTCAATCTATGACTATCAGAAAAAAAATAACACCTGACGCACTGATTTATCAAATCACTGCCTTCATCGTTCCAAATATCAGATTCCCACCTTGACTCAAAGCACTATTCTGCTTTCCTGATTATAAAGAGTACTTTTTCTTGATGTTAAGCTAAAGATGCTCCTCAGTGCTAATGTTATACATAAGTGAAAGATGTTTTTTGTTCCAACCTGATGATTTGTCGTGTTAACAGGAGAGAAAGTCGGTGCCGGAAACGTGTGTTTATGGTGCAACGAGAAGGGCCGTTCATTCTACTCGGCAGAAGCGGTGCAGAGTCACATGACGGACAAAAGCCACTGTAAACTCTTCACAGACGGCGACGCCGCCCTGGAGTTTGCAGACTTCTATGACTTCAGGTACCAATGTCATGAAAACGGTTTGATGTTCATTCCTCTACTGTATGTAAAATTGTTTACGGAAGCATTTTGTTTTTCAATGCCGAGTAGGACGGACATAATTCTATCTGGATCTAAGATTACCGAAGGCAAGAGTAAGGCATTTATGTTGCATTTTTGTTCTTCTCATTCACACGTTTTGTGTTTTTTTTTGCCAACAGGAGCAGCTACCCAGACAGGAAGGAGGGAGAGGCTGCAGAAATGGATGAGGAGGAGCTGCCTGATGACAAGGACCTAGAATGCGACGACGAAACGCTAGAGCTCACTCTCCCTTCAGGTGACTTGAAATTAGTTTTTTTTTTTTTTATCGGCAAAGGTAAATGGTGGAACATATTTGGAAGAATCGAAATATTAATTTTGGCCGCTTTAATTTGGAGTCCCGGTGCTGTTTTGGGAACATTTTGGCTCCCTGCAGGCGACCAGATGCTCGTCGGCCCCGTGTGGACTACCCCTGTATTACATTGTGTGTATGTTTGTTTTCTGGGAAAACCAAACGTCCTTACTAATACTAAAGGGATGTGATGGTTTGGCTGCTCCTGCATACACGTTTTTGTGAGATCTCAGCTCTCATGTGAATGTAGGCTGACGTCGTTGTGTACGGTTACTGTGTTCATATTTATAATCGACGGCGCGTCCTTGCTGTGTTTCTGTAGGCGCTAAGATCGGCCACCGCTCCCTCATGAGGTACTACAAGCAGCGGTTCGGCGCTCAGAGAGCGGTGGCACTGACCCACAATAGGAACGCTGTTGGCCGAGTCCTCCGGCAGTACAAAGCTCTGGGCTGGGGAGGAGACGGAGGTAAGATTTAAGAGTCGAACAAGTCTTTTAAAGTCACTCCATTTAAATTCTAAAGTATTTTCTGTATCCAACTACAGCTGTGATGTTCAATGTATTAACTTGGATGTTTTGGCAAGCTTTATCAGCGTTTAGGCTCCACAAAAAGACCAGACTGTAGTGCAGTGTTTCTGTTTCCCTGGTTTGATTTATTGTGTTTACTTACAAGAGTTTGGGGAGTGAAGAATCTCTGATCACTTCTTTGGAAGTCTGACTCTCGTAGTTTTTGCCAACTTTTTCCCAGAGAGCTTTATTTTCTTTGCTGCGTTTTGAGGAAGTGTGAACATTTATTTAGTTCTGCATGTAGAGATGTTTTTGGCAGCTTGGCTTTATTGATGCCATTTCCTGTAATTTATTAATTCCACCAGCTTCCTCTTGCACTGTTTTTCCTGCGTGACGTCCTAGGTCGAGTAAAGCACTATCATCTTCCCATCTGATTACTTTATTATTTATTTATAGTATATATATTTTTTATTTATATCTGGCAGCTGAAATTAGACCAAAAATCCCGTATCGGTTGGGCTCTAATGGGTAATGTTGCTTACGTTTTCAATCATGCTTGTGCACTTCCAACGGCTGTCTCCAAAATGACAGTAATTATTCAACTAACACCACTGTGCTACAGTTACAATGGTAATAAAATGCTATTATTATAATAATAAAAAGTTATTGCAGGGCTGTTTTTACCACTAAAACATGTCTGTGTTCATTCCAAATCCTCAGCCAAGAATGTTTGTTATATTAAGAGTCTCTCTCTCGCTCTCTGTCTCAGGCAACTTCTACCAGAAACCCAAAGACATGCAATACGTACAGATGATGAAGTCAAAATGGATGCTGAAGATGGGCATGAACCACAACACAGTCAGGCAGAAGCACTTCAGGGCCCAAGTGATGTTCTGAGCCGGGACAGGAGGGAAGCCAGCGCGGTGCCAAACGCAACACTTTTTGTTATTTTCCAGCCAACGGGACTTTCAGGCGCACAGCTGGTGGATCGTGGCACAGTGGGAGAAGGATAGTGTAACATGCCAGTCACGTAGCCATGTTGTGAAGAGGCCCGACAACGGCAGCAAAAACCTTGATGAGGTTTGGAGTTCTCGTATAAAGAGCGGACGCATCACATTCTTTCCGAGTAGGGAACCAAATCTCCAACTCTGTTGTCTCTGTAATGCTGCCTCTGTGTGGAAAGTATAGGTCCACTGTACATCCGCTTAAAAATCCCCGTCGTCATTACCTTCACTGCAAAAACGAGGCATTTATTAAAGAGAAAAAGAGAACGTAGATCAATTAATTCAGTGGTTTTACTATTTTTGGACTCTATTCCGTTACAAAACACTTTTAAAATGATATCTTTATGATTCAGTGTGCTCTTAACACATCCCACCAAATAAATGTTTCATATTTATTGGATACATGGAAGTCTTCTTTAAATAATGAATTTTCTTTACCCTTCATTTTCAGGTTAAGTAACGTCATTCAGTGCTAAATTCTGAATTTCTCGTTCATCTTTTTGCTCCGTTTGTTATTAAACTCGGGCAAGACACGATGCCGATAGGTTGTTAACTGACGAGAAGAACGAATACTCCTAAGGTTGGCACCTGAAAGCATCTTCTGGTTGCGTATATATGGTCATTTATAAGAAACGGCGATCCCCATGCAAGAAACCAGTTTGTTCTTCAGTAGCGTGTCCGAGTGTTCTCGGAGAATTTGTCACGTTCACCAATTTTCTCGTATTTAGAATTTTCTTTTGGGTACGAACGCAGTTCAGGTCCAGACCTGTTGGCGGAGTGATGTGCAGTCAGTCTGCTGTTATCCAGGCCTCAGTTTTCAGTTTGTTTGAGAAACCAAAATAAATTTCACTTCATAGTTATTGCACTATTCTGTTTGACTTACAGGCTAATATAATTGTAAATGCATCCACACAGCAGAGCGATATCACCATTAGTTAGGATCGGCTACCGATGCTGTTGTTTAACATGGAATATCACTGAACGCTGCAGGCATCGGAGGCCTCGCTGTGGCGAGACGTTTTCTATATGGCACCATTTCTTCATACCATCATGCATTGCTCTGAAGAAAACGGAGGGAAGAGACGGCGAGATTGAGACAAATCTAGAAAATGATGGATTTAATGTGAGCCGAGCATCACAACACAGATGGTCCAGGGGTACTTTTATTAATTTGTTCCGCTGTTTACCAGAGGAACTTCGATTACAATGAATTAGCTTTTAATATTTATTCATTACAAAAAAAAATTTCACCAGATATAGTTGATATGGATGGTTTGAATTCTGTGGAAGCAGTGAAGGTGCAATGACCTTTATTCTGAGATTTAAGTGATAGGTTTTAGAGAAAAGAAAAAACAAACTGATGGCGTTCTGTTAACGCTGGTCATTAATACAATTATCTGACGTCAGCAGCGTTTGCTGAATCTGGCATGGCTCACGATACGAGCCCAACAATACAGCGTGGGAAGGAACACTCAAAATGAAACGCTGCAATCAAAACCTCCAATCTGTTTTCAATGTGGAGTTTCAGAAAGCGTGCTCCACACATGAACCCTTATAATGATTATTCCTGTCTCAACATCTTCCTCCTCCTCCTCTTCCGCTCCTGCCTCCTCAACATCATCTTCGTCCTCGTCTTATTCTGCCTCTACCTCATCATCTTCCTCCTCCTGTTCCCCCTCCCCTTCCTCCTCCTCCTCCTTGTACTCTACCTCATCATCTTCCTCATCCTGCTCTTATCCCCCCCACCCTCATCGTCTTCCTCTTCTTCCTCCTGCTCCAAGGACTTTTAACTGGTAATATTTCTCCTTTGAAAACGGGACTATTGCTACTTTTACTGCGAGTGATTTGAACTCGTCTTCATCAATGTAGTTCTTTCCAGGTACGTCAGATTTATCAATGACTTTGAGCCTGGTGCAGATGATGTCATGGAAAGCTGATCGGGCCCGAGCAGGATGCTGACCCACCACACCGCCCCTTTAATGAGCTCAGTTACTCCATTTGTTTGTGGTCCTCCACTTTATCTTTGGCAGGCTCTCCACTTCCTTTTGCAGGGAGAGTGTTTGCGGCGTGATGGTTTCAGGGGGTTTATGGCACTCTGCCCGCACAGCACGCACTGTTTGACAGAGTCGACAGGAAAAACCGAGTGGGGGGGGGAGGAGGCCCTGCAGACTGGCCGACGGCGAGAAGGAGACTAATTGATCAGGACGACTTGGGGAGAGAAACTGGGTAGATGGCTCAGAGGCATTAGCACTGTCAAGTCATGATAGGAGGTGATGCTTTTCACTAGAATGACACGTTAGTGTTACGTTACTGAAGGACAGCATCGATCATGTTGGACACACTGGAACGTTTCCTTCAGATGTACTCCAGATGAAGTTCTTGGTGATATTCTGCAAATAGTTGATACTCTGAGCTCGCTGGCATGACAGCTCAGCTGAAGTTTACGCCTCGCAAACGCACAACCACGAGCCTTTTGGCAGCAAGTAGATCCCTTCTGCGCAGTGATACAGTTGGTGGGCGTAGTTCAGTAAGAAAATAGATCTGTGGATTATCTGGAAAGAGACATTGCTGTTGAGTTTTTCAAATGTATTTCTTTGGCACTTTTGAGTCTCGTCTAGTTCCATTATAACTATAATGGCAGATGTCTCTACGGCTGGGTTCTCTCAATGCTCAGCAACTATCAAAACAATCTAGACTGATAAATAGTGTTACAGGTAAGAGGAGCATGTTGGGTATTGTGTTGAACTGTCCCTTAAGCTGTCATTAATGTGAGTTCTTTTTTTGGCTCAGCGGCTGAAACCTGACCTGATTGGACAGATTTTGGGTAATTTGATCACAGCTTGACTTTGTCCTGATTGGCTGCCTTCACTGTTTCCTGGAGTTGCTCCAAAGCTTCCTGGAGACAAATATTTTTAGCCATGTAAGAGGCATGGCTCTGTCAGCCCGTCCAACAACTATTGGATGGAGTGCCATGAAATGTAATCCAGCCAATCATGTTCCACAGCCAACGAATCCTGCTGACTTCTGTGATCCTCTAACTTTTTCATCTCGTGTTCATTAAGTTAAATGTTTTATTTTGTCCAGTACTTTAGTTTATGACCAAACAGGCATAAAAACATTCCCATCAGACGTGGCTGTACTTTGTGTTTAGTGCAAAATAAGAAATATATACATAATACTAAATATCTCCATGTTAGAATTGTTATTTTGAGCACATTTTCATGCTGGTGTTAACATTTAGCTCAAGCAAATGTCTGCAGACTCTTGGGAAATGTTGAAAAATGTTGCCTATGAATACTAACTAACTTTATTAGTGGCTACAAATTGAATTTTTTTTAACCCTTATACAGTAAATCTCATCCCCAGTGACATTCTTCACCTATTTTCAACATATTACAAAAAAGTCAATTTCTTACTATTATTATGTCAAAATCCCAAATATTTGTTCCTGCTATCCAAACCAAATATGACGCGTGCTTACATCAGCGACTACCAACCAATAACATCGTGACATCCATCCGTCAGTCAATCGGCAAGACTCAGCACAGAGCTTTCAACCATCGAATCAAATTCCTCCAATGTCATGTCCCGCCTCCTATTCTGTGTCACTCAGAAATACCTCACGTATGAAATGGGATGGGTTGCCAGGTTGTGACT
The DNA here is from genome assembly GCF_963514095.1 of Eutrigla gurnardus. Classification (NCBI taxonomy): domain Eukaryota; kingdom Metazoa; phylum Chordata; class Actinopteri; order Perciformes; family Triglidae; genus Eutrigla; species Eutrigla gurnardus. The sequence continues at coordinate 10,562,743 of NC_139918.1, forward strand.
GGTGTTTATCCTCCTCCGTCATGATGCATTGACTAATTCCTCAGGAAGAGGACTGTTTGACTTAACCATTGATTACCACTTTATTAACATTTACAACTTGATGGATTTTTATGAAAAACATTTTATCACTGATGAGGACTGAAATGAATGATTATTATGCCAATATTCACATAATTACCATCAGAAATGCATGGAACAAGCATGTTTGGGATTTTTCCTCGATTAATGACAAATTCATCACTTAATCATTGCAGCTCTATTAGTGACTTGCTAACGTAACGACTGAATCGTTGCTTATTAAAAAGTGAGACATACATATTTATCAATGTATTATTAGTGTTTCTAACTGAAGTAAGTAAAAGGGAGCTTGGCCAACGTTATCATTGGCGTATAACTGATAACAAGCATTAGTGAATGATTTATTACCGTTAATAAAGTGCATACTTATTAATTTATAAACCCTCCATAGGAGGCTGACTTGGCAAAATAGTTCTTCTCAGACAAATCTGAGTAGTTTGTATTAATCGTAGTTGATTTGATCGTAGCCCATGTCCTGCATGAGAAGAGTACAACCTGAATTCCCTCAATTGAGGCCTTTTTAAATATGCATTAGATGGATGGACACCACACTCTCCGACGGAAGGTGTAATCCAAAAGTAAATTCAGAGACGGTCCATCTCAGCCACCCCTCCCAAACGAATGCAGTTCAGCCGACCCTCCCTGCTCTCCCCCCGAGCCCTGGGGACCTGGTATTGATCGGTGCCTCGTAGGTAGTGATTGGACATGAGTGGATAATTTCCTTTGCTGCATTAGAGTCCATTACTGGCCCGCTCCCCGGAAAACGATAGACGTCCTCAAAAGGAAAAAAAAAGAAGGTTCTTCTTGGAAAAGCAGTCTCCGACAATGATTCACCAGCCAAGGTTCCTCCGACTTTATTATCAGGTCTATTTGGAGGAGGATGGAAGATACAAGGTAGTGTCTGTTTCTGAAGCCCAGAACAGTGGACTGTTATAAGAATGGGTAACACTTTACTTCTTCATATATATCTATATATATTTATATACTGTAAATATCTATATCTATATCTATATATATTTATATACTGTAAATATATCTATATCTATATATATATATATATATATATATTTATATACTGTAAATATATATATATATATAGATATATAGATATATAGATATATATAGATATATAGATATAGATATATATAGGCTATCGTCCGATAGATGTGTGATTTACGATTTCCTTTACAGTTTAGTAAACATAGTTTTTACTATGTTACGTTACCCTTTTAGATGGTTTATTCAACTAATTCCACAGTTTAGTGTTGCTGTTTAAGATACATAAGATAATTTTAATAATCTCTCTTAACTCTCCATCCATTACTTGGAACTAATTATTGCTAACTATTTCAACTGTCCATTGGATGTGCAGCTCACTTTTCTGTTCTTTTCGCTGATGCTTGATGTGGCATTTTTCTAAATCCTGCTGCTTTTTTTTTTTTTTTTTTAATACTCTGTGTAGCATTAATTGCTGGGATTATCAAATTGTCCATGCTGGTACCGCTAATCTGATGTTTTAAGGTCCTATTCCCTGACCAATGTGCTATCCTGACCCTAACTACTCGAGGTCATTGCCTAACCTTCTTACTTTAAACTGTATGTAACAGGTAACTTTAAGCAAGTGTCACTTATATTTAAGACAGTGATTCCATCTACATTCATACAACTGGCCGCTGGACTATTTGAGCCTTGAAAGTTTGTTACGCTGGACAAATAACCCTTTCACAGTCCAGGGATTTCATCTGGCAACCTTCTCATATCAAGATCCTATCTCTTATATTCTCACCTGCAAAACCACATTTAGAAAACCACTGATTTCAGTGACAGCTGACCTTAATTGACCAAATCATTTGACTAATCCTCATATTGTTCTCATCTGTTGCCAGAGCTATTGCTGCTGATTTGGAGGACTGTTTTGCTCAAGAGCACTTCAGCGGGACAAATGTTCTGTATAACTTCACCGGCTATTAAAGGGCGATCTTTCTGATCATGCTGCTTTTATGAGTGCCAACTTCCCGTAATGGATAGAAGGAGGAGTATGATTTAGCTTCTCATGGGGGCAGGGAGTCCTGATAGACATTTAGAAACCCTCTTAGAGACCATTGGAACCCCTTCATTACCCATAAAACATCTAGAGAAACTCGTTAAACACCTCTGGAACACCATCGGGTGTCTCTCAAATAGCAACACTGTGACCGCCTCCAGGATCGCTATGATTCTTCAGCAAGACCAATAACTGAACCCTGAACCACAATAAGAAACTATAAGCACCAATAACAGCTACTGTTGTTAATATGACAAGTAGTCGTGGTGACATCACCCATTGGTTGGCGGACTACGCTTTTGAAGCCTTGGCTTCAGCATTTCAACCATCCCCATCTTGGAATTTTTGCAACCAGTTAAGGGAGTGACCATATTTGGACTGTGGATGCAGCACAAGCAGCCGAGCAACCTTACTGGATCTGGATCCATCTGGATTCTGGTGTGAAGCCGTTAACAAAGTTAGCTTCATAATTCATGGTCATGGTCAAACATCTTAGTAGCTAGTAGCTTAGTAGCTAACTGCACTGGTAGCGTGGTAGCGACCTGTCAATCACAGGGTAGCCCCGCCCTAAAACATACGCTGCTTTAAGGTGTATTTGACTGTAACGGATCATCCATCCATCCATCCATTTTCTACCGCTTATCCTGTATTCAGGGTCGCGGGGGGCTGGAGCCAATCCCAGCTGTCATTGGGCGAAGGCAGGGTTCACCTGGACAGGACGCCAGTCTATCACAGGGCCAACATGTAGAGACAGACAACCATTCACACTCACATTCACACCTACGGGCAATTTAGAGTCATCAATTAACCTATCCCCATTGTAACGGATCATAATTGACTAAATAAACATTTGATTGAAGAAGACTTGAGACCATCAACTCATATTTACAATGTTTACTGAGATAATCAATCATGAGAGAAGTAGGCTCATTTTCTCATAGACTTCCATGCAATGAGACTTCTTGTTGCAACCAGAGGAGTCGCCCCCTGATGGCCAGCAGCAAGAATGCAAGATTAAGGCACTTTTGGATTGGCTTCACTTTTCAGAATTCTGCCAAATATGTTCTGTTCAGCGTTTCTAGCTCATAGCATCATTTTAAGCGCTTCTCTAAAATGCACAGATATAAGCCACCACCCTTCATCATGACGGCATTTTCTTTAAGCCAGCAGGTGACCCTTTAACACAGGGAGGGTGCTGCGGGTCTCCCCATCTCACCACCAGACTAGCCTTTTCTCTGTGGCAGGCGGGCGGACCGAGCTGCTGCTGTGCTCATCTCTCTCTTACAGCCGGCTCAGAGGTAGTGCGTGCGTGCGTGCGCGTGCGTGCGTGTGGGTCTGGAAAGTTATCTCTTCCATCATATTAATGGGATGATAATGTGATTGATTTAGGTATCTGTCCGGGGAAATGGCCTTCTCTGCTTCCTGAGAGTGCAAGACTCGTCTGAGAACTTGCAGCTGAGGGTTCTTGCTCAAGAGCACAACAGCAGGGTGAATACCCGTCCACGTCAGGTGGGTTTTCATCCCGGGTTGTGCCGTTTGGAGGACGGTCTTCCATCCTCCACCTCTGCTGTGTTGCTGTCAGCTTCCTCGGTGGAGACCAAAGAGGAGAAGGAGGAGGAGGAGGAGGAGGAAGAAGAAGGGGAGAGGAAGAGGGGGAATCCGGCGCTTCAGGACCGCTGAGTCCCGTTGCGATGCATGGAGGCTGCTTGGAAATGCTCCCCGGGTCTCCGGAGCGCAGGCGGTTCCAGCTGACCGACGGGCCGCAGAACCGGGGGGATCCGGCTGCCGATCCGCAGCTCTGCCGGGCTATCACACCCTAGGTTCGGCTACAGGAGCACGTCTCGGTTCGGCATCCACGGAGCGGAGGCATATCCGCTGACAGCGCCGTGATCTGGGATCTTGCGCCGCAGTGGTTGGTGGATACTGTGCGAGCTGTCGGGCGGCATCTATGCAATTTTGTATCTCGACTTTTCATATTATTATGAGCACAGCGGAGGGAGAGGCGGGTCCACCTTGTGGGGAGGCGAGGGGAGGCACTAGCATCACCCACCGCCCCACCTGGGACGAAGGCGAACCGCTCGGCTCCCAAGGACGTCGGGACCCCGACGACGAGGACGAGGCAGGGCAGGCAGAGGAGGGAGGGGACGGAGAGGGCTACCGGGAGGCCCGGGGCTGCGGGGATGCATGCGAGGGGAACAACGGGGGCAATTTCTCCGGTGAGGATGAGGCGGTCGGGGGCAGATCGTGCAAGGAGCAGACGATGCATTCAAACTGCAGCAGCGAAACCTGCATCCCCACTCCCAGCTGTCGGATCTGCTTCCAAGGCGCAGAGCAGGTAAACGCACCGGTGACGTGTGGGTGAAAGCGTTCACACGTGTGTGTGTGTGTGTGTGTGTGTGTGTGTGTGTGTGTGTGTGTGTGTGTGTGTGTGTGTGTGTGTGTTTCCAGACCTATGGTGAGGTGAGTCCTCGCTTGCTGCAACTAATTTTTTTTATATAACCTTTATTCGGGCAGGTACTGTCATTGAGACAGCTGGCGAGAGTTGAAACACAACAACAATACGACACACAGGCACAGACACATCCATGCAGAGGCAATATACTGATTCACAACAGGTGACGTGCTGGAAACCGACCTGATTAATACTTAATCATAATCATAATTCAAACAAACCAACAAGAGAAAAGTTAGTATTTGACTCATGCAGTCTTAGAGCCGCTCCAGCGACTTCAGCACCACGGACAGCGCTCAGCCACGTCAGCAGCGGAGCGTGATGAGGGAAATCAGCATCTTACTAATTGACAGCTGACATGTGAATCCTGGAAAGGAACTGAATAAGCTTTGCTCCGCTACATTTCAATTACAATCCCTTGTGCTTGTACACTGAAGGTGATTTGTCCTTCTTGCTCGGTTGCATTTAACCGATATGAACATCTTCTAAGATAAGGGGGAAAAAAAGCCAGGTTACTAACAGTATTAAAGCAACTAACATGAGGCCTCCCTTGAGAAACTAAAATATTAAAATGCAGTCAGTAATATTCACAGAAAAGGCGTAAAGCAGCTGAAACCTAACATGATGATCCCTCATAGAGGGCTACAATCCTTTAAAAACTGACACCACATGAGCCAGAGGGAGATTTAACAGGATCCACGTGAGACTTCCTCCATGACCATAATACCCTCTCACAGAAACGACCAATAGCATTATAATCTGAGGTCCGGAGCTCCCAACATCTGACCTTCTTACTTTTAAAACTGACGTTTACAGCTCAGCACATTGTGGTCAGACCATAAACTGTATGCATGAAGTGTACGTAGTGACATCACCCATTGGTTTGTGGAGTGCAGTTTTTATGTGGTTCTGATAAATACCCGTGGCAGAGCAACACCCTGAGCAGCAACCTTACTGGATCTGGATCCATCTGGATTCTGGTGTGAAGCTGCTGACAAAGTTAGCTTCATAATACAAGGTCAACTTTACAGTTAAGTGTTAAAGTCTTCTGAGTAGCTAATTACATTGGTAGTGACCTGTCAATCAGAAGGTAGGCCTAGTCCCGCTCTAAAGCATCCGCTGCTTTGTGATGTATTTGACACTAAATGGACCATAATGTACTAAATGAACATCATGGTTTATTGAAGAAGACTCTGAACTAGAGATTGAGATCATAAACTTATATTTACAATGTTTACTGAGATAATAAATCAGGAGAGAAGTAGGCTCATTTTCTCATAGACTTCTATACAATCATTCTCTTTTTCCTACCAGAGGAGTCGGCCCCTGATGGCCAGTAGAGAGAATGCAAGTTTAAGGCACTTCAGCGTTGGGTTCACTTTTTCCGAACTGGAGGTTCAACATGAGTCATGATCATTCAATTTCCATCTTAAATGTTTCCAGAATATAGCATTACAAACAAATGGTTGTTTCACAAGTAGTGAATTCGACAAATGTCACATAGTCAGACATCAGATATATGACTACGTTTCACTGGTTGGACAAAGCTACCCCCTTTTTGTCTTTTTGTCTAATTTTCCTAAATAACTCACTAAGGGGAAACCTAAGATGGTTTCTCCAAAAGGGTCTTTGAAAGTGGAAAGAATCAAACACTATTGAGAGTGCAGAAAAGTTGCTTGTAAGCACTCCGACTTTGAAGCAGGTTTCATGTTTCTGATATTTAATCTCTGATTGGCCAAACAGTTCAGAGCAGCAGTAGCAGCGTTCTGCTGTTGGGAATGAACATGAATATGTTCTTTAAGAGACACGTGGGTGTTTAATTATCTCTAATGCATCCAAATAACATTTCTTGGAGCATTCTGTTTTGCAGCCCTGTTTTACAAAATTAGCCTTTTAAGCTTAAATAATGTTAGTCTTCAATTTTGGTTCCAACTCTAAACAAGCTTGATACCATGAAGCACGAGATGAGGGGGATGAATAGACATGAAAATAGTACGTAGTTCGTACCAAGAAACAGCAAAACTCTCCACTGAAAACAAAACAGCTATAATACTACAACAACAATGGTACTGTTGTATTATTATAACATTTTTTGTTTATATAAATTCCTGTGTAGAGTCCATTTTAGTTCAGGTCTTCCCATAGACAACCATGCTAGTAGGCTATTGCACACTTGTACACAATGAATGCATCATATGAGAGGTTGATGACATCGGCTGAATCATAATGATGCATATCAACCCCAAGTGATGCATCGCTCTGACTGCAAGTCTTCCTGGAGGTGGACGGACAGATGCGGACCTGCAGGGACAAATGGACACTCTGTCCACCCGTCTGTGAAATCTGACACTCTGCAGGCCTATTTGGCCCGTGACAGCAAGCCTCGATGAGGGACGATTCATCCCCGCCGGAGCTTAAGGGAAAGAGAGGAGTCAGGGCAGTAAATGCCTAAGTGAATATCCTGTCTCCTGAACGTGGGCTATAGACTATTAGCAGAGTTAATCTAATAGCTCTGCCTCCGGGGCCAGACTCATATTTGATTTTGATACGAGGCCCACAGGCTGAGCAAGCTCACCAGTTGAAGAAGATTGCAAAATAGATATTTGACACTTTAAAATATTCATGTCTGAGCAGATAAGAGGGAGAATGAGATGTTATTTAACACCATAAAAAGGCCAAATCGGTATCAGTGGATTGCTGTTTTCAGTGTTGATCACAGTTGAACTTGACAGTTCATTCTCACAGTTTTATTCAACGGCTTACACACTAAAATCAAAAGGTTTACACAGTCAGCAAAACTGTTAACACAAGGAGCAACACCAGCTCAAATTAGCACAACTATAAGCACATTATCAACATCACATTTTTTGCAAAACATTACACAGCGATTTCCAAAACACTAAACACACTCGTATTACACACTGAAATTTATCACGATGTCACTTCCTTGCAATACCAAAGCAATTCACTGAAATTACCACACTTTCCAAACACTTGGTTCCAAACAGCCATCAGGTGCGAAATGCTTAATTATATACACACCAATCAGGTTTATAAGCATTATAAAAGGCAGCAATCTGGCATGTTTTGTTAAGTATGAATCTCCATTTTGACATGTTGGGCATGTAGAGAAATACAGTTTATTTAGTTTTCATCAGTCTGCAACTTTCGTCTTGTGTAGTGTTTGGTGAATTTACAGTAGTACTGTATATTTGCACCAAAAGCCATATAGTTTGCGCCATCAGGGGCCCGTTCCAGAAAGCAGGCTCAACCAACTCTGAACCTAACCCTGAACTCTGAGTTGACCAACTCTGAGATGGGCAACTCTGAGTTTTCGGTTTCAGAACAGCAGTTCTGAGTTAGTTCAATCAACTCTGAGTATGTAAACTTTGAGTTACGCGCGTGCCTGCCGACTCTACAAAGCCATCATCAATGGAGCTCCGATACTACGAATCACCATGGCAACCGGGAGAGCGTTATTAGATATTACTGAGTCTAACAGAGTGACATTATGGTGTAACGGTTAGCAATAATAATTTTTATGTAGGTGTAATCCCCCCAGGCACAAAAAGAAAGTGGCTTCAGCTGAAAATTAATCATAAGAATATTGCACAAATACGTTGACTAAGGCATATGATTTTAATCATATTTCACATATTAAACAGTAAATATAAGCGGCTATTTCAACAAAGAAATGTAATTTTTCAGAAAACTCCCGTTCGCAAAAAACCTAAAGAGCTCTGCAAAGAATCTGGATTATGTCCGCGATATGAAATGTCAAAAATGTCGGAGGATATTGTTTAGATATGTGATTGGTAGGAAAACGGTAATTTCCTTCTAAGTAATCAAAATCCTCTCCCGACGTAAAGCTGCTAGAATCACTTTTATTTCCATATCGATTAGGGTGACGAGGAAAGGACTGCACATTTTTTTCAGAGTTGGTTCAGATTCCGGAAATGGAGAAACTCAGGGTTTGTTGAACCTAACCTGCCAGCGAGCAGGTTAGGTTCACAGAGTCAGTTACTATGGTAACTGACCTAAAGGTTGAGTTACCTCTCTTTCTGGAACGGAAAACTCAAAGTGTCCCTCTTCTCAGGGTTAACAAACTCAGAGTTTCTGGAAAACCTGCTTTCTGGATCACACCCCCGATCCTGACAAACTACTGATAATAGTGTCCTAGAAAACGTAATGTTCAATGTACAGGCATTTTCTGGTTAGTTGTTCTTGCAGTGTAAGTGATTAAAAACTGCTGCGCCTAGAGCTTTCAGAAACAAATTTAAAACCCTTTGTGATGTCCGTTTTATCAATCACTGCTTCACCCGCTTCAGTTCATTCAGGCGAAAGGCCTCCTAGGTCCTCTTAAACCCACAAGGTTAATATGACATGATGAAAAACGAGCTGCCTGACCACTGACCTTAATATACTATTAATATGCCACTCACAGTCCTGCCGGCAGGTCAAAGCTACAGTAATGGATGCTTGAGGACTGCCTCGAGGAAGAAAACAGAAACACCAGATGTGATGATTAATGCCATGCTGCATCATTCATATCGGCGACTGTTGTATCTTTGAGAAATGATCGTGGATCTGATGCTGGAAAAGCCCTCTGGTGAACAAGTTGTGTATTTTCCTTTGATGTATGACCCGCTGGAAGAAAAAGCGAAGCTGTGGCCTGAAAACACGGGTTGGATGACGGGAAGGTTGATATATAGACCTTGAAAATGGACCTTGAAAATGGATGTGAGATTAACACTCATGAGACACTTCTAATATCGACCTCAAAAAGCGAGAGAGTTTCTTTAAGATCGGGCCACTGGTATTACAGAAAGCGGCGAAGGTAATTGAAACACCAGACGAGACATGAATATAAATATCGCATCGGTCTTTGTTTCGCCGCCTCCATGTTACATTGTTCTATTTGTGCAAAAGGAAAGCTTCTTTAAAGCTGTTCATATGATGAAACGGGCAGAAATCGCCTTCATCTGTGCTGATTGTTGAAACCAGGACAGTTTTAATTCCTTCTGCATCTATCTTCCCAACTGATTTAAAAAGAGCAGGATTTTATCACACCACCATTTAACTGTACTTATACTTATGCATGTATTTGTAGCTTGTTATGGTGTCCAAATCTATCTGCAGAGCCTCAAAGCTTTCTTAAATTACTGCAATGATTTTAAAACAAGTTTAATCAAACTTCACCCCAAATAGACAGCAAAACTCTAAGTGAAGCATCTGTTTGCATCAACTTGTTTAATTGACTCGTTGGATACGTTGTTGTTGGAGATAACTGAGCTGTTTACTGTGATAACTGTCTCGCTGCTGGCTGCGTGACGTGTTAAATGAGCGTCGGAAATCTGATTAGCTCAATTGCATGCAAGCAACAATGAAAGATGACGCTTCAACTGCAAGCGAAGTTGCTGTGCATCCTAAACATGTCAATGCGTACAATGGCAGCCTCGTACGAGCAACTACTTTTTATCTTCTTGGGATATACTCTTTAAGCTTGTGAATTCACCGGCAGTGCGTCGCCCTGGTAACATGTCTTCACCACGTCATGTATTTTCCAGCTCGCCAGCTTGCTCCATTCAAATAGAGGCCTTCTGGCTATCTCAGAGGCGTAACAATCTGTCACCCCTTCCCGTCTCGGTAGCGCTTACACTGATGACGGGGCGGAAAAAAGGAATAGAAGATATTCCTGCAACGAAAAGGCAGCGTGAAAGTGGCTAAAGTCTGCAGTGTTTACTTTGGTAGAGCTCAGCCTCCCTGTTTTCACTACCATTCATGTTGAAACGGTGTGTAAAATCCCTCTACGAGACTGTTTAGTCTCTGGGTTTATGTTATTCAACCTTGTGAAAATCCCCACATTGTTTATTTTATTTAAAATGACTGTATTATTCCAATAAAAGCCATTAACATTTGCACATTGATATCAAATCACGTCTGCGTCTGCAACTAGAAGCAGGTTCTGGGTTCAATTGTTGGTATGTCCAGCTTCCAGTTGACGTTAGTGGCCGGGTGGAGCTAGCCATTCAAGAGAGTCTCATCTCGGTGTACGCCGACCGCAATAAGAAGCACACTATCAGGACAAGCGACACATGTTCCCTTGGCTGCCTCCCATTGGTCAAAATACCCTAAATGGACTTTATAACCAGGAACCAGCAAGATAAACAAGCTTGTATGAGCCGTACCTGTTGGAGCCTGAAACTCACACAAGCCAATCGTTGACCTCCTTTATACTTTGGTTCCACCCTCTGAGCTGTCAATCACAACAGAGCCAAGCAGAAAGTTGAGCAGAATGTGTTGAGCAGGAAAAATAGTTCCTTACAAGAACTGAATGTAGAACTACAATTTGAGCTAGAAGGAGAGTTTTAATTATACTTGATACATATTTTCAGCTACATTCTTTAATGTTTCTTGAATCTGGACTAAAGGTAAACAAACACTCAAAAATCAAGCACTTTTAGTAAACATGGTAGAGCTTTATGTGAGCTCGGTGGCTGATGTTGTCAATGGACAATAACATGTAGTAACACTGGTTCAATCTTTTTAAGAATCCATGGTGACACAGTTTTAACTCATGAAGTCCCTCAGTGACACAAATATGAACATTTGACAGAATGAGCTAACTTCAAAAAGCTTGTCTTTGGTTTCTTAGCAAGTTTCAACACATTGAACAATTCTAAAGCTTTAATAACACGATCTGTGTTGCCTTTAAACTGTTGGTTGGGAGGGTTAATTTAAAAATGAATTATGATATAAATACTAAGTAAGTAAGTAAGTCAGTAAGTAAGCCAGTTACCTAATACAAATATCATCATGTTAAAGTAATGCAAATTGATTACTTTCCATTACTTGTTGAGTCTTTGGATACTGACTGTATTTTCAGCGCTGATAGGCTACTGTTCTGCATGTTGAGGTTGTTTCCTTTTTCAGCCTTGGAGACAAAATATTGTCTATATTTCTAGCTAAAGAAAGCATTCTTGAACTAGAAAATATTTCACTGCAGACCAGTGCTCTCGTGAAGTCTTGTGAAGTTTTCGTAAGAGTATGCGTATGACGTATATCGTATATCGAACCATGATGTATGGTATGGTGCACAATAAAAAAATGAATTATAAAACATGATTAGCCTACACAAAAATCTCATTTTACATTATTTTAAAATTGTATCCTGCTAATACATTTTCCCCCTCTTTTTTCCCTGTAACTGTAGGGGAATAAAGTTACCTTTTTTGTATCCTAATTATGTAACGCCGTTCTTTGTATTATGTTACTCCCAAAGTCTGGTTGTGACAGAATGTCAGCGTTTTATCACAATAAGAGTATAATAGGACAATAACAGTTGAAAATAGTTTGGATTTTTTGTTGTTGTTGAATTTTAAATAAATGTAAGCATAAAATATAATGTTCAATTTATTAGATTATTAATGATATGTGCTTTCCTTTAAGGACAAATGGGTCTGGGTTCTTATGGATGAATCTTTGTTCATATTTGACCTTTGGCCTCTCTCTGGTCTCCAGGGCGACCTGCTGAATCCGTGTCGGTGTGACGGCTCGGTGCGTTACACCCACCAGCACTGTCTGCTAAAGTGGATCAGTGAGCGAGGCTGCTGGACCTGCGAGCTCTGCTGCTATCGCTTCCACGTCATCGCCATCAACATGAAGACACCGTGGCAGGTAAAATACTGGAAAGGTGACCTCAAAACAGCAGCAGATATTCTGGGTCAGCTTGTCTCGGATTCAAGTTGCAGCAGTTATTGGACTGTTTGGTGGAGATGGCAGGGAGAAACGGCACACGGGCGGGAAGATATGGTCACCCTGGGAAACACACCTACTTCCCTTTTTAACAGTGAAGTAAAATGTCTTTTTGTGGCTGTTTTGTGTCTCTTTGTGGTAATGTTGTCTCATTTCATAGTTGTTTTGTGTCTCTTTGTAATATTTTTCTCTTTGTGGTCATTTAGTGTCTCTTCGTAGTTGCTTAATATGTCTTTGTATTTTGAGTCTCTTCCTGGTTGATATACAGTATGATTATAAATGATGCAGTTCTGTATGATTGAAGTCAAATGTTGGAACACATACCTTATTTGAAGATGGGGGTTTAAATGATAAACTGAGAACTTGTGGATAGCAATGACAAAGCAGAAGAGGGCTCTTCTTCCCAAAGAACACTCACTTCATATTAAATGCCTGACAAGTGATGTGACATCAAACTGCAGCCATTATATCCTCTCTGGCTTTTTTACTGTTTTTTTTTACAGCCATAATGTGAGGTTACAGTTTTATCTCTCCGAGCATGCTCTCTAAATTATTATGGAGGCATTAACATAGGATTGTTTTTACAGTCGTTGATGTATCGACCCACCAGTTGGATTAATGATGCTCAGAAATACAGCAGCTTCTCAGGTGGCAGGAAACGGCCACACAGAGCCGAACTGGTAAAAGCAGTTTCATTGGCAAACTGACAACGAAGAAACCTACCTGTGCAAAATGGCCCCCTTAAACTCGACTACAATACTCAAACGTAGAAGTGCCTTTACTCTATTATTATCTAACTTTTTTATTCTCCTTCACTCTCTAAATAAACACATTTATTTAAAAGCAGCTTATTAGTATTATTTTTTTTAAGAATGACTTATCACTCATAGAAATAACTGGACGAATCGGCCACAAGTGAACATTTCAACCTTTTTACACATGAAACACACGCACAAGTAAAAACAGCTGCTTAGGTTTAGACAACAAAACCACGTTAGGTTTAGACAACAAAACCACGTTAGGTTTAGCCAACAAAACCATGTTAGGTTTAGACAACAAAACCACGTTAGGTTTAGCCAACAAAACCATGTTAGGGTTAGACAACAAAACCAAGTTAGGTTTAGACAACAAAACCACGTTAGGTTTAGCCAACAAAACCATGTTAGGTTTAGACAACAAAACCACGTTAAGTTTAGCCAACAAAACCATGTTAGGGTTAGACAACAAAACCACGTTAGGTTTAGACAACAAAACCATGTTAGGTTTAGACAACAAAACCATGTTAGGTTTAGACAACAAAACCACGTTAGGTTTAGCCAACAAAACCACGTTAGGTACCTGTGCAAAATGGCCCCCTTAAACTCGACTACAATACTCAAACGTAGAAGTGCCTTTACTCTATTATTATCTAACTTTTTTATTCTCCTTCACTCTCTAAATAAACACATTTTTAAAAGCAGCTTATTAGTATTATTTTTTTTAAGAATGAATTATCACTCATAGAAATAACTGGACGAATCGGCCACAAGTGAACATTTCAACCTTTTTACCCATGAAACACACACACAAGTAAAAACAGCTGCTAAATTAAAAAAAAATCTTGATAAGCCTTATAGGCCTACATAGTTTTCATTAATAACAAAAACATTTGGGCTTGTGAAATATCGCTCTGGTTTGTGTTTATCCAACACCATGATCAAGATCACTGGAATTGTAGTCTTAGCAAATGTTAGCATGCTCACAAGACAACTGAGATGGCTAACACGGTCGGCAACCTGCTATACATTAGCATGTTTGCATTACAACCTCAGAGCCGCTAGCATGGCCGTTGTTAACAGAAAGTGTGGTCTTAACAGGCAGGGTGCATTGTGGGAAGTGTAAGATTGAGTGTTTTTTAAGCTTCAGCCATAGAACTATAAACAAGGAAATTACTGCCTCTGCTGCTCTGAGTCTTTGTGGGCGTGCAACACAAAATCGAGTGCATTTTTAAGGGGTTTGTGCTCAACTCAATTTGAAAAAGTACATTGCATTTAAAGAAATGTAGTAGAGAGTTTATTGCAAAAACAAACAAACAAACCCAGAGACATTATGATGTTGCTCTTTGGTTGCTCGCGGCAAAGTTGTGAACCTGCAGAGTGTCTCCGTTTCCTCTTCAGGTCTCTGCTGTCAGTGTTGAGTGTCAGGATTCCTTCAGTCCTTGTTTCCTCCAAAGCTGAACAGAGACTCCCGCGGCTTAAAATATCTACATTCTGGATTGTTTATTTCCCTAAAGAACATTCAGGCCTTTTCAAGTCTGTTCACTCCAGATGGGACTTGAGTCATAGGCAGATTGAACAAACACACAGCTGAGGCTCAGCAGAGCGCTCTGCTTTCTGTCCCCTCGTTCTGCATTCTTTTCTTCTGAAACACGCACTTTGCAGTTTCACAATCACATGCTAAGCATCAACAATTTTTCTTGTGGTTAAAGGTGTAAATGGTGAGATAACCTTTGGTGTGATATGACACTATAAATATAATTGAATTGCTTTGTCCAAAAAATACTGCAAAACATATATTTTCCTGATAGGCATCTATTGTTGTCAGAAAGATTGTTTTCTCTTAGTAGCAAAGGAAAAGGTTACTGGACATTATACTATAAAAAGTCTAATGGAAACAGAGCCTGGCTGTGATGCTCAGTGAGTTCATTTTGATGGCTGTAAGCCGGGTCTCCTAAAAATGATGTTCCCACACAACAAAACTGCATGGTGAGTTATGTTTCGAGGGTGAAGTGGCAGGTCAGAAAATGTAATGTCCTATGGGTTCTCTCTCCTCTTTGTATGCAGTGGCAGTCTATCACCATAACCCTGGTGGAGAAGGTGCAAATAATTGCCGTGTTCCTGGGCTCTCTCTTCCTGGTGGCCAGCATCTCCTGGCTACTGTGGTCAGCTCTCAGCCCGCAGGCCATCTGGCAGCGCCGCGATGTCCTCTTCCAGATCTGCTACGGCATGTACGGCTTCATGGACCTGGTCTGCGTAGGTGAGAATGAGTCATGCAGCTGTCATTAGCAGAACGTAAAGAATTTTCCCTGGTCAACAAAATGGTTTCAAACTAATGCATTTCAGTTCGTATCTGCACGATTTTTAGTCAAAATCTCTTAGTTAGGTTTTAAGGTCTTAAATTGTTGGGCATGTTAGGTTTAGCCAACCAAAGCATGTTAGGTTTAGCCAACAAAACCATGTTAGGTTTAGCCAACAAAACCACGTTAGGTTTAGACAACAAAATCACGTTAGGTTTAGCCAACAAAACCAACGTTAGGTTTAGACAACAAAATCACGTTAGGTTTAGGCAACAAAACCACGTTAGGTTTAGACAACAAAACCAAGTTAGGTTTAGACAACAAAACCACGTTAGGTTTAGACAACAAAATCACGTTAGGTTTAGACAACAAAATCACGTTAGGTTTAGGCAACAAAACCACGTTAGGTTTAGACAACAAAACCAAGTTAGGTTTAGACAACAAAACCACGTTAGGTTTAGACAACAAAATCACGTTAGGTTTAGACAACAAAACCATGTTAGGTTTAGCCAACAAAACCACGTTAGGTTTAGACAACAAAATCATGTTAGGTTTAGCCAACAAAACCAACGTTAGGTTTAGACAACAAAATCACGTTAGGTTTAGGCAACAAAACCACGTTAGGTTTAGACAACAAAACCATGTTAGGTTTAGACAACAAAATCACGTTAGGTTTAGACAACAAAACCACGTTAGGTTTAGACAACAAAATCACGTTAGGTTTAGGCAACAAAACCATGATAGCACCTAGTCATCGATGCCAAGTTCAGCAAGAGTGGAAAGGAGGATCTGGTGGTTCAGGGTGTCGAACACCACAGACAGGTTGCGGAGAATGAGAACAGATGAGAGGGACTCCATCAACATGAGGAGGGCCATCTCAGGGGAGTGTGCAGTCTTGACACATGACTGATGTGGGTCAAGCAGGTTGTTTTGTGAGAGATAGGACAGTTGGTTAAAGATGGCACGTTCCAGGGTTTTAGAAAGGAATGACGGAAGAGATACCGGTCTGTAGTTCTGGATGTCAGTGGTGTCTAGGGTAGATTTCTTAAGGAGAAGCTTGACTCTAGAAATTTTGCAGGACACTGGAATAAGGCAAGGCAAGGCAACTTTATTTGTATAGCACATTTCATACACAAGGCAGACTCAAAGTGCTTCACATCATACAACAAAGTGAAAAAAAATAGAAGAATTAAAAGAAAATAAAGGCAAATTTAAAAATGCATTACAGAAAGAAAGGAGAATAAAAACATATTTGCAATAATTAAAAACAGTGCAGACATTAAAAGATTTAGCAGAAAGCTATGGTGAACATAAAAGTTTTCAGTCTAGTTTTAAAAGTGGTCAGAGTTGGGGCAAGTCTTACATCTTCAGGAAGTTTATTCCAGCTATTTGTTGCATAGTGACTAAATGATGCTCTCTTGTGATTGTTGTTTACTCTGGGAATCACTAACAGATTGGTCTCAGAAGATCTTAGTGGTCTAGAAGGCTTATGTAGTGGGAGCATATCAGTAAGGCCTGAAGTGAGAGAGGTGTTGATAAGGGAAGAAGGAATGGGGTCAAGGTGGCAGGTGTTGGCATGGTTAGGCATAATTACTTTATGGACATCTTCAGTGGAGAGAGTGGTAAAGTGGGTGAGGCAGACAGAAGTGGGAGTGGTGGGACGTAGATGTTACCAATGTTTTTCTCGGAGCTTTAACCCTAACTCTTCTGTAGAGACCTGTCCTGGGCCGTGCGCCAGTGTGCAATGTTACCAGTCGGGATGCTTTCTATTGCACCTCTGTAAAAGTTACCAATTACTTGGCAAAGTTAAGTTTTCATAAGAAATATAGCCATTTATGAGCTTTTTTTCACCAGCATGGAAATGTTTGACTACCATGTCAGGTTGTTTATGATGCTGATTGGCAGGAGCTTAACACGGATTTAATTTGTGCAATAAATAATATGACTTCACATTTTTCTCTGTCTAGGTTACATAAGACTAAATCTGTAGCACAGTTGCAGAGCATTAGCTTCAGGCACAGCGCTGAAGTCATAGCTTGTTAGGCTTCATGAGTGCTTCATTGTCATTCACAGGCTGCTTGTCTACCAGCCGAATGTGCATCCGCTCATGTTTATACAGGTGTGTACACCTGTGTTTTAGCCTGGTACGGGACATGAACATATTGCCATGGCTTTAGTGGGATATGCTGTCTATAACGTATGCCCTGTTTTGTTTAATGTCTTTTTTTTTTTCACATTCTGGCAATTTGTGCAACATTATAACAGCTGAATTCACCATTAGCAATTCATGTTTGCACCCATATGAACCCATGGGTGTACAATCAACTATCACTGGAAAACTTTGATCCTTAAGGAATCATGAAAACATTTTGATTGCTAGGCAAGGTCTGGTGTTGGGAGGAGCTTTTTTCTGATTTCTAAGCAATTTATTTGCAGTGAAAAGGGATAATAATATCCTCAGAAAATGTCACACTGAATCTAGAAGTATGTCTTGGTTTTCACTTTGACTGCACTTCACTATAGAATCTTTGTTGTAATTTGTGTCCCAGGTTTGCAGTAAATTATCCTGTTTTTTAAAGTGTATGTAATACTATTTATACTCACCAGTGTTTCCTTGAATTCTTGATAAAAGCATTTGTTTATGGGAGCCTCTACAGTGATTGAATAATAATACTTGCCTATAATGTTTCTTCAACAATTCAAAGAAAACTGGGTGATTCATTATCATTTTGTGGGTAAGTATTCCTTTAATGTACCATTGCCAGAGAAGCAGCAAACAAATACTTTTCCCTTAGCCTTTCGCATGACCTATGAACCAGAACTTGAGTCAAGCCTTGAAAGTCAGGATAGAAATCAGGGATAATGAATTTCCAAAGAGTAGTGCACGGGCACAAGTCAAACTTAATACTGTCTATGGGGACTTACCGGTAGCATGATTTATATGTGGAAGGGATAATATGTGATTAAAAGTAATGTCATTAAAAGTCATGTAAAAAATAAGAGATAATATCAAGGTGAAGGAATAAATCTATATCAAGGCATTTCTTATAACAGTCAATATAATTGGTTATTATTTAAAATATTGGAGGGGAGGAGGTATTGTTTGAAAATGTCCTAACTTCAGCACTGTCTTTGCCATTTTTCTCTAAAGCCACTCATGTAAACGGTTTTGTCTGTGAAGGACGTTCTTGTAAACTGAAGAAACCATAAAATAGATAGAATAGAATATGATGAGGCATGTGGAAGAAATTACAATACCTTATGAAGAATATTTCTTGGAGCTTGCCAACTAAAAATTTGTTTAAAAGTACCTAAAAATGTGTCAGTATCAGAGGATCAACATTTCCCATGTTTTTGTCCTTGCGACAGGCTTGATTGTCCACGAGGGGACAGCAGTGTACAACGTCTTCATGCGCTGGCGGGCCGTCAACCTCCACTGGGATGTTCAGAGCTACGATAAAGCAAAGGACATGGAGGAGACGAGCACCGGCCATTCCTCCCTGGCCAACAGGACGCTTTGGTTGCCTCTGGCCACCTTTGGGCCCAATGGCCCGTTAAGCCCCACCCAGCTGAGACCGCAACCATGGACCTGCCTCTGTTTAGCCCCCTTTTGCCCTGGCCTGGTGCCCCGAAACAACCTCAGCCAGGACAGTGACTCAGGAGAAGTAGTCATTCGTGTAACATCGGTATAACACCAGGCAATACCTGATGGTTTGCACTCGGTGGGAACAATCTGGGCTTCTCTGTGCAGTTTATTACAGATTATGTTTTTTCAAATGAGTTTGAATTGTTTTCTGCTCTGGGGCCGGTCCTCAAAACAATCTCAACAGTTAAATGAACTCACATGAGGTGTTGTTGCTTTTGTGTTTTATTGTTAGACTACCATAATAGCCTTTCTTTTTCCTGACAGTTGTGCAGCAGTCATGTCATGTGGGATAGAAGGTAGTGATTGGAAAGACGATCGGGTTTACAACTTGTGACCGTTCACATCATCATATAGATCATCATGGTTTAGGATTGCAGAGTAGGCTGTGTGAGACTCATGTTGAGCGATGGACTTCTTCTGCACTGTTTGGCACTAGGTCAGATATGATAGGGCTTTCAGAAGAACATAGTTTCCCAGTCGTTAAATATGCCTGGGATGTTGACATGGACAAATACTTTGTCACATGACATGAACACAGCATAAGGGCTGATGTGTACTGAAACAAATTACCTAAATCCATCTTCAGATATTCTGGTTAACCTTAGTTTACTTTCATAGAGAGGAACTGATACATTCATTTATACAAAGGTTCCTAGAATTAAAGGTAATTTGGGAAAATCGAAGTCATGTTCAATTAATACACCTCAAATTTTCAAAAATGAAATATTGAATGAAAATTGACCTCGGTTTACTTTTGGTTCAAATGAAGGTGCTTGTAATTGATACTAAATTACCAGAATATTACAGTTCTATATCATATTACTCATAGCAACATGACTAATAGCCATGCTAGCAGCCCAGGCTTGAAATACATTACACATCAGAAAACAATTGTTGGACATTGACACTGACAGTTCGTCAGCCTCAGTTGTAATAGTTCGTTATCAAATTAAAATGCTACAATTGGCACATGAACAGATTACAGTTGGCATTTAAACATGTTCAGTGTTTAGCATGTTAAAATGCAAACTGTTTTTGTAACATTGAGCATGTTAGCATTCTTCTGCAGGGTTATTCCAGGTTTAGAACTGTATTGAGAGTTTGTATAGCTTTGAGTTTCAAACTGGATCCTTCCCAAACTGCTGGACTATGAAGAGAACTTTGTATCTTCATCACCGTTTCTTGGGATACACCTGCTTCATATTTTGTATAAATATGTCTCACCTTTTCTTAGCCCAGAAAGATGAATTCATTCATAGATTCAAACAGATTGTAAATGACACAAAAACTAATGCGTTTTCACTTGCAAGGCATCAAATAACGCAGCTTGGTCAATGCTACTTGGCGTCTGACACCGACCCTCATTTAGCATGAGAGCTATTTTATTTGACAAACGCTGATCTAACTAAAAACTAACGTGGTACAAAGAGAGCTAGTCCATGTGGGACGGCTCGAAAAAACTTTTGTCAAACTACTCTCTGTCATCTACGCTCTTTCCCTAAAACTAAGCAGTTCTGTTGCCTTAACTTAACTTAAGTTTGATTTTTAAAAGACACTTGGCACATGCATGTATCAAGCATATATTAACATGCCGTCACTGACACGTGCTAACGTGAAGCTTTAGGGGAACGTAGAGTGTCATTGATTGAATTTTTGAGCCCTGACGAAGCTGTGTTATTCGACGCAATGGAGTGAGAACGTGTTGCACAAACTGATATCAGAAAGACGTTGAGGATTTAGTGTCACTCAACAATGCAGGCAGCACATATGGACGTGTTTGAATGTCATTTTAGCATTCTCAGATTAACTGTGCCAGTATAAATACAGCCATCTTAAATTGTGGGTTAATATCCGTCTGTGTGCCATTCTGTTGAGCTTCCAGGATCCCCATGGTGTTTGTGTTGTGGGGTTTTGGGTTTGAGGTTCTGTTATCGCCCCTAGGACATTTGGGTCATTTGCTTTTTTTTGGTGCCTTAGAGGCTGGGTGACAACGTCTCAATGCATAGCACAGAAATTACTTGAATGTGACTTTTACTGTTGGCTGTATTTCTATTTCTTCTGAATGTAACATGGATGTAATGCATAAAGAATATTTATATACACAGTGTGGGTTATTTGCTGTCAGGCAAAATAATGATGGCTATTTACTGTGGAATGCCGGTGAGTGCTACCTATCAGAGAGATCCCACCGAGACCGTAGTAGCTTCTTCACATTAAGACCCAAGGGGCGACAGAAGAAGATGATCCATGAGTCCAGCTTTATTCAGTATACAGGCTTAATGGCACTACCTAGAAAGTGTGGTTGGAACTCTCTCAAGCTCACTTGTTTTATTTTACACAACTAGGCCTTCATCTGTCTGCAGTCACAGACTTCTCCGGACAATGTTCTGGTTTATGGTTGTCACTGTCACAGAATACAGAGTTCTGAGGGGCATTGCTGGCTGTGTGCAGTGCAGTTGCTGAAGGCACATTCCATTTTTTAGGTTTGTTCTCACTGAAAAGGTTTGACTTTGCACACAATCTGTTATTTGGTGTTATGTCCCTTTGTGTGTTACCTGGTCGGGAAAGCTGAAGTGCTCTCTCTCTGCTTTGGACCTTGTTTTGCAGGAATTTGATGAGCTCATGAACCTTCCATTCATCATTGAGGTCCGACCTGCGTGTCTAAGCCAGTGCTATGTCTTCTGGTATGAGCTGCAAAAGCACTGGGCATAGCAGGCATCCATATGTATCACTGTGAATTCCTAAGGAATCCAGATATCTGTATTTCACATTCCTCATACAGATGTCTCAAGGCTCCGATGTCTGAGGATTTCTTTACAGGAGTTAGGCTCAGCAGCTTGCACATATGTGTGCTGATTACCATGTCTTTTCTTCCAAGCAATTCTGAAGCAATTCTACTGCTGCATCATAATTGTTATCAGTCATAGTAATTCCTGCCACAGCTCTGGCTGCTGCCCCAGTCAGATATGACTTCAGGTAGGTGAACTTCTCTCTTTTACATAGAACATCATTGTGAATAGCAGTTTCATACTGAGACCAGAATTCTTGCCACTGGCTTATGGCTCCACTGTATTTCTCTATCATCAACTTGTGCAGTTTAACAGTCTGTGCATTTAGAGATCTGATTGAACTTGCACATTTTAGATTCGTACAGTTTCAACGAACTCATGTTACTTACTGGTTGCTAACATTTTCTTAGAGTGATGTGACCTGATAAGCCGGAACCCATTGAATCTTCAAGGCCCTCTTTGATCTGAAAGTTAGGTTTGCTAGAATAGATACACGCCTGAAGGACATAGATGTTTCATATTACATTTCCGTAAGTTCACTTCAGAGATAACTGACCAGTGAGACTCGGTTGTGTGAAAGTCCAACATCTGTACGGGGCAGACCCAGCCCAAGAAGATAAAATGTAACCAGCACCCGGAAACGGGGCTCGTTCTGACTGAGATCCTGTGGGAGCGATTCCGAGCCCAGTGCTGCCATACTTTACCTGAATAAATACTATATCTGTGAACTGAAGAGTTCTCCGGTTTACCCTTGGGCTTCCAACAAAGGAACCGGGGGTTAAGGGTTCGGTGCCATGAGCCCGGATTGGTTGACTCTGAGGCCTAAAATCAAAGGTGAGCAGAAAACCTCTAGAATATATAGAATAACTTGACAACAATGTAGAAAAACTAGTCTATTAAATGAGTGTAAAATAAAGAAAAAGTTAAGTAAATGCAACTTCAGATGAAATATGTAATCATTTATTGTTAGAATCATACTTTCCATACATATCACAGCTGACAAAGATTAAAAACAAAACACCAAACAAAATATCTGTATTGTGTCAAAGATCCACTGTCAGTTGGATGGTTGTGTAGAGAAAAATACAACAAGATTTGTCTTGAGAATACCACCATCTGGTCATCATTCAGGAGAAAAAATAGGCAAATACTTGCAGTATAAAATGTACAGCCACATGATTAGAATATATATAACATTGCACATTATATCAAAGAAAAAAAGACACCGCTCATGGAGAACAAAATAAGTGTACACAATATACAACAAGGCACTGTGGAAGAAACCTGCACACGCGTCTTTGGATGGACCTGCCGCCCGCGGAGCTCCAGCGAAACGTCGTAGGAATGTTACACTGCAAAACGTCCAACCGAGCAAGCCATTCAAGCTAACATCGGATTGATCGCATCGAAAGCCACCACTTTCTGCTAACGATGTTTCTCTCTCATTGCAGTCTAAGTTACGAGTTGGGGCACTGCACAACGTTTTAAAGCAGTATATATCTGAAGGCTTTGATGAAAATGACAATTTCTAGGTTTCAGTAATATTTTGTGGCTTTTTTTGCATTTGTAAGTGCAATACAATCGCACAATAGCAAAGGTGACCATTGGTGGTCAATGCAGAAAAATCGATGACCCTTTCTGCCTGTCCCCCCCACCCCCCACGCTGTCCTATCTGAATGAAGGTAAAAGGGCAACAAAAAACAACTTTAAAAAGAAATGAATGCCAAAGCTCAAAATATTAAAGTTTACATTAAGTGATAGATGACATTTGCAATTTAACAATAACAGCAGCAAGTCATTTCAGTGGCTGATTGAATGTGTTCTTACACATTCCTGTTTCCTTATTAGGAATGGCTGATGTACTTCTGTACAAATGTGGCAAAGAGGATAACAAAAACATCAGATAATAGTCTAATATTGCCATAAAGCCATCAAGCTAAATTATTTGCAGCATTGCCAAAAGTCTGAAAAACAATTAAAATGTAGATTATTCAGTATAAACAGTTGAACAAACTGTGTGGACAAATGTCTTCATTTTACACCATATATAGATTGCCTTATGGCTTAACCTTAGTTCTCTGGAAATTTGGGACCAGCTTCAGTCTGAAACTGTTCTCAAGTCAACATCCCTGTCCAAGCTCATGCAGCAATATCACTTTGACATTAATTACTACACGGTTTTGATTTGGGGAGGGGAATGAGATAGAATTGTTGCTTTTCTGGCGAGTGTCCAAACTGCAAGACGCTGCAGCTGTGGGGCTTCAGAGACAGAAAACTCGCTTACCCAACGGATGCAGACATTTAGAAATGAAAGGATTTGTCACAAGAACAGGGTTTAGCTTGAATGACTTGTGTAGCTGGACAGATTCTGCAGTGTAAAAGTACATTGGTAGTTAAAGGGAACATGGGAGCACCTTCCAGATTCTGGTTACACAGAAACAAGCGTGGCATCGATAAGACAAAGTCTACTTCTGACTTCAGTTCGTCCTGCTTTTACTTTGAACAGGCACTTGTGTGGCCTTCAAAATCATCATCAAAATCAATCAAAACAATCAATCACAAACTTGAAATGCTCGAGACGGAGTACACTTGCATATTATTTACAGTGAACGGACCATCCTTGTATAGAAGGTCAAGTCCCAGAGTGTTTGAAAGCAGAGGGAAAAGGCTTGAAGCTTAACTATTTACTTTCCTTCATCCTCTCTGCTTTTTTCTTTTGTACATTCGGAAATGTAGACACACCTCTCTTAAAACTCTCTCTCCCTCACACACACACACACACACACACACACACACACACACACACACACACACACACACACACACACACAACCTCAGTAACAAACAGCTCAATCCTGCAACAGTCCTCGTAGTGTCACGGCACATAAGCATCAGGAAGAAATTAACTGTTTTATTCCAGTACAAGACACATCCGCACTTCTAGAGTCAACTGACAAAAATGAGAAGGTTTTCTTTGGTCTGACAAACAGTGGAAACGTTGAATTTGTTGCTTTTTTTTTTGCATTTGGCTATTTCAGGAGTCCAGTTGGTCTCAGCAGGAAGAGTTTTGATGAATTGTTTCTGTCGTATATATTTTGTGATATTGTGTATTGGGGATAGGTTCATTGGTGACTCTAAATTGCCCGTAGGTGTGAATGTGAGTGTGAATGGTTGTCTGTCTCTATTTGTTGGCCCTGTGATAGACTGGCGTCCTGTGCAGGGTGTACCCTGCCTTCGCCCAATGACAGCTGGGATCGGCTCCAGCCCCCTCGCGACCCTGAATACAGGATAAGCGGTAGACAATGGATGGATATTGTGTATTTGTTGTAGTCCTGAAACGACTAGGTTCTTGCCGACACTGTGGGACACTTGTCTTTAATGCAATTTTATGTTGATATTGGAAACGGTTCTTGGCTTTGCTGGTAAACACAACATTGTGTAATTTTAAGGGATAACCTGTTTCACCTGTAATTCTGTAGATTTCATCCCAGCGATAAAACCTTTAACTCAAGGTGCTTGAACCCTTAATTGCTTCAGGAAGCACATTTTGAAATAAGACTTCACTTATAAATAAGAATGTTGAGGTTGATTTATCAATTCCTGCCCCTATGGGAACTTCCAGCCTTTGTGAGTTTGCACCCAATTACAAGCTTGTTGGGAGTTTTGAAAATTCAGAAAAGCTGACCGAACAATCATTCTGTGACCTTCAGCAGAACGGACGCTTGTGGACTCCTATAACAGCTACCAACTTGAAATGATTGCTACCGTAAAGGTACGATCCATCAGGTTTGGATGTTTAATGTTTTGGAATGAAACTATAATGTTAAGAGCATTGTGGTTCGTCTCCAGCGTTCATGGAGTCAGTCTGACATGTCACATGTACGAGCTGCTCTCTCCTGAGAGTCCACGCACGGCCAGCGACAGCCACGCTTGACCCTCTGCAGCACTCCGTCAAGTGGCCATAAGGTCAAAGGTTAAAGGGCGGGGTTCACCAGGCGCTACACTGGCTGCCGTGGCTGCTGACGGACTGGCAGTTGCTGTAGCGCTTCTTGACGATCATGCTGATGTAGGCCTTCATCAGCTTGGCGATGTCCATGACCTGCAGAGGAGAGGAAGATGTTTCAAGATTAAAGGCTTTGACATGTGAATATGAACGTTGTAAATTGATTTCAAAGTGCTGGTGTGACCTAAAATCCTTCAAAAATTCACGTTGTTTATTTTAACATCAAGAAACCAACAATTCATCCTGTTGTACGAACCATTTGCGTTTCAAAGACCAGCTCTCGGCCCTCAACTGCGATCTTGTAAGAGTTGGCCAGTGGAGCTCCGAAGGAGAGAATCTGTTCATACGGGAAAACCTCCAGAGGCCACGGCTCTCCTCGTTTGTACACCGATATGGCCTCCCGGCTCACGCCCAGCCACAGCTCGGAGGGGAACGCACCGTCTCGAGACTAAATGACAGGCAGAAACAACAAGCATCAGGGCAGGCCTTTCATACATTTGGTCAGATTCACATTTTAATTTGAAATCTTAGAACATTAAATTATTTTCTTTCTCCTGAAATACAGTCCAATAATTCCAAACACCAATCGCTTGAAATGTTATTTGTTAGAAAATTATATAAATAAATACATTTAAAAATATGATAAAAATATTTCTGTCCTCACCTCCACGTTAAACAGCGTGGATCCATGTCCCTGCCACTCCTTCACCACAGTCATGTATTTCACCATGGCCTGTTCCTGGTTCATACCCTGCAGCTTCTTCCACTTGTCCATCACGCTGGTTTTCACCGCTGCCGCCTCCTCTCTCATCCATGCCTCCAGGCTGTTCTCCTCCTCCAGCTTCTGCCGACTCAGCGAACCGCTCCTGAAGCTCCGCCTCAGCGTTCCCTCCAGGAAGCTGGAGCGTTTCCTCTCCGACGTCCCCGAACGGTCTGCCACCGAGCCGGTACCTGGGGCGAACGTCTTGGCCGAGTTCTGCACCCGGGCCCGCAATCGCACCATGGGGAACACCTGGGACATTTCAGGGACGTTTGACTGGGGGCTGTGATCGCCCTGGAGGTACTGAAGTCTCAGGGCAGCCAGGAACTGAAGAGTCTCCTCGGGGCCCGGATACTGACCACGAATGACGGCTTCATGGGCCTGTAGACAGCAGACAGACAAATGTAAGACAGATTCCAGAAAAACTGCTTCAGTAAGCTTTTTCCAAAGTGCAAAAATAATGGAATAATACAAGCTGACTGATTTATTATAAAGTGTGACTTTAGCAGAGCAATTCTGGTTGTAATATGATACTTAGTTTATGATACAATACCAAAATCCAAATTTTTTCAAAGCCTTGTATTCAGGGATATAAAAATGTAAAAAAAAACAACCTTTGTTTCCTATTTCAATAAAAAGAGGTCAATTGCATCATTGTTTCTATCAACACAAAGCTGCCTTACTAGAACCTTAGTTAAAATATAAAAAACTGTAAAAACAGCAATATTCAAAGGCAGACGCTATCAGATTTAAGAATGAGACAGGATTTGGTGCTTGTTTTTCCTCAAAATTAGATTATTATTCCTTATCTTGATAATACAAATGTACAAAAGGTTACAAAAGCAAAAATGCTTGATTGTAGGTATGTATGTGTATATGTATATGTATGTGTTTATATATTGTTTTCCAGTAATAATAAAAAAAAAAAAAGTTTCCTTCACAATTTTCATTTTTCTTTTTAGTTTAGTAGGGACATACTTTTTCTGAATATAACCCAGTGAATATTATTTCCATGAATGTGTTTTGCAAAAATATCTTTGATATTTTGACTCCTGGTTGGAGAAAATGAGGAATTTGAAGACATTATCTTCTGCTTTTGGAAACCATTTACAGACCAAATTATTGAGAAAGTAATCAGCAGGTTAATCAATAAGGAAAATGATTATGAGCTGAAACTTATTAATGGTGGGTGCAGATTAGATATTTCTCTTGGATGGATCATCTGTCAGTCTGATGGCTCTGAACAAAAGGAAACTAATTGTTTGGCTTGAATGTCGTCTTACCTGTTCAAACATGAAAGCAAACTCCACGCTGTCTTTGGGAACATTGTCCGTGTCCAAGAAGCAGTAGAGCTTGAAGTAAAACTTCCAGCCTGTGTTGTGTTCGTCTGGGCTGGCTGAAAGCCTGGAGACCAGAGAGAGATTTCATGAAGACCGGAAGACAAAAGGGTTTGTCTGCTTCTGACACAATCCTGAACAAACGCAAATAGACAGCATGATGCTTACTTTTCAAACTTGGCGAGCACGTCGGCCACCACTGTGCGGCTCTCGATGGCTTTCTCTGTGGTGTCGTTGTGTTCAAACAGAGCAAACATGTTCCTGCTGTCTTCCATGGCCAGGCCTCGGATCAGCTTCTCCACCACCTGACACACAGAATGAGATCCAAACAATCAGCACTATTTTTAGAGCCGCTGCCTCATAATCCACCACTCAGTCTTCAAGGATGTGCAGATCAGATGAAATGAAACAAACTGGAAAAATCCTGCAGATATACGACTACAGGACAGTTGAGGAAACCATTAAATTGCCCTCAACATGCCAATTAACTCCAGACACATGGCTTCTTTGTTTTTGCTGATAAATGTGTAATACCGGTGCCTGTCACCCACCTCTCCAGCCGTTGTGTGTGAGTTGATGGTGATCTTGCAGGAGCCTCCTCCATGGCAGTGAACGGTGGTGCTCATGTCCTGCCGGGCCACTATGGAGCGGATCTCCTCCTGGGACGGGACGTTCTCCCTGGTGCGAGTCTTCCTCAAGGAGTCGAGGGCGAAGGCGGCGTAGCGATCCATCTCCGAGCCGGGCAGGAGCTCTCGTGTCCTGCGTCGACAACGATTGGTCAATATAAGAGCTAACACCAACATTCTGTCATCAACAATCTGTCGATGAATCTATAAAGAAACGCTTTCATTACATCCCCTAAAACCTGTTTCCATCCATCTCTGTAAACATGCCAATACCTCTTCAGGTGGAACTTGAGGTATCTGAGGATGCTCCTGGTTGGGATGAAGGTGCAGGACATGCAGGCCAGGATCTTCCAGCTGCAGAGGTTCCCAGGGCTGCCGGGCTGCGGCGGCCGCACCGTCTGCTTGACCAGCTGGCAGTAGAGTTCGTCCCGCAGCGGTTTGAGCTCCTGGCCGGTCTGTAGGATGCCCTGGATGATGGGAACCGGGTCGGCCACGCCCTCCAGGTGCTGCAGAGAGCTGAACACTTTGAGGGCTTCGTACTGCAGCGTTGTGTAGCTTCTGTTTCTGAGAGCTGAGGAGCAGAGGGAAGAGGTTAGCGATGTGATGGATGGTCTGGGATCATGTAGCTCCTTATAGTACTTCACTGTGTCTGTGGTCAGCAATGGGACTTGACTCACACCAAGGTAAGTAATGCTAGCTTCTCTTATTTTTTGAAGCCTCACCCATGCAGCTTGAAGGAGAGGCCACCACCAAACTCCCTTTAAAAAGCTGTCAATCTAACTTTGCCTTCCTGGTGGCAAAAATATGTACCCTGTTAAAACATTTAACAACCTTGCTGTTTATAGTTAATTCTGCATTTAAATCAATACATACAAGTTTCCAAAAATCCATCTTTTCTATCTTTAAAATGAAACTCATGCGCCTTGAGAATAACAACATTTGTTATACTACAGAACAACACAAACATTGGCAATTTCTCTAATTCATTTAAACAAATGCTGGTAAATAGGTGCATCCATATTCACGTGTGTGCCCAAAGACTATGGAAGGCAGTGGGCAAATGGATGTAAAGCAACTGAAAGGATCACAGTGAGCTGAGTCAAACCTAACCCTCCCTCCATCGCATAACGGAGAAACAGGGATTATGTAATAATACAATAAAGCAATGATGTGATAAACATTTAAATTCCTGAATCTAAAATGTTTGCCATAAAGAAGACCTATTGTGCTGTTTTTCTGGCTCATGCTTGTCTTTCAGGTTAAAGCAACCAGAACTCCTGCTCCTGCCCCTCCCTCCCAAAAAGCCCAACCAAATGCATTTGAATCAGTTCAGAGTTTCTGTGAGGGACAGTAACTCCCTTTGGACGTGGACTTTAGGCTTCGACACTCATTTTACATGAACAAAAAACGGTATATAACAAACTAATGGAAAGGGAAGAAGCCGAAAAGCACAATAGGTCCTCTTTAAATGATAAAACAAATGGTGCTACATAACATGCTGACAAAGAAAATAAATGTCAGAAACGTATTTTCTTATAGTAAAACAGCTTCAGACTGGACTGATGTGCTGATATCTCAGTCCTCCCTGTTTTTGTCTCCGTCTGTGTGACTCACCGGTGAGGTGGATTTCTCCGTAGGGCAGCGGCAGCAGCGGTGAGTGTAGCGGATGGTGGCTGAAGCGAAGGATGGGGTTCCTCTTGAAGATCTGCTCCACCACCTCCGAGTTCAGACAGTTCTCCTGCAGAGAGCAGAGGAGTCTGACTTCAATTGTCTGATTATCTGAGCGTCTACTGGGGTGAAGGTGAAAACGAGGCCTGCCGTGTTTGCTTCAGTGCAGTCTGACTTTGAACTCAGGAGTGTGTTCATCAATGTAGCAAAGTCAACCAAATCTGAATGATGGTTGCTACAGTCACAATTTACATCCGTTGCTGTGTGAAGTTTGCATGTAGCTCCAGTTTCCTCTCAGTCTAAGCGCATCCATGCCTTTTCAATGAGAGACTGTTATGTTCCTGTGTGTCCTGCCCACCTAGTAATGTTGTATGATGTAATGTCCTGTTTTGTTTGTTTTATCTGGAACTTGAGTCTGCAATCAAAGTTAACATATCCTCTCTCAACCCTTCACATAAAAAGGGATGGTGAGATAATCCCAAACTATTTTCTTTGCTCAATTGTGCCTAAAAAGTGCCTATTTTATTGATTTAATTTACCTTTATTTAACCAGGAAGTCCCAGTGAGATCAAACATCTCTTATACCTGGCCAAGGTAGCAGCCATACGTATGAACTATATAAAACACGTACATGATATACAAATGAACATTAAAACAGTGACAGCTATTCAAGCACAATAGCCTCTCAAATAAAACAATGACATTCCTCCCTTACTGCATTCTTCACTTAGAATCATTAATACATATGCATGTTAAATCATCAATCAAATGTTAAAACATTTTTTTTTATCCTTTCCCCTTCTGGTGCGATATTTAGCCGCACTTCACTGATTTTTGGTCGCATGTGCACCCTAAATGGTCACTCTGGAGCCCTGGCTTCCTCAATAACGCTCCATCTTCACAGCTTCACACAAACAGTTCCCTACCTTGATGTCCTGGATGAGCTGCTGGGTGGGCGTGTCGATGGGAGCTTTGGTGTCGATGACGTTCTGGATGGAGTTGGCCCAACGTGTGGCCTCATTCAGCAGCTTGCAGTAGAGACGGTAGGAGTGTTTACGGCCGTACACGATCACGTTCCAGTAGCCTGTCAGGAGGACAGCAAGAAGAGCCAGGAGAGGTTTAGTCATGATAAATGACATGGCAACTGTTTCCATGTCCTGTTACGACATGCTCGTGGCTTAAAAGGTAGTTTCAACTTAATTCCTCCATGAATAAAGTGAGTATTATTATGTCCTTTCCTTACCGGTGTCTTTGAAGACCTTTTCATCCGGCTGAACCACTGAGCAAAGGCTGTTCAGCACCAGCGTTCCCAGCTTGAGGGCGTTACGTTCTGAGCTCTTATAGTAGTCCAGGGAATTGTGGGTAAGCAGGAACCAGCGCTTCTTCAGCTTCAGCGAGGCTTTTGTACTGTTCTTCAGCTCTTTGTGCAACCAGCCTGGTGGATATAAAGGAATCAGACACTAGTGTTGCTAGAATTGAGTGTCATGACACTGCAGTAACAATGAAAACCCCTGTTGGGAAACCCCATAAATGCAGTCCATCCTCACCAATTTCCCCTAAATGTTGAATGTGCAAATTATTGTGCAATAATCCTGCAAAATCCGTAAAATAAGCTAGTTATTTTTTTTCCATTTAAGCCTAATTACCTCAACATTATCATTCAAGTTTGAGTTGTTTGAAATGCTTTTTATATCATAAAGATTCTTCAAATGTTGATGGAATTGGTTCAAGTAGCACATATGGATACACTTCTACATAAACTGATCATTACTTATCCTATATTTGAGGATACATTTAAGTCACCAGCTTCCACATCAAACAGATGCTCCTCTAATGTTGTTCACATCTGTGAATTGTCGCTCTGCTGCTGTAAAAGTGATCCATTTTTCTGCCTATAATGCATTGGGACTTTTTCCTCAAAAGGCACGAGGAGTGAAAGGACGTCGAGTGATTGCGTTGTCACCTCGGATGATGAACTCCTGGCCATCGACGCGGGTGTCTCCTTTGGAGCGCTGCAGCAGAGTGATCCAGTGGTGCATCTCTTCGGGCGTGTCGGCGTTGCAGTGCAGCACGCGGTTCGCAGTGATCATGACGAAGGAGTTTGGCCTGTGATGGTTCAGATTTGCAGTTAATGATCAGATCGAACATGATTTTCATGTCATACAACACAGATTTGTAGTCTGGTATGTCATAAAACCCTGTGGCTGAGTAAGAATGTAAGTAAGTCAGTGATGAAAGTTGCCCCATTGGTCAGTCGAGTGATGTAGGCCTACGATGTCACCAAGGTGCTTATCTGAGCCTGAAAGCTAAAACCCCCACAGCAGCTGTAGCACTAATGTTAGCATGCCTGCATTAGCAATTGAAATAAAGAAAATGTTGAAGTTGAGTAGTTTAGACTTTTTTACAGCAGGTTGACTCTGCAGACGACATATGCCACAAACGAGACCAACAAAGAAAACCTACATGAGCTGTTAGGGCTTTGAGGGATATCAGGCCCAATTAAACCTCTTTATGTAACACTTCCTGCTTCCTCCACTTTGCTGTCGTGTGTGAAACAGAGTGTGTTCAGAGGCGTGGTGTGATGTTTGATGCAAGTCCTCACCTCTCTGGATTATCTGAGGCACAAACCGAATCGATCATCCCGACATCCAACGTGCCCTGAAGAGACGGGGAGAGACGGGGATCAGTGACGGGGATCAGCGTTTGGATAACGAGTTTGACCTTATTGTGCCCCGTGGAAACCAATTATCTCAAGTACACACACACACACACACACACACACACACACACACACACACACACACACGCTATGGCGTCAGAATCGTTTCATATTACTTGCGCAACTATCAACTGAACGCGTCACACCCGCGTGCTTTGACGCCTGTGCAGCACACAGCGCCTGACGTGTAATGTAGTTTCCTCATTGACTTATAATGGTGACGCGTTCACGCGCACGTTCACGCGTGATGGCTGCTGCACGCCTGTGATCACATTACGCGGAGTAACTACGCGTAACATTCATGCGTTTTTTAGCGAACGCACGCATTAACGCTCGCATGAAGATAATTTAACATTTTTGTCAGGCGCTCACATGTACGCGGAAACGACGTGCGCAGACTCTGTCACACGTAACAAGAAGCGGCGTACATATGAAGCAGCGTGCGCACGTCTGTCTCTCACTGTTTGACAAATGTTGTTACGCGTTCACACGCACGTGCAGTCGCAGATTCTGATGCTGCGCGGCCGGAATTGATCTGCTGTGCGCAACTACTCCGCGTAACATAAGCGTGTAATGTAGTTGCCTCCCCTGGTTGACTGAAATGAACAGGCCAACTACATTACGCGTTCAAGTTACGCGGAGTAGGTGCGAACAGCAGATCAATTCCGGCCGCGCAGCATCAGAATCTGCGACCGCACGTGCGTGTGAACGCGTAACAACATTTGTCAAACAGTGACAGACAGACGTGCGCACGCTGCTTCATATGTACGCAGCTTCTTGTTACGCGTGACATACAACCTGCGCACGACAACGCACGCACGCACGCACGCACGCACGCATAACAAAGTAACCATGCGTTCACACACACGCTGCTGCGCGTCTTTCTAAGTGTTTTGACATCGATTTACCTTCATACACACGCACACACGCACACACACACACACACACACACACACACACACACACACACACACACACACACAGGCCCTTAGCTTACAGGCATACTGTGATACAACTCCATTTCCCACAGTGCAACAGGACTCACCACAGCATTCTGGGGGTTGGCCTGCTCATCATGCATCTCTCTGATCTCCTGTTCTGTAGAGGTGTGGACCTGACTCAGCACGCTGAACCATTGACTGTAACCATGGAAACGACGACATCATCATCATCATCAAGACATCTCATACATTTTGGAACCATTTGGTTGAAGTTCTTTCACTAAGTGGGATATTATTGTGTCGAGATTAAACAGAGAAACAGAAACATTTCCTGTGTTAGTGGACAGAGTATTATATATATTTGAAGCCTTATGTACTTGTTTACTTTACTTGTTTCGACACTTACATGTCACACTTAAAAACATTGAATTTAGCACACAAGAGGAGTATTTTGTTTCTCAGATGTATAACACGTTTCATTGGATGAAACAGACTTTTGTCTGGTGGAGAAATTCAACTGTAAGGGCTTGTGTCCACAAAGAGCTTTTTCCCCTGGTGGACGCAGGGAGCTGGGGAGCACTTCATTGTTGTAAATGTTTCCATGACAACATAGATCCACGCTTAACAAATTCACACTCTAGCAACATTCGCTGTCCGCCCGGCCGATCTGTTCCCACTATGGGCTTTTCTTTGTTCTGATCGTTTCTGTCTGACCCTAAACAAGCTCCTCCTCCGTCCTCCTACAGTGACGTCACCACGGCTTTCTGTGGAGCGGCCGCACAAGAACGGCGTCGCTCTCAGAAAAAAGCTGGGTGCAACACTTTGTCTTGAGACGGCCGCATTCCCTCTCTGCTCATTGACAATAATTGATAGAAATGCACTCGTGCTCGGAGAGAGGTAGACACAGGACCTAAGATATTACCTTTTTGGAGTTATGCATCCTTATTACTGTCATGTTTGTCAGTATACTGTACAGTAAATAACGTGTGTGTGCATGTGTGTTTAATGGAGCTGATGTTGGCTCACAGAGAGAGAGAGAGAGAGAGAGAGAGAGAGAGACTTGTACTGTAAACCTGCTGCCAACACACAGCCACACACAGCCACACACACACACACACACACACACACACACACATACACACACACACACACACACACACACACACACACACACACACACACACACACACTCTTCATCTTCCTGCCAGGGCTAGGACCAGGTATATGGACAAAGTAAACTGCCCCTTTGAGAGGAAATCAATGTGTTGTCAGGGGCAACCGGCACACCGACCCCATAGCAACAATACCTCCTTCTCATGATGGAGGTATATAAAACTAAATAAAT
This sequence comes from Eutrigla gurnardus, assembly GCF_963514095.1. NCBI lineage: Eukaryota > Metazoa > Chordata > Actinopteri > Perciformes > Triglidae > Eutrigla > Eutrigla gurnardus. The sequence continues at coordinate 10,597,961 of NC_139918.1, forward strand.
TGCTACGAGGAGTAGCTTTATTTTTGCAACAAACACACTCTTTACCTGGCATCCTCGGCAGACTCGGCAATCAGGTGGTAGGTCCTCTCTGGCATCACGATGTCGATTCCATTCTCCTTACCAGTGTTGTCAATGATTTCTCTGTAGATCACAAGAAACAACAATAATAAACAAAATGTCATCAAACTTTCAGTGTAATATGCCATACAACAAATTGTACTGGAGCTCATCATAAAATGTAAATTTATAATATGCTATACTAAACATTGAAGCAAATCTGTCATAGTATACTATGCCATAAAAATACCCTAGTATAGTATGTTATAAAACAAAATGTAGCATAGCATGCAACAAATATATATAATATATCACAGTACAGCATGCCATAAAAAGTCAGAGATGCCATAGCATAGTATGCTATAGAAAATGTCATGACAAAAGTCATACTATAGCATGCCATTAAAATTGGTGTATAAATACATAAATCATGGTATAGTATGTAATAGAAAGTCATAGTTTGCATAACAAAATCACAGTATGGTATGTCATTAAAAAGGTGTAAAAAAAGTAATAGTATAATATGTCATAATACAATTTAATAATCTAGCACACCGTAATAATACTAATATTATAAAAAAGGCTATGTCATAAAAACACATGAATAAAGTATGTCCTAAATATATATGCAACAATGGAAATAAGCTTTTCCAACACCTGATTACAATCCCTGCCGTTATTGTACCAGTGTTTGTGGATAATTTATACAAAGGTTTTTTCAGGTAGTGTAATTCGTCCTCACTTGGCATTATGCATCTCCAGCACCCCCTTCAGTTTTTCCTCGCCGTCGTTCTCAAAATACATGAGCTTGCTCTGCCGCAGCACGAACCAGCGGCGCTTCCAGTTGCGGCGGGACAGCGTGGACGAGCCCCCTCCCTTCTTGTGGAGCCAGCCCTGCTTCAGAGCCTCCTGCTTGGCCCGAAACCACAGGAAGGTCTCGTCCTTCAGGACGCACCAGCGCCGCTTCCACGTGTTCATCAGGCCGCCTGGTGGAGGAGAAGGTGACGCTTTTACTCACGGCGGGGACACAGGGACGGAAGCTATCACATGACATTTGATGCATTCAATAGAACTTAATGGAAGAAAAATCGTCCTCCAACCATTTAAAAAAAAAAAACATAGCAGCTCTCAGACTTCAACAAGATCGGTGACCATGGATGTTTCTCTAGTTTCAGTGTTAAAGTTCTCAAGGAAAGTCAAACTAACACCCCTCTACTACAGACGGTCATTTCTTACATTTTCTCAAAGTAGTGCCATGCTGCAGTCGCCGACGTGGAAATCCGACTTTTCCGTGTCTCGGCCAAGATTTATTGAGTTTGCCAAGATAACCATACCTGACGTTGGAACATTTTTGACTTTATGTAGTATTGTATTTAGTGTCTGTGAAACCTGCTGTAACACGCTTGTAGCTGCCATCTCCATTTCTGTTCATTTCTGCTTCTTTGTGAGCATGCTAGCCTCCTCCCGTCTCTGTTATCAGGGCTCCCGAAGGATCCTAAAAATGTCTATTCCCCATAGGATTCTCTAGTTGTTGTATTCAAACTGCTTGTCTTCACTAATGGCGTAGTCATTAATGTAGCTCCTCCGTAGAGTTGCCATAAAAACATCCGTTTGCTGCCGGTGTCCATGTGAGCAAATGCACAGGACGTGAAGTCGGGAATACCGACTCAGAATGTATCGACTTGCCACGGATTGCAGCCCGACTGCTGTAATGAAGGAGGTACCTTTGATGTAGAGGAAGCTGTGGAAGTATGGGAGCGTGACGCAGCTGTAGACGGAGTCCCGCCGGTACGACAGCTCGTCATCGGTGTCCAACCTGTCAAAGTCGTCCTCGCTGTCCTCAAACTGGAAGAAAACCACCAGGAGTGAGACGTTGAAGACGCACAAGTAAGCAAAACGAAATGTATTCACTGTTAGATGTGGAATACTTTCAGCAGTTGGGATCAAAAAGACAATGTGAAGCAGAGACACATTTTTACATCGAGTTAAAATGATTTTCCCACTAATGGAAAAGTAATAAATGTTGACAACGGTGTAGCTGTAAACGCTCTTCTAACAGTGACTTCTAGAACCTGAGACCCGACTCACCGAGGACTGAGCCCCCTCCGAGCTGAAGCGGTACGCCCCTGAGCTGTTGTAGGTGCCCACTGAGCCGCGGTAGTCAGGAGACCACTGGCCGCTGCGAGGGTTGGAGAAGGCCACACTGCCACTTGAAAGGATGGCGCCCTCATCGTAGTCATCCTGGTCATAGTCCGAATCCTCGTCTGGCGGGATGAGCTCCACCAGGTCATCGGACTGAGCCTCGGACGAAGCCTTGGGGTGGCTGTAGGTGGAGTCCCCGCTGGATGAGGCACTGTGGCAGACGGGGGGCACCGGCGGTAAAGGCAACGGCTGGTGAAGCAGCGTGGTCGGCGGCAGCGGCGGGGTCATGCCATCGTTGGCGTACGGGTCTTCTTCAGACGAGTCGTCGCTCGTCCGGATCCCGCTGGTGCGCTGGCCGTCTGAGTGGCCGTGCTCGCTCGGGTTGGGTGAGTCTTTGAAGGCCTCGTCATCAGCCCCGAACCCTTCGTCCACCTCCTCCTCGTCACTGCCTCTCCTCCGTCCGCTCTCTTTCTCCTTCTCCTCCCCTTCGCCGACTCCTAAGGAGCTCTCGATGTTCCTCACGCACTCGTCGATCTCGTCGAAGTTGAGCGAGTCGAGGAACTGCTGCGCCGCCTTGCAGGCCTCGTCCTCCAGGCGCCTGAGCTCCTGGTCACGGAGAAGCTGCAGGCGGTTCAGGGAGGCTTCGGTCAGGGAGAGCTCCTGACGCTCCTTCTGCCTCTGCAGCGACTGGATCTCACGCTCGAGTCGCAGGATCTCCTCCACCTGAGAGGCCTCGTGAGGGCGGATGGCCTCGTCCTGTTCAGACGCCTCATCCTGGGCCTCTGCTGCCTCCAGCTCCTCCAGGCCGCCCGGCGATGCAGCAGCTGCTGCTGCTGGTTGAGACACTGAGGCCAACTCCTCGGCCTGATGAAGCTCTTCCAGTCTTCTGGCTTCTGCAACCTGAGGACGCACGGAAATATATTTATTGGAATGTGGTGTTTCCACTTACATTTTTGTTTATGGTTCTTGTGGTTTTCAGGCAAACTACTTCCTTACACTTGTAAAATGTCAATATTTCTATTTCCTATTTCTCAAAACAAATATAAATGAAATAATAGATACATTAAACTGTCTTATGGATGTCATTTTTCACAATTCCATTACAGCAATTGCCTCTTTTTTTCAGATTACCTAGACTCATCTCTACAAAGTTACCGAAACTTAATTCACACTGGAAATACTGTAATTAGAATTATAATCCAACGGCACTTGAACAATACTATTATGTTTTTTAATTTTAAGAAAAACGCAACTTTTTGGGGCCAAAAAATTCTAATAATTCTCAAAAATGGCCAAATGCTTTTTGGATCCAGTCCAGCACGACAATAAAAAACAACAACTAAAGACATATTGAAGGAACATAAGATATCATAGTTAATAGTGACCTGCGTGAGAAATATAGTAATAAATTAACTTGTGCTGCCTGTCTGCCTACATGATAAAGATGTTAAACCAATTACAAAATAATAAGAAAAACGTGTCTCACCGACTGAAATCTAATTAAATAGAAGGAGTTATTGGAATAGGCCTAGAGAAACTAGACTCCTCTGCAAAAAAATCACGAGTTCATTTCGTAAATAATCAGCTTCATCTTACCTCTCTGGCGTGTCTCTCAGCCTCCAGCCTCTGTCTCTCCCTGCAGAGACACAGACAGACAGTCAGACATACAGTCAGACAGACAGACAGACATCAGCTGACTGAAACTGACAGCAAGAGATAAGATTGACCAAAAACACAAGTAATTACATTTCCCGTCTCATCATGGTTTTAAAATCCCATCAAACCCATCTAGAATACAGATTGTGAAGGTCAGCCAGGAAGTACACGTCATCTATCCAACATATATACAGTATACAACAACAGTATATGTTATATTACGTTATGATGTTGAAAACACTATATTGAGGATTTTTGGTCAATAATCATTTTGAGATTACTGTAGATTTAACATAACATGATATTAAATATGAATTTGGACCACTGTATTCATTGTGGTTAAAGCTGCTCATTCTAACTCCACACTTTCACACTTATTGTTATTGTTATGTTATGAGAGCAGCAAATGGTCAAATTTATTTACAAGAATTCAGACTTAAGTTGACTGGCCCACCTCTCCATAATCGCCTCCTCCTCCATCCTCCTGCAGCGCTCCTCCTCCTCCTCCTTCCTCTTCCTCTCCTCCAGCTGCTGGCTGTAGGCCCGGCGGGCCAGCTGGCCTCGCAGACGTTTCTGGAAGGTGAGCGCCGCCCAGCGGAGGAGCAGGAACTTCCTCCTCCAGTAAAACGCCCGGTAGTTCTTCTGAATGACCACAATGCACTGCAGGAGCTTCCTGTACTGCTTCCTGTGTGTGGGACAGCATCGACGCGATCAGTTAAATAACTTTAGGTCTGTACCAACGTCAAAACTCTTTCTAAGATGGACATGTTGAGTCGTACCGGGCCATGTAGCCCATGACGTGGGCCTGGATGGTCATGGCCGCCTTCAGCACCTCCATCTCCCTCTGCTTCTCCAGACGATGCTCCAGAGGCTCCCGGAGAAACACCTGAGACGGGAGGAGGACGGAGGGAGAGAGGGAGGGAGGAAGAGGAGGGACACGAAGAGGAAAGAGACAGAGTCATTATTTATTATTCCATCCACTTCAGTCAGATATTAATATTCAAGCTCTGCAAATATTCACTTTTCCCCGATAGAACGATTTACGAGAACTCTTTTCTTCTTTTGTCAAAATGCTGATCAGTTGAGTTGTTTGCTTTGAGCTGAGATGAAGGTTTACATGGATGTTTATGAGTTGATATTTAACATCGGTGATTGTCAAGCCAATTTCTTATTTCTACAACATTTCTACAACTTATGATTCTGGTCATTAACAGTTAATGCATTGATGTTTCGAGGATGAATGTCACAAAGTTGTTAAAAATTCAAAATGCATGAATCCTTACTGAAAACCAGAGAATTTAAACCGTCAACAAGTAATCGATGAACTGATTTTTTGTGCCAACATTGATCTCAAATATCGTAACTTTTCAGAGAGACGGTCTTTTCCTGATGCCGTGTGTTGGAGTCATCTGGTTGAGTTTTAAAAGCAAACAGGTTCGAGGAACGGGACGCGTGTGACGCCTCATACAGAGATCAGAGATCAAGGTGATACGGTGTTTGTGATCCACATGCAGGGTATAAGATTACAGTCAAACTTGTCTTTTTGAACCATTTTTCATGTTTTCTTCACACATTTAAAACTTGTTTGTAGCATGTGCATTTTAATATGAAAATTTTATAAATGTATTAGATACTTTTGATGACACGTCCTGATGTACTGAACAGGCACGATGAGAAATAGAGACAGCTGCGTGAAATTAAAATAGTAAACTCATGGATCACAGAGTTCTCCCAGTCTCTGCTCAACACAACCATTACACACACTTTATTACACACAGTATGAATTCAAAAGTGAGCCCAATTGGAAAGACACAGTCCCTCCTTATCCTACAACATCACCATTTAACACACTTTCCCTTAGACAAGAAGAGAGCCGAACAAAGCAGCCGACTTAAATCAAATCCAGATCCTCCTCCTCTCTTTGTTCACGCTGCTAAAAGACCACAGATTACTGCAGCCGGTGAGTTCGGCTACATCTCTCTGTGAAAAGGCCCATGTTACAGGCGCTCGGTGCAGCTGCACGCTATAGGAGCCAAGCTGTCGTCCATTGATAAAGAGCCGGGGCCCACTGAGGGACGCCGGGGGTTAATCCGATTAGGGAGGGAGGAAAATGAGATAGGGGATGTGGTCTCGGGCGACAGAGACGGTGGGGAAATGTCACGGTGCTACGGGGGTACAGATTGCCTTTCTCCTGTTGAATGATGCACCGTGTGTGTGTGTGTGTGTGTGTGTGTGTGTGTGTTGTTGGTTGGCAGAGCGACAGAGAGTTGAATCCTCTGCGGTGAAGCACTAATGAGATTTTCAGGAGGAAATGTAAACCCGCCGGGGTGATTCCGATGTCACTGACAAGCAGGTTAATTAACAAGGAAACAGGCAGCACATGCCCAAGCACACACACACACACACATACATACACACACACACACACACACACACACACACACACACACACACACACACACACACACACACACATACATACACAACCCCCCCGATGTTGGGCCAGGTTGTAGTAGACTTTGCAACAGCATTTAAAGCCGTCACGGCAGATGAACACTCCTCTATTGAAAGGTAAGAAAGGGGAAGTCGTACCCCAGTGGTGGTGGAGGGGCTCAGAGCAGAAGGAACTGTACTGATGTGTAAATATGCATAACTGAGAACAACAGCTCCAAAACTAACAACTCCATACTGTGCAACTAGTTTCCCTTTTTCTTTCCTGATCTCTTCAACAAACACAACCTTTCCACCTTTAATTCCATTTCAGCAGCATTAAGGTCAGAAAAAACCTCCCATCTCGCCAAAGAACGGCGGTCAGCGCCCCTCGGCCTCTGATACCAACGCACTGAGGCCTTCAGGATCTGTGTGCGATCACAGGACCGCTGTTGACATATTCTCACATCAGTCACATCGTTAGTCCTTCATCAAGTTAACGTCAACCATGCTCTAAACTAACTCTACGTCCCAAATGACAAACCTTTTCTTTAAACGTTCAGTACCGCGGCTGCCCTTCATCATTTATGCTGCATGATGTCGGTGTTCATACTTAAAATGCATAACATCCACTGCTTTTGTGGGTTTGTGTGTCAGAGTAGCCAGAAAAACATGCTGGCTTGCATATTGCAAAATGTGACCAGATGCAGTCGGACATCCTGGTATTTTTTTCATGTTGCATTTGACCAACGATGTACAAGAACATACTAAATCTTATTCTGGCACTGTGCATAAATAAATAGAGGAAACGCAAATATCCTCATGTTGCATCATCGGAGGCTGCTTTGATTAGAGGGGGTGAGACTACAACACTAGTTCCTCATGTTTTCAACCCGCCTATAGGGGGCAGCACCCACTGAGACTACTGAGACTACAGACCAATTATAGACCAGGCTACAGACCTATTACAGACCAGTGGTGGGACCCACTGAGACTACAGACCTATTACAGACCAGTGGAGGGACCCACTGAGGCCACAGACCTATTACAGACCAGTGGTGGGACCCACTGAGTCTACAGACCTGTTACAGACCAGTGGTGGGACTTCACTGAGACTACAGACCAATTACAGACCAGTGGTGGGACCCACTGAGACTACAGACCTGTTACAGACCAGTGGTGGGACCCACTGAGACTACAGACCTATTACAGACCAGTGGTGGGACCCACTGAGTCTACAGACCTGTTACAGACCAGTGGTGGGACTTCACTGAGACTACAGACCAATTACAGACCAGTGGTGGGACCCACTGAGACTACAGACCTGTTACAGACCAGTGGTGGGACCTCACTTGCAGAAACTAAAAGCAGAATCTGCCATCTTGCTTGGAAGTTTACACCTGCGGAGCTGTGCATTGTGGGAGTTGTTGTCTTCCATCAACATGCGGCAAAAAGTTATTGTCTCTCGCCTCTACATAGCATGACCCACTAACACCCCCCCCCCCAAAAAAAAAATCCCCTTACCTATAGCACTCTGATCGTAGCACTGTTGCTCTTGAACTACTAGTTTACTCAGATGAGGACCTAACACTTGTTCTATTTTTAGCTCTTACTTTATCAGCAATGATACGTTGTGGTTTCCTTGTTTCCTTCTTTTGACAAATGTACTTATTGTAAGTCGCTTTGGACAAAAGCATCTGCTAAATGACCTAAATGTAAATGTAAATGTCTTTTCTCGGTCAAGAAGGCACCAAATTTGAAATGTCCCACGAGCTGCTCGAGACTGATCCCAAACTGACACTAGCGTGGAAACTAGACAGAGTAAGAGGCGTTAGTAGACAAAGTGTTACTATTTCAAGAGTTGAGAGTAACAACGTGTTGGTCCGGCAATATCATACATATTACCTATCAGCACATTGGCCGTTTCAGCTATTTTCCTCTGATCCTTCATGTTTTTATGGAATCCCATCAGATCGAAATATTAGACTGTCATTTGTTTTACACTTCCCCAAGAAATCCAGCCTGTTAAAACCCATTATAGAACATTGTTCTGTGGGTTTGGATATGTTTAGCTACACACATATAAACACACACACACACACACACACATACAAGTGTACTTACAAAACCACACATAGCATAGAAAGGTTAGGCCTTTGTGAGTCCCCACAATGTGTGATAAGATTTATGTCCCCATGACGTGAACACAGTAAACACAAACACACACACACCCTCACGTAATTAAACAACTTCCAACATGAATCACACGTGCTCAGAGAGGGCGGCCTTGTGTACGGCTGCACACATTTGCATCCCAATGAATTGAACAACTAATCCTCTTTAATCATTACTATGCTAATTAAAGCAACAAAGGCCATGCTAAGCCTCGCCACACTTTTGATCCTTGCTGTCGGGGCCTTTAGGGAGCGGCGCTCGCCGTCACAGGTCAGGCCTTTGGAACAGAAGAGAGCAGAACCCTGGGGGAAGCAAGCAGAGCCGCATCACTTCCAGGAAATTAAGTTTGAGGTTGTAAAAAACAAAACAACAAAAAAACGAACTCCCAGACAATAGTCAGGACATGTGCCGGCTGAAAGGGGCTGGAGGCCGGCTCGATGTAAATCTCACTGCGAGAGGCAGCGGGACAAAGTGGACGAATCCCTCTGAGGGACATAGAATTGATTTAACGGTTTGCAGGCAGTCAGTGGTTCAGTCCTGACAGACGAAGGGCTTTCAGGTGGCGTGACACACACCCCGGTTTTCATGTTCTAAAGCAAATTAAAATGCAAACCTTCTCTCAAAAAGTGAATATTTAGAGGATTTTTAACGAAGAGACATAATAAAAATAAGGGTTCTAAATCTGGCAAATGGTGGCATTTCATTTTAGCCTCGTGGCCGTGCTTTTCACAGACACAACTCAGTGTCCTTGTGATTATACAGTTGTTTAATTAAAATGAAGAAGAGGAGGCTTGAATCACTTTCTACAGAGGAAAGATTGCACTTCTTCATCCTTCAAACTCAGAAACCATGAACACACATTCTTGTTATGCGATGCCAACAGCAGGATATGATGGCTATGTGTATTGAATATCAAATCATTATTTGTGCAACATAAGCACATTTTAATGCTTGATGTCAGTCTATATGTCATATATTGTATATTATAACTGTGAGGTTTCATGTTATAATGTTCAACATGTTTATCATGGTTAACACACACACACACACACACACACACTGATGACCATTCATCCGTCCAACCACATGCATCCTCCACTGCTGTCACCTCTCGCTGCATCACACGGTCATGCTGTGATTGTGATCCGTGTCCCCCATCTGTCATTTCCCCACAGCAATCACACACACACACACACACACACACACACACACACACACACACACACACACACACACACACACACACACACTCTGGCAGTAGGTATATTCTTTCTGATCCGGTGTAGTGGAAGCAGAGAGCAGTCGACTGAGGGGATGAAGACTGGATCCAATAACTCTTGGACTCCACGCTTCAGGTGCTCTGGACTTCAATTATTCATGATCTCACACACACACACACACACACACACACACACACACACACACACACGCACACACACAGGTACCTGAGCTCTGGAATGGTTTCGTTGAGCTGGATTTGTAAGACGCGTGAAGCCAAATTAAGCCTTGAGGGGAGCGGAGTGCAGCCAACAAGGATTGGCAAAGCAAGTCTGCATCCAGTCATATGAATGTTAGCAAGGAGAAACGGGATCAACCGGTGTGAGCCAGAGGCAGAACGACATTCAGGAGCTCAGGGTTTGACAGGAAAATGTCAATTATGCTGAAGAGGAGTGAGCCGGGGGGAAATAAAGCACCGCTGAGAGACGGTAAATGCAAATGCAGAGCATGTTAATGTCTGTGGCGTTTCCCAAAGCACGTTCCTCTTTGTGCTTGTCTGTGTTCAGGACTCCTGTCTTTTTTACTCATCATATCAAGCGTCTTACAAGAAAAACTGGGGTTAAGTTGGGCTTCTGTTATGAAAACAAATGCTTGTTTTCTTTTGCTGCAAGGGAAAAAAATTCAAGCAGTGCCTCTCACAGCAATTGATTATGTTGATATTTTATGTTTTAATCATATTTGAAAAAAAACTCTCTTTGTTTGTTTTCTTTAGGCAATTGTAGAATAGAGAATGGTTCTAAGTCGTTCTCGACGTTCTCTATTGAAGCCACAAACTAAAACTGCCATCATGAGGACACTGTGGTTTTGGTGAAAGAGAGACATTTTAAACTACATTCTTTCAGAAGCATGGAGGATTTTTAAAAACAGGATTAAGTAATTATTTCAGCACTGAATGACAATTATATGGTTGATGCCATTTGCTGTCTGTTTTAAGTCAGTTATCTGTTTTGTTATGTCCAGGACCCACTTGGAAGAGAGATTCACAATCTCAATGGGATTGTCTTAGCGAAATAAAGGTTTGATAAAAAATAAAAAATACTAATACCCTAGTAAAACCCTAGCAGACCAGATTTGACTAAATCTAAACTAGTCTGAGCCTGATTATAGTCCACGCATGATAGACGTTAATTTCTCAAAGGTGACATTGATGTGGTCAAACACACTGAAAACATCAAATACAGCAAACAAAGATGACAAAACAACTTGACGTGAGGATGGCTCTGGAAGCAAAGAACACCTGTCGCTCACCTTGGTCTTTCCCAGCTGCCACTCTGCACTGCTGCTGTCGTAGAGGTGCAGCAGCTGAACACAGCTCCCCCTGGGGTCATCCGGCATCATTACACCCCGCATCAACACCTTGTACCTGGACGACAGGTAAGGCAAAGCTTAGAGTCCAGAGCTGTTCTGGAGCGGCAAGGATCCCATTGACATGTTCTTTTTTTCTTTTTTTTCTTTGTAGGTTAATAATGTTCTCGTCTAGACCTCTACAGAATTTGACAGATCTTCTTATTCTAATGCTCAGAACGTTTGGTGCTCTCAACAACATTGTCTCCTACAAAATTAGATTCCCAATTAGATTCCCAATTAGATTCCCATACATTAAATTTCACTCTCAATTAAGTTTTTCAGAGTGAACAGTCACAGTTTGAAACAGTTTGAAACATGTTGTCAATGAACAAACAGACCTCCTCCCTACGCAGTGATGCGGCAAGGGCAAATCCACAACAAAATAAGTTTCCCCTGAAACATGATTCACAAGGTAGTTTAGTTGTGTGGGAATCTTTCGGAGACCATGCTGATCTGTTAACAGACTGATTTATCAGTCTTTTCTGCGAATATTAGAATCAAACACCTGCAGGTTGGATATCTGAAGCTGTCTATATCTGCCACATAGGAATAAAAGATATTATATGTGTTTACGTGGGAGTGATATATGACTGAGATGATGGGCTGTAAGTCTTGGTGTGGAGACAAACCTGGAGCAGAAGTCTTGGAAAGGTCTCCGGATGGGAAAGCCGGTGCGTCGAATCTTGACGGTCTCCAGCATGCCGGAATATCTGAGCTGGTTCAGAACCAACGTCTGGTCGAACTGGTCAGGCATCTAAAAGCAGACGTGATTGGTGGAAATTTAGGCTCAATATGAGGACATGGATACAAACAGCCACATTCACATCTAAAAAGGCAACTATAAGGCCCTAAGGATATTTAAATAATGGTTAAATACATCAAGGGAGAAAAAAAACAAGTCTCATGAACATGACCAATGTTGTCTGTCACTAAAAAAATACTCAAAGCTCTTTATTTTGTCATGTAAAACCACTTGACTATTGTCAAGTCTAATACATGACAATATATCTTTATACTGGCAGCAATGAAAAGTCACATATTTTTAACATAAATGCGGATTTCAAAGGATAAATACTATATAGGATAATACTAAGAAATCTGTAATAACAGGGAACTTAAAACCCACAGGAAAACTTCCATTGATGTTCCTCTGTGATTAAGTCCAGTCAATACAGTCAGCTCCACCCACAATTCTTGTCTACCATTATTGATTATTAATCTAGGACGCCATACATCATGTGATCCTATCATTCAGCTGGATTGGTCGTAGGTGTCATTTTTTCCCCAACTGTGGTGATTGAATTTAGATTCTGACTCTGTTCCTGTTTGAGTGCATGTTTATAGCATTGGAAGTGTTATTATATAGGAAATATAATATACAGTATATAGGAAATGTGATGTAACAGTAAAATTGAACAATTCTGTATCGATTTTTGCATTCTGGGTAGAAAAGAAATAAAAACAGAACACTTGTCAGGTTTTGTGGTGGTGCCACTATGGGCAGAGGAGAGGCAATACAAATGCAACGTAGTATGAATGTATTGTAATGTAGTACAAATGTAACAGAGTATGAATGTCACATAGTAGGAATGTAACCTAGTACTAATGTAACGTAGTATGAATGTATTGTAACGTAGTACAAATGTAACAAAGTAGGAATGTCACGTAGAAGGAATGTCACGTAGTACGAAAGAAAGTGGGACCATATTTAAGCGAGATAAAAGTAATGGAGGTGGAAAATAACCCTGCGGGTTGGAAGTAATGCCGGACGAAATTAGCCCCAAGGTAATAATTCAAGTTCCTACCATTGTGTTACTTTCCTTCTGGTTAAAAGTAATAAGTCAAAGGTCTACCCAAGTCTGACAAGTCACTTTATGAAGTCAAGTTAGCAACAGTTGTTTATTCATGTCTTTCAGACACATGAACTAATGTAAGATGATATTGTACTGAAGTGCAGGTAGTGTACAGTGGCTTTATCTCAGCTTGTTTGATGGAAACAACTGCCTGCTGAGACTGAAGCCTGAACCAGAAATCTATGAACCAAAAGAGGCCAAATAGCTGAATTTTTTTAAACAGCTAATTAAATTCCTTTGAGTCTTGAATCAGTCAAACCACGTCATATGACGCGCCACAGACAGTCACATACATAACACCGCATTCCACTCATTTACAACTTTGAACTCATACGACAGCAGCAGCCAGCAACAAATCAAAACGCTCCAAAAAACACACACTTGGCACTGACATACCATTATGACTTACAGAAGTGCATTCAATGAAAGGCATTTTCCCGGGGACCCCTCTCACCCTGTCACCTCAGTGGGCATAGAATAAGAGGGGGCTTTCATACCCGCTGGTAATGCCCCCTTTATTCAGCGCCCATCTTCCCTGATAGCCCGCTGATGGCCCATTTGAGCTGCTGAGATGAAGGGAGGTCAATTCACCACCAGATCTTGATTGAGTGGATTGAATGGCGCCCTTTAACTGCCTGCAGAGAGCACCTCATTTACATAATGTACATTTGCATACGGCCGCGGTGCCGTAGCGTACAAAGCCGAGCGGTGTCAGGAAGCTGCCCTCTGCCTCCTGCCTTTCTTGGCCGCCTGTGTTCTATCTCTATCATTTCCTCTTTTTGCTCAGATTCTGGCTGCTTGGGATGGCAACAAGCACTCTTTCCGGGAGGCTTGCACAGTCGCCCGGCACACGTGGTAATTACATTTCATTTTCTGTCCTCATTCCAGTCTCTGGAGAAGTTTCACGCTGTGTCAAAGAGCTGCCTCTGTCAATTTGAAAGACAAAGAAAGGTCTGCAACCGAAGAGGCTTTCTAACAGCCACCATATCATGTCGGAAAGGTCCATTTCTATTCATTAGTTCTAAAAGTGACTAAACTTAAGCTGCAAGAAGGTCGAATGAATGGCTCAAACTGACATGAACACAGTCGTTGTACCTCAGGAATTAGGTGTGTAGGTTGGAATACTTAAATTGTGTGGTGGACATCTGCATTATCCATCTCATGTATTTTCTATCAAACGCTTATGGACGCCCCAGATTCATAACAGTTGTGTCTCTTCCTTCCAATGAAAATAAACCTTGATGCAGCATCCAATGAGACTTTAAACAATATTTGTCCAACAGTTTGTTTCAACAGGACAATGCCTCCGTGCAGAAAGACAGCTCCATTGAGGTGTGGAGGAACTTTGACGGGTCTGCTCAAATTCCTAACCCGTGCAACAACGACGGTGAGCCAGACCGTATCACCCGACATCAGGGCTGGACCTCACTGATGCGCTTGTGTCTGAATGGGAGCAAATCCCTGCATCCGGGTTCCACATCTGGTGGAAAGAACCGAAACCAGGAGGCTTAGAGCAACACGGTAATGCCTGAGAATGAAATGAAATGTTGAGTTTTCTATACACTTATGGCCACGTTTTTGGTGCCAACGGTTTTGGAATAAACCAGGCACCAGTCCAACCATCCATCAGCTCGGTTCAACAACAGTAATGCAAATCAGACCATCTCAGGCCTCTACAGGGGCGTCACAACAATAGGCCCGAGGGTAAACTGAGTGTCTTTTTCAGCTCAACTTCCCTGCTAAAAGACTTAGGGCATTGAACAGGACAAAAGGGGGCGTGGTGGTCCGCTCCCAAGGGGGTTGGGAACTGGCGGGGTAATTCACGGAAGACAACCAAACTCAGGATGAGCTGTCCATCATTCACCACCATTTAGAAGGTACAGAGAGGCAGTACGCGGTATGATGCTGAATCTTCAGCACATATTTACACAAGCTAAAGATTCCGCCTAAACCACCCACACCAGAGAATAGGAAGCACGCAAGAAGATTACCAGTAAAATTTAAAATTTCCTTCAATGGGAAATTCTGTAGGAATGGAAAGGATGTCCGCCGTGCCATTCACAGACACTTCACACTTCAAAAAGTACACACAAAATTTATGACACTATCAAAGTTGCCATTTAATCTGAAAATGAGTCTGCAAAATATTCCTGTCATATCTGGGAATGATGGGTGACACAGGTTTACAAAAGCTGAACAATCTTTCCAACTAAAACAATACTGAGCTAATTACTTAAACAACTGAACATCACTTATATTATTTAGCATTATGTTTTCAGTTCTACCACAAAACGTTTCCATGGCTGCTGGCCACTGCCTCTGGCAACTTTTGCACTAGCGAAGTACTTGATCCCACAAATAATCTTGGTAAAATGTCGATACAGAAAATTCATATTAAAGCGACACATTGGGCCATATTTTATCTGACTCTTCTAAGAGTGTAGGACTTCTGGCCACTGCTGTCTGGATCCAGTGGGACCAACTTAACAATTACTGTCATATACGGTTAGAATTACACTTCAGCAGTCCAGAGCGGGAGCAAGAGATAATTGGACGTATTACCCATACAGTATTAAATTACATTCTCATTTCCTCAGGTGACCTTTGGTGCTATTTTTGGTATATTATAATATATTTCTTCTTCTTCTTTTAACCTTTCTTCAGCACCATAATGGGTTTCTGCCTCTGACTAGATTGTAGTTTGATTTGTACTATACAAACACAATGTCCAACAAGCCAAAGCGAGTCTTTCTAACTGCTTCTTCTGTCCGACCAACAGTCCATTATTTGTATTTGGAGATTTTACCTGATGAGTTTCTACATTTTATTGTTCAACCTTTAAAGTTGGACGAGCATCTAGAGCCCAAAGACCTTTGTGTTTCTTTGTTAGAAGTCTTGTTTGCTTCTGGAGCATCCAGGTCTGAATGTGGGAGCCAGCAGGGATTATCAGTCACCGCTCACTCAGGTTCCTTCATTGAGTTTTGGGGAATCCCTGGAACAATGTTTTTACTCATGAAGAACATAAATCCAACCTAAATCCTGACCCCACTGGATTAAGCCTGACCTAGTTTGGAGGAGGTTCTTAAAGGTCTCTCAAAGGAAACCTGCAAAGGTAGTGCTGCTGAGGTGAAAGGCATACATTATGGACGATTAAGTCCATTAGTCCCATAGAAAATTACGTCCGGCTTCTTTCTCGTAATCAATGAAAACAAATGCTGTTAGCAAGGCTAAATGGTTTGCAATGTAACATTTTCTTAAAAAAAAAAGAAGAAGAGAAATTTCAACATGCTTGAGAAAGAGCAGCTACAATCTAGGGATGCAACACCCCCCCCCCCCCCCCCCCATTACCGATTGATCTTGCAATTATTCATTCCATTAATCAATTAGCAATCATTAATTTGTCCAAAAGCAGTGACAAATATTTGATTCTGAATTTCACCGAAGCCCAATGTGACGTTTTACGATGTCTTGTTTTGTCTGTCCAAAAGCTCAAATTACTTTATTCACAATGATAAGAAATCAAAGAAAAGCTCTTAATGTCACAATTGAAATGCTGAGAACAAGTGAGTGTTCAACTTACATAACACAACAGAAGAAAACAAAACACACTGGCTCAAGAGAACACTTCAGAGAATCAAGTGAGAATCAATATGTCCTATCTCACAGTCATTGATTTCAGGGGGTAAAAATGTACGTTTCTTGTTAGAGAGCTTTTTTTTTACACAACAACCATCAGAGAAACTACTATGATTCACTCGATTCCAATCACTATCATGCACTTACAGCGCATACAGACCTGCAGGCTCCTTCTGCGGTCAATGTCTTGTTTTCTCTCTTGAAATTCAACATGGATTGCTTTGGTTCTGAAAGCCTTCGAGTCCAATTAACAAGAAAACAAGCAGGAGACATCGGAGGGACTGTCTGTTCGTCCAGTGCATGGCATTCTAAAAGGACACAGCAGTGTAATGATACTGACGAGAAACAAGCTGTTGCATCTTGTTTTGGTGTTTTTGTTGGATTGGTAGAAATTTGTCACGGTCAGAATGTGGTTTTTCCTGTAATACGCAACTTAATTTTTTAACAGAGAGAATCTACCCAAGAGCACAGACACTTGAAAGCTTTTCCACCTTTGAAACAAACTCAAGCCCCATGGACTGTGAAAGCTGCAGCAGTCCATATATTGATTTATGCTGCTCTTAATTACTGCTGCAGCACTATCGTACCGTTTGATTACTGAGTTTTGGTCCAACATGAATTGGTGTCATTGAAAAACACCTTTATGCTCTTTTAAAACGTTCCTCACCAGATGAAAACTGACTTTTGTGTGCAAGAGTGGAAATCAGACAAAAAAGGAAGAGAAATCTGTGCATCTGTCATATAGCTGAAACCGTTGCATCTCACCTCATTCCACAGCACTTAAACACTTTAAACCCGGTGCAACAAGCGATCGTTGAATGCACCGCTTCCCAAATACAAAAACCAGCGTCAGCTCTCACCGTGCATCGTAGCTCCGAGCTTCTCTTCCTTCAGGGGTTTTCTTTCATATCAGAGACAAAACTGGCAAAAATGACAGAAAACTTCCCAAAGCTGCCGCCTGTCTCTGCGTCTCTCACACACACTGCCACAACAGAGTCAAACAAAGGCTTTCAAACCCACAACTCCACTCCCCCTTTTTGTGTGGAGAGGGAGGGCCGTGGTTGCCATGGCGATGCGTCTCCTGCTGAGGCTAATTTGTGCGGGCCACTTGTAGGGCCTGACAGAGAGAGACCGAGAGAGAGAGAGACAGAGCAGGCTGTTTACATTCAAACGTGACTTTTTGTCTCCGTTCACTGCAGCTAACTGGTCCGATGCACTGGTGGGGCACGCTGCCTCAGACCGGCTGAACTGGGACCCTCGTGAGCCTTTCACTTACCAACTGCAATCTTATCATTTTTAATCATCCGATAATGAGATATTTTCCACAGTTACACCACAATAACGTGAAAAAAGATGTGGATTTACTACCTTAAAGATCAATAAGCTGTCAAGACAGGCCCAGTCCGAATCAATAGACTCTGATCAGTCTCTGTTGTCACTTGTTATCATGGTCCACACACGCACGCACACACACACACACACACACACACACACACACACACACACACACACACACACACACACACACACACACACACACACACACACACACACACATACTGTAATGCTGCCTGCAGAAGGATGGGGTTGCTGTGGTGACGGGCGACCACATTTGATGAGCGTAGATGATGAGGATGACAGCTTTTTATGAGCGAGCAAGTGTGTGTGTGTGTGTGTGTGTGTGTGTGTGTGTGTGCGCATGAATTGAAGTTTTTGTACCGACACAGACACAAAGGAAAAATGCTGTAAAAGCTGCCTGCTTCTCATCTTTTATCCAAACAGAATAAAGAGTGCAAAATACATTTTGGCATTCTCTAATGACTTTATTTACTCTCAACATTAGAATTTTTGCGCTTTTATTTTTCGTCTTTTTGTTTGTGGGTTAAATATTTGCCTTTTTTTTATGGCAAAATGAAAATGCATGTTCCACAGAGAATATGCTGCTTACTGAAGAATATGTGAAATCTGCCTGACAAAAAGGAGATTTCTATTTTTGGTTTGGTTAATATTTGCCAGCAATTATGTTTGGTTCTTTGTATGTGTTCTAATTGTATGTAGAGCCAGCAGTCTGTCCACACTATTATGGATTCTGTCAATATATTGATATTTCCATAGATAGTCCACTCACCATCTGCAGGATGACCCTGCAGGCTTCTTCAACACACCGTTACATCACTGCACCCAAAATAGCTGCTGGTCAGTCTGTTAGTCAGTTAACGTCTCCTCACTTCCCTAAACCTCTTTATATCCCCAAAAATATGTTTTTAAAGAGGAGACAAAAGAGCAAAGAATGGTAGATGGATGGATAGACAGACAGATAAAGAGAGATATAGATAGATAGAGATATAGAGACAGACAGATATTTCTCCCTGTCTCCCCTCTGACACCTGCTCAGATTCAAACAGGCAGATGACAGGGACGCCTCCTGGGGGCCTTTAGGGTCCGCGTGCCGTGTCGCCCTGACCTGGTTTCCCCTGGGGAACACCCCCACCCCTCCACCCTCAGGCTTCACTACATTAAACCCCATTCAAAAGTCACCTAGCCTTGTTTAACATTCGATCAGAAGAGGAGTCCAGACGGTGGAGTTTGGCCTCATAAAAACACGCCGGCTGCCCAGCTGGTCTCCCAGAGGAGACACTATACACATACTTGACCCATGACTTCATAGGTTTTCAACTTCAGAGCAGTGTACACAGATGTTGGTGATTCAAAACCCAATTATTAAAGTATTAATCCAGAATTGTATACTGGCTGTTCTTACGGCTAACTCCATGTTCAGCATGTGTATGTTCATGTATGAGAACATTCTAACCAAAGAAATCTGTGGAGCATAAACCTTGGCTGGCAAACACTGCCTTAAAACATCTAAATATCCCTTTTAAACAATTAAAATTGAGAAAAACTGGACAGTGTTTCGTCATAGATTCACTCAATACTCCGAGTGATGGCCTTCATTGGAACTAAACCTGAAATCTTCTCATAAAATCTTCTAAAAAAACTATCACAGTCCACCACTTATCATATCAGTAACGTTCTACCAGACGACCAATTAGCAGAGATGTTCAACAGTGGTAAACCGTGACTGATGACCAGGCATGGGAACTATCAATAAATACTGACATCCGCAATCAATACCAGTGATTCCATGTTAACCGTATTTCGGCTTAAACCTGACACTTCTGACGTCTGCAACGATGTGGCCAATGATTCAACGAGGCATCCAGACGGATATCGATAAGACACTGATCTAAGAATAGTCCGGCCAATGAGTTGGTCAATACCATGTCCCCAGGGGAGTTTCAAACCACAGACATGTTGTTGGCGCCATCTCTCCAGCTCCAAGCCGTAAATAAAACATAGACACAAACACGCATCATTTGCAGGCTAGCCTCTTTCCCAGGTTCATTGTTGCTTTTTTTTTAAAACCCTTGAAACCGAGGTCCATATTCTGTGAGAAACAAATATCCACTGAATGATATATCTGCACATCACTTCACAAACATAAATGAAATACAATATATGATGTATGTGGATCATCTCCAGTCAGTGGTGGCAGTCACCATGAAGACCACTCTTTCCTGTATATCATTTGTGTACATTATCCCAGCATTCTGCACTACGCCAGCCTGTTGCTAGGCAACCTGGTGGGGGGGTCAAAGGGCACCGAAAGGGCCAGGCACTTCTCATTCCTGTCTGCTGCTGGTTGGTGGGGGAGGACTGTTTGATTATTAAAATGACAAGCGATACACACACTCTCTGTGATACTTCAGGGCTCCGACATCCTGAGCTGCTAATGTTTGCTCAGGGGAAAACTGTGTGTGTGTGTGTGTGTGTGTGTGTGTGTGTGTGTGTGTGTGTGTGTGTGTGCGTTGCTCACCTTATGTGTATTTGGTTTGATGCATCGGATGAAGAACGGGTTGGATGTGCTGAGCGTGGCCATCAGGGAGTGCAAAGAATCCTGCAACAAAGCAAACACTGGAGTTCTAGTATTACTATTATCATTGCTACTGCTTCAACTGCTACTTAGACTACTGTGACTTTTAATATTTGTACTGCTTTTACTCATAGCAGAAGTATTAATACACGTACTAAGGCTGATGATGCCGTTAATAGTAAATATACAGTATAATATATTGAGAACCATTTGCTTCCGAAGAACATTGAAATATTATTTTGGGGAATAAAGTGTTCTTCAAGGATCGTTAAATGCTGGGTTCAAGACGATACCATTGACTACAAGAGGGGCCTCTGTAGAACCTCCTAGGTGGGCTCTAGATGAAAAATGTGTAATATGTACGGGTTCTCGATAGAACCCTAAGTGGGTTCTAGACGTTATTGCCTCTACCACTAGTACTGCTACTACTGCGGTACCACTACTGCTACTAATATAATAGCTACTACTTCTAGCGACAGAACTGACTGATAGCATGGACATTCATCTCTGTACACTTTAATACAAACACTTTACATAATTTAAACATTTTGTGTTATTCATATTCTAGATATATGACATAGTCTATTGTCATATTTCGTATTTGTATGTTTTAATTACGTCTTACATTATTGTACTGTGTTTATTGTTTGCACCAATCACCATGTCAAATTTACTGTATATGGATATGACGTACTTGCCAATAAGCCCCTCTCTGACTCGGATGTTTCTGCTCTGATGCTGAGGAAGACGTTGTTTATTTGTGACTCACCTTAAACTGGGAGCTGACGGTGGGCCGTCTGTGCTTGGAGGTGCTCTTCAGAGTGTCCTGTTTGTTTCGGCTCAGTACATGTTCGAAGAGATCGTAGACAAAGTCCAACCTAACAAAACAAGAGGGAATAGTGAGAATACACAGTGTGAAACAGTGTGTATTTAACTCTTTTAGAATTCACACTGTGGATTAAATGTATTCTAATATAATTGCATGTATTCCAAAACACGCAAAATAAAGTCAACAAACATTGTATTCAATGTGATATTCAAAAGGTATATTGAGCAGGATTTTCCTATAAAACTATGAATAGACCATAGACTGTATATAAGAAGAGGACGTAATCATAGTGACGTCAACCAGGGGTTTGTGGACTATGGTTTGGCACCCTCGAGTTTGGAATTTTGGCCATTGCCATCTTGGATTTTTTGCAACTTGGCAGTGACCATATTTGGACTGGGGGGGAGTGACGGGTGGATGTGACAAACACCAGCGGCATAACGGCACCCCGAGCAGCAACCTTAGTGGATCTGGGTCAACGACTCTAAATGGACCATAATGTACTAAATGAACATGAAGAGTTGAAACTAGAGATTGAGACCATAAACTCATGCTGACAATGTTTACTGAAATAATACATCAAGAGAGAAGTAATTTTCTCAGAGACTTCTATACAATCAGAGAGTCGCTATCACTTTGGCTGCCGTGATGCTGCAAGTGGTACACTGGGCTGTGTCCTGGCAACCTCCGTCAGTGGGCGTGGCTTAGAGTGGTGTTGAGTTGGGGGGAGGCCCTTTTGTTTACAAACAATGAGCAACAATTCCTGCATATCAGGCCTTTTTTATATGTGTGTAGAATTAAAACAGATCTTATGAGGCGAGGCTGAAAAACTCTCTACCTGCTCTCCCTCAGCAGGTTGAGGATGTCGTCTCTGAAAGTGTCTCTGTTCTTCTCCAACATCCCCCTCACATCATACACCACCTGCAATGGGGCCACAAGGGGGCGTGAGAGAGTGTAACAGCAACAAAGAAGAGAGGAGCAGCTCCTGGACATTTCATCGACTCACTTTAAATTGATCCGTTTAAAGTATCGTTCATGAAAATTGTTAATTCTTCAACACAAAACATAAATACAGAGGCAGCACTTTACCTCGCCGGCGTAGTGCTTGACTCCGAAGTTGTGCACAGCGACACGTGGTTTCAGATAGAAAGAGTTTTTCTGCAGAAAGAGAAAGGAAACTGTTTTCTCCTCTGTACGATCCACAACAACTCCACAGTCTCAGAGATTACAAACCACGTCTGTAATCTTTACTGCAGCTGGTTCCTGAGTGGTGACGACTGAAATCATTGAATGAGTCTCTGACGTATATATATACTGTATGTGTAGACTCGAGTCCCACAGTTGCCCTTTCAACCTCATTTTCATCTTCATGTCTCTGGTTTGAAATATCCATTTGTCTTTTATTCGATCATCCAGTTTTAATGAGGCTGTAAAGCTTCTCTGAGCCCACAGCCAAGAAAAGAATCACTAAAATATTTACAAGCGTTCATATTTATTCAAATGAATGTCTTCTAGCTCTTTACTACTTCGGTGTTTGAATCAAATCAAGCTGTTCGCTCCAAAGGCCGAAAACTGCACAAGGATCAGCAAGTAAATTATAAGCTAAACACTGACAGAAACTGGAGCCAAACTGAGAAACAAATACACTGATTGGATGAGAATCTTGCTGTTGAAAACCAGCTGACAGGTTGATTTTGATGGAGGCGTACCGAGTGTTGGCTGTGGAGTTTCTCCAGTAAGGTGTCATCTGTGGCTTTGGGGAAGTGACTCTCCTCATTCATCAGTGCCAGGAGACCCAGTTTCTATGGAAACACAGAGAGCTCATCATCAATTTAGTTGTTTTCTTAACTTGTCAGTTCTGAGGAGCTCATGTTTTTGCTTTGCCACACTCCTCTTGTTCAAAACTACACCCATAACCCCCCACTGTTATCTGTGATTCGTTTTTTTTAAATAATCAATGCAGTTGTACTGACTTTTCCACGCTCCTTAATGTTATTTGTTGTGTTTTTAACATGTAAAGCGCCTTTCAGTAGCTTTAAAGCTCTATGCAAGAAAATAAAAAAGTATTCTTATTTGGTTATGACTAATCTTAGGTGCAACAAGAGTTATTTTCAAAGGGATCATAGAAACACCAACAGCATCGTCATCCTTCTGTGCATAAAAAGGAAGAATCGTGATTAGCCTCGTACCTTCTCGATCAGATCCAGACACTCTCCGTTGTCCATCCAGTTGATGTCGGCCCAAACCAGACCTTCCCTGCAGGAAGCACCCAAAAAACAACCATATGGTTCAGAGACATTCCACCACGGAACATATAGAAACACACAATGAAAGTAAACCCATTATTATGGATCTCTGCTTGCACCTCCACCACCAGGAATATGTTTGCACCCCTGACTACATGGAATCAAAAACTTCAAACAGTAATGAACGGATTGTGATGAAGAGATGCTGTGCTTGTGTGCTGACACCAGGTTGGCAGCTAACGGCTAACAGCATTCTTCTGCTGTTTTATTCGCCGCCAAAAAAAACCCCACACAAGCAGGCAAGACAGTTTCGGAGGCTGTAGTTTTGTAATGATCAGAGCTTTGGACCACCAACTGCCTTCAGGCTGGTGACCTCATCAGCTGTGTATTCTAAATACTGAGAAATATCAGGGAACAATTTGGTCAGAGTGGATATTAGATGATGTTGTGTATATATGTTGAGTCACAAGACTACACTCTGCATGCAGGGCTCGGATATTACCATGCTGGCATTTAGCTTTTAATATATTAAAGAGGAACTCAACCCACTATATGGACATCGTTTAGTGTCGTTGATTGATTCTGGTGCAAAATCTTGACATTTTACTGCAAAGTATTTGAATTCTACAGTTGTTCAGTTGATATGGTGCTTTGTAGGCTCAGTAACTCTAATATGAAAGCATAGTGGAGTTTGCAAGCTAGCTAGCTAACGTTGCTTCATCCAGACAGTCTTGCCACAGAAAGCACATTGCTATCACCATATAATCAACCTTTAGCTCTGATTCACCAGATGTTGTAATGTCCACAGAAAAGAGAGAAAAAGGTTGTGTGTAGAAAACATACATGTTGAAATCTTAGTAAGTCACCTTCTTATCTAACATAAAGGGCACTAGCTGAAGCTACTCACCATGGTGACGCAACGCCTGCTGAACTTGTCGTGCTAAAAGTAGCTTAGCAGTAGCACCAATGCTATTTCAGGCGAGCTAATAACCATAGAAGAGCGAACATGACCTGGTGTGGTGAAGACCCCTTGGCTCACATTTTTAAAATGTTAACTTGGTAATATTAAATATTAAATAGTCAACACATAACAATAAAGAGTAATCCCTGAAATAAATAATGAAAATTAAGATTATATTCTACACAAAATAGCTAAAAAAGAAACGTGTTTGAGGCAACACGGCTATGTATGAGTTATGCCAATCATTTTCTGAGGGAACTTATATGAACTTATAAGGCCAACATGAAGACATTACAACTTGCCTGACCTTTTAAAAATAAGCTTTACTAGTTGTTCTCTGCCTTTGTAGGCAGCATCAGCTAACAGCTAATAGCAAAAACATGTTCAATATGACTCAAGTTATAAAACAACAACAAGTAATGAGGTGCATTTGGAAGACGACAGACATTTGGAGAGAAAAACAAAACGATTCGGTAAACACCTCCACCTACTTGTTGTACTCAAGTTGCTCCAGGGAGAAAATGTGCTTGTTAAAATATTCCTGAAGCTTCTCATTTGCATAGTTGATGTTGAACTGCTCAAAGCGGTTGACCTGTTGGGAACATAATGAGGCAGACATTAGACACAGCAAACACAGACGGGGAGGTAATAAACCAAAGAACAAGGAATCCCTGAGGTGTATTCACTGATTAACAATTAAAATATGATTAAAATATTCGGGAGAGGGGGAATAAAAGGTCACATTGTTGAGTCAAATTGAGTGTGCTTGTATGAAGGCTTGGATTTTAATTTCAGTCAGTAAAATCTAATTAAAAGTATTATCCCTGAGATAATATATTGATTATTTTTATTTCCCCCTCACTGATCAGATTTCTTTTTTTTAATTTATACATTGTATTAAAAAGTAGGCTTGGGCGCCATCAGTATTTTTCATACCTTCCTGACATTTCAACGGTTTATAACACTGCACTGCTACAGTCACAGCCATAACATAATTGATAATTTAATATTCCCTGCCTCCCTCTCTCTGTCTCTTGACCACACACACAGCGGGTATCAACGGTGCTGACACATCAATGGGCTGATGTGCCTATAGGGATGTCAACGGTTAACAGGGATGTCTATAGGTTTAGCTCATTGAGTCACGCCGGAGTAAAAGGTAAGTGTCTCTAGTATGTCATGTTAATATTTATTTTTTCAAAAGTAAAATAAAGCAAAACTGACATCCCTCCTATAAACTATAAACTTTTCTAAGGCAACACAAGATGGTAACACTGAGTTGCTTAGCTTATCTCCCTCTTGCACTATGGAGACGACCTCTGGTGGCATTTGCTGGTCACTACAACATAGAATCATGAAAAGAGCAACGGCTGTATTTATGACTGTGAAAATCATATCGTCGATATCTAAATACCCTGATACGCCGTAATACTGCCCAAGCCTTTTGCAAAGTGACACAAGTGTGTTATGACGAAACCCCCAATGAGTCCGAACTCACCTGGAAGTTCTCAAATCCAAAGATGTCCAGGATGCTGATGGATTTGAAGTCTTCTTTCCCCCTGATGCGGGTGTTGAGCTTTCGGATGATCCAGTTGAAACACTGAGAGTAAAGTGCCATGGCCATGGAGTCTCTGGAGTCCACCGCCTACAACAACACACACAGTCAGTTAGTTTTTCACGATCAAAAAATGACAGAAAGTGACTTTCAAGTAAAACTTAAAAGATACAATTTGAAATTGAATTTACAAAAAAAAAAAATGATACGCAAATACTATTTTTTATCTATTGTCTATTGTTATATATAAATATTAATATTTTTTGATTCAGCTCTAATCATTGCTGTAGTTGGACATCTGGTAAGGTTTAGTTTGGGTTTTTATCATTTTAATTCATCTGAATTTTTCAAGCAAACGGTTTCTGCCCTTGACACTAAATTATGACCTTCTCACTTGTTCTGTGTAAGTGTATATTTCATTTTATTAGTTAACCAGAGATAATGCTAATGGTGGGTGAATTTGAAGCCACTTCTGATTTTGGAAAAACTACGTACGGCAGTCAGCGGAGAGAGACATCTTTTTTTTATCCCATTTGAATTGTACCATTAATTACACCTATGATGTTTGTCAATTTAAAAGATAAAAGATCAAAAAAGAAAGTCGTATAACTGTTGAAATATCAGATTGTGAAAATACGTAATTAGAAAGATGTCAACATTAGCGTTCAGATTGACAAACAATTCAAACGTGATCAAACAACTATTCGTCTCCCACCGTTGACGACTGGACATATTTTTTCTGGAAGGGGCGGGACTTCTCTATAGGAGCCATGCTGCTCACGCCACTTTTCCATGATGAACTTCAACACAAACCTTACAGAGAGAAATGGCAGTATGCAGATTATTATTGAGGAATTTTGCACACACGCTTAAGTTGTGAGCCAATTAAGAACATTTCTATGCACACATCAGTGAATGAGGACCAACGAGTGCGTCTCCTCCACAGAAACCTGTCTGGCACCAGCGATGTTTTGTTGTTACCTTGTGAAAGTCACACAAAACGGCCTGCCGTCACAAACAAGAAGCAAAGAATATCCGGAAAGCAGTGTCGTCCGGCCTACATACATAAACTGAACCCTTCGTGCTAAAATTAGATCCATTGTTCTCACTGATGTTTGTTGAAGGTGAGCTACTGAGTCGCTAAACCAGATGGAATGGAGACAGAATGACTCGAGGGGTTGACTTCGCAAAAAAATCGCTGTTTGAGAGCCACAGTAGATTATTATCTGTCGTTATTATAAGTAGGACACTCAGTTATATGGTGATACTCAAAACGTTATTGAAAAATAGGTGAGGGATATTATTGCATGCCTAATAAGGTTTTTATTATTTATTATTTAAGTAATTCCTGTTACTTTGCCTGAGTATTTACCACATTTTAATGTTTTGTTAAATTTGGAGTATATTGCAATATTGTTGTTTTGATTGTGGGTTCATGTTATTATTGGTGTTTTTTTGGTAAGCGTTTTGGGGTGCATGAAATATATGATACAAATAAAGTCATTATTATATTTATTATTATTATTATTATAATGTCCATTTTAGGGACAAAATACAGTTATTTATTAAAAAATGTCCATTGTGATAGCCTGCTTAAAGTGGTGATAAACCTAACAACGAATACTCTATTTGCATTTATAGATAAAGTACATGCTTTGGATTCCGTAGATACAGCTAGGCCATGTTGGAAGCAGACCAGGTGACATGCAGCATATGATAGAAAGCTTACTACAACCAAAAAATACTTGAGACTTGTCTTGGAAAACAATGACCTGTGAGCATCTCGGCTAAATGTTCAGGTGCTGATAGTAAATCTCAATGTAAAATTGTTCCATTTTATGAAAATATCTATTTCTATTGTAAGAAAACTCTCAAAAACAGTTTGTTGAATGACGTAAAATGAATTGACATCAAGTTTGATCGTAAAAGTAATTGTTCATCCTTCCCTTCTCTGCTTTTATATTGCTGTTAAGTGTATATTTGGAGTTTGGACTGCTGTTAGGATAAAACACCACATCTTCACTTTGGGATCTGGGAAGTTAAGATGTGGAATTCTCTAAATGTCTCAAAACTCTCACTGGGATCCAGTGGAACAGTCGAGGTTAGGCTGTGCACATCACCTGAGGTCATAATACAGGTGTGGTGCCTGGAGTCTACTCACCTGTTCCACAGTGAGTGGCGTGGAGATCTCCTCGCCCCTGAGGATCATGGACCGGTGGGTCAGGACCTCCGCCAGCTGATCTGGGTTCAGCCCCAGGAGGTCAGACGTCCGGCAGAGAGCAGCTGATGGAAGGAAGACACTAAGACTCAGCATTCAGTGGTGTTGGGAATTTTGAAAGTCGGCATTATCCTACTCATCCCACTTCTCATTCATGCAGTTCATTTGGTGACTTTGGCATCCAAGATGACCAAATGTATATCAACTACTGACCTTGTGACAGTTTCTGCTTTCTAAGTTGAATGTTTTTGACCTAACCACATTTTAAAAACATTTTTGCACAAGGATGTAACATTTATATATACAGTATATATATATATATATATATATATATATATATATATATATATATATATATATATATATAAAATATTCATAGTTTTTACTGTAAAACTCTTTTTATACTTTTCACCTGACCATTTTCTTTAATGAACAAACTGTATTTGTTCAGCGTGTTTGTATTTTTATATGAATGAATGTAGCTGTTTGCACATTTTTGCTTTATTCGTTTCTCTGGGTGTTTTTTTATGTAAAGCATTCCCTTTTTTGTATGATATAGAGCTACTTAAAACTTTTATTCCTGAGAAGCAACAGTCACAACACACATGACCACTAGAGGTCCTCGTCAGGTTACTGTAAAGACAAGAAGCAATGCTGCCGGCATCCTGTGAGGAAAGTCTCGCCCTGGCAGGGAAACAAAGAAGGATGTTGAAAAACGCTGAAAGTGACAGTGAAGGAGACGCGAGGAGAAGCTCTCTGACCTGATTTGGAGGACACTTGTGCTCCTCCGGCCGTCATGAACTCGATGTTCCCCGCTTGGAGGATCCCGGCCAGAAGGCGCAGGATCTCTCCGATGTTCTCCTCTGTGAACTGCATCGTCCGCATGGCATTCTGGGAAGCAGAGAACCACAAAGAAGAAGCTGATGAAAACCTCAGAGCACAGCTCCGTGTTCTCGCTGCAGGCAGGAGGCCTCTGATGTCGAATTCCTCATTAACTGATTTTATTTCTTTTGGTCCAGAGTGAAAATCTCTGTTAGTTCTGTCTCTGGCAGCTGATTAGTCTTTTGGGGTATTTTGGAGGTTTGGACTGACTGAAGCTTCAGTCTCACCAGGATCAAATTTTGTGTGATCAAAGTGTGTTACTCAATAAATGGGTGATGAGTTCCATGCAAAAATATAATGTATGCAAACATATGTGAGATACAAGTGCAGTTTGTATATTAAAATGTATGTGGAAAAATGTGTTTGGAATATAATACATAATATACATCATTATAATAAAAAAAAACAAGCAAGAAAAAGCAAAACATCAGCAAGTCATTTGTCATCTTCGACATTTCAAAGCAGTTAAGCAAAAATGAATCCCTGCATTACTATGTATGGAAAATAATTAGGCTGTATGTACGTATGTCTGTACATGTGCATGTCCGGGTAAATGTGTGTGATGAAGCCAGTTGTACCAGAACGTCCTGGAAAGTGCTGTTGTCATTGATTGTCTTGTCAGGCAGGCAGCTGGAATGTTTCAGGTAATGGTAGCTCTCAGGCGGGCTCAACCCAAACGCATCTGCAAACAAACACATGTGCACACTTTATTTTATTAGTTATTTATTGTAAAATAATATGTCACTAGTGACATCCCTGTTTTATTATCTCCTGTATGCACCATGTTGCTATAATATGTGCTCTTAATGTTATTAGGTCCAAAAGTTCAGCATTAAGAGACACGACAGATGAATAGTGTAGACAGATATCAGCATCAGATTCAGGGTAGATTAGAATCAAAGGGATTTTTTAAATATCCTTTTGCATAAAAAAATAAATCATTTTCTCTCTGTTTTTTGTCATAAAATGTTGTATAAATGAGGCTATGATTGATATATGAACAAAACCCTCCGTAACAACCTTCAGAATAAAGTGAGAGATGAAAGTGTAAAGTTTGGTGGTTGATTGAAAAATTAATTTGAAGGGAAACTACAGGTGAATGTAGTAAAATAATGAACTAATAGATATCACCATGAAACTTCCCCAGTTGATTAGTGCTATAAAAACAAATATTTTTTGTATTACAAGCTTTCTGATATGTTATGCTTACATATGCAAATTAGGCATTATCTAAAGGTAACCTTTGGGGAATTTAGGAGAAATCTACATACACAAATAGACAAAGTAGTTAAATAAACACCTAAATGTGTATTTTGGATGTTTACTTTCCACTAGTCTGAAAGAAGACGTGTTATGGATGAAAAACAGCTCAAAACTCAAAAGTGACCAGCGTATGAAAAACAATGTTTCTGCCTTTTGTGACCCTTTTCTTTGACAAAACTGGAAATAAATAAATAATAAACACAACACAACACACAATGCAAATTAGCATGAACCCCCGACTAATATGCTTTTAAACTCTTCTTTTTGTGTGTCCAGTTTAGTCCAGTAGGACTCACCTCTCTGCTGGCTGTTGGTTCCTGCTAACAGGGCATAGAAAATGTGGTAGTTTCTCTCCCCTGGGTTTTGCCGGACGACTCGGTTCTGTGGGCAAAAAGAGGCTTTTAAGTGCTTGTGTTAATACCAACACAAATCATGCACCTGACAAACAGCTGACTTTACACAAAACAGCACAAAAAAACAGCACCATCTAGTGGACTGAAGAAGTAACTGTAACCAAAAGGTTTAACTTTATAGTATAATAAAAGATTGAATAAAAGACGTTTTACACCTAGTAGCAGGAAGGACACTCACCTTTTCTAAGAGGTCTGTGGTCAGAGAAGTGTTAGTCAAGGCACATAACAGTTGGAGGCCGCATGACTCTGAACCAGCGAGTTGGCTACATCGGTGAACACCACAGTTAGACACTCCCAAGGATGCTTACATGAATAACTGATTGAAAATGGATGTTATGTCTTATACCATCAACAGAATGCTTTAAAAGGCTCCGCATATCTTTAGCCTTAAAAGCAGCTCTACCAACCCCTTCAGATAATCTCCTCCTGTATCTTAAGTCTGAGGTGAGCAGAGGGTCAGGAGGAAGGAAGTGGCCAAAGTGGGTTTTAAAGGATACAGTCGATGATTCTGCCTCCCTGGATGTTGCCCTTCTGGCTGAAGTGCAGCTGGACAAACTTCCCAAAGCGGCTGGAATTGTTGTTGTAGACGGTCTTGGCGTTTCCAAAGGCCTCCATGATGGGACTGTGGATTGGAGACGAAGCGGCGTCGTTAACCAGGCGGTAAACGAGGGTTGGTTGATAGAAACATACCATAGAGCATAGATAGAGCATACCTGCTCTCCAGCAGCGCCTCCTCCACACGAGACGTCCCGTCTCTGGACGACACGTCCAGGGAGTGCTGGCTCATGGCCGACAGGAACTTCAGGATCAGCTTGGTGCTTTCTGTTTTCCCAGCGCCGCTCTCTCCACTGTGAGGGAATACAACACACAGGCTCTAAGATTATAAATCGTATTGAGTGCACATGAGCAAGGCACTAGCCTCCCCGTAGAGAAGGGCAAAAATGATTTGGAGAATCACAATTTAATTCTCCTCATTTCATATATCATTTTAATCTTTGTGTTATTGTAAACTATATCAATTTGATCTTTCTTACTGGTGTATTATGTATTAGTGGAACAACAGCAGTAATATAAGCAGTAGTAGTTAGCAGTAAATTGAATCGAATGATTTCCCGTACAGGGACAACTTTTGATTGGATCGGAGAAGATGTGACACGAGTGTGATGTGTGATCTCCAATCATCCGAACACTGTGCCGAACAAACTTAGATCGGAAGTGGATTTGATGGACTCGTGACTGAACAACACACATGCCATTTTCACTTGTGGGGAATAATCAGGGTAAACGATACAGCGCTCAACCACTAGATGGTGCACTATGATGTTGCTGATTAGAAATCTCCAATGCACCAGTGCAGGGAAACCTTCAGAGGGGCTTTAGTGGAATCAACAAACATACAAGAAAGCTCACATGACTGCGGTGTGACTGAGGATGAACAATAACGTGATCAGCAAGCAAGTGCTTCAGTGCAAATGAAAAAAATGACCATATTTAAGAACTCCGTTCATGTTGTCTATTCTGTCTTAAGGTCAGCCCCCTTGTTGTGGACCTGTGTGCAGCTGCACGCGCCCCCTCAGGCAAAAATCCAGCGTTTTCTTTTTTTGCGCTTGTTTGCTTCACAAAGAAGATCAAAGATTCATCTGTGATGGAGCTGAACCATCGGCATCATTGGCGACGTTCCTGTGTAGTACCCACGATGCACCAGTGTGCTGACAGCAATGAAATCTTTCAGGGTTTCGGCTGCGTTCTCTATAAACTCTACACTGGCATTCAAAACAGCTCCTCTGCATCTGCTACGGAGATCACTATGATTTTACATGTCAAACCACCTGACCGGCTTCATCAGCCTGTGATCTGGTGTGAGGTGTCACTCTCATCCCTCTGCAAGCTTTTATACACTGACTGTTTTTGCCTTCATTATCAGAGCATCTCATACATAAATACAGGGCCTGGCGGCAGACCGACGGGGATTCTGGGTCTCCAACGACTTTGCTTGTTGACTGTTAGATCTACTTGAGTTATGACGCATTATGAACTTTCCATCTTTTCTGTTTACAAGCCAAACACTGCGTTCTACATGACTGAAGAGTTTTATAATTTGGGCTGGCAAATCTGCAAATGTCTATATTAAAATGAAAATAACAGCAGCCATCAGCATACATACACCACAAATCTATTGCAATTATAAAGTAGCAAAAAGCTGATCTGAAATTATTAATGCATGTTAGGTCCCATCCCCGCTCATACTGTTCACATATTTAACAATATCTAAAAAAATAAAAAAATTCTCCATATTTTTACATCACAATCCAATTTCTTTTTCTGAGCATATTAATCCTTCTATCCTCGGTCACAGTTATCTTTCAGCATGAAAATCTACTACTCGAGTCCAGGTGGATGTTGAGATGTCACTCAATTTGAATTTGAATACTAACGAAAAAAGCAAATCTTCACATTTGGGAAGCTGCAACCGGAGAACGTCATGGCATTGTTTGACATTTTGCTTATTAAATTACTTGCATTTATAATTATTCAGTGCATTAACCAAAGTGAGTTGTTAAGTTGTATGCAAAGAAAATAACAAATAACAATATTACAGTTTAAGAAGTAAATTAATTAATGTTTTTTCTTGAACAACTTGAGGGTCATTAAATGCAGAACAAAAGAAAAGATAGGAAAACGCTAAAATCACGTATATCGTACTTTTCCACTTGAGTTATAGAAAACAGAAGTTATGGAAGCTCTCACACACCTCTAGTGACATATGAGATGAAGCCAGCAGCCTCACAGTGTGGGCTTCAGGACGGCCATGTTAATTATTAACCTAGAAAACCAATTACTGGGAGCTACTCAAGAGCACTAGATTAGTCCCGACACAACGAGACACATTATTCAACACAAGCAGTACGCTTCAAGGCAGGTGTCCTTCACAACAAAATAAACCTTTAAAAGATATGCTGGTGGCCATAGACATAAACAATAACTACAGCACACTTCATAAACATTGACAAAGGTTTGAAACAACAATGAGGCTGTTTTTAAAAGGAGGGCACCATGCTTTTTTTAAATTCAGTTTTAAAATCACTCACTACAATACCAGATAATGTAATTGAACTTGGCTGCTGATATTTCTGAACTGATCGGAAGATAAGAAATACACAACACAGCCTCACGGCAGTCTGTGACACGGTCATATGACCTCTAACCCATCACGGCCGGGCTTACTTAATTATGAATTCATTTTTAGAGTTCCGGCAACGACACCTTAGTTAGTTTTAGGAAGAATTGTCACGAACACCTGTCTCATGGTTGAACATGTGTTGTTGGACCCATCCAGCATAAGTAGTCTATCTCAATATTTAACACAACGTCAGCCCCTCTAACTGTTGCAAAGTCATGAGATGCCCGCCAC
The DNA here is from genome assembly GCF_963514095.1 of Eutrigla gurnardus. Classification (NCBI taxonomy): domain Eukaryota; kingdom Metazoa; phylum Chordata; class Actinopteri; order Perciformes; family Triglidae; genus Eutrigla; species Eutrigla gurnardus. Next base: position 10,632,248 of record NC_139918.1, read on the forward strand.
AAAAAAGGATTTTAATTAACTCTCTCTCTCTGTTAATTAGCATATACAAATAGTACATTTTTGGGTGTTTTTTTAGGCACAGTTTTGCAGTATCTTGGGCTTCCTGGTGATTAAATACTTGTACTGTTAAATTGATAAAGTGATAAATCAGACGGAAAAAACTATGCTGTGGATGTTGGGTACAGACAGATTAGAAGGTGCTGAAACAAATGCATCCATACAGTACAGCCAAAACTACCATATCCTCATCATTTATCTTATGGACAGAACTTTGGGCAAACACATCTTGCCTTAACTGTGCAGAATAAATAAAGTTGAACGTGAATGTCAGTGTAGCATAATCGGTACATTCCTGATGGACAGAAAACAGGACTAGATCATGTAAACTCTCAGGGTGTCTGGCTACAGCTTGAGACGTGACCAAGTTACACATGTGGACAGATGTTATGACAGACTGCAGCGTAGACGCTCCACATGGGAACACGAAGACGGAGATGAGGTTTGGGTCATTAACTTCTTTGCTTTTAGCGTGTTTAAAACATCAACATGCCATGAGCCGTGATTCCATTCACCTCGTTTTATGAACATCGCACATTAAAAAAGCTGTTGGCTCCAACAACGCAGGAAGTTCAACCGCAAGACCAATGTTGGACAACACGTATCCAAAAGCGTTTCCCTAAACCTAACTAAGTGGTTTTGTTGCCCAAACCTAATGTTTGCATGATGTCGCCCCGACTGACAGAAAATGAGTTCCTCAGCATGAAACCAACAGATTATATTTCATAAACTGCTGTTGGACTGTGTTGGGATTATTATAGCACCACCTTCTGACCTAACTACGGTAGTTCATTCCATCCAAAACAGTTGATGGAAAATTAGTTTTCAAAGGTTTGCTTTATATTTGCTTGACGATTGAATGGAAACATAATTAAAGGTCCCATATTATACTGTTTTTCATCAATTCCACACAGCTGTCAGAGGTCCAACAACACTGTATTCGATATGAATTGCCCCAAAACCATCCGTGGTCCTGAATTCCAGCTGTCTAAAAGTTGCTCAAATGAGCTCTGCTGAGAACAGGCTGTTTCATGTGCCTGCACCTTTAAATGCCAATGAGCTCCGTCTGTCATCGCCTACTTGGAGAGAGACAGAGACAATGCTGTTTATGCTAGCAGTAGCATGCACCAATGTTTACGGTGGATGTATCGCTATGGCTCGCCTATGTGGCTCAGGTGAAGTTGCTGGGTCCCGTATGGTTGGGACAGATCCTTTTACGAGGGTCAGTGTCGAGGCAAAGCCAGCTTTGTACTGACCCCCGTTACTGAAGCAGTCCGATGTGAAGTGGTTAGCACACACATACAAGCTAACGTGGATCTTAGCCGCAAAAATGAAACGCAAGAGACCAGACCTGGACCGTTGTGCATGGCGCTCTGTCGGACACACGCTCCCGGGTTCCGTCCGACCGGAGGCAGCAGTGAAGACGCACCAGAGCGCGTGAGACAGAGGGAGGATTGTCTCCACGGAGCACCAGCCAGATCACCCAGCGCCATGACCGGTAAGTCGGGCTGCACTCTCCCTGCTGTGTTGCTAAACGCCCCCTCTCTGATATCTCCTATCATCAGAGGAGTTCAGTCGATGCAAATGACTCCCTTCGTTACGTAACAACAGGAGCTGAATCTGAACAGCCTGTAGGAGCACCGTTGTACCAGTGGGGGGGCTGCAGAGACCATGCAGGAGTCGCTTGTTTTCCTCATCCTGGGAGTTGACAGTCTCAGGGAGGACCACTTTATAGGTGTGGAGTAATGTACCAAGTACACGGAGGAAATAATCGGTAGCTTGTAGCTCACACAAGCGAAACGGTTGGTGCTTTTGTTTCCTTTCACTATCCACCTGCGACGAAACATCTGAAAACCTTCGCTCTGTTTTTCTTGGATGATCTTTGTGTCTGTTATGTATCATCGTGTCTGCTTGTTGTGGTTTTTCTGCCCCCTAGTGGCCAAAAACGAATTGGCGCAGCTCTAAAGTTTGTGTCTTGTGCAATTGTGATAATATTTCAGACAAGCAAAACAAAGCGTTGACTTAGTTTTTTCTCATTATTTTACATTTAACTGTCTTTTAAATGAAGTGTTCATGCCCCCTTTGTTTTACTTCAATTTGCTATGTTTCGTTTCTCTCAATTTTCTCCTGATGTCTTTCTGCTCCAGCTACTCCTAAATCAAGCAGTTTTTCTATTTTAGTTGAGGAGGCAGCAGGGAAAGAGTTCACCATAGCTGATTAGCTCTGCTTCCGGCACTTTTTTAGTTTTTTTACAAGAACAGCTGTATAGACTCAAATCTTTCTGTGTCGGGGGTCTTCATTACACCTGAAGAGGAACAGTAAATTGGAACACAACTACAGATCTCAGCAGTGGCTCTCTCAAACAGTGGGTCAAACTTCCTTCAAGGGATTGGGTCTCACTTTAAAGGGTGTGTAACTCATTTAAAGAGCTCAGACTATAGTGATGGCCAAATCTGAAAGGGCCTGATAAATGTAACTCATTTAAAAGACCTCTGGCAGCATGCCAATTTATCCAAACTAGGACACACACACACACACTCTCTCTCACACACATACACACACACATGCACACACTCTAACACAACTAAACAGCACCCTGCCTTTGTACTAAACCCTGGCTCTCCACATGCTGTTGCCACCCAAGGTAAAACCCCCCACAGGCAGGAAGGGGGGAGTCTTCAGCGGAGCAACTGGGCATGTTGGACAAACTGCCCCCACAGCTCTGGATCTCACCCAGGCCTTTTGTATGGAGGAGCAGAGCGACAGACTCTTTTTAGAGAGTCAAAGAGTAGAGCAGGGAGGAGAAACTGAGACGAAAAGTGGAACGCAATGAGAGAAAAGGCGATTTAATCTGGAGTCACTGAAAAAGAAAGTGAAACGGTCCAATCAAAGTTTAAGATGAAATTACTTGTTAAGATGGACGAGGATGCATCGTGCTCATAGACTGTATTGAAGAAGTGGGCGTAGTCATCGTGATGTCACCTATTGGTTTGTGGACTACGCTTTTGAAGCTTTGAGTTAACATTTTGTCCGTCGCCTTGTTTTTTTTTTCAACGAGAAGATGTAGGGGGACCAAAATGTTACAAACAACTCCCTGACCCGACAACGCCCTAAATCATACGCCGCTTTAATAGTTAGCGTCTCAGTTTAGTGTAAGAGACTAACATGAACTCAGAAGGCATACGGTTGTATTTTTCGGTTTAGGTGAAAGAATATTTCCTTCATTGATATTTTGAGAGTTTATCCTGTTTATTTCTGAGATGTAGAAAAATCGCTGCTTGCACGCAATGCATCCTGGTACATGTAGGCATAGCCGGCCCGGCTCCGCGGCAGGAGAGATCAGTTTCTTAGTCCTTATTGCAGCACAGGGGGATTTGTTTTCATTGTACTACATTTACCATTAGCACTGATCCACATAAAGGGCACATTTTCCCTTTAAGTCAATTAGTCACACACTAAGAGGGGTCGGTTCAACACTCAATAACTGCTGGATGAATCGAGTCATAAACAGGTCATACTTTACACTTATCCAACACTTTAATTTATAACACAAACCTCTACTAAAAACAGAATTCCTGTCAGTCGCCCTATATTAATAAATTACCATATTCTTCAATATGGATGAAAAGTAAGTTAGACTGTGAGACTGTACTTTCAGTACTGCAACCTAGAAAAAGCACTGACTGTGTTTGTTCAAACCAACAACCCACAAGAATCCAATGTGACATCATGAACCAAGAAAAACCCAAACTATTCTCATCCTCACTTACTCATGAACGCCTCTAATTTACGCAAGGGAATAAAAGACGCAGAAACAAATACCGACGTTGGCCACAAACCAAGAACTGTTCTGGTTTAAATAACTCCATGTTGTACCTAAAACAAACATGGTCAGATATGTTTTCTTCCCATCATGCTCTCCTCCTTTGCTGGTGATGCATTCCTCACTTTGGTCACAGTCAAATTATTAATCTGACTCACAGCGCAGACGGAGCAGATAAAGCCTGCCAAATCCCCAGAGTGAACCTCTCAGGTATGTTTTCGCAAGGCTCTGCTGCAGGGCTGTCGTGACCCCAGATGCCTGAGTAATTAACAAGGCTGGAGAGTCTTGAGTTTGACCTCACACCCACCTTTGGGGTCAGGAGGTCAGGGACAAACTGCTGGGTCGGGGGCTGTGCAGGATAACACCCTCAGAGCTTCGCCATTTAATCAAATCTGGGCTGTTTTGGACACAACGGCAACCAGTCAAAACAATATCAACCCTGAAATCGTAATTTGTGTAAATTAAAAAGTCTCCCCGTGTTTTATGACGCACTTCGGACATTTTCCAGACAGCCAGAAGCAGCAGTACCTCAAAACAAGCCAGTATGAGATATGTCTTATTATAAACTAAATAATTAATTTAATTAATCTAATAACTTAAAAAATGTTTCTGTCGCAGAAAGCTGGCATGGACCGTTTTTTGGACCGGTCTTTTCAATGATCACAAACAACAAGTCTTGAAAGCTCTCTTCATCTCCAGTTCTATAAAAGCTGTGCAAAGGTTGTGTCTCAGTGGCCACCATTGAAATCTTGATAAAACTCTTGCTAGACTTGTCGCCTGACGACCTATCCTGTCCTTAACCATTCAAGGTCAATGGTTAACCTCTACCGTCTCGCCAGTGTTTCATGAATCAAAATTAAAAAATCCAGACTGCTGAGGAAATCATACTTTTTATCATCAAAAGTGACAGAACTGCTACTAAATGGACTTTGAGGTGATATGGTTCTGTCTAAATTGTATTTTTATTATTATTTGGGTTCTTATGCAGCTGCTTGGATATACATTTAGACAACATTTAATAGTTGAGAAATTTGGCTTTGAGACACAAAAGGAGATGCACACTTTTTTCAGTGTGAATACTATATATTCAGTTATGGCAATTGAATGTTGGATGCTCGGACAAAAGACAGACAACAATCAGGTATCTGTCACAGTAAGCCCCTCCAATCATTTCATTTGGCCTCTATAAAATTATTGGACGGGCCTGTCTACCTGAGTGCACTCACCAGTGTCTTCCATAAGCTGCGAGCTCAACAGCTGTGAGTACTAACAATAGCCATGTCCGTCGGCTTTGGGGGAGGCTTGAAAGAACAGGCTGTTAGGTTTGCAGACTTGGCGTCTTTATTGCTAGATTTAGCAAGTTCTTTCATTGGGAAATAGTTTGCAACACTAGCCTGGGTTTTTAGATTGGATACATTTTTTAATCTAGTGTTGTCTTGCTAGTTTCTCAAGAATCCATAAATATATAATTCTAATAACACGGATATTAACGGGCTACTATAACAGCCTTGACTCTCAACGCTCACTTCTCACTCCAATGCAGCAAATAATGCAACTCAGTGAGGGTTCCCAAAATTCTGTAAATACAACTCAAGCATCACTTTTGCACGTGTCTGATGGCGGTTCAATCATAGCCTATAAGAAGTGGACGTAGTCATCATGACTTCACCCATTGGTTTGAGGACTACGGGTTTGAAGCCTTGAATACGCGGATACAGATTTTTTCAACGAACAGAAGTGACCATATTTGGACCGTGGACGAGCGACGGCTGGATCCGACGTACACATGTGGAAGAGTGGCACCCCAAGCAGCAACCTTACTGGACCTGGGTGGTCTGTTTGAATCTAAATGGACCATAATGTACTAAATGAACATCATGCTGTATTGAAGAGGACTTGAAACTAGAGATTGAGACATAAACTCATGTTTACTAAGATAATACATCAAGAGAGAAGTAGGGTCATTTTCTCATAGACTTCTATACAATCAGACTTCTTTTTACAGTCGCCCCCTGATGGCCAGGAGAGAGAATGCAAGTTTAAGTCACTTAAGAATCTGTTTCACTTTGCAGAACCGAAGGTTGCCGCCTGGTATTAATATACACTCCTTACATGCATAGCGTCCTTTCACAACAAACTTCCGTCTTCACAGGATATTAGATTTAGGCAACAAAACCACTTAGTCAGGTTAAGGAAAAGTGCGGGTTGACATCAACTTCATTAACTAACAAGTCCCATGACTATTGACGCTAACGCCATTCACGTTACTAACATATCAAAGTTACGTTTAGTGTCACGCAGGACAGGAACAGCAGTCTCCTGGATGAAAGTCCTGTTTTTTTTTTTACCCATCCGCCTCCGTGTGTGGACTATCTCTCTCTTTCAACGACGCCTGTTGCTCAGCCCGTAAGGAGGACGCTGGCATTATTTGACGCCCTCGCAGTGAGACCGGGTTGCCATTTCAGTTTGTCCACCACATGTTGAATCTGCCGGCAGGGATCAGCTTCCATTCAGACGCAAATTGTCACGTCGAAACATGGAGAGACACAACTATTGACGCAAAGTTGGGAAAACACTGTTGTCTAAAGTACCGTTGTGTAACGCAGCATCAAGAGGCCCAAACCAGAAATACCAAACGCAGGGTATGTGGTCATGAAAACATGCAGATTCCGTCTGAATCTCCTGTTTATTGCTTTATTATCCAGAACAAAACCTGCCATGGTGGCATTTGCTGTGTGCAAAGAAGGTTTGGAGATTTTCCAAGAGTTTCTCCGTTGGCGGTTCAGAAAAAGGTTCTTGCTGAAATCTGTTGCAAAAACACAATGGGGTAGGAGGGTTTCCATTAAAACCTTGTGGCTGGACGCAGGCAGGTATCCGCATCACTGAAAACGCAAAGTGGCGTTCACAAGCATTAATGAGCAGATGCCTTGTTTTAGCTCTTCTCTTCTTTTACACCAGCTCCTGTTTCATTCGCCTCCCTCGGCCTGGTTCTGATTACCCACAATCCCCAAATCCGACAAGAAAGCTTCCTGCCTCGCCTGAAAGTGCCAGCTTGCAATTTATAGCTCCTCTTCCTCAGACACACATACAAAGACACACACACACACACACACACGCACACACACACACACACACACACACACATGAGGTGATCCTTTCTCTGTAAGGGTTGGGGGCGCTGCCATATTACATGTTTTACGAGGGTCCGTTCTAAGATGGCTTTGGTTTTTTCGGGGGGAGCAAAGCGTGTGTGTGTGTGTGTGGGATCATTGTGAACCAGACCACGTACTGTGGCAGCTGGACTTTTACTCAGTGTTAAAGTGATCCTCCACCCAGAATCTAACTTTAGGTATCCAACACTAGAAACATTACGAGCTTGAACTCTGGCTAGAAAAAAAACTTTGAGCACATTTGTAGATGTTAACTTTATAAGAACAATATCACTCCTTCCTCGAGACATTGTGTCACTTCAATCACAGAGATTTAAATTAGAGTGAAAATACATCTTCATCCTTGTTCACCTTATTACTCCCATAAAGAACATGGGGACACATTTGACCTTTCACAGGCTATTTTTCCAGAATAATGTTCCCATACAACTTAACTGCACTCTCAATTACGTTTCCAAGGAAACCTATTTTTTGTATGAAACATGTGGTTAGAGAATAAAAGAAAAACTTTACAAAGCTACATTGTTACATTTAGGCAACAAAACGACTTGGTTAGGTTCAGTAAAAAAAACATCTTGGTTTGGTTTAAAATGACTATGAAATTGAAAATAAGCAAAGATTCCCAAACCAACCTCCTCCCAACTCCAAACATTACCATGGCAACACACTCATTGATGAATACTGATCAATATGTTTAGTTTCAAAACGTTGTCTTTTTTCAAGCAAAAATGTGAAACATCCTGTTTCCAGCTTCTCAAATGTGCAGTGGGAAATTAAAACATTTTCACAATTCTTTTGACAGTTCTTGTTTTTGTTCTTTCTTCTGGGATATAAAATCAAACTTTTGCACACCTGCCATCAACAATATGGAACAAAAAGTATTCAGCTATATTTAGTGGCAACGGGTGCATAGACTGAAGTAACCTGATGAAGGTCTATGTAACACAACGTCACTTAGTTGAGTGAAAAATAGATAAAGCAAAGGGTCCTGATATTTTGTGCGGCAAAACATACGTTAAACATCTATCTTTTATAATATGAACTATTAATATTGCTAATACAAATGAAACCTTTTAGTAACATTTACTTCGTCAGTCCACTAGTCAGTGTGATTGCAGGGAAACTGACTTTTTTTAAAACAGCTGTTGACAAGCTGCAGAATATTTGATCTAAAATTACTGTATTACTTCAATAAAAGTAATTAAAATTTGCGAATCGATATCAAATCACGTCTTCGATCGAAGCTAGAAGTTTGTGGAGCTAGCCGGTAAATATTTTAAGCATGGTCTTACTTTGAATGTGAACATTTTCTTTAAAAATTGTCTTTTGATGCTGCTTTAAAAAAAAGAAATTCATACATTTGTTTATTCTTTTCCCCTTTGCTCTTATTGCATTTTATTTAGATTTGTACTTCTGGTATTGATTTGTTCTTGTTTTAGTTTAGTTGTGTCTTTTTTCAGCTTCTCTTCACGGTGTGGCTCGCTGCTGTTATATTACCTTCTATCTTGCTTTTCTTTGCCTCAGTTTTTAAACCTGCTATTATAATTTAATAATAATTTAAAAGCTATTATTATCACGATTCCTATTATTTTGATTCAGGTGTGAAGCCACATTTCCTACTCACTTCAATTCACTGATTTCCTGTCTCTTTGAAGAGAAGTGGAGTCTGAGACTGCATCACCCTCGGGCAGACGCATCACATTCACCCAGCTGCAGCTCCTCTGGTTCAGCTGGGAGTTTACTGCCTTGCTCGAGGGTAACAATTAACAGCTGGTTAAGTACTTAGAGGAAGTAACAGTAAAAGGTTTAAAAGTGACACTCTCGCTGGTTTGAGGTCAAGAGGAGTCAAAGAAAAGCAACACACCGTTTTTTAGGTCCATTATTCATAAAATAAATACATAACAATCAGAAATAAATTGGTAAACTAGTTGGCTGGCGATAAGATAATCAATGTCATGATGCTAGATCCAGTATATTTAAACAAGGTTCAGCTTTGGCTTCACTTTTCAGAACTTTTAGAACTTCCAACCTCAAAATCTTCTCAAAGATGCAACAGATTTAGAGGATTGTGTGTCTTGGGAGGCTCGCTGTGTCATTTACTCTATTCTGACACACAGTAATCCTCCAGGTTGGGTTTTAGCTGAGACACCGGTCAGGGGTCACGGCTTTGGTCTGTGGTTTGTCCTCCCCGTCCTGCATGGCTTCATGTGCTGCTTCATGTGCTGCATGGAAAAACTACACCACCAAACTTTTTCTTTTTCTCTTCTGTGCTGTCGTTTGAAAAGTACACAAAATTCAAGAAGGAAAATGCAAAATGGTCTTTGGCACGAGACCGCTGAACCCTCGAGGGATGTTTGCTCATTGCAGCAGGAATCAGTGGGATCAGGACAAACACCACGCAGATCAGGAGCTGCCCTACCCCTCCGTGAACAGAATGGCAGCATTGTGAAGCTCAGGGCCTTCCCCAAAGACAATATGACATGTTTGTGTTTACGCCTCGCCGGTGCATATTCTTCCCACCGTCCAACATCCTGCCAGACAAAAGAGTTTCTGTGTCCTGAACAGAAGGAGCTCAGACCAGAGGACGATTGAAGGAACATGTGAGGTGAGACTGCACACACAGAGCGCCTGGTTTTTCACATTTCTACGGTAACACATGGGAGTAATTCTCTTCGGTTGGCGTATTCAGGTCAAAACTAAAATTGGCTTTAAGGCGATTGAGCTTGAAAACAAGTAGGAGATCTGAGAATGGGATGCCATGTATTACAGTAAGACGGTTATTATATTTTGACGTTGAAATAGCACAAAACTGTAATTATCATTTACATTTAGATGTAAATGTATTTTTGCTGTGAATTACATTTTTTTTAGAAACGTCACAAATCCATTTCTATTGATAATCAGCAGAAGTCAAGCCGCAACTTTTGCTGCTGATACATAAATATATGTTACTGCAGTTCCTCAAATGGCCACTTGAAGCTACCACCAAAAGCGAGTCAATCCCCATAGACTCTCATGTTTAATTGCCCAACTGTGCAGCAGATGTTTACAACTTGGTACATAAAAAGCTTTTGTTCTCTATAGCTAATAAATCTGTTCAAGACGGGGGTTCATTTTTATATAATTTTTATATTTTTTATAACTCACCCGACTGTGGCGTCTCTCCCAAGACGGCGATGGTCAACTTTGAATGGCCCTTCAGAAGCCCATGGGTGATTTTATATTTATATTTTGTACAGGACGGACAGCTGGGTCAACCAACACGGGACTTTCACCAAGGAGACCGCTGTTCATATTACGCGTTAAATGAAAAGTCGACATTCACTTACTTTCTACTTCTAATCACGTTCCCTCAAAGAGCTGACAGAAACACATGACGAGGTTTTCTTGTGGACAAGCTAACTGGTTTATGATGGACGTAAACGAGGGATTATCATAATGAGAATAAGAACATCATTAACAATGAAAGCCACCGTCCCCTTTCTGCTTTCTCCACAAACTCAAACCAGCTTACGTTTCAAAAGGGAACATGCGTGTCTCATTACCCAAAATGCCAATGAAAGAGGGCCAAACAGGGCTGTAAATGAATGCCAACTAATTGTTAGAGAAGTGCAACACTTGTGCCTTAAGCCCCCCCCCCCCCCCCCCCACCCCCCCAGCACCCAGCACCTCTCAAACTATCGTGTTCCACTTTAGATCTTAGTTTTACAAGTTCTCCACGTTCGCTGAACTGTTGAAGCTTGAACCCCTCGCATGTCTGTAAACTTCACACCGCACCTCCTGACTGACCCGTGACCAGGGACCAGACAGGCTCTGATGTTGGGGAGTTCAGTTTTCATTGGACAAAGGCATAGAAGAAAGTTTACAAAAGGAGACCACATTTTTTTTATGTTGCAATCTCACTTTGTGATTCAGGGTTGAATCTGTGTAAAAAAAAAAAGTAACACATTTGCATAATATCTTTGCCACGCCTTCAAACAAAGCTAGCCAGAGCAGAGCTGAGTGTGGAGTCGCTGTGTTGAGAAGACACTGTTTTCTGCTGTGAAAACAGAAATGTCAACTCCTGTTATCTTATGATAAGGGGCGTGGCAGTTCTGACAAACAGTTGATTGGTTGACCAATAACAACAGAGTGGGCCAGCTGACCAATCAAAGCAGACTGGGCTTTTTGGGAGGGAGGGGCAGGAGCTCAAACAGAAGCGTTTCATAGAGAGGCTGAGAAGAGCTGCTGCAGCAGAGCATGATGGGAAAAATAAAGCGTGTAAAAATGTTCTACAAGTGGGAAATAAGTAGTCAATAATGCAGCGATCCGTACTGCAGATCCCTTGATCCCAATCTGCTCCTCACAGTGAGGAAAATATATCCTTTGTTCTTATATAATTCTCTGTACTCTGCGGCGGCTATTGTGACATCCTCGTGTCCCCACAGGAAAAATTAAGTCCACCGCCCACGCATTCAGGATACCTCGATGACCACAAACACAACAGTTCTCACACAGTCAAACACTCCTGTATCCTCCGTCTGGGGGGCCAAATATTTTCATTTCTGACATGTAAAAATAACTGTTTTTTGAAGTTGGACGTCTTCGTCCCGTCTGACAAAACAATGGAGCGACAGAGGATGTGAAAGTCTCCCAGCTGAAATCAAAGCGGGAGGATGTAAGGAAGGAAAGCGGCGGGCGGACGACGGAGATAGTAACAGGGTGTTTGTCGTGGCGTGAAGCGCTCAGACCCTCAGAGCTGTGGCCAAACTGCACAGGGGACTTGAAATGTGATCAAAGTGTCTGGCAAACAGATGGGTCAGCGATTAAAGAAGCTTTAGACCACGTCTTTCCTAGAGGGCTGCATAAAACATGTGACAAGAACAGTACGGATATCCTGACTTGGTATTCGCTGTTGTTTGATCAGAGGCAAAGAAACGTATTGTAATTGCGACATTTTTATACATCTAATATGATTTATTATGATCAGTTTTTCAGGCAAAGAAATGGATCAGCAGTCAATAAAAAAGACATCATTTAAAATAGGGCGATCCAGGATAGCTCAGTAGAGTTGGCCTCTGGTCCGCACTGCAGCGACCCCAGGTTCAAATCTGACCAGCAGCGCTTTTTCACTCTAAAGCTGTCCTCTATGAATACAGGCAAAAGGCCAAAAAGACCAAAAAATAGCAAAAAAAAAGAAGCAAAATAAAAGAAATAGTACGATAGGGAGACCCCGTCAACATCACCTACCTGATGAGCACACACTGGTTCTGGAGTCTCTTCCACAGAGAGCGATAGCACTCATTGGCAACGGCGAAGATGTGCGGGGAGATTTCGCCCAGGTGGTGTCGGCTGTACTGCTCCACGGCCGGCCGGTCGTACAGGCCAGCCAGCGGCTGGTAAGGGTTCACCGCCGCCAGGATGGAGCCAATGTACGTCTGGGGATCGAGAGAGACCATGGGTCAGAAATATAAAAACGAAAGGGAAATATCACCATGTATTGTACACACACAACCCTGAGAAGAAGAAGGAGGAGCCACTAATGCAACGTTGTGAATCAGATGTGCATCAGTGTTGTTTGAAGCTTTTTAGCCACGTTAGCGTGTCTTTCTGAAACCAACGCTTTACAGCGAGCAAACTAATACACAAAGTAACCAGTATCAGATATGATATTGCACTTGTGATATTACAGCACAAACACGATCATAGAGTTTCAGAGGTAACTGCATCTTCAAGAATTGGACAGTTATTGCAATAAGGCTCATTTGCATGGAAATCTGCATTTTGCACCAAATGTCTGCACACTATCTCATTTAAATACATGCAAATAAACACAGGAAAAACAAGGCGCTATTTGCTAGGCAGCGCACTCATGGGTGCATTTCACTCGTTGTGGGTGCTTTGAGAATTACAAAGTTTATTTTTGTCTTATTTGTGCAGGTTTAGCCGTACTTTGCTGTTGATGGATCACAAATTAGTTTCAAACAAGTCTGTGGAAGTGGATGTAAGGTGGAGGATGGGTCCCACATTAACCAAGTAGTTTTGTCACAATTTTTGTTTTGTTTTAATTTTGTCATGTTAGCCAAACCATGATGATTTTTACTAAACCTTAATAGTTTTGTTACCTTAACCTCGGTTAGTTTCAGGTATAAGTAGTAAGTAAACTGCGACTGTTAGGTCCGGAAGAAAATAAGTTTCCCCCGAAACGTAACTGACAATGCAGTTTAGTTGCATGGGAACGTGATTTTGGAGGAGACAATGGCTGCTTTAGCAACCCCAAAAGCCACGCAATCCTTTTGCAAAATTGCAAGCGTTAAAACCAAAACATGTCAGGAATGGCTGACTTTAATTACTTTTAAATGTCATGGCACTGCTAGACAAAAATAAGGTGAATCATGCAGCTAAATGAAGACATTTCTGTTGTGAGAAAGTAGAGAAGTAGTAGGAGTTCATAAAAGGCAAAAAGTTATAGTGTCTGGAAAAAGTTAATGAAAAGTGTGTTTAGTGAGCAAAAACAGACACGGTCATAAAAGAAGACTGAATGAAATACCGACTGGATTAAAACTGAAAATCTGCATTTTATAGCACCAACAGTTTCCAAAAAGTCCTCTGATGAGAAGTGCAATTCATGAAGTGCAAGTCACCACTTGTCATTTAATAATCAGAGCTTCCTTTCATTGCTCAGGTGGAAGCGCAGATGGGCCAAAGGCTACACGTAATCCAATCTCTCTGACAAAAGCACAGGACATAAAAGCCTTGTGAAGCTCCACGGAAGGCAGACGACAGCAAACACGACAAGCATCCGAACACATGGCCTTTGTGATACACAAAATCTCCATCCCCGGTTCTTCTCGGCCCGTCAGGAAAGCTCGGCAACATTCAACACATTTGACCTTTTGCTTTTCTTTTCACCGCCTCCCCTCAAACTGCAGGTTTTTTCCAAACCAGTTTCATATTTCAAAGTTCAAAGCAAAACAAACTGCTGAAATAGAGGCTGTTGAAGCCAGAATACGTGTTGGCAGCAGCTTCGGTGCTGCGGTGCTGGCGACTAATGGATAAGTAGGCAGGCTGGAGGGAAAAAAGGCAGCACATCAGCATGTATCTGTGAGAGAATAACTGGATGTTTCTGCTGCTTCTCTCTAGGAGAACTCGTAAAAAGGTTAAACCAGTTTCACCTGGGTTCTCAGAGTCACTCAGGTTGTGCAGAAAAAGGTTACAGAAGTATTAAGCTGGCTTTCTTTAAACACCCACGTGAGCAAAAAAAAAGTGATGCTGTCAAAACTGATAAACGGTGGGTGGGGCAGTAAACAGGCTGGGAGAAGTTTCCATCTCTTGCACATGGTTCCATTCTAAGAAAACAAATCTCAAATTGGCTGTACCTTTAAAATAAAATCATATTAAACAAAAGAACAGAAACTTGGTTTCATCTGCACTGCAGCATGATATCCCCTGATCCACACTTTGGAAATGTTACAACTTAATATTTAGAATTTTGATTTACTGTTAAAAAAAACTATTTTTAACCTGTTAAAATGTTTGTGCATAAACCCCAAAACGATATACTCAAAATAAAAAGGTTCAACCCAGTCTCATGGCAAATCGCGAAAAAAGTTCAAAATTATTTATAACCGTCATAAAGCAAAAGTTATCTCAGTCTTTTTTTTTTAAACAAAGCTGCAAAATGGGAATTTCCACTTACTTTCAACTGAAGCAGGCTGTTCTCATTTACTGTTTAGAGTTTGCGAGTAATGCAAAATAAATTGAATATAACCCTTGAAACCATGAGCTGGGACATGCAGGGTCAGGTGACGTGGTATAAAGTATGAAAAAGTCTGCAAAGGGAGGAGGTTGGGAGGGTTAAACAAACACAGGACTTTCACCGAGGAAACTTTTGTTCGACTTTTGTGTGATACCAGAAGTCCTCTTTGACTTATTAAACATATTTTTGTTGCATAATTTATGTAACAATTTTTTTATGTAACATGTAGTTGTTAACTTATGTAACAACTACATGTTGTATCAAACATACTTAATATAACCCAAAACATGACCTTCTCCTAATCCTAACAAAGTAGTTGTGTTGCCTAAACGTTACCAAGTAATTAAAAAGTAGTTATTTTGACCCGATCTTTTTCCGAAACCCATCAGGTAGCTTTGTTTCTGGGGCTCTAGGATTTCTAGGCTTGCTTGTGTTGTTCTTGTATACAGTCTATGATTAGAAGCAGTGGGCAGCCAGCTACTATACAGTTGTCTGGGGATCGGTGCCTTGCTCAAGGGCCCCTCAGCCCAGAACTGGCACCTGTCCAGCTACCCCGCCCTCTAACTTGAGTCTTCACACCTAAACACTTAAGATTAGTTTCTTTCTATTTTTGCCTTTACTTGACAGAGGACAGCGTTGGTTTAGCACACGCGGCCTAATCACTTGACGACCAAGGTGCTCTTTCACACCTACAACCTTAAATACAGACAAATGTGACCTTTTCGGATCAGGTTTGCCTAAAGATGAGAACATTTTATCCGTGCTACTTGGAGCGAAAATGTCATTACAGCAGCGCACAGTGTTCCCACAAGCACACATTAGGCGGCCAGTGTCTGTTGCCTGGAGGAGATGATGAAATGCATTTAGAAGACAAAGAGACGGCGAGGGAAGGACATGTTGGTCTGCAGAGCGTCTCCGTCTCCATGTCTGCAGCAACGCGACTCTTATCCTCGTCACTGGGCCACCGGGACTCACTGACCGTAAAAACACAAGATACCTGAAAGCAAACGGGGCTGTCAGTCGTCCCTCAGTCAACATTTCAGCACCTACTATTAGTCCGGCGGAGGTGTATGTCTCACCTCTCTCTTCTCATTTGGTTGGTTTTAGTGAAGTCGATTTCTTTGCGTCACAGTAGTACACAGTAGCTATTTATTATAGTTTTATTACCCATACGTAAAAGTGCTTTTCAGGTTTATTATATTACAGTGGAGCTTCAAAGTGTGAGACTCTTGATAAAACAAGCAGATGAATTAAAAACAGAAGTCTCATTTTCCTCATCATAGAGGTCAATCAGAAAAGGTTTCCAAATACTGTTTAGTTTGGATGAAAATGGAGAAGAAAAAAAAAAAAAACCTCAATGGCTCTTTCCAATATAGTCTGCCATGCCGGAGGAGAAACCCTGTTCAGCGCTCTGAAGTGGAGAACTCAAATTACAGCCATAATAGCGACAATTAGGTTAATGGGCATGCCGATGTATAGGAGCATGACGAGAACAGCAGCAGTAAAATCACCCTGGCAATGCAACGTTTCAGGCTGTTGTACGAGAACCTGCGCTGGATGGAAATGCTTAAAAGGAAAGAGCCGACTGGTTGTATATTTTCCAGAGACCAACTGTTATTAAGCTCACTCAGCTTTTAAAATGATTAGCACAAGAAAACATCAAACATCCGCAGGTTACATCTGCAGACATATGCAAGTCATTAAATGCATGGGAAATGTTTACATGGAGCCCAAATATGAAGGTACTATGACACATACGTACTTCGGAGAAGTAGGGTCATTTTCTCATTGACTTCCATGCAATTGGACTTCTTTTTGCAGCCAGAGGAGTTGCCCCCTGATGGCCAGTAGAGGGAATGAAAGTTTAAGGCATTTCGGCATTGGCTTCACTTTTCAGAACTGGAGGTTGCTGCCTAATACACATGGATGCGTTTTATTTGTGTTTCCACGATGAAACACAATTCCATTATCATGGTTTTCGTGCTGATCGAAAACAAAGAAATGGACAATTGTGTCCCAATACACAAAATCAAAAGATTGCTTTTCGTGTATTTCACAGAATGCCAGGAGACTGGGTTGGATGCATGTGGGTTATTAGATGCATGGCAAATACTTACATTTTTCCTCAAATATGACATGCTACTTATGCTACAGCAGCAAATGAAGTTAGAAGAAGCAGCAGCGTTATCAGAGGTCGTACGACCAGCAGTCATGGATAGTGGTGGTGGTAACAGCATTGTGTAAAGTCATGCAGCCACAAAATAAAAGTTGAACAGACAAATCTTTGGCTTCACAGCGATTCGATTCGATTAACGATACAGTAGTTGGCGATTCGATTCAAGGACAATTTTTTTTGTGTAACGATTCGCTTCGATTCTGTAAACCACGATTCGATTCAGTAATTTGTAACCAAAATCCATGAAATAAACTGCAAATGCAATAATGCAAGGGAGACTATCTGTATTCTTCTGAAAGGTGAAAAAATAACATATTTATTCTATAAAAAAGTAAACCTGCATAATATTTTATGCTGAATACAAAAATGTAATTAAACATTGCTCAGTTATTTTGAACATTATTCAATAGACTACATGCTGCCAGGGGAGAGAGTGTCTTAAACGTATTAAAACATTAATCATAAGTAAGAATCACGATTAATCCGATTAAATGCATTTATATCGATTATTGGTGAAGCCAAAATGATTCATTCTATTTATTTATTTTAGCAGATCGATTTAGTAGAATCTATTGGACTGCCAATCGATTCATCGATTAATCGAATGAATCGTTACACCTCTAGTACTTTTACCATTTACATCTCCTGTGAAAACTTGTATGTATTGTGTATCTGCTTATTCCTATTCAGAGTCAAAGGAGTGTTTGTATGCGAGTACTTTCTATATTTTTTCTCATCGTGAACAATTCCCCTGAAATGACCAACAATGTGTTTGTCCGTCGTTCTGTACTTTCTCTCCTCTCAGCTGCCCATTACTGCCATGAGTACTAACAACTGGGCCACTGTATTTGTTCTCAAATGGTACTCAAACAGGAGGAGAGAGGAGGCCTACAGAACACCACATGTTACAAATAGAGTTAAGGGAAAAAAACCCGACCTCTTCAGATCCAACCTGATAGTTTACATGTTGAGCTTTCCCTCCCTGTGTTACATCCTGACTAAACATCCTGTTTGATATATCAAATTACAGAAGCAGTACATTCCTCAATGTGGCATTTTAAACATTAAGCCTTATAATCTGCTTGTGCCAATACATAGGAGCACTGACAAAATATCCATAATGCTTTAACAATAACATATTATAAAGCATTTAATAAGGACCTGTAAGGTCAAGTATTTTAATGCAATTACTCACTGTTTGTTTTGTTGCTGTTGCAAAGACCATAGTGTATTATAACTCCCACAGCTGTAATACATTATAATATTTTTTAAAGCAAACAATTATAGAAGGATTACATTTTTTTGCATCACAAAAAATGTACTTAAAAACAAACACAAGCTAGGATAATGTAAAAAATGAAATAAAATAAATAATACAAAATAAGACTAAGAATACGAAAATAATAATATAATAAAACATTAAAATATTTAAATAACAACTAAAATATCTACAAACATACAAATACACTATGATATTTGCAAATAATAAATGTGAGTGACCAGATTATAATGCATGAAAGTAAGTTTATAATGGATTATATGGGCGTCATAGAAAGTGAAAGGTCTCTAACACCTGCCCTCATTATAGTCTCCTGCACTAATCTCCATTCACCATGTAAACGCCCTACTGACTGACTGACCTACATTCAGCCTGGATGCAAATACATTTGAATGGCAGTTGACGTGACAGTATTTACATGACAAATACTGGCTCCGGACTATCCTGCCTAAGCAAATTAGCCAGAGAAAAAATGGAGGGGAAGTTGTGAGAGTACAGTGGATCATAAATCACGATGCTGGTTATCTCTCAGACAGAGCAGAGTGTAAACACAGCGCTCCCTGCTCAGGTGAAGGAGCCAGTTTATGGGTATGAAAGCAGAAATGTCAGTCTTCTGCCGGGAATGTAAACGGTTTACAGTCTCGCCGCAGAAACGTCTTTGCAAGCGATTATATAGTGTCACGTAATGTTTGGGATTTTTACTTGAAGTCTCATTTATAATATCTGGGGAAAGTCGACTGTAAAACACGCTATGGCTCAAGACTTTTACACCTTGCAGCAGCTGTCTTAATCTACACTTAATTTGGTGTCCAACTTTTAAACAGCCACCACATGTAAATATGCTGTTGAAGTCTTTGTTTTTTGTTCCCACTGAGTTTCATTTACTTGCTCATTTGAATATTTCTCAAATTTAAAACAGAGCTTGTAACATGTCCACAATAGTCAAATAAAGTGAAATACTATATATGCAAAAGAAACATGCATTCATAAGGCCTGCTAACCTGAACCCTCTTGGCGGGAAAAACATTATCAGACAAAATCAAGTTCTTTGAACAACAGGTGAGCTTTTGGTAAATTTGCGTCTCCCCTTAACTCGATGAGTTATAACCATTTGGTTTCAATTAGATCCCCCTGTTGGTCCGTCCTGGTAACAGTTTCCACGGCAGCACCCTGGCTGAGAGCTAATTGGCTGTACATTTCATCAGGCACCCTGCTATTGGCTGATGTGATTAACCGCAGTCCCCCCCGTCCTCCATGTGTGGTGTCAAATACTCCACAGAGTCATACCACAGAGGTGACGCAAGAAACGTGATATCCACATTCACATTGTTTGTTTGAGGTATTCAACCGACAACCAGTTTTACATGATTCCAGCTGTGTGATGGCTGGTACTGATATTTTGGCCTTAACAACGTTCAGTGTGTAGCATTTAGGGGGATCCATTGGCAGAAATAAAATACAATATTAATAACCATGTTTTCTGTAGTATAAAATCACTTGTTATGGTTGTGTTTTTGCCTTAGAATCAGCCGTTTATTTCTAGATTGATTCAGATCCAGTAAGGTTGCTGCTTGAGGTGTCGCACTGACACTTGTGTTCGGCAAATCCACCCCCCAGTCAAATATGGTCACTGGTTCACTGCTTGCAAAAAAATTTACAACGATGACGGCCAAAATCCAAGATGGAGCCGGTCATGCTCCACAAACCAATGGGTGATGTCACCATTTAGAATAACAATTAGGCATAATAAGAAAGCATGTGTATCAAGGCAACTGTCCAATGACCCCAAATTTTCATTTCACATTCTTGTGAAAATTTTGTTTTTTTCGCTACACTGCTTCTGTGGTACAATCGCACTTACTTCAAACAGACACTGTGCCAGAAGTAGCATGTTTGGTAACACTATGATCCTTTGGAACATACAGAGCATATAGGAGTGAATGATGCCAAAGGAGTTGTAAAATCCATAAAACACAATATTCCACCGTAAAAATTCATAATTGGGTGAGTTCAATTTAGAGTAGACTACTAACTTTTACTCAAAACATCTATATGTATTCAGTCTCTTGGTTATTTGTTGAACGTAACATATATGAAGTCAAAAAGTAAAGTGAAACTCAATATATAATTCTTTATGAATTGAGTATCACTTGACACCATATAAGTTATGTTCAGCAGATAAGAACTGACCTACAGTAAAGGGCTCTAGGAGATCTAGCAGTAAGTGAAGCTAGAGAGATGTTGTGTTTACAGAAAGTCGTCAGTCAGTGCTGATGGTGGAACTGTAGAACACAGGGAGGCATGCAGGCAGTCGGACCTGTCCAAAAAAATAAGATCACTCAGAGACAGAGCCAGATAAATGAGTTGAGAGGGAAATGAAGACCAAATGGAGAAAAAAACCTGGAGGATCAGAGCCAAAAACCCTCTGCAACCTGCCTGACTGACGGCAGGAAATGTATAGAGTGGGGTGAGGAGGTTGACATGGAGCTATCACTGAGTTGCGGTGTCACCAAAACAAATTCCTGCATTAGTTCAGCATTGGTTCAGTATTCAATCATTTAGTGTTTTTATGCATTAGACTTGAAGTAAGGAATCAAGTTTGTGAAAGTCAGCTTGTTGACAGATCACTGCCCATATCTCTGATTTATTTTTTTAGCAAATAAAAGGAAATTCAAATTCAAGTTTAATAATCACATTTAAAAACCTGAGTTGGGCCAATTTCTGGTTTCACTGGTCCGGTTTGGTGAACTGAGCTAAACCGGTTTGATTTATGCAAACGTTATTTATAAATGGTGCAATTTCAGCATATTTTTGACTCTTCTTTCCGTGATTACGGCGGAATCTTCTGTGTAAAAAAGCCTAATGTTTCACTCGGGAGATGCTGCTGCGGCAAGTGCGTCGCCTAGTGGTAAAGGTTGGTATACCTGTTGGTTTGAAAATTTTGAAACCGACCCAAGCCTAAATGATGGAGCCTCATTTAAAAAGTGCAACCTCCTGGTCTGAAAAGTGAAGCCAATACGTAGAAGCGGTTTACGCCTGTGTTCTTTCAAATGACCAACAGGGAGTGACTCTGGTTGGCTACAACAGAGTTGTCCGGTCGGGGTCTTGTCCGTGTTTTCATCTTACAACTGTAATCCTTTCACAGTATGTTTCATTTTGGTATCTAAAAATGTATAATTCAGCATTCAGTTGTACTCCACCCTCTAGTGTCACTTCTGGTTGCATAAAACCAACATGCTGCCAAAAACACCAAAATGCTCAACTCAAGGCTTCAAAACTATAGTCCACAAACAAATAACAGACATCACCATGACTACGTCCTCTTCACATATAAAGACATTGGTAGAAACAAATAATCTTCTCAGTGGTGGCCATGTCTGTGGAACAGTTAATGGTGTTATTATGTTAACCTTGCAATAACAGTGTTTTGAAAACCCACTAAAAAAGACTCCTTTCCCATTGCCACTAGATGGGTTTGCCCTTCTTTTTTTTCCTGGTGTGTCGCATTAGCATCTTGGTAGAGAGGTAAAATTACTTTTGTGTGACTGGAGTCTGGTGGCTCCAACACATATCACATAGCATTGCGTCGGAAAAGCGCCAGCAATGATCATGTCCACCTGGGTGTTATGTTTATATCACTGCTGATCGGAGCTGGAGCCGATACATTCCTGACAGCTGCAGAGTCATTTGTCCCGGTAATAAATGCTGATTGTAACCTTTCCCATTGAAGTCAAACGCCAGATGTTAGTGGGTTTCTACAGCGACCTGCAGGTCCAACACACAGCCTAATGATCATAGCTGTAAAACTGTAAAACTCACAGATCTTGCAACCAAAATGTAACGATCTGAACCAAAAACCATATGTCCACGAGATTCCAGACAAATCTGTTTTTATGTTAGCAACATCATTTAACAAATAACAGATGGGTGATTAGCCTCTCCCAAATTTGACCGTAATTAGCAAACCAAAAATGTTAAAAATGGTGGTAGACAATTAACATAAAACCACACACATTTTACCAATGTAGTCATTTCTGCACACATTTTATTTCAAATAAATTTCAAACAAAATGAACATCTAAATGAAACCAAAGGAACAGTATCTAACTTGTCTAATTCTTCTCTCACAGGAAGTGATGGATACACAGCGGAAAGGAAATGACATCAGGAGGGTTTTTGGTGAAGCGTGAAGCTCTGTTGGCTGGGAGGCCATTTCCCCACATCTGACAGCAATCAGGGCTCGGAGCTGGACGGCAGCTTTGGCTAAAATCTCTGAAATGTAAATGTACCTCACACACGTTCTGCTTTCAATAAGGAGTAAAGTGGGTTTGTGTTTCAGTGTGTCTATAGGAATGTGTGTGTTGTTGTTAATGTACAGGTCTACTGACTGCAGTGACATGCAATCTCACTGAATGACTGCTGAAGTTAAAGAAAATTTGGATGTGAATTTTGGGCAAAACCTGAGCAGGATTTTACAACATCAAACAATGTATCACTGTTATCTGCCTGGAAATCCACGCTGGGCATTTTGACAAAAGAAAAGGACTGACGGATGGTCGTGTATGTTAGACTTCTCGGTTGAGTCGGAAGTCTATGAAAGTGGAGCAGCTGCTGCCTGTCTCAGTGTGTCAGTGGGCCGCCAGCAGACACTGTGACTTATTCAAACAAGCCCAGCGAGTCACAAGACCGATTCTGCTCTCGGCTGACACTGACCGAGTTGGCAAAGTTTCTGATCACAGCTGGAAAGTCGAAGAACACTGTGTTGGTGTGATCGTGTAGTTTGTCCGACAAGACCTCATGTGTCCCTTAACAACTGTCCCACAATTACTCATATCACACCTCTTTAGTTACTCTTTGGTATAAAGGCCTCAGTATGGAGGCTGCATGTTTAAAGCAGGACTATAGTCAGTCTGAACACAGCTTTTGCATGGACTGCACCAACAGGGATTCATTTTATCTGAGTTTAGTTCAATCAGAGTTTACAGGGCCTGAGCACGGTCACCTCTTCTTCCTATATGTCATCACGTTGTAATACCGCTTACACCACGAGTCTGAAGCATGCCCAAGTCCGACCCAGAATCCATCTGTGTCTTCACAGTCATCAACAGTATTTTCAGTTGTTTTGATTGCGGGAGGAGATCTGAGTTGTTTGTGCATGAGCACCTGTACCGTGCCGCAGCACACATATTCCAACCGTGCCAGGGCCAAGGAAGTGTACTGTGTTTGAGCATGGTACGGAGCACTCAAACTAGACGAACAAACCGGATTTTGGGGGTTAAACATGTTTGTGCATGGTACGGAATGCCTATTTAGAGTTTAATCAATAAAATGCATTCTTACTGTCTGAGTCTGACCATTAACTTTCTTCCAGGATCTTGATTATTTTGCTCAAACCATTTTAAAAGATAAACTTCCTCAAACAGCGAAAGGAGTGAGGCCGAGGACTAGTGAGCATCAGAGCCACTATCCAGGATGAAACAGAGGTACATCAGGAAGATGGCCCCAACTGATGACCTTCTAAGTGAATATCTCAGACAACAGAAACTTGATGATGAGGAGGTGGAAGAGGGGGGACCATCATGCAAGGTTAAGCCCCTGCACGGCATGTACCGTGACAAATAGAAGAAGTAGCTGATATGGAGAAACCATACCAGTGGCTACAAAAGTGCAGAGTGGCACTAATCATGGCGGCACAAGATTAGGCACTGAGCACAAGGTCAGGTGCAGGCCGGGGTCTACTACACCAGACATGAGCCCAGGTGCAGGACAGGGTCTACCCCACCAGACAGGAACCCAGGTGCAATCTGGGGTCTACCCCACCAGACAGGACCCCAGGTGCAGGCCAGGGTCCACCACACCAGACAGGACCCCAGGTACAAGCCTGGGTCCACCCAACCAGACAGAACTCCAGGTGCAGGCCAGGGTCTAACTCACCAGACAGGACATCAGGTGCAGGCCGGGGTCTACCACACCAGGCAAGAGCCCAGGTGCAAGCTGGCATTTACCACCCCAGACAGGAGCCCAGTAGCAGGCCGGGGTCTACTTTACCAGACAGGACCCCAGGTGCAGGCGGTGCAAAGATGCCCCTGAGACAGTCCAGAACATAACTGCAGGGTGGAAGATGCAGGAAGGTAAGATGTACATGAAACACCACAACCAAGTGTACAGGAACATCTGTGGGCTAGAAGTCCCCAGGTCAAAATGGAAGACACCTCCAAAGCTGGTTGAGAATGACCAAGCTAAGATTATGTAGGACTTCCAGATCAAGACTGATAAACTGGTGATGGCTTACCAAAGGGACATGGTGGTGGTGGACGAACAACAGGAGACAGCATCATCAGGAAGAAGGAACATGAGAAACTGGACAAATACGAAGAAAGAGGAGCTAGAAAAGATGTGGAGAGATGTGGAGGCGTCAGTGTTCGGGGCTATAAACCACGAACTGGGACAGTAGCTACAGGATCAACATCAGAGATCTCTGTCCAGAAGAGCACAGTCCTAAGAACAGCTAAGATACCAAAGAACCATCAGGCTCCCAGGCCTCTGGTAGAGGACCCGAGCTTGAAGGAGGAAACACAAGACCGCCCATGGGGCGAGTGGGGAATTAAAAAAAATATATAGGTATGTATGTATGAGTGTGTGTGTATAGACATGAGGGGGAGTTGAGAGGAAAATATTGATGGGGGGCAGAAGAAAGATGAACAGTGTGTGTTAGAAAAATGAGAGAATGTCTGTATGAGAGAGGGACAGTATCGGGGTACAGAGCATGTCAGAGATTCCTGAGCGAGACTGTGTGTGTGTGTGTGTGTGTGTGTGTGTGTGTGTGTGTGTGTGTGTGTGTGTGTGCAGCTGTTGTGATTGTAACCAGCTGTGCTGTCGACTGGTGGCCTCACTCGTCTCCCCTGCAGATTCCATTGGAATGCTAATGCTAAAGCAAAGCAGCAGTGAGGCTAGCTAGCTTCACAGTCTAGCTAAAAGTAAAATATCTTCCCAGCAGATCAACCAGAATTTGATTTGATTAGCGTTGAAATGATAAGCACCGGGCCTTCTCTGTATGGTGCCAAAGTCTTTGATTGATTGATGGATGTCATGATATCACTGGATGAAATCGGTTGGTGTTTTGTTTTGCAGGCAGGGGTGGTCCGGGTGGTGGATGGTCTTCATCCCAAGAGACTGCTGTACATGGCCCATGTATACCAAGTTACCTAAACATAACCAAGTAGTTTTGTTGGATTTTTTAAAATGTTTTTTTTAGTTTTGCTTCGTACGCTAACTATGCGTTTCAAACTGCGACTGTTCGGTCCGGGTTCTCTGGAAATGTAATGAGTCCTGGGAACAGAATGTTGTAGGAGACAGGGTTGTGTCCAAAATTATATCTTAAACAACGTATGCCTTTTCACAAGTTACCTTTACCCTTCATTCTACAAAACATACGCTGAAACGTCCTATCTCGTCCTTCATCTCCATACTTGTAGATGCTGGAAGGTACCAGGAGAAGTCAACTAACTGCCTTAAGTAATAAAGAAAATGAGACATATAAAATGGTTCTCCAACCAGACATAACGCCCTGTAAACAGACTCGCCTGACTAAACCTTCAGCACTTAACGGTAATTCTAATCGTAAAATAAGCTACAACTTATTTGATCACAGACATTTTGATCAGCTTACAACAAAGGCAGCAAGAACCCAAACCCTGTGTTGTGTCCTGAGACCACGTCATCTTTTAAACACACTTCAACATGAGAGCTGATCAGAGAGAAAGAAGGGATTTTGATTGGTGGTTAAACTCATTAATTCTCTCAGAAGTCAGCAGGGGTGCATTCAGGAATTTTTGGGGGGCCCCTGACAGGTTATGACACCGGGCCCCTCGCTCTGATGCATTTCATTTCATGCATTAGCCCGTCCGTCACCTCACCTTTCTCTGCCCTTTTATTCCCCGCAGGGACTTTTCTGGGAACCCGAGAACCATTTTAGGAGGTCTGGAGCTTTACCTGTGGTTCGCCCACAGAGTTCCTGTGACGGAGAAATATAAACTCCATACGTACTCCATACCTCCCACACACCTTCTTGTAACGAGCAAATGGTATGCACAGATTTCTCTTTTTATGAATCACACAACCAAACTGTCCTAAAAAAACTTGCCTATGTCCCTTGGATATATTTAAAAGGTAGGTGGACAGGAGGCTACGACCCCCCTGGACGAAATGCGCAAGAAATCACAAAGGGGTTTCCATTTTCCTCAGTCAGTAACATTGTAATGAAAGATGTGACTTTGAAGCATTATAAGCCTGTCTGCTTTCCATAGCTGTACTAAACTAATCGGGAAGTCCTCAAGAGCTGAAACAACTGCAATTGGTTACTTACCTGAGACCAGTTGAGCCACCATTTGAAATATAACCTGTATCAAAGACTGTTGATGGCTGTCTGGCTTGAAGCCCTTTCCCTTCGGGTCCCTTCCATTCGGGCCTTTCCCTTCCCTTCCACCCACTTCACCAAAACCTCCCATCTAATTTTCCCTTTTTGCAGCTTCTGGAGCAAAGGCAGAAAAAAAGCCCAGTCAGAGTGGAGATCAGGCGGCTGTGATGAATTGATTGGATAATTTCAACCATACGGGAGCATTCAGATGTGATTAAAGTAACGAGATGGCATTTGTCAAAGGTTACTGTGGATAATGCGTGCAGAGAGCACAAGGATGCCTTTGTCGCCAGCTTGTTTTGCTGGAGAAATCGCAGGGTCAGGTTTGTTCATTAGCCCAAAACGAGACAGTAATGGTTGAGAGCCATTTGTCCTATTATGTTCCTTTGTTACTGTAGACTTTCGTAGGTTGCTTTGCTTTGACTGGGGTCAGCGGAAACAGAGCAGCTTTGTTTGCATATCGGCTCACGCCGTGAAGCAGGACAGCGTGGAATATATTACTTTGCTAGCACAGACTCGGAACATTACTGCCACTGCTATTGCTGCTGCTAATACGTTGCATCATTGAGTTGTGATACACACAACAAACACCCCCAAAGAAAGCAGAACCTAACCAAACATTTAGCAAATCAGAAAACATGGACAAAATACATAATAATCTGGAGGATTTGTTGTGATCTTCTGCCATTTAGTCCAATTGCTTCCTGAACCATCATCCTAACAACATATTTTACAAGGAATACAGACTGGGGCTCCTGGATGTTGAGAAATAACTGAGAAACAACCATCGTCTTTTTTTTGGAACCAGAGGAGTCACCCCCTGATGGCCAGAAGAGAGAATGCAGACACTTCATCGTTGGCTGTGGAGCAAAAGTTAAATTTATCATATGGACAAACAGAGCGCAACTACAGCAGAGGGAACAAATATGACCATATGATCCCATATAGCAGAGAGATAAACAGCATTTTCAGATTCACTGTGGTTTTGCTCCAATGCTAACATGCTCTTAACTGTCCACTCTCACAGCTTGGACAACGTGGCCGCTATCAGATTGGAGCCAGAACCCTCTGGCTCCTGCCAAAACTCCCAGCGAGGCCACCAGCAGCAGCCTCTAAAACGAGCGTCAAAGGGAACAAACCCAGACTCGAATCATCCTCCCTCTCACTTGGCAATCTGTCACTCTTGGCTGCCAAACAAGGAGCTCCGCTAAGTGCTGTCCAGGTTTAACAAGCTGGAACCAAAAAGGGCTGAAAATCTTTCTACGGTGTTCAGGTTTTATCACATCTGTGCTTTTCATCACCTGGTCAACACTGTTGTCTTGGAAACAAGCCGTGTTTCAAGGATACTTTAAACCTCCCAAAAAAACACGGTGGAGCGATGAAAGCTCATTCACATTTTTTATTTGTTCTCTCTGATTAGAATCAATTTACTTCACGAGAACAGAACTAAGCTGAAGTTGTTATATTTGCAGTCACCGTACAATAATCATCAACCCTTTCTGCACCTACGTCCCTTCACACACCTGGAAACATTTCACAAATCAACCACCTGCACAAATATTCAGTTTCTTCTGTGTTATTAAAGCCAATTCTTTAAGAAATATGCATTTGCTTGGAAAAATAGGGAAACCAGCACAAAATGATCCAAGCAAAACAATTCATTATTAAATGTTATATTAAATAATATGCAGTGACTATAGAATACATTATGAATATCAGCTAAATGTGACATAAACTTTAGTATTTCTGAGGTGGCAACAAGTTTTTTTTGAGAGAAACGCTACACCCCATGTTGCAAAGAATAGCAGCATCTAAAATGACTATTGGAATAGTTCCTGGCTTAACCACAAGAGCTCAACATAGAGACCTGACGCAGCAGAAAGAAGCTGACTTTTATTTCATTTTTATGTGGACAGACAAACTATTGCTTTTTTTAGTATGTTTTACTCGGGGAGAGAGGAGCATTGGAGAAGCTTAAAACCCACTTGAAAGTGGCAAAAGCTAGGCCTGAAAGCTCATCTTTTAACAGGACTTGCAGACAGAAAATTATCTAATTTTGATTTTTTTTTAAATATTCTCCTTAGCGGGCTGCACGGTGGTGTAGTGGGTAGCTCTGTCGCCTCACAGCGAGAGGGTCCTGGGTTCAATTCCCAGGTCGGGTATGGGTTATATTCAGTTTGCATGTTCTCCCCGTGTAAGCGTGGGTTCTCTCCGGGTTCTCCGGCTTCCTCCCACAGTCCAAAGACATGCAGGATGGGGATAGGTTCATTGATGACTCTAAATTGCCCGTAGGTGAGAGTGAATGGTTGTCTGTCTCTACATGTCAGCCCTGTGATAGACTGGCGTCCTGTCCAGGGTGTACCCTGCCTTCGCCCAATGACAGCTGGGATCGGCTCCAGCCCCCCCACGACCCTGAATACAGGATAAGCGGTAGACGATGGATGGATGGAATCTCCTTAGTGTTTCTAAAAATGACATGAATGTCAGATGGGTTTAGATTTAAAAAAACCTGCTGTCTGTACATGTGTCTCCTGTACGTTACTCAACACAGTAACACATACCAATCCCGTTCACACGTGTGTTTCACACAGCGAACCTCAAGTCAAACCTTCCCTTTAATAAATCCGAGACAGAAAGGGAAACCTTTTTTCAACACAGTGAACATCATCAACAACGACGTGCAGCTTTGTGACCGAGCCATCACCTTCTCTTATCTGCCTGCGTCTCGACGGTTATCTCTGCCGTTGTGTAATGACGGAGCAACTTTATCGTTCATTGGAGATTCCTGCGTAGAAGGAGGCAGTGAACCTTGACAGCATGAACGCTGATACTGCAGATAGAGGCCAGTTTGTTTTGGGGTTTTGGTTTCTTCATACCCACATTTCCCCCTCACAAGCTGAGGAGGCTGTTTTCTCGCCATTTTTCAGCTTTCTTTTCATCTCGACCACAAGGATTTGTTGCACAATCAGATGTGTTGTGGTTGATTGATCTGGCTGAGTTTGACATTCAAGTAAAGTGAATGACATTGCTTTTAATAGTGGAAGATGAGCTAATAAGCTGCGAGTAGTTTTGTATTTTTTCAAAAAAAAAAAATGTTTTTCAATAAATCAAATTTTTATTTGTGATTTTCTCTGGCTCTCTGTAAAAAAAAAGTAATCGCTAATTTTGAACATTTTAAATTTAGATAAAAAATCTGCATCATAATTTTCATCAATATCTATACACCTCATATATACTGTATCTTTACATCTAGATGCTTTGATCTGTTTTAGGCATTTGGTACTGGCTTTGTCTAGACGTGGATACTGGATCTTACCATTTTTATCTTATTATTATCTATTTTCTTTAGTCTAGTAAATGTAAATAAAATGAACATTATTTTTTCCCACTATGAGCTGTGGCTCATTATCTTTCTCTTTCCAAATCAGCTAAATTACAATTACTCTCGTGCTGCACATGGGGCCACCAAGTGTTCCGCAGGTTCAACCAGAACCAGAGGACAGAATCAAACATTTTGGGCCAAAAGGTGAAAGTCAGCCTCTTTAAAAACAATTCAATGTTCAAGTGTCACTGTTGAAGAATCAGAGTGTGGCTTCGCTTGTAGGGAACTTACATAGATGTGTCTCTGCTGGTAGCGCAGGAAGAGGTTGTGCATGATGGCGCCATCGTGAAGGTCCTCGAGAGCCGACATGTCCTCCACCCCTCTGATGCTGCTGTGGTGCATGGGCTGCACCTTCTGTCTGGTGAGTGCATTCTGCTTGTAGGTGTACACCTGGATCACAAAATAGAAACACGTGGAGTCAGTTGTCTTAAAAAACTACAGAAATGCGTAAAAACTGATAAGAGCACATGATGACAAAGAGAGGATGAAATGGTTCTTTACAGGCGACATTATTTTTTGAGTTGCTTTACTTAAAGGGGATCTGTCGGGAAAAACTCACTGCTTCAGTGCTAGTTTACATACGTTTGCCGACAAACCACAGACTGTATATAAGAAGTGGACGTGGTCATTATGACATCACCCACTGGTATTTGGATTATGGTTTGGAAGCCTCTAGTTTGGCATTTTGGCCATCGCCATCTTGGATTTTTTGCAACAGCAGCAACCTTACTGGATCTAGATCCATCTGGATTCTGGTGTGGAGCTGATAACACAGTTAGCTTCTTATACAATGTCAACTTTAAAGCTAAGTGTTAAAGTCATCTTGCCACTGATAGGGTGTGGTACTTTGAATGAGGAAACATGTCAAACATTGACTCAATAAATACATCCATCTATTAAAACTGCATAGACACCCAGGATCTTTATATGTTGGTATTTTGCTATTTGGTATTTTTTGAATCTTGCAATTGAGACCATAAACTCATGCACACAATGTTTTGAGGTCAAGTTAGAAGTAGGGTCATTTTTTCATTTATTCCATGCAGATCTAATTGGATCCAGACTTCCGATCAGACTTCTTTTTGCAACCAGATGAGTCGCCCCCTGATGGACAGTTGAAAGGATGCAGGTTTAAGACACATACGATTGTGTCTACGGTTGAGCCTGCTCCCAACAAGCCAATCACATTTAGCTCTTTAGTGTGTGTGTGTGTGTGTGTGTGTGTGTGTGTTTTGCATTAAAGTATATTAATGTATTCCAATAGAAACCTAGAATACAAGTATGAAAAATGAGCAAAACATGTATCCTTTACAATCAACTTTGACCTTACTTTTTTGTCCAATAACAAAATCCCAGTTTTCCCCAGTTCACGGGTGACACATTTCTCAAAGGAAAACATTCAGTTCTGTTTCCTCACATGTTTTGGTGAGACTTCCTCTTTAAATCTGGTCCATGTATTCACTCCATGCTGTCTGTTCTCCACCAGAAATTTGTTCATGATCGAGTCAGCTGGTCCACAACAGATAAAGGCAGGGTTTCATAAATGTGAGAAAAAAAAATGCCACTACCAGATTAGGCAGATCGACCCCAGTCACTTCACTGACCCTCTTATCTGGGATGAACTATGAGTACAGATCACAAACGGTGCAACCGTTTGCAAAACATATTTCTGTGTTGCAGTAATAATGATGCATGATAGAAAACAGCTGGGAAAAGAACCCGAACCAAGGCAGAAAACATTATGCAAAAGGAAGTAGGGCTTTCTATGTTGATGTTTTTCTTAAAAATGACCAGATACATTGAATATTAAAAATAATTAGAACCAGATCATACTGATTTTGCAAGCAGATCAGAAGCCTGAGGAGAAGTTCCGGCTTCCTCAGAGAAGGAGGAGGAGGAGGAGGCCGTGATTTACTGCCAGGTGTGAAACTTTGGCAGGAATCGTAAAGTCAGGTACCTGATCCGTTGACGCTAACAGCTTCTCTCTGTTGGTCAAACAGTTTAACCGTATGATTTACAGCAGCACACGTCCTGACTGACAGATGTTATCTAATGTTACTGGAGGTGTGGGAAGCGTGGCGGTCAGAGAGACACTCTGTTAAACATGCAAGCCAGGGACCATAGCTCAATATTAGGGGTACATATTTTCAAAAAAGGGTCAAAATTCCCATCGGTGAAAATAAATCAGTGGTTTAAATGTAAAACCGAGCGACGGAAGGAGGAGGTGAGATAAAGCAGAAGAGGAACCCAAATCTTCAATATAAAGCAAGCAGTATCACAGCATCCTCAAACTGACTAAAGAAAACACGTATCAGCAGTAATATGCTCTGTCATAAGAAAAATGCCTGTTAAACTGCTTTAGATCACATCTTCCGGTCATATTGTGACCATTTATTCACATCTTTATATCTAAATCCAATTTCCTTTTCTTCCTGGAAAACCAAATATGATGCATGGAAACATCAGCCAGTCCCAACCAATTTCAACCAATAATATCTTGACATCAATCCATCAATCAATCTAGAGCTATAGAGAAGGTCACATCAAATTCACTATCTTTTCATATGACATCTTATAAAAGGTAATTTTGTTATCTTTTTTGCGTTTTTTTTTTTTTTTTACGAATTTTCAGCGACGAGTCCACCTGAATCAGGTCAAACAAGGAGATCGCGATCCCAGTGAAACTATTCAAGACATCTACTATATATTCTAGTAATAATAATAGTGTAGTCTTAATAATAGTATAATCTTCAGACAAACGTATGGGGAGTAAGAAGTACAACGTTCCCACTGAAATAGGTTGTAGGAAAGTACACGTCTGAACACAGTAAGTAAAAGTGAAAGTACCATTCTTGTTGAGTCATGATTCATGTCACCTTCAACCGACGTGACATGCGGCAGGCTGAGGGGGACATGACCCAAACCGAGTCAGGAGCTGGATGAGCGTTTCAGCAGACGGCTGCTTATCATGTGTGTCTGAGGACAAGGCTGAACATGTGTGTCCCACAATGACGAGTCACAACCAGCGATAACGGATTCAAAGAGCACTCCGACCTTGAATGCATGTTACGTCTCCAGTAATTGTTTAGCATGTTTTAGCCTTCAAGCTTCTGTCCAGACTGAGGTTACAAGTAGGAGGTCAAAACATTTAACACAAGTCTCAACTTTAACATCAAGAGTTTATCTTCAGAAACGTTACAAAAGCGTCCTCAATCAGCTGGAGACATGAACAGTGCTGTTAGGGGTTTTCTGATATTTATTATTCAGTGGCCAGATTCCACATTAATCAAGCCCTCCCGATTTTAGTACTATATAATAAATTATAATATTAGATTATTAGATTATTAGATCTTATTAGATTAGTTCTACAGATACAGGTGGCTTTGGAAAAAGTTATCTAAAAGTTATTATTACTTTTTTATGCTATTAGCTTTATTACATTTCCACATCCATATGGACTCTTATTAGTAGTTAAAGGGTATTTTTCAACTCTGCCCCTATTTTCCCATGTTTTTGTGGGTGACTTTTTCATGAACTGCTGAGACTCAAGATACAGAAACAATGAGGGGAACACAGGATGGTCTCTTAGTAACACCAGCTCAACATTAGACAACTATTTGAGACCACGGGGCAGTCCGGTCCTGAAAGGGAGGTTAATTAAGACAAGACCTCAGATTATCAGCACTCAGCATGGGGGGTCAGCTGCCTGCAGGAGAACGCATAGAAATCACTTATCGGGGAGGGTCAAAATAATGATCTGTTACTGTGGCATCACAGCGGTTCAACAGAAGGAGATGACATCGCACAGCTGATGGATGAAACACAGAAGACGTCCTCTCTGTCCGTCTCTGTTCAGGACACCTTGGCATTAGCTGTTATTTACATCCTGTAGTTCTTCTGTAGATGTTTTTACACCGTCAGACTACAACCACGTCAGCTTCTGTGTGGAAAAAGGAGCGCAGCCAAACCTGGTGCTGCCTCAGCCTTTTCCACAAACAGCAACACCACAAGGAAGATTCAGTAAGGCACACGAACACACATTTGTGAGTCCAGAGTGACATTCAACTCATCAAATCAACTCAAAATCATCCAGTGTTACACAGTAAAAAGGAAAGATGACAGATTTTTTTACCTCGTCAAGCAGTCATTGTCAAGATTCTTTCATCTTTTCTTCCAATTACCACCTGACAATCAGCTGTCATTTTCTAAAGTGCGGCACATAAAGAAGCTGTCTCTACTAAGATCTTAAGGGAATAAAGCGAACCTCACATGAAGGAAGATTTCAAACTGCTCGTCCACTACATCATCTTTATTATAAATTCATAATGTGCTTCAGCAGAAGGACTTTCCATCGAGATTTCAGTTTAAAACGATGCCTTTGTGTAGGCCAATAAAACAACATTTGATACCAGAGTTCAATATATTTAAAAATGTAACAGATATGGTATTTTCATGTTTAATGATTAGACCATCTCATTTCAGTCATCAATCATCATGTATGCAAACCACGGATTCATTGATGTGGTATATAGAGCCAGCCTTATTGACAGTTGTGCATGTGCATATATGTATATATATATATACACACACATTATAATAACATAACGTTTGATTTTACACTGTTACATTACTTTGCCCCGTTATTAATGAAACAAACGTAGGACTTTCACCCAGGAGACTGCTGTCCGTGTCCAATGTGAAATCCAAAGTAAACATTGAATTTATAGAGTGGCTAGACTGCCCCTTCCGGTGTTCCCCATAGGCCCTTATTTCAGACAAATATGTACGGTAGTCAACAACAGCGAGAGGCAAATATTTCCACTTGAATTGTACAATGAATTATACGTATGATGTTTGTCAGTTTCTGAGATCAAGTCCAGACCTGTTGTTAGTGTGAGTAATGTTACATCCTGGTACCGAACACACAGCTAGACCTATGTTATAGTAACGTTACATCCTGGTACCCAACACACAGAGAGACCTGTTGTTATAGTAACGTTACATCCTGGTACCTAACACACAGAGAGACCTGTTGTTATAGTAATGTTACATCCTGGTACCCAACACACAGAGAGACCTGTTGTTATAGTAACGTTACATCCTGGTACCCAACACACAGAGAGACCTGTTGTTATAGTAACGTAACATCCTGGTACCAAACACACAGGTACAGTTTCAGAGAGAGACGCCACATACCACAATGTTGGCTGCGTCATCTTTCTAATTATCCGTTTTCACAGTCTTATACTTAATGTTACATTTGTACATTTGTACATGGAAATGGATAGCTAGCTAGCAAGCCAAGCTAACGGCTGTGTTGGTAACGTACATTGTGTGAGATGAGAGATGTAGTTCACCGAGCGGTTTCACACAAAACTTAATGAGACTACTACAAACAGAGAAAGTTATTTGTCTCTTGCCATTGACGATCATACATATTAATAAGGTCAATGATGGTCCACCAGAAGGGGCGGAGCATAGCATCTCTATGCTTGTTATGCACAGTTAGAAAGTCAGCTATGGGCGGTTGTTATTTATATACGCTAGTGAAGTTGTGTTGTGTTGATATGTTATTGTTTTAACATAAACCACAATGTTTTTTCCTAACAATAAGGAGTTTAAACAACCAATTATTTCACCACATTACCCACGAGGCATTGGGTGTTTCTGAAAGTGTGATATGAAGCTGATCCACAGACAGAAGTCAACTCAAACTCAAACCA
This sequence comes from Eutrigla gurnardus, assembly GCF_963514095.1. Lineage (NCBI taxonomy): Eukaryota > Metazoa > Chordata > Actinopteri > Perciformes > Triglidae > Eutrigla > Eutrigla gurnardus. The sequence continues at coordinate 10,668,012 of NC_139918.1, forward strand.
GGAACAAAAACAAACTAACTGACTAACGGTACGACCATAAGCTGAACATCCAAAATGTAAAACACACACACACACACACACACACACACATACATACACACACACACACACACAGCCTGAACTCTGTGGTTGTCTGAAGCTGGTCGTTGACCCGCTTTGACCACGTGGCTCGGGGTGACTATTCCGGAAGAATGCTGGTCTGTGTCTGAGGAGTCAGTCACGACTGCCCCCCCCCCCCCCCCCCACACACACACACACAAAACAGACGGACACAAACACCCCAAACTCCTCGTCAGCATCCTGCCAGGCCTCATTTCTCACATTCCAGCATCAGTGACGCTTCAGGGGGAACCGAACGTCACAGAAACGTCTTTCAGACGAATGAAACACGATCTTCGTCAGCGCTGCGTTCACAAACTGCATGTTGTGACGGGTTTATCGCTTCTCAAAATAAAAACTGAGCTGAAGTAAGTAAAACTGAAAAGAAATATTATGACTCCCTGGTCGTCATCACATTAGTGTTAAGAATACATTCATCTTGTAATTCACTGTTCCACTGACCTGGACGGGGCTTTAAGGGGACCAAAGTGTTTACATTCGCTGAGAGGTTGCCAGCTACAGGGACTTGTTGGATTAGTCAGATGTAAACATGGGTGTCATGTGCAGTCAGTCCTGACGTCCCTGACAGGACAGTTATGTAGCGACTGTAAACACACCTTCACCTCTCTCTCAGCTGCTAGAGTCTCATAACATCACCTGTTCATCTGTTCCCACTGCACTTGGAATTAGGTTCAACTGTTTTCTTCAGTCAAGTCGGAAAAAAGCTCTAAATTGATAATCTTATTCAAGAATTCATGTTCAGATACACCTAATTACTCTGAGCAAATATTTCAAAGGTTTCAGAAAAGTAATGCATCCCCGATTTTTAAATCGTCGGACCAACAAGATAAAGAAACCACAGAGAGGCTCTGCTAACAACACACACAGAGGGAGCACGACTTCATGCTTTGTTCAAGTCAACGTATTTAGAACCTTTAATGTAACAAACGAAAACCTTTGTGGGATTTGAAAGAGTAACGTGCTGGAACTTTTTGGCACAGTTCAGTAGCTAAATATGGGCAAGGAATGTCAAAGTATTCTGGTAAAAAATCAACACAGACTTGAAGTCCATTCAGAGGACATATCCACTTTTTCACAATTAAAACCATCACCTAACCTAACAACAAGAAGGATGCAAGACCACAACTTCGATGTCGAAACTTTGTAATCTCAAAACTCTACATTCTAGTTCGTGCCAAAGTGTCGCCAAAGTCAGAACGCTGTCTTCTCAAATCTTGCATGCTGGAGAATTAATTGAAAGCAAGAGGCACAAACCAGTAAAACTGACACTATCCGTCTCCCCTCTCTCTTTGTCTCATGGACAGTATTCATAGCATTACAGTCAGGACTCAGCAGAAGACAGGTTGTCCTTTGGCTTCGGTCTAATTAGGATTGTAATTGGTCCAGTTGTCTGTGTGGAGCTGAGGAGGGTTCGCGTCTCGGAAAACAAAGCCGTGGGGCCCGGACGCTAAGCCTAGCGACAGATGCTAACGGGAGTAAATCCTTGTGAAACAAAGCCATTAGACAGCATCACTGCAGAGCAGGAGGAGGCGCTGGACTGACCGCTGTAACCCTCGGATCAACAGGCTCTGTTCCTGGATCAGTCAGGATCCACTTTGTTGTTCTTGCTTACAGTGATTTCACACGAATGTTCAGGCACAGGGAGGATTTTACTAATAAGGAATTCTGAAGGCTGATACGGCTACTGTACTGGTCAATCACTCATATTTAATTTTCCAGAGAACGCCGTTATTGACCCACATCCTTAACATTTACAGCAGGCTTATATTTGCAAAATGTTGGGTTTTTCTTGGTTTAATATTCAAATGTTACTATAATGTCTTTTTATTGACACTTTTAATGACATTTTGACTCACTAGTGTCATTAACTCCCACATCAATATATTTCTTTTGAACTGGTGTTTTTGTCATGAATACTTTTACATAGCATTGCAGTGGAAAAGCAGAAATAACATTTTGGAAAAGGTCCATTTTTCTGAGCAACCGAACATGTTGTGTGGAATGAGCAGAATCTATTTAAAAAAAACAGACCAGATCTACTCCTTCTGTTCTTACCTTTCACAATAAAAATCCTTACAATATTTGCAGGTGAGTATTTAGCGTTTTCTTGTCATTTATGTGTCAAACCTCAGGTGTGTAAAGTCCTTTATACTCAACACGGTCTCAACTCATTACATGAAATAGTAAAAAGTCAAGTCAATGCTGCCTTTTAAGAGTATCTGTCTTCCATATGGTGACGCATTCCGGTGTGAAACATTCACAGTGCTTTAAATATGGTCGATTGATTTTTTTTTAGTTTTTTTGGAAAATATAGTTGAATAGGTGTCACAATATGACCTGGGATGTGATCTAAAAGGGGGACAACAGCATTTTTCATTTCAGCTCGACATTCAAAGTAATGTATTTCAATTGTAAGTATCATTTGTGCCTGCACCATGTTTTCTTTATTTTCTTCTGTCAGTTGAGATGACATTCTGCTACAAAACCACTTTGTTAAACCGTCATGTTGGTCTTAAAATAACTAGGAACAGTTAGGTTTACTTTGGGATGCGCGGTATCGAACACCAGCCTCGGTCCCGCTCGGGCTCATGGGTGAATGTCCTGTATTTGTTGGACCCCCCACCATTAGCAGTCTTTCTCCATATTAAATACTACGTCACCAACTCTGGCCGTCGCAAAGTCACATGGATGCATTTAATTCACGTGTGCGCCATAAAAAAGGATCCTAACTTAACTTTCCATTGGCTTTGTTTTCAAGCAAGACAAAAACATGGACCGTTCCTGTCTCTCTACATGAAACCAGTTGATTACATTCTGTGACTACTTCACAACCTGATGAAACTGGGTTGTTATACTAGTAAGACGAGTAGAGTTGATCTTCAGCCCATGAAAGACTTGAATGTTGTGTGCATTTCAGTTGGAAGCGTCTTAAATGGTCGCTGTGCCCGTGAAGATCTGTGGATGTGTCCATCATGTTTGAGTCTGAGTGTCGTCGGAGGGCACAGGGTTTCTCTCGTCTTGCTCGGGTTTCAGTGTTTTGGACTGTGCAGACAGTCTCCTCCTCCCAGCTGACTGCAGGACAATGCAGCAGGAGATGAATGGGGATTCAAAGAGCAGCTGCTGCTTTTGATGATGATGATGATGGCAGTGGAGGGGATACCTGTTCAACTCAGTGACAGAAAGAGTGAGGGGAGGGGAGGCGGGGCGAGGGGGAGGGAGATCTCCCTTTCTCCCCTAAAGACACAAAGTGAAGAGTTTCATTCCTTCTGTGCTGACAAACTGGCATGGAAGTCAGAGTCGTTATTAAATATTATTCAAACTGCCTTCAGCCATGGATGGAATAATGAACGGCCTAGGCAAAGGCACAGGGGCCCAAAGAGTCAGGGGCCCTTCTGGCCTTCACCTGCAATATGTCACTCAGGGACACCTACCCACACCTGAATACTCAAAGTGACCACACACAGTCATTAGACAGCTACAAAGAGACACAACATGACCACAAAGACCCAAAACAACTAGAAGCACACAAAATGTCAAATAAAGACACAAAAAATACAAGAAAGAAATACAAAACAACTACAATGAGGCACAATACAACTAAAGAGACACAAAACACATAACGACAGACAAAACCCCACAAGAAGACACAAAATGACCATATAGAGACACAAAGAGTCTAAACAACTAGAAAGAGTGCATGTGCTACTTTTGCATGTCTTTGTCCAGGGCCTCACTTAATCTGCACACATGTACCTGTCCTCTTCACAAACACACACACACACGCACACTGAAATGGGCGGGGCTTAAAGTCATGTGCTCCTCTGCTTGGTCAACACAGGCTTTCCTCACAAAGGGCAACATCTGCTCTGAAGCCGAACAGGTGAAGTCGGTCTCGAGTTACACACAACAGACGGCTGGACACGTATGCACACACACACACACACACACGCACGCACGCACGCACACACACACACACACACACACACACACACACACACACACACACACACACCTATGCATATAAATCTTTGGATGACAACACATACACACAATCCGACCAAACACAGACACACAAAGCACCACCCACACATGTATTTGCATTGTGAGTTCATGACCTTCACCGTGGTCGTGAACCTGTGATGTTTCTGTAACAAGACGGTCCTGTTCTGTAAGGCTGCTTCATCCTCCCGACACCCATTGTTGCCTGCAGTAACACATGATTCTCAGCAACTAATCTTTTCTCAAGCAGATTGAGAGTGATGGTGTCGTGCTGCCTTTATTTCCCAACTCTGAGCAGAGCAAATTAAAAGCCGCCGGTCCATCTGGGTGAACGGCAAAATGACATTTATGAACACTGAGCACATCGTCATTAGCGCTGCAGAGTTATTTACAGCAAACAGAAGAGTCGACCATGAAATAGAGACCCTGTGAGAACTGAATTAGGATTTCAATTGAAATTAGGAGAGGAAGGTGGAGATGAGAGGAAACAAGAGCGGAGAGAGGAGAGGAAGCAGGATAGGAAAGGAAACAGGAGAGGAGAGAGGAAAGGAAACAGGATAGGAAAGGAAACAGGAGAGGAGAGAGGAGAGGGAACAGGATAGGAAAAAGGAGAGCAAAAAGAGAAGAAAAAGGGAGAGAAGAGAGGAAAGGAATCAGGATAGAAAAGAGGAAAAGGGAGAGGAGGGAGGAAAGAAGAGACATTGTCCTCCCTAGAGTCTCAGCGCTCGCCTTGCTGAGAACATCCCCTGACGTATTACTTCACTTAACACAACAGCCACAACCACCAACATCCACCAGTTGACACCGTATACTGCGGCGCGGAGGGTCATTAGCTGCAGTGACCAGCAGGTCTAACAGAGTCTCTGTTAGTGAGCTGGAGCTAGATAAGAATGCCTTAATCTGCCAGTAAGTCTGCAGGACAATACGCTGGCTCAACATGACCCTAAATCCCTCAGTGCTCACATATACAGCTCTTCTGCTGGGGAGCCTCTGCTGCACGGCAGCTCTACAGGACGTCTTTGTTAAAGCTGTCAGCAGCGGAGGGCTGGTGGCGAGCAAATCCACCCCAAACAGTTCAAACAGGTTAATGTGTGTTGGGCTCATTTTAAAGGCGTTGGTTAAAAAGCATTTAAGAGTCTAAACGTATTTAAATTCATGCTGGTTGAAAAAGCATTTGCAGATATTTGTCACACATAAGAATAAGCATTTTGAATTCTGGGAAATGAACATTTTAAAGGGAATGATAACAGATGAATATAAAAATGTCTTTGAGTTTAATTCCACTCCCGAAAGGATATTCTTGTCATTGCTCTTGAATTGAACAGCTTCACACCAGAAGCCAGATGGATCCACATCCAGTAAGGTTGCTGCTCAGATCCATCCGTCTCTCCTCCACAGTCCAAATATGGTCACTTCCTTCCAATGGTTGCAAAAATCCAAGATGGCGAAGGCAAAAATACCGAACTCAAGGCTTCAAAACCGTAGTGCACAAACCAATGTGGTCTTGATGACTACGTCCACCTCTTATATAGAGTCTATGGTGTAATGTAATATATTTACTCACTCAGATTAGCAGTGTAGTATTGCTATCATGAAATAAAAAATTGCTACGTGTATATGCGCCATAGGAATCAAATATTACTACGTCACGATGCTGGCAGCTTTGTCTGCCTTCCACGTGATGGTTTTAGTGTTTGGAGTCAAAGCAAAGCTTCAAAAGGTTCCCGCTGTGTGAAGACACACACTTCAAGTTGTCCTTGTGACACTATACTGTCAATCCAAACCTGTGGAGTTTAACACTTTAGAGAGGAAAAGTCACAGCTACCGACGACGTGTTTTATGTCAAATTGAACCCCTGACAACAACTTGACGGGTTTAGTCATGTTAATCCTGAGGAACCAACCCGAAATAGCCACTGTGACCTCTGTGCCGCATGTCCTTCACCTCGTCTGTGTCCGCTGTTTTGACAACATACGGATCAAAGAGGTAATGCAGAACCATATGGGGTTTAGGGGATTTGCAGCATCTTGAGCTTATCCCAAATTATAAGTGGACGTCTTTAAGGCTTTGCTCTCTCGGAGGTTTGCAAAAAAGAAATCTGTCAGCATAAGACAAGGTATGGGAAAGACGAGAGAGTGAACTCGTCCCGGTGTTTCTGAGGAACACTATATTAGTGTCATCAATGCACTCGTTCGTGTTGCTTCGCCACATTTAAACCGCTGCGAATGTTGAAACTAAAAAGCAGTGCATGGTTTTGGACAAATTTGGCACATGACAAGAGAGCAACAACAAATCCCTTGTGTTCTTCATAATGTTTGTTCTGTGACAGGTTGTTGTTTTTGCTATCATGAGTTTGAACTAAACTGAAACAATTAGCATAGGGCTGGGATGTTATCAAAAAACTCTCAGCATCAATTACTTCATTGCCTTGGTAGTAAAGAAAACCAGACATACATTCACCTGCAAGTAACATCAGAAACGTATGCAAACCAAAGTATGGCCAATGTTTTCTATATATTTAGACGCTACTGCTAAAATGACATGCAGTCATTAATACACTCCAGTCTGGTGTCTCACTGAGTGTGGTGGAGATTCTGAGACCAGAGAATATTCAGTTCAAACAGATCCTCACTGTTCTGATGTTAGTGATGTAATGTAGCCCCAGTCATTTCATAGGAATTGAGCACTGCACCAGACTATTTAAAAAATGGTCTTTTATAGGCTAGATTACTTTTGGGAAGTCAACCTGCCAGCTTGCAATGTGATGCATTTTCTTTTTAAATAAGTGCTTTGTTGTGGGTTTAATTAATGCCGATGTAAAGAGGGGTTCATTTAGAAAAGGTACTGATAATAAATATTCAAAAAGTCAACTGATACATTTAATGTGTTAAGTTACCAGAGTTTGGTGGGGTGGTGGTTGGTAGAATGAGTGTTTAATTCATGTATTTGTTGCTGTTTCCAACGTGTCGGTTAACAATGAACTGATAGCTCTTGTCATTCACAATGACTGACTGTTTACATTGTGAACGTCATTTCAAGAAGATGGAATGTTTACGTAATAAAGACATTTGCATAGAGTGGAGAATTGAGCTGTAGTCATTTATACGAACATAGTTGGTCAACTCATTAGGCTAGGAGGTTTTCATTCAAACAAAGTATTGAAAAAAGGATCGTAGTGCTATCTGTATCCAATTCAAGGTATGGAAATATTGAACATTTTCAAATGTCACTAGGTCCTAGCATGAGGTAAGCTCGTTCAAGCGCTATGAGACAATTCCTGTGTCCAGTGGTGTTCGGGTTATCTGCTTCCTGTTTACACCGGCACGCCCATGCCAAGTGTACATGCATGGTCTTGGGATATGCGTTTTCAGTCGCGGCTTGTATGGACGGAGATTTTTTCTGAAACGGTGCTAAAACGTTTGCATGCACAGGAGATTAGTGTGTATGTAGCCGTACTAGTCAGGAGGTCACATAACTGGTGTAAACATCAGTAACAATAAAAGCCATTTCCTTTCCCAAATGTACTTTGTGGGAGACAGGAAGTGTGGCTGTGTGGTTCCAGAGTTTGTATAAACATTCTTTGAAATGGTTGAAAAATGCTGAAAGAGGACAGGAACTTCTGATGGGATTCAACTCGTTTTAAAGGACATATGTGGGGTTTATAAAAGAGAATGAAAGGTTCTTACCTGGCCATAGTCCGTGGCAAAGGCAACGACGCCTCCGGAGCATGAGGACACGGTGCTGGGAAGGTACTGCTCATCCTCCCGTAGCCACACCCGGTCACCCTGAAGGGGAAAGAAACATTAGTTTTACTAATCAGCTACTGGAGTTAACTCCCTTACAGACGAATGCACATCACAATAAAAAACCATCAACAATAAGTTGATCGCAGTATCAGGATTATTATAAATATCGTCACATGAGAGAGTTGAAAAAGCTGTCGGGATCATGATAGAGAAGTGAAAAATAGATTAAAGAAAATGTTATTTCAGTTATTTATTATTTGTCCTTGACAATCTTCACTAATGGATAATTTCAATGATTATCAGGGGATTTCCCCAAGAGGGGAAAAGGGCTTCGGAAACGGTCCAGAAAAGAAACAATTTCAACAAAAGAAAAAAAATCTATAGAGTTGATAGAAATCATTGAGATAATGTATTTGTTTAAATTGCAGACAGATTGTTTATGTTCATGATATTATTTTTGGATCTCAAGAAAATAGGAGCTTGAGGTCATGTACACTTTGTATTGTGCTAATGGCACAAAAAGGCGGTTTTAGCCCCCATCTGTTGATACATGTCAAAATCCTCCAGGTCTGAAAAGTGACTCCAACGCTGAAGTGTTTACAACCTGCATTCTTTCTTGTCTCGTCAGCGTTCGGGAATGGACTTAGCTCCACCCTCTAGTGGCCCTTATGGTTGCAAAAAACCCCAAGATGGACGATGGCTAAAAACCAAGATATTGAGAGCTCTAGGCTCCAAAGCCAATGGGTGATGTCACACTCTGTGGTTGTTGCCATAAAATTGAGCTTTCTCCGACTAATAAGACACCCTTGGATGTTGACAAGCACGGAAAACTGCAGCGTCTGCTTTCAGAGAAACTGTACCTGCAGTCACACAGGAGGCCTGTAAACCTGCATGTAGAGAGGCAGAACATATTTATACCTGTTGAACTGTCCAGTTTCCTGCTCCTGGCTGTCTCTCCCTACAGCTAACAGCTGGATATTCCATCACTACACTCCCCCCACTCCGCTGTGTTTGTGGAGGATTAACAGAGTATTTGGGGTGTTCAAGAACAAAAGTCTTAACAGTGTGTTTGGACGTCTTTGTCTTGGTCTTTTTATGTTTCTTTGCTTTGGATGTGACCACAGTACCGATCCATCATCCAGTTTGCTCTATGATCGCAGAAGATTATATTTGTTTGATGGTATTCAGTTGAAAATGAAGACTAGTGGCAGCAAACTCTGCAAAGCCCCCCTTGTTGAAATATGACTGAGTTGAAGAGGATTCCCTCTTAATCGCGTAACCATATGTGCCGTTAGCATGGCAAGCTAAGGCTAACAGGGAAAACAAATGATGCAAAAAATGCTACTCTCTCCCCTCTGTACCAGGCATAGGAACGACCTCTGACCCACAAGCCCTCATTCTGACAGAGTCCTCCTGGTGTGATGGGGGTGGGGTGGGACCTGGATGGGAAAAAGTTAGCGGATGAATGGACGGAGAGTAAAAACACCACAGACACGGTAAAGCTCAGGTCTGCAGCGTCAGCAGTGGATCAGAGGGGAGCTGTGTGTTGTTCTAAACCCTTGGCCCTCCTCTCTGAAGAGACGAGCTGCACGATTCAAAAGGTCCCCAGATCTCCTGGAACGCTCAGAGGAAACTCATACAAACTCATCTTCGGTTTAAGTCCGGCAATTCATCTTTCTTTACTTGGCGTGTAGATGATTAAAGTAAACTTAAATCTTGCAGAGGCAAAAAATCATCTGCAATGTGAGATTATTGTATTTTTTTTTCATTGGTCACAAAACCCTATTCTATTGGTTTTGTGAAGGGGCACAAGTTAACAATACCGTCAAGTCAATTAGGATCTTTTTTTTTTGTGGTGGACACATAATTAAACGCATCCATGACTGCGCAATGTCCACACCTAGTGACGTAGTCTGAAATATGGAGAAAGACTACTTATAGTGGATGGGTCCAACTTCCAACCACGAGACCGATGTTGGACGTTGGCTGTTTGATGCCAAAAAGACGAACTTCCCAAAGGGAGACGTCCCATTGTGGCGGGCACAAAGAGAAGGCGTGTGCTGTTTACCAGCCGAGACCATACGGACATTCCTGATGTGCAACACCACAGGAATCTGATGCTCCGATCAAGTTTGGGGCGGAGACAGAAAGAAAGGGGGTATCCCTCCTCCCATCGGGCCTTTTAGACCCCCAACACACACACACACACACACACACACACACACATGTTCTTTGTGGGCAGCGTGTGCCTCGTCTCTGTTGGGGAGAGAGAAAGATGCATCCGACAGTGGCACACTGTCTTATTGTGCTTTCCCTCCCTCCTCCCTTAATCCACTCCTTCTCCCCTCCCCCTTCCCTCCCTCCCTCCCCTCTATACACACACTTTGACCCACAGAGCTACTAGCCCACTTCTAAACTGGGGCTCTGTGCCAAAAGCCCGTGCTTCACCTCTTCTCCCTCATTCATCACCACTGATTGCCTGAACTGTGAACATCAAAGATCTGCATTTCTCTGTCAATGGACGAAGAATGAGAAAACTACAAAGCATACAACCACCAAATGTTGGAACCGAGGCGGTACCATGAGTGGTTCTGTCGGTACCATGAGTGGTTCTATCGGTACCATGAGTGGTTCTGTTGGTACCATGAGTGGTTCTGTCGGTACCATGAGTGAACTAGACTGAAGTAGACTGCTTGGTAGAAACAACTGGATTCAGAATTACAACACACACACAAATGTTTCTAATCATTTCTGATGTAACTACTCACTAAATTGTGGGCTGTAGGTTTCAAAGAAACTAGTTTGTATGACAGAGTTAAACCCCATCTAAAAAGGTGTGACCATTCCAGACTTGGTCATATTTTAAGGCGGATGGGGTTAGTAGTTGTGTTAAGAATGTGTGAATGACGGATTTGGAAAGTTAAAAATAATGAAAATGATGGGACGTTGCTCCGCCACGTTCTGCCATCAGAAAGGAGGTTTCAGCTGCTCTTAGTCAATCAGACCATCACTCCATTTGAAGCATACTAACGCTGTCCATCTTACCTGGTTCATTGAAGTTATTCAGTAACATCCTCATCCACGTTGCTTTTAACCATCTAATGTTGTGTTGACTTTCACTGTGCTGAAAAGGCTCCACAAATAAATACCACCATTCTCTAGAAATGTCTTGAAGCAGCAGGAATAACAACGATCGGCTTTCACAGACGTCACAAAAAACCCTCCGCACAAAACCAACCACTTTTAAATAAAGTGGGAGAAATAATCCACAACTGCTGTGATGTGGAGACATGAAAGGAAGCTGGTCCTCGGCCGAGCTAATGTCAACACACATGAAGAGTCTGGACTGGGAGCTGTGGATCAAGGACCCAGCTGTTGCACCAGTGAGATCTCTGGACCTCAGTAAACTATCTCACAGAGCAGTCGGAGGCGTCAGAGTGTGACCTGTATCAACAGGTCGGATTATTAAAGTGGAAACAAAGCCGTTTCATTAAATTTCAGCGTCTCAACGTGGAGAAAAAAAACCCTATTTAACCAGCAAATAGATTTAGTGAGGAAATGTCTTAGCTGTATAAAGTTTTGGTTTCTCCGGTAGGTCAGCAAACATTTTCTGAGGGTGGATGTCATTTTCTGGGAAATACTTTGACAAGGAGTGGATGCCTTGGATCGTATCGAGTTATGGATCAAATCAGAAGCAAGATGAAGAGCAATTAGAACTTTTCAAAATGCCCGCGATTGACCGATACACCGGCTACGGATCCTTTTTGTTGTTGACTTGGTATGGCAGCTTTAATACAGGGCTCCAGACCATCTTCTACACAACTACACCACTGTTCCCGAAAAATAATTCACTTCTAAATGTTATCCTTTTGTTTTGTCTTAGCATCCTCTTTATTGTACATATGCATAAGAACACACAATTCAAATGATTGGGAAACAAAAGATTGAAACAACATCAGTTGTTTTAATCATATATTATAAGCTGCTTAGAGCTAGTGTAGTTATAGGGGGTCATAACTCCCTCTCTAATATTTAGTGTATATTGCTGCTCCTTCAGTCATTCAAGTTGTCTTGCCAAAAACAATTTTACAAGATTACGTTCGAAAACATCACAATAACTAAAATTATAATTGACCTTTGCCCAATACTAATTTTACGGAACAGACTTTGAATGCATCATAATTTCAAGCTAACTGTTAACATAAGCTTTAACGTTAGCTTTTTATCACAACGGATCAGTGACTAGAAAGCATTAATGGCATTAATCTCCAGATTGCATATTGTTTACTAAATATGGGCCAATAACGTTCAACTGTCAAATTTATGTTACACTATGGTTGTTAAACAGTGTTATTGATCCACGATTCACATACGTGCTAAACGGTGAATCAGCGTTGATCAACTGTCCGATACACACAAAAAAAGAGTTCCAGAACAATCTTGGTCAACAAAATCAGCCACATGTGTCTGTTGGTCAGAGAGAAGCTTCTTTACGGTCTTTATCTCGACCCTGACACGTCCTGCCGGACAGAAACCACAACACCAACATGAACCTCGCGCCCTGAAGGCTCCGGGGGTTTGAAACCCAGGCAGTGACCCTGTTCCTGCTTGTATTTTCCCTCCGTAACCTCGACATGTGTGGCTAATGCTCTGCGGGATGTGGGGGGTAGTAAAACGGGGATCTGTGGTGGTGGGAGTGTTCGTACGCCGCCGGGGTTGGAAATGAGCAGCTGTCTCGTTTGAGAGATTCCTCTTCCTCTCCCATAACAAACACAGTCCTGTCTTCCACCACAGCCATCCTCTCTATCAGAGCCTTCAATGGACCAGCCTTTTTTTCTTTTTCACAAGCGCTAAAAAACTGTGACTCAACACAACTGCCGGCACGTTCTCTGAGAAGCGATGCATTGCCGCTCTCGCAAACAGCTGCCACTGTTTGCTGCGGCCTGTATTTATTCTCCGGGCGCATAACGGCCTCTGGTGAGGACAGCGGGCTGAAGTTCACAGGGAAAGCACGCGGAATATTCGGAGCGAGGGCAGTTGTTTTCTACTGAGCGTGTGAACACCATGTTGCCACTGCTGGACTCTGACCCCGTCTACGCCAGCCGCGGAGGGAAAGCGGCACATCAGCAACAGCTGCAGACCTCCATCAGATCTGTCCAACTAGAGGTCTGCTCTGGATGAGAAGCTCCAGACAGATCAGAATAGAATTATCCCGTAAGAAAAGACACTTTGAGCAGAGATTGCGACTGAAGCCACATTTACACATAGCTGGGTATATTTATTTTTATTTTATTTCCTGGTGAAAGGACCCGAGCATCACTGGTGGAGGACATTTTTGTTTTGTTTCAATTTTGTCACAATTTTAAGCCAAACCATGACGATTTTTCACTAAACCTCACCTCACGTCATTTTGTCTGAAATTGTTTCAAAGTCTGGAAACAAATACATTTACCTGGAAAGGTAACCGACAGTACTGTGTAGTAGTATGTGAAGGTCATTTGGTAGGAGAGAGTATCACGGTAAAATTCCCAGTGTTGGTTTCAAGTATGTGGTCAGATTTGTAGTTTGATTTATTTTCTTCTACAATTTCTTCTTTTTTTTTCATGCAAAATTCTTGTACAGCTGTTTCTGTTGACACACACACACACACACACACACACACACACACACACACACACACACACACACACAAAGTTCTTTTGTTTCATGAAAAACAGGAATCAGGTATCAAGAACAAGGTTCAGCTTCAGCCCCAAACAAAATATGTCAAACGATACCAGCTCTAGCTGTCACTGTACCATGAAACTGTCCCACCAAATCTCCACCAATCCCCCCCCCCCCCCCCCCCCCCCCGCCTGCAGAACAGCAGGTTTCCCTCCGTCAACCGAGTGGAACAGATTATCTACTTGTTGTTTGCAGAAGACCCACATGCTGATCACACCGCCGCCCTCACACATACGGCTGCCGAGAAAGGATGGTTGTGTTAATGGCAGTAAAAGAAAACGGTGAACGTCAAACACCGTTTATCTCATGTTAAAAAGGAGGGATGGGGGGGGGGTGTTAAGGTTTTTTGATCTCGACTTGTCTGAGCGCAGGTGTGTTTCTCTTTGACCCACAAGTCCTTGAAGCCTCTTCAGAAACCACCATGTGATTTCAAAAACATTCAGCTATCAAAGAGGATTTATTCAGCCGTCCATTCATTGCTCGGAAAAACACTTGCGATCACTTGCGATCAGTGCAGAAAGCAGCCATTTTCCAGAGTCGTGCCGGGTAAATAACTCTTGTTGGGGGGGAAGTGTTGAGTCTCTAAGGATCAAAGACGTCATGATGTTTTTATTTATTTGAAATCTGCAGAAAGTTGAGAACAGCATCATCGTGTGGAACATGTGGGTCTGTGGGGCCGATGATCCACTACAGAGCTAAAGTCTTTACAAGACAAACAAACACTCACCATTGATCAACACTTAATGCTTGTTTATGTATGTTCTTCTCTTTAATCATTCACTCACAGGTTTCTTATTAACTATTACACTATTGTTGTTTCTATTTCAATATATTATTAGATGTTTGTTTACTTATTTATATAATCTGAGATTGTTTTATGGAATATAAAAACTTTTAAATAAATTGTTAATGCTGCTGTGTGTCATTGCAACTGTTAAACACATCACTTATTATGCTATGGATGCTCATTCAGCCTCAACTCTGACCAGACTGGCAACAGATGCAGAGCAAACACAGACTTTATCACGTTCTCAGTCCTGCAGGTGGACCCACTAATGGTGCAGTGTAATAGTAAGGGAGCGCCACAGACGGCAGTATCAGGCCCTTTGTTTGGCTTTGCGGTCGGGAGATAAGCACGGGGCGGCTAAATGATTAACTTTTACAGGGAACAGCTTTTTACGACGGAGGTTAAAAGTGAGTAACGTCTCTCTTCATGTCAACATTTGTGTGTTTTTGAATTTGTCAGATATGGATTTCAAAATTGAAGCGGATGTTCCTTTAGGTTTTTCCCTTTAATAGAACCTTCCTCTATGACGTGACCAAGACAGACAGAAACAGAGGGAAATGTTTAGCTTCCAAAACATGCACATGAGTAGGAGATCGAGCGCTTCACATTTTCCAGCTGCTGCAGGACAAATCTGGCAACCGATTGTTTAAGAGCTTTTGCAAAACCGGCAAAAAGAATTTAGGTCTTGAGGGCAAAGAGAGAGAGAGAAAAAAGCGAAAGTATTCAGCGTGATGATGGTGAGTGACAACACAATCGAAACAATGCACACACTGGCGTTCAATGGGAAGCTGCTGTCTGGGAAAACGCAGACAGGAGGAAGTCTATGAGAGCAAATTGACCTTGAACCTTTGCCAGCATGCGGCACGGACCAATCAACTCGCAAAGCCTGTGTGGGAGACCAATCAACGTGGCAGAGGTTATTTAGATTTGAAGGACTGGATGCACAGAGAAATATGCATGCATTCATGATCGCCTGCAAACTAATTCTTGAACATGACAAACGCAACAACAAGGACATTGTACAAACACACACAAAGCTTTGTCCCAACTAGCAACCAGCTTTGGTTGACAAGAAGATGCATAGAAGAGGTAACTAACTATGGTAAAATTGAGTGATAGTTTATTGTTTTTATATTTATTTATCATTTTCTAACAGCAGATGGAGAGGAAGAGGAGAAGAAATCCCCCGTAGACCAGACCGTGTCATTGTGGAGACTGTTTGGTTTGGCCTTTGCGATCTTCAAGGGACCTGGACTGTAGACTGTGAAGGTCGAACTCGGACACAACTATTGACATTATGTACGTAAAAAGCTTCCACACACGCAAATTTTAGACCATACACACAGCAGGATACACAAACTAGCAATAACATCATCATCAGCCAACACACACATATACACACTTGCTTATGATAGTGGTGCCAGACTGTGAGCTATCAGCACACGAATGAAGTTTTAACAGCAGTCCCCGTTTCTTCCACTGACCTGGAGCAAAGTGAAGGAAGTGAGGATTGACACATGAAATATATCACAAAATATAATATCAGGAGAACACTAAAGCACCCAGTCACCAGGGAATGTTGGCATTGGACGTTCTGCAAACGAGCGTGGTTGAAGTTTCCTAGAATCACTAACGAGTCACGTGACTATCGACACTAATGATTCACGTTAACAACTGATGTGACAAAATGTCAATTTTACTTTTCGTCTCACACGTGACATGAACAGCAGTGTCCTGCATGAAAGTCCTGTGTTTGTTTGACCCATGCATCCCTCCTAGTGTGGTATATCTCGCTCTTCATAGAGAGCTTTAGTCACGCCACTGCCTGCCTTCCCCACGGGACCTTATTTCAGAAAATGATCAGTAGCCAACGGCAAGGGACAAATAATTATTGATTCCGATTTATTGGTACCATGAATGAATTTCGTCAATTTAAAAATAATAATAAATTCACACCTTAGAAAGTCCCATTTTGGAACATAAGAAAATGATTTATGTACACCAGTTACAGTTGTTACATTGTTGTACTAACACAACTTAACCAAGTAGTTTTGTAACTAACACCTAGCTAATGACTTCACCAAGTTAACCATGTGTCTCTGCAAGCGTGAGACTGATATGAAACATATTCATGTAACAGATTTTTGGCTCAGAAATGTTGACATTCAGTGTATCCTATGGATGTAAAATACCAACATGTTTTCTGGTGACTGGGTTGATTAAAGTCATTAAGATTCCTCCTCTGGGGATAATGAATGTCTGTTCCCAACGTCTGGCCTGTCAAGTGTAGTCAAGATACTTTAAACCAACTAACAGACCAAAGTTGCCGTCCCTAGAGCTTAAAACAAGACCTCTAATGTCACTTTAGAATCCACAGTATTTGAATGGTTGAGTCTGTTCTCAGTATGTTGATTGTGGACACGTGGAAACCTTCTTTGAAGTCTAACTTGCTTTAAAGAGTCTGTAAAAGCAGCTCTTTTCCCTCCTCTCGATCTTATCTTTTGGAACCAGATTCTTCTTTAATCCGGTTTGGACTGAAGTCCACATTCTCTACATTCTTCTTTTGAGCCACTTGTTTTGGTTTTAAAAGTATAATGTAGTTTTCAATATGTTTAGAGGTGGATTTTCTTCTTTGCAAGTCTTAACATGAAAACATTGGAACCATTCAGTCAATGATCGATGGCTGGATCTATAACATACACATCGTCTGTCATAATAACAGCTGCCTTCACTTCAGCTCTCCTTATTGAATTTCCAGACCGTAATACCCCTTAATTAGATGTTAGGTGCCACTTAACCACCCAGCTCAGGCAGCAGTGCCACATATTATTCTACCCTGAGCGTCTGCTCAAGCCTGGAAATCATGATACATGACATGTCATTTTGTCAAAGGAAGAGAGGCTTTTTTTCAAACTTTAATCTGAACTAACAGAGTGGTTGGTGATCTTTTTCTTTTTCTGGTAGTTGTTGTTGAAACTCCCATTTTGCTGTTGTGTGTGCACAATCAGCATCTACGGAATATGGAGGGAGATTAGGTCATATGTGTGTAGCGGTCTGGAAAAAGTCTGTGTACATTGAGTCAGATTTAAAGAGAAAAAAAAAAACAAAGAAAAGGGTAACGACTACCAGAAAATGAAACTCTCTGGGAAAGAAGATTGGAAAATACACCTGCAATAACCACTTATCACCAGAGGTGCTGCCAAAGAGGATGAAACAGAGATCTTTGCGGTTGCGAGGACAACACCAAAAACAACAATCCCACCAGCACAGGTTTGGCATGCATTAACTACGCTGGCTGGATATCAAATTCCAAACAAACAGACACTGTAAAAAATGTAAATGTAAAAGATGGCAGAGCATCCTCGAACACACAACCAGAAAGAAAGAAAATCTAAGTATTTTGAATATTTCCCAGAAAAGTGCGACGCTGCTGGTGTTGGCCTTTAAAATGTAACCAAACCCACTCTTCGGAGTTCCCATGAAGGCAAAACCAAACTGTAACCGACATCCAAATCAATACAACGTGTTAGCTTTGGAAGAACAAACTGCACAACACGAGCACTGAAAATCACAAAGGGGGTAAATTAACCCTTCAAAACAACAGGAAAAAGAAAGATTTCACACGGCAGAAGCCATTCTCCCTCCTGTCTGCGGCTCCTTGATGTGGCAGCAGAACAACGGGCCCAATCTGAGTCTGATCACACCCACTCAGCTCACTAGTGAGGCTCAGAAAAGCACTTTCTGATGGAGAAATGAATGCAAAACACGGCTGTTAGCTTGTACGGGAGTTAAACGAAACCATATGTGAGGAAGGAGTCCTGCAGCCACATCCGGCCGACAGAAGGCTCTCTCTGAGTGTTCAGACTTTTATTTTCATAATCCCCCCCAAAAAAAGGATTTATTATAAACATACTGGAGGTCTATTTTGCATTGTTTCTGATCATTGATTTAGGATGGGAGCTGTCCCACTCCCCACATAAATATTGAATCTGTAAAAGCCATTGTCAGCATTTACAAGGCTTTTGAAGAAGTCACTCATTGCATTGTGGGAGAAAGGAAGCCAGTTTGGTTGCAGAGGCCGTTTCTCCTCATAATGATGGAGAAAGGAGGACTATGTTTATGTCACACACACACACACACACACACACACACACACACACACACACACACACACACACACACACACACACACACACACACACACACACACACACACTACCGTGGATGATCTGTGACTAATTGCTATCACATGAACATGTAAGGCAACAGCCATAAAACACATGGCCTAGTTCACAGCAGCCAATCAGATGCTTTGAGGAGTTGCTTACTGGAGTTTTGAATACGGTTGTTGATTGCTTTTTCATGGGTTGCAATAATCTGAATACTGGCTTCATTCCATGTCTGACAGTGTCTGGAAAGAGCTGCTTGTTTATGGAACTATTGCGCACACATTCCTTATTACATACAGACAAAGTGTGATTAATGAGGTGGCATACTGGTAAGCCCCCCCCCTCCCTGTATCCAACCACAAACATGACCATATCCATCCCAGTTTCATCATGGCAGTTTGTGGATTAGACACAAAACTGAGTGAGTCGTGTAAATGTACAGCAAACCTAAACCTAATTTTGTTTTGTTACCTTAACCTAACCTTGTTTTTGTTACCTTAACCTAACATTGTTTTTGTTACCTTAACCTAACGTTTATTTAGTTACCTTAACCTAATTTTGTTTTTGTTACCTTCACCAAACGTTTTAGTTACCTTAAACTAGCGTTTGTTTTTTTAACCTTAACCTAACCTTGTTTTTGTTACCTTAACCAACTGTTTGTTTAGTAACCTAAACCTGTATGTAGTCATTTTAAGCCCAACCATGATTTTTTCTTAAATCTAATTAAGTGGTTTTGTTTCCTAAACCTAACGTTTGTTTGGAGCGTATTTTCTTCTCGACTGAGAGGTAAAAATAAACCACAGAAGAAGGATACTCCCAATTGAAATGCATTAGTTTGAAAGCGACACGAGAGAAATGCATTTTCCGTTTCTCTTGTGTCATATCCAGACCTGATGATGAATGGTCTATCCCTGCTCATGGATTGAGGCACCATATGAAAGCATGATAAGGCTGCCTGTTAACATACTGTACAAAGTAGACCTGTACCTGGTTGACCTTGGAGACTTAATTTACTCAGAAAGAGAACTGGCCCACTATGGCAGGAAATGTGACATTAAAGTAATATGCAGTGAAAGCAAACATCTCTTTCACAACACAGAAAATATTTAACTAATAGCTTCAGTTACTGCATTTACCACCGATCCCCTCCAAACCGTTTTAGTGCCAACGGTGGAACCAAAAACCACAAATGACAGCTGAAATGAGGGACAGATGTCAGACCAGTGAAGAATTATCATATGAAATCCATATGAGAGCTTCATCACAAAGATTTACTGCCAACCTGGAGCTTTTAAAGGCACGTTAACCCAATGTCCAGGAGACAAAGGGAAGATGTGGATGTGAGGTGACATTGACAGTAGAGCTAAGAGAGCTAAGCTGAGAGGCCCTGTTTTATCTTGATCAAGAAATTACAGAAAATCACTGCTCTCATTCAGAAAGTATAACTCACCGTCATCAGCTAAATACCTAAAATGCTTTCTCTAAAGCAGGAAAATGCAACAAAAAAAAAGAAAAGGGCTGGAGAGGCAGCAAGCAGAGCTTTCAACCTTTCCACTGACCACAGTATTGACTTTTAACAAGCTCCTGCTCCTTATTGGACCACTGATGACTTCAACATTAGCTCAGAGGCTCTGTGGTTGGAACATATTCAGAGCCCAGACTCAACTTAGAGATGGTCAACATTTACAAAGTGATTTATTTTTTTCATGGAGGTGAGTGGGAGGCCAGGACCTCGTTGCTTTTAACAAATGCAATATCACCTCGTCGCCGGATGATTTGATTCATTTGATTTCCTCTTTTTTTTATCCAACTGCTACAAACATGTATCGCTCTTGAAAACAACTGAGGTCAAAACATGTGAAACACAGCAATTATTTCGCTACATTTTGAGCGTTTCAGTTCAACTGGATTCAGGAATATCTTGGTCTGTTTCCTCTCACCTGACCAACGCAGGAAAAGTTTTGTGTGCATGGGCACGAACTATCCATTTATTCCTGCTGCTCCGCACAAAAACAATGCAGATGGAAAGTTAATTAGGATCTGTTTTTGTGGTGGTGACACACAACTAATGTGTACTACTAATGGTGGGGGGGTGGATCGGTCCAACAACACAGGACTTCCTGCCACGAGACTGGTGTTTGACAACACATGTGCCAAAGTGTGTTGTGATGTTATGCGTTCATGATAAGTTCTAAATCAACCTGCATGTAGTTATTTTAAGTCCTGCCACAATGTTTTTTGAACAAAACCTTTTTTTGTAGCGCAATGTCGTCCCGACAGACAAGAAAAAACTTCCAACTAAAATACATTAGTCAAAATATAATGGAAAACTGGTGTCCATGTACACAAATCACTCGATCAGTGTCTCATGGCCGTTTGGCAAAGTGCCCTCAGATGTGTCGTATAACTGTAGCTTTTAAATAAAATAGCAGCTAACGACCTATTTAACAGCATACAACGCCTGGCAGGTTTGAATTATTAACAAAGCAATTGTCAGGAGGGGTGAAAGGTCACACCACTCGACACACTCTGGTGTCAGAGAGTGGGCGGGAGCAGAGGTGTCGACTGGAACATCCACAGGAAGCAGCTGCTCATCGGCCGAGCGTCCTTCTGTTGTCAGGAAACATCCAGCACAAAAGAAACCTGATGAAGTCGTATCCACCAGGTGATGAAAGCGATAGCGACTCGAATCGATGGCACTACAACACAAGTCAATTAACGAGCCTGTTGAACCACATGACTAGTAGACGTATTGCATAAAAGCCTTTCAGCCTCAAGCAAATGGACTTTCCCACGCTGCATTCATGAAACTTCAGAGACATGGAGTTTAGGGAGACGAAGCTCTCAGTGTCCTCCTCAGCTGCTTTATGGATAATTAAAAGGCATGTAGTTCTGGATCTGCAGAGCAGCTGTAGGGCGGGACCGTGTGAGTTTGCAGCTGACTCGGGAGAGGTTTGAAACCTTGTGTTTAGTTGGACGACAGTCAAACCGCCAGGGGAAAAACACACATAGACGGGGAAGAAGAGACGCTGGAGATCACACAGAGTGCACCGCTGCAGAGGACGTCAGCAAACACACCATGTTCAACACGTCAGACAAACCGCTGGTGACATAAAGAGCCGGAGAATCTTTCACGCGATGTCATATTCAATGTTCAGCAGCAAAACCAGTGATCAGCATTTAAACTGATAGCAAGAAGGGATGTGTCAGGTATCAGGGTGATTGATCACATCCAACACAGTCTCACTGCAGAACGTGAAATGCAATCTGTTGGCTCTCGTGTAGAGGGACGCAATTGTCCATTTATTCCGTGTCGCTCAGCATGAAACCGATAATATAATATGGATCCTTTTTCATGTTGGACACACATCTAATGTGTGACTTAATTCCAACGGCCTGAGCAGGTGGATGGTTTGTTACCGAACACAGGAGAAAGTAAGTACATAGTTTAGTTTAGGCAACAGAACTACTTTAGTTAAAACGTCAGGGTTTGGCTTGAAATGACTACAGAAATAAAGCAGAAATGCAACAAGACCACTTTGTCCACAGAGGACACTAACAGCAGTCTCCGAGGTGAAAGTCTTCAGTGGATTTGTGATCAATTAAGAGAAAACCTGATGCACGACAAAATACGTTTCCCTTTAAACGTAATGCAGTTTTAATTTTATGAGACCAAGCTGGTCATTTTTTAAATTATTTTTCCTTGAATTTTAAACTTTCAAATGCAAAATATTGCTTGCAAGTTGATTAAATCTGCACTGGGTAAAATCCATTTCTACTATTCAGCTTGTTAGATTCACTAAAATAAAGATTTGCTTTGAAAATAGGGAGAGATATCTTGTGTCATTAGCAGACTTGTGAGTCGACATGGGTGCCTCAGCTGATCCTGGTGCTGTGTAACTGCTTAATAACAGCTTCCTCTCACATGTTCAGTTTAGGCCTCAATGGAGGGAGTGATGCGACTATTGGAAGCGTCTCAGTTGAAAACTTTTTCAGGCCCAAACTCACAGAAAGGCTTTCCCAACTTTGAAAATATGTATTTCTACTAATGCCTCATGCTGAACAGCCTGTCCCCTTGTTCCCACTAAATCTAGTTGCCCAATCGTCCACAAACTTGTTCAAGACCTTCTATATGTCTCAACACGTCCGATTCACGTCTTTCTGGATGAATCTGTAGGGTTTGGTGGTGAAATCTGGCTGACTCAGCAGGGTGTGTGACATTTCGCCATCCTTCAGCCTCAACCAGCGGATTCTGATCCTGATGTGACCAAAGCCAGAGAACTAGAACGTGTTGTTATTACTGCTTAGACCTCCATGTGACTGCACACAATGTTAGAACTGCCAACGAGGTATTTTATGGAATCACTCACACATTCCAAGAATACTCTGAATATTTCTAATATATAAATATGTTATTTCTCAAGACAACAACAACAACTAACATCTGTTCAAAACAGCCATTACATTGCCACACAACAAAACATCGCATCTGCATCGATCATTTTGTTTCAAGGGTAAACATATTTTGTTGTTGATTACGTTTCCCCTTCATGTATCGCAATTTAGTTTAAAATGAGTCCAAAAACACAGGACTTTCATCCAGGAGACTGTGCCATCCGCACCAAGTCCTTCTGTTGTGTTTTTGTTTTATAATAATTTCATAATCATTTTAAGTCAACCGTGATGATTTTGTACTAAACCCAACCAGGTAGAGTCTTTGTTGAATTTGTCAAACCCTGGTTTTAAATGATTAAAAACTGTGACCGAAATATGTTTCTCTTGAAACTTGAGTGCAGTTTAGCTGTATGGGAATTTCGGAGGAGACAGGGTTGATCTAAAACATGCTACAACTTGTAGGACTATTTTAATGGGCTCTTTGTGTAAAACTGTCGTTCCCTTGAATCACATTTCAATCAGCAATCATTAACTTTAATATTATATTTATCATATTAACAGGAGCAACGGAACCTCACACACAACCATCACCGGTACATCACAAATTACAAACGGATGACGAGAAAACAAACTAATGAATCGACGGCCTCCTTTACTTTCCCTCAACGAACAAACACTGAGACGTTCATTCATCAGCGCTATGAATTCCCGATGACAGTGAACATTTCTTTGAGGTGTCCACTTGAGTCAGCGCGCCTCGTTAGCTATTCGACAGCTCCCGTTATGTCGTTCTGGTAACTGATGACAACGTGCATTGATAATGAGGCTCATGTTTGTGACTCATCCATTTCATTCACTGCTCGGTGTTGAAAAGAAACTGCACTATAAAGACAGAATGCCGGTCTTTGAAATCCCTCACGGCACGTTTACTGCCCGACATGAAACTGCTGCAATTTCTACTTTGGTGCCGTCACATGAGCGGGGAATCTTTCCATCGGAAGGGACCTAAATATGTGTAAATGCAATTTCACGGCTCGGTTACATGTTCACCCTTGGGAAGAGCTGACTTGTAATTGCTTATATGGTTGGATTTCATTTTGCATCCTGGTTGCTGATCTGTTTATCAAACTGTTTATCCATTTCAGAAAGTTTTAGTGCCTCTATGTTCTTATAATGCCGTTGCTTCTTTTTCTGTGTTGTTTTCTTTGTCTTTGTAACTCAATGTCATTGTTAATGAGGCCCTCGATGATCTCCCGAGTATAAATACAGGTTGAATGAATATGCCGAACCACCAAGTGTAGAGGCTGGAAATAATCAAACCAACAATGTGCAATGAATCAGTATCAGGAGGAGAAAACAAATGCGTTTAAGGTCGTGACTCCCCCTGAATGTTTGATAGAGACGGGTGAGTTTGGTGGTGGGCCGAGGCTGATGGGGAAAACAGGCGTTTTGTGTTTATGGCTGCAACCTGGCTGCTTCTTAACATGCTCTACTTACTGTTGGCCTACGTGCTGTACAACACCGCAGTTCACCAGGGGAAGCTGATTCGCTGCAGCATTTACTGCTGGATTCACAAACAGGGAATGGAAATGTTCCTGCGCCTTCTTTTTCAAAAGCTGTGTATCATTCCAGCTTGCTTTGAAAGGACATGTTTACGCCTCAGCTGGTCAACAGGCCTGTCTGGTTACAGAGGCCAAATTGAAATACATGTTTGCATGACTTTAAATTTTACAGTTGGTTTTCTTGAGAAAGCTCAAGCTGGAAAAACACCGAGCCCTCAACCTAGCCTGCAGCGCTAGCTACGAGTCACTAATGGATAAGCCCCTCCCCCCTCCGTCAAGCTGTCGGAGCCCACACTGTCACTCCCTGAATAAATATTATCTCATTTTTGGGAAAGATTAAAGAGCAATTTTAGAGAGAAGCAGAAAGAACACATATTTCCAGGATGTCCAACAGGTTGCAGCTCAGATCTCCTACAAAAGCCCTGAAGGGACTTTTACCTTCAGAAGGCACAACATCTTAATGAATCCGTCTCCCTGAGAGAGTTCAAAGCTCTGATCAAAAAAATTGCTATAACAGGAGATTTATCATGTATCTGTGTTCCCTCGTCTGGAACATGGTCTCTTTATTTCTGTTTTTGAAATGCTTTATTATAAAACTTTTGTTGATGTGTGACACGGATCATTTACTGATCATTTACTTAGCAATCAAATTAAAGGGTTTTGAAGAAGATTACCAACCCTGGTTTATAAGATGCACCTTGTGGCTGCACCCAGTAAGGTACAACTCGGCCAAAAATATTATTTCGCCCTCTCAATGAGATCTAAAAAATGTTAGTAGTTCTACTAAACTTCAAATGTGCTGAAAGCATCCACCACACTGGAAATACAGAGCAAAAACATTTCCAAGTTTATGTTCTATTTGATCTAAGACACCTGCACACCGTGACCTTTTACCACACTTTTTTTCTTAAACTAAAGCACTCTTGGTTTTCTTTGAGTTGGCTCCTTATTTCGTCATGAGTGCCAGCACCTGGTCGGTTGCTGGCCAAGCTACAGATGACTGAGAAGATGGTCCCATTTCAAGACAGCCACATGAAACAACAAAGGGGTAAAAGGAAAAAAAAGAAAAAAGACAACCTCTGAGACATTTTTAACCCCCCAACTAGAACATAAACAGACTTATCCTGTGCATGCAAAAGAGCTGAACATGTTCAAAAGAGATTTGATGAAGCCCTTTGAAAACCAACAGCTTTGAAGTGAAGAAATCCCGAACTTGCTTTTCCAGGTTTCACATATTTGTTGACGGCTTTCCCATTCATCCAATTGGAATATTTGTTTCCGGACTTCACAGTGAGCTCATCTGTAAAATGCAAAAAAACACTTTGGGACACTCGCCGTTGATTACGTCACTGCTGCCGCACAATTAAAATCTGCCAGGTCAACAATGGCTGGTGGACCATTAATTATAAATTCTGACTATTTTTTGAATAAATACATACATATAGTAAGTTGTAATTTAAATTCCTCTTATGAGCAGTTATTATGTCTAGGGCTTTTATTGTGAAAAGTAAGAACGAACGGAGTGGTATATGCTGCTGTCAATGTGGAGGCAACAAGCGTGTTTTCCCAAATGAGTAACTAAAATACCAAGTAGTAGTGACCGCCTGTGTTGGAATGCTCTACTCACGTTAGATATATGACTTTTGCGCCACGCTTCTCATCATGATGAACGGTGGAATACTACGAGTCCGCTACTGATGGGGTTTGTGAGTGGAGCAGCTTGCAGGTGAGAAAGTATCTGTATGGAGCATGAAAGCAGTCGACTAAACCTGGCTGTTTTTTTTCTTTATTGTTTTAACAAGGACGCTCTTTCAAACTGTTTTTGGTTTGTAGAACAAAGCGGCGGTGAGTCGCGTACGCTCCGGCTGTAATCTAGGTTATGCTTGCTGGGCAGCTTCCTTGTTTTCTCCTCACTGAGTCAAACGTGCAACATCCACAGAAAAAGCCAATGGGGTTTTTGTTGTCTGCCATCGGCATTTTTAAAGGTGGGGGGCTCCACAAACTAAAAAATGGACTGGTGGGCTTTTGTTTTGAGGGATATTTAGCTACATTTGCTTTTCATATTTAGTTTGGAGACGCCACTAAACCCCAGCATCAGTGGATCGGGCCCTCCCACTGAGCACCTCACAAACACGAGAACCGACTGCACCAGCATCACTGTGTTTATCCCATTACAAACTCTGAATACCGCTTTATGTATCATCTACTTCTGCTTGCAAATAAAAAGGCCACACTTTCCACATCTCATGAAGCCAGACCACAGGAAACCCAGCTTGATTAAGTTACCGTGACCGAGTCAAAGGACGATCAATGCTGATGTACTGCCGGGACTTTATTTTTCATTAAAAGAGTGGAACGGTTCAAAATAGGGGCGATAGGGGACTTGGACACACGGAAGGTTGTAACCTTTAAACATGATGAAAAAGTCACAGAGACGCAAAACTGCAGTGGGACTAGTTTGTGATAAAAATAAAGGTCTGTGAGTCATTAGTCACCACAGCCATGCAATGAACAGTTTGTCTGCGCCGCCAGCTGAAGCAAACAAGCCAAATGAAACTCGCATGAAGAAAGTGAAGTTTGAAGAAACACACGACAATGAAGGCCTGACGCCGAACTAACTGGGTTTCCACCAATTTCCACTGCTAAAGACCACTTAGGCCCATAAAGGGGGCGGGGGGTGACCAAACTCCCCTCGCTAAAGCCCACCTGACCTACTTTCTTCTGCTCTGTGTGTGTGTGTGTGTGTGTGTGTGTGTGTGTGTGTGTGTGTGTGCATGAGAGACTTCTTGTTTCAGACATTGTTTGTACAAGTGTGTGAGAGCAACAAAAAAAAGCAGCGGTGAAAAAGCATAAAGTTACATGCATTAAGTCAGCGTTGAGGAGGTGTTCTTGGGAGTTTGGTGTGTGTGTGTGTGTGTGTGTGTGTGTGTGTGTGTGTGTGTGTGTGATGGGCTGGCAGCTGAGGCCAGAGCTGCCATGTGTTGCCCAGCTGTGGTCGCCCGGCGTTGGTTTTGCAGACTCGTAGCGGAGGGAACGGGCAGAATATAAATACTGTCTTTCCTTTTCTGCCTTTCTTCTGGGACAAACAACAGTTGCCTCGTTGTAGGGGGGGCAGTTTTACCCAGAGAAAACACACTGTGTGGCTGCACAAATTAAAGTGGGTTTTTATCGAGACCTGAATGTGCTGAACGCTGGGGAAAGTGGTGACACTACGTAAAAAGGGTTGGCTGTCGTATCAATTCTGGTTCTTTAACCATGTCTGTTGTGGGAATTCATTCACTACTTTTACATCCTCTGCTCTCGGCTTATTGTGAGGAAAAGTCCTGCTAGTTTAAATTTTAATTTAAATGTTTTCTCATAAAACTTTCCTTTTCGTTCAGTTGTCTTGAGAAAAGAATCCACTTTCTATCGTCACTCAGAATGAGAATTTCCTCTCAGTCCTCTTTTTTTCACGTTCCGCCTTTCATTTCTGAATGACCTCTATCTCAGACGGATCGGAGTTCAGGAAACCAGCCTTGATCTTTAGGTAGAACAATCCCTTTCAAGCCGTTTGACCCACTAAACTGCGTAGATAACCGTGTTTATTCTGGCTGGGGCTGTTTGCTCAGTTTAGTGTGAGAAAACATGTGATCCCTGGACACGCTTCAACCCCTCAGAGCTTTTAACTTCCTCTCATGATTATATGGCTTTTTTGGAATAGTGTCAAGTCGCTGAGTGCACATGCAAAGAAAATCTAATAGTTCTGGTGGCTTGGCCGTTGAAGAACTGGGTTAAGTGGTGAGGCTACGTTGGACTTAAAGGAGAAATACTCTGCAGTGGATAAACAAACTGGAAGGGTCTATCTAATGAAAGGGGACCCCAAAGTGTTTAAAACACCATATTTCACACAGTCTAATGACTAAATTGTTCTCTGGAATTAATGGTATCAAATGAGAGGTAAGACGTGACGCCTGCTGCCACTAAAACACTACTTGAGTCTTGCTCAAGGGCACTGTGACATTGCAGCGGTTTGCCTTGGAAGAAGTAAACAAGCTGCGGTTCAAGTTTGAGAAGGTGAAGGGAACTTTAAGGCGGATGAGCTAAATGCTAGAACTCGTTTGTGGTTAAGGAATCTTCTGAAGCTGAGTCAAGCTAAAGGCATCCCACGTTTAAGCCAGCAACCCAAGAAAAACAAACTGTTTAATCACAGCAGGGGTGACAGCAGGCCACACGAAGACTTAATGGCCACTATTTATTTCGAAAATGCGCCATCGTTTCTTTCCTCATGGTTGGATCCAAAAGAGTTTTCATCAAAAACACGGTTAGATGTGGCTGAAATTTGATTTTGTTTTTGACGTTTAGGCTACGAATCTTGCACATCGAGGTGTATTTAGTGGCTGTTCTGGAGCTTTTAACCGTATCACAGGTTCTTCATCATCAGGGTAGTATTGAAAGATTCCCTGGATCACAGCTAGGACTTCATTCATCCACTTCAAAACTGACTTTCAAAGTTCATTTTCAAGTTGAACAAAACGTTACAAACTACTTTGCACCATCATTGGTTGATTTCACATTTCAGAACTGATAAAGAAAAGGTCACTTCTTACCATATTAGTCACTGAAGTGACCGACTGTGTGGTAGACGAATGGTCACTGTATTCAACTGTCATGTATTTTTTTTTACACTTAAGGTTAGCTGCGACCATAACGTCATGAGACTTGGTGGCGAAGTGACAGAGCATCTTCAGGAAAACTTCCTCAATTGTTGGTTTCACACGGGACATGAATATCGGTCTTCTGAGTGCTCTGTTAGTTTGTCCCATCCACATCCTCTATCTTGCATCTTTCTCGCTCAAAGTAGATTAAAGTCTCCCATAATAGAACTCTTCCAGTAAAGTAGCAGAACTATTTAATACAGATCTTGAGCTACTTCCTCTAATTTGCTGCTGCCTTTCGGCCCTACACAACAGCGTATACATAATTCCAAGTCATCTTGATCATTGAAGCTGCTATAACTCTTAATGAACTCCAATAATCCAGAATGAATCTGGGTTGTCTGCAGAGAGGAGATGCTCCGATTGCCTTTTTTGGCTCCACGCTCCGCAGAAAAATCAATCAGCTCGTTAAGTCGGATAATGACCCGACATTTTCCTAATAGCCGGAGTTAAAATGCTGTCCGACGTACTGCTGAGTGCTCGGAGGAGCCCCGAGAGGAGAAGACAAGGTAACAGGATCGCATGAGAAGCAGCTAATTACTGGAAATGGATGTTTGGTTTTTCGGGTTGTGCCCGGCCGGCACTTGTGTTGTTTTTGTGTTGTTTGCGTGGACGGGGGTTTCCAGGAAGCTGCTGTCAACACAGAGTGCAGGATCAGATAAGCCTCCTTCTGCTGCTCTCCCAGATCTGATAAGAAACACGACTGTATGCATCCCAGATAATAACTGATGTCCTTTATGAAAGTGTGTCATTTGTGGGTTAAAATGACGGTGAAGGTCTCCAGGCAGGTTGTGAAGCATATACAAGGGTATGGGTTTTGTGTACAGGGACACAAATTTTTCTGTATAAAGAGGCTTTGTTGTCCCGACTGACAGAAAAAGGAACTTGTGCCGAATGATTAATAAATGGACATTTTGTTTCTACACAAAACAAATAGATTAAGTTTCATGACTGCTTCACCGACTGCCATGAGACTGTGTTGAAATCTGTCTGCGATTCATTTAATTGTCTTTTTCAGCAGTTAAATGTTCAGATCATTAAGCTGTCGGTCACAGAGCAGCTGAGGGTTGAAAGCCTTGCTCAAAAAGCACTTCGGCAGTGGCGCTTAATGAACTGGGAGCATAAACAGCACAAATAGTCTTTATTTCCCCTGGGATTGCCTATCTTGAGTCAGTCTGGATTTTGTTCACATCACAGTTTAACCTGGTAGTTCACAGACGGGTTGGGACCAAATTTCCAAAATGACGGATTTCATTGGAATCAGGAGGGGATTAAAAAAAAAAAAAGTTGCTGACACATATTGCCAAACACCTGCCTTGTGTTTTCTAGCTTCCTACCTGCAGGTGTTTTTGAGTCAGGTGATTTTTATGGAGGTTTTTTTGTGTACGTGTGTGTATACACACTGTAATCTGCCCTCAGGTTATCGTGAATCATAAATTACAACACAGCAATAACAACCACGTAATGGGAGAAAATAAGTTTCCCTTGAAACATAATTGAGAATGAAACATTATTTTGGAGGAGACACCTGGGTAACGATTTTTTGGGGTAAAAACTTTGAGAAGGAGACCTTTGAACTTTGAATAAGTTGTACATAGTACAATATTAATGGCAGACAATTGAACACAGCCTCCCGTAGACCAGGTCCTGTATGAACACATGTGGAAAGAGTCGGAGAGAGCAAGAGTTTAGGAAGAATCTCAATCCGGAGGAATGTTTCGAGCCATCCGGCAGGAAGTCCAGACTTCATAGACGAGGAGAGGAGGAGGAGAGAACAGAGGGAGGTGATGAGAGTTCTGGATGGAGGGAAAGAAAGACGAGGAGGGAAAAGAGACTCCAACAACAAATTATTTACAGTTCCCAACGATCAAACCTCTCATGCAGGACTAAATGGTCATGGATCAAATCAGTTCTTTACAGACTGGCTATTCTTATTTTCCACAAGTCACATGCATTTCGTTTTTTTCAGGCTCTCTACATATCATGAAAGAGAAAAGGGAGTCAGAGTTTTTATTATTTTCCTGAAACTCTTCATAATTTTCTTATTTATAATAATATATTTCTTTTACGTTGAAGCCAAAAACATTCAAGTCCTCACTGTTAAATTTTGCACCTGATTTTGACATTTGGTTGAAGTCTTTTCAAATCAAGAGACAATTAAGTATGCAAGTTAATATGAAGATGTCCTCTAATGTAAAAATGTGAACGATGTTTTTGGTTTATTTTTAATAACGCGTCACATTTCAAATGGCCCAACATGTTTTGTTTTACGGAGACTTCAGTCGTTCTGTTGCCATTGAGGGTAACAGGCTTTGTTCTAACATGTCAGCTGTTTCTGGATTCAACCGGGTCTGTTTCCTGTTCAAACAACAACAGAGTTTAGTCAACAAAAAATTGCACTTTGGTTTAGCTATTGCTGCTGTTCCTTCATGTTGTTTTCACTCTAGAGAAATGGCAGTCAGGGAATATTTGTTTGCCGTATATTTTGTTAAAACAGATTGAAGACTTTATGAAATAAAAAAAAACTGTAATGCTAATCCTGCAGTCCTGATCCTCAAACCGACCCTCAACACGTGTGTGAGATCAGTCTTCTGTGTCTGACCTGGTCGACCACGACGGCCTCTTTATCACAACAACGCAGACCTACAGACACAAGGCTGCTATTGTGGAATCTAAATCACGGATCCTGGAGGATGAAGATCGAGTCAGAAATGTCTTATCTTGCAAGAACTAATCCCTCGGTGTGTGAATGAGCGGGTAAAGTCTGAAATTGAAGAGCTGCGTACGTGCAGGACTCGTGCAGGACTAAAAAAAAGGAGAAACCACGATGCCTAGTGTCTAGTTCAATTCCTCTGGCTCTATTTTTTCAGGAACCATTGAATGATTAAAATAGTTTGAACTGAATGGCTATCGATCACTTACTACATTATCAAACGAGCCCTTCAGCACTACTTTTTCCGCTCTCCCTCCAGAGAGGTCAGAAACAGAAGATGCAGTTGCTCAAGGACACTTCAGTACGGGCAACAGTCCTCCACTCGATGTCTCCTTTCTTGGTCCACCACCAGGCTGCTGCTATTAGAATGGTCAATTGGAATGAGAATTTTGGTATGCAATCCCCATCGCAGCCAAAAGGAGGAAATACAAATAAAGAGGTTTCCTGTCTGAGCGTGGCTCTGGAGCTACAGGCCTGAGACTTTGTTTGATTTCCCACAGTCACAGATGCCCCTCTGCCCTCTATACAGTCAGTGGAGAGCAGGGAAACCAGTTTGAGATGGAGTGCAGGCGGCTCTGGCTCACATCCAGAGTGTCTGTCTACTTGAGAAGGTGTTATTTCAGCAGCAGCATAAGAAACACTCAGCGGGCTGGCTCTCAGCGGGCTGTGTCTTTTTTTTTTTCTCCCTTCACTAAACACTAAAGTGACGTGAGAAATAAGATACCGACTCCTTGCTTGTGACTCTGGAAAAGGAATGTTTTTGTGTCAAACTTAATTAGAAGACTCAAGGCAAGAAAGCCAGCATGGAATTCAGCTCCAAGTCCAAATACACACGTTTACACTATAAGGCCCCAAATACGTGGACACCACCGTTTCTCATGGTTCGGGTTGGAAACTCTTAATTCTAACAAAGAGAACGAAACGCAATTTCTCTGGACGCCTCCACATCCAGGTCCATTAGAATCATACAAATACCAACGTGATCTCACGGAACTACGTGAAGGGAACACGGACAACGCATTACAAACACACTTCCAAGCAGGAGTCCAAAGTGTTGTTATTCTTAAGTAACGTCAGCGACGTTTGTGACATGGCGTCATGTTACGGTTGTTCTGGAACATATTTTGCTTAGTTTACGTACCTAATTTAAGCCAAACACAATCTTTTTCCTAAACGTAATGTAATGGTTTTGTTGCCTGAACCTACCACAACCCTTTCACTGTAATAAAATGGCACGAAAGGAAAAGTCAAAAATCTGAATAAAGACATGCATTCCCATGAGATTGAGTTGGGCACGGAATATTTCAAATGAAATGCCGCCACGTCAGTAACTTTTTCTTATCTACTAAGTTAGGTTTAGGAAAGAAAAGATCAAGTTCTGTAACCTAACTTAGCCTACATCATTTCAAATAGATCAACGCTGACTTTTGGGTTCAGACGGGACACAAACATCGGTCTCCTGGGTGAAAGTCCCATGTTTGACGACTCAGACTAGAATATAAACATATTTCTGTTGAAACTGGGAATGATCATGTCCACCTCAACAACAGATCCCAATTGACTTCCAGTTGCATTGTTTCCATGGTGACGTATTTTTACGTGCCGCCACCATGTAACACGCTTTCAAGAGGTCTTGGTCATTTCAAGTGTTCCTGTGAGATCAGGCTGCTCCGTGAGGTCATGACATGTGGTTGAAAGCTTTGCAAAACAAAGTAAGTAGACGTTGAGTGTCGAATCGTATGTCAAGTTGCAGCTTTCAAGGTCAAGAATGAACGTTCAAAGAGTTCATCTCCAAAATGTTTGTTGCTGATGTTCAAGTGTCCACCATAGTTTAAGACAGGCGTTGATGTGAAAGGGAGATTCCTCAGACTCCTGGACATCCAAAAGCTGCAGACTGAGCAACAATTCAGCTGTACGCACAACACAGTTGTCCTTGGAGGTTGCGTCTGCAGCACACAAAACGACAAATCTGCAAGCTGTTTAAATTCCTTTCGGTTCCTTGAGGCTGCTCTACGGGCGTCGGGTTTCAGCTTTAAACAAGCCAGGGAGAAACGGAGGGGGGGAACGTTCAGACACAGCAGCGTGACTCACACACTCAAAACTGCTTTAAAATACATTTCAAATGGGCCGGGTTGTGCTTGTTGTGGTGAGCCTATTAAGGTCTGTGATTGAGACGTTACTTTTTGGATGGATTCAATGAGAGATGACACCTTAGGGTGAGGAGGAGGAGGAGGAGGGACAGGAACGTGTGAACCAATAGGACGTTTCTGGACTGGAATCTAGGAAACCAAGTGAATCACATTCTTCCAGGGTTCTAAGTATATAAACATAAATGTGTGACTCCATTACAACCGTGGAGCTCGCAGACTGCCAAAGCTGCAGCAGTAAGAGTTTCCTTTTGCAGATCATTCACTTCCTGGGAGGATTATCTAACAACATAGTACATGAATACAACAGAGATCTTCTCATTTGGAAGCTACATAAAGGCTAAACTAAATCTATAATCCATATCACCAAGTGAAGCATGATCAACCTGGCAGTCGGACACAAGAGCGGGTCACAAGATTAATCTGGTACATTGTTATAATTCTTCTAATCTCATCTTTTTTTCTTGTTAATAACAGGATCGTTTGACCTTTACAGAGCCCTAAAACACTCAAATGTTTCGATGTGGAGTGGAGAAGTTTTAAAGGTATACAGGCTAAAATGGTTGGGAACCGGTGCTTTACGCTGCATTCACATGCAAACAGATGGTAGACTGCATATCATTTTAATGGACAGGAGCAGGACGGACAAATTAGGTGAAGCCGGCAATGGAAGACGGCATTCACGTCCAACATTTAAATTCTTTTCATTTTTGCCGTCCTTTGTGAGGGAATTTACAACCGAATGTGATGTACGATTTAACACAAAGATGCATTTTATAGCTGTGTTTAAATTCCAAACTCATTACACAATAACTTCAGCTAGTGCGTTCTGAATAAAGCTAAATACATGCTCGATGCTAAACACAGCTAACAGCTTGTGAGAGGCATGATGGGAAACACCATGCACATCGTGGTAAAATCTGGTTCCATGAGTTGGTATTTGGCTTTTATGAAGCATTTAAGGTATTTGAAGTATTAAAAAAACATTCTTTGCACACTCAATAGTTCTATGCCGTACGACGGCGTGGACCATGCAGTCTTTCTGCCATTAGTTGTTGGTTATCTGCATATCTGATCACAGCTGCTCAATCCATTTGCCTGGACGAACACAATGATCAGTGCAAACCCACAGCAAGCGGGCAGCAAGCAAGCCAGCTCTCTGATTGGTGGGCAGGTGAAGCCCACACCTCACGCCACGCCCACCAGTTCAAATAGAACAAACCTTGTAACTGTCTGACTCTATGTCAACGCTCCACCTTAAAAACACACCTCAGAACCCGCCGCCCTACAGCATGCACCGCTGCACCGCTATTGGTTGGAAGAAAACAGGTTATTGGCCAATCAGTGGCACCCAGCGACCAGGAGTGTCCTGCAGCCTGGAGGGTGTCGGTCGGTTGAACCTGAATGAAACCTGCCTCATCCTGCATCCAACAGCTGCCGCTCTCAGTGGAGTTTCAAACGTGCCTTTTAAGAGGTTTTTCCATCGACCTTCATTTTTGTGGGATACAATTTGTGGTGGTCAACGTGGCAACAGACAAAAATACTGGAAAGATTTGGTGGTTTTTATAAGTCAGTCTTGAGTCTCATGGCAATGTGTGAAATACTAATTATTCATGTACATGGATCAAAAATGTACCATTCTTTTCTTGTTGCTCAGCACTTGATAGTATCCTACATTCCTTCACCATGCTGTTTTTTACGCTACAAAATTAGTAATAATAATAATAATACATTTTATCAGTAGTGCACTTTTCATTCAATGAATCTCAGAGAGCAACATGAAAAATAAGCATACAAACATCACATCACATGACAAAGGGGGCTCAATTTAACAGGCGTTTGAATAAAAAGGTGTTCAGGCCTGCTTTCACTGAATCCAGGCTCTGTATTGTCTTTCTCACTGTGTAATACTACGTCACCAGCTCTGGCTGTTGCATACAAACGTGGATGTGATAATTTGTGTATCCCCACCATGAAAAAGGATCCTGACAGACTTTTCATTTGCATTGTTTTGGTGCCAAGTACACGAAGCCATATCTTGCATTTCATGACTATTTCACAAACTGCCACGAGACTAGGAGTGATTAGTAATTATGTGCCAATAGTCAGTATAATGATATGAAAGTGGTTTTGACACACAACCATCCTCCAACCATCAGCAGCCTAACTCCTAATACGTAATGTCTACTTGTTCTGCTCCTGGACAGTTTGAACAGAATCCTGTTTGTCCAGCACGTTTCTGGTTTTGGCCGTTTTTTCCTCGGCATCGTTCATCACACTGAAACCTGAGCAGCGTAATAAAGGGATGGAAAACCCATTCATGTCCCGAGAAAGTGGGCAGGTGATGAAAATGTGCAGTCTGAATGTGTAGTCACAGTCTATTTATAGTCTCTGGACGGACTCTGGTCCAGACTGTTTTGGCTGCAGCTCAGTAATTAGAGACGGGAAGCCTCCCGCTAAGAGATGTGTCACTTCAACACTTTTGTGTCTCGAAGGTTTGGGACAATGCGCTTTGCTGCAGCACATCATCAAGTTGTTGGAATGTATTTACCCTTTATTTATGCAGGGAGGGAGATCTTGTGATTAATAATTCTTATTTAAGATTATTCTAGTGTTTTTCACAAAATATGATGATGTGTCTCTTATCTATGACACAATACAAGCATAATATAAATGCATATATCGATCCCAGTATGTTTAAGTGCCATTTTAAGAGTTTAAAGCACATTTTGATGTTTATTGGTGAAATGTCTTGAATCTGAAACTGCATCGTATCTTAATTTCTCCAAATATAAGGAGACTAAAAACAACCATATTTTGTGCTTTGGCAACTAAAAGCCGAAGCCTGATTTAACCGCGTCTCAAAGTTATTGTTGAGCTCTGTTCTTCCACAACTCAAGAGCAGTGCAGAATGAAATACAAAGCATTCACTGACATTACCATGTACCCATGATGCTTTGTGGGTTCGCACGGACAATGAGAAGTGTTTCTGCAGTAAATTTACCAAAGGAGCAGACCAGTAATCTTAAGGAGGACGGTTGTCGACTACAGAGTGTCTTTGTCCAGCCTCAGTCGCTGTGGGTCCCTCATCTAGAGTCTCGGTGTAAATATGAAACACTCCAGCTTCCTTCCCAGTTCAAATTCCTCTCTGCTCAAACTGCTGGCCTCCATCTGCGGCGGCTGGAAGCTGCTTTACTTCCTTGTCAAATGCCCTTTTCCTTAAAGACTGGGCTCTTTGTTTCAGCTGCTATTAGCTGGCAGAAATAAAGGCAGGCAGGCCGATATTTGAGACTATTGTGCACGCCTGCCTGCTTCTGGCTCTCACAAATATTCCCTCTCAGACTTCCATGGAGAGCTCCACAGCCAGACGGACCGAACACCCTCGCTTCCACCTCGGATGGTAGTTTTCCTCAGCCTGAACGCTCTCACGAGCGCCCTATGAGCTCAGCGAGTCTTGTGACCTTTGGCCTGTCGTACCGCTGAAAGCCTGGCTGGATTTTTGAAAGTGCACGAGCGACCAATGAGAGAGCAAGGCAACCGCTCCACCAGGAAGCAGAGCTTTTTTCAGCCGTCTAACCGTTCTCCCTCTACCTGACCACAAACCGGTTTTTAAATCGCTCCGGGTGTGTTTTTATCCAGAGTCGTCTGTCAGTGAAAGTGATACTGCTGTGATGACACACTGTTGCCCTAAAAGGAGACACACTCCGTGAATCGGGATAAAAAAATGAAATATGTACTCATTTCAAACAAAAGAAATTTAAAAACATAAAGATTATAAAATGACAGACATTTCAAAGACACTTCAGGTGAATTGGGTAAACAATATTAACTAATAGATATGACCATGAAACATCCCCAGTTGATTAGGGACATTAAGTCAATTATTTTTCGTATTAGAAGTTTTCTGGAATATTATATCTAAATATGCAAATTGATCATTATCGAATGATACATTTTGGTGAATTTAGGAGAAATCAGCACAAATCGAAAAATAAAATACACCTACATGTCGTGTTACTAAAGATAAATAGTCCAAAAATCTCAAAATTGACGAAAAAGCATGAGAAGTTAAATGCTTGGAGCCCTAAAAGGAAGAAATGACTTGGGTGTCGCCGCCGTTACCTGGCCAACGTCATCAGACAGGTGTGGAGGCAAAGTCACCGCAATGAACGCTTATTAGCGGTGAGTCACAGCTCGTGGAAGATTTACTCAGCCGGCATGCTTCAAATGTGAAGATCAACCGGCTGACAGACTGAACTGTGGTTGATTCTATTATATCACCTGAACCACAGAGCTCAGGTACCTGTGAGACCGACGTAACTGGGATCGAGCTGCTGTGATGACAGGATCCTTCATGGACAATCAACGCATAGTTAACTGCTTTAACCAGTCTATCACAGGGCCGACATGTAGAGACAGACAGGTAAGTCTATCACAGGGAGACATGTAGAGACAGACAGGTAACCAGTCTATCACAGGGCCGACATGTAGAGACAGACAGGTAACCAGTCTATCACAGGGCTGACACGTAGAGACAGACAGGTAACCAGTCTATCACAGGGCCGACATGTAGAGACAGACAGGTAACCAGTCTATCACAGGGCTGACATGTAGAGACAGACAGGTAACCAGTCTATCACAGGGCCAACATGTAGAGACAGACAGGTAACCAGTCTATCACAGGGCTGACATGTAGAGACAGACAGGTAACCAGTCTATCACAGGGCCAACATGTAGAGACAGACAGGTAACCAGTCTATCACAGGGCCGACATGTAGAGACAGACAGGTAACCAGTCTATCACAGGGCCGACATGTAGAGACAGACAGGTAACCAGTCTATCACAGGGCTGACATGTAGAGACAGACAGGTAACCAGTCTATCACAGGGAGACATGTAGAGACAGACAGGTAACCAGCCTATCACAGGGCCGACATGTAGAGACAGACAGGTAACCAGTCTATCACAGGGCCGACATGTAGAGACAGACAGGTAACCAGTCTATTACAGGGCTGACATGTAGAGACAGACAGGTAACCAGTCTATTACAGGGCTGACATGTAGAGACAGACAGGTAACCAGTCTATCACAGGGCTGACATGTAGAGACAGACAGGTAACCAGTCTGTCACAGGGCCGACATGTAGAGACAGACAGGTAACCAGTCTATCACAGGGCCGACATGTAGAGACAGACAGGTAACCAGTCTATCACAGGGCCGACATGTAGAGACAGACAGGTAACCAGTCTATCACAGGGCCGACATGTAGAGACAGACAGGTCTTTGGACTTTGGGAGGAAGGCAGAGAACCCGGAGAGAACCCACTTACACGGGGAGAGCATGCAGGAAGGAAGACGCAGAAGGAACCCGAACCCGACCTGGGAATGGAACCCGGGACCCTCTGGCTGTGAGGTGACAGTGCTACCCACCACACAACCGTGCAGGACTTCAAAAACATGACCAGTGCTTCTTTGCCAATTTAATTTTTTGTTGAATAAACCATAAGAAAACTGTGAAAAGTCCATCCTCACTTGTTAGGCGTCTTCAAATGTGTAACCATCATTCCAAAAACCAAAAGATGGTATAGTTTAGACTCCTGTCACTCGATTCATGATTACCTGCACAATTCTTCCAGCTCTCTATATGACGGCAGAGATAAAAGCTTGAATAATACATCTCTAAATGGATTTTAAGACTTAAAGGAGGCATCAGCTCAAACTGTCATAACGATCAATAAAGGTCTCCCTGCTGCCCCAGGTCCAGACTTCTATTAATAGCTTTACAGCAACTTTTGCGGAAATACCACAGACCTACTGGGATCCAGTCCAACACCCCCAGCACAGCCGCTGATGTTCTACTGATGGTCCAGTGTGTGTGTGTGTGTGTGTGTGTGTGTGTGTGTGTGTGTGTGTGTGTGTGTGTGTGTGTGTGTGTGTGTGCCTCTGGACGGCTTTAAATAAATACATAAACGCGTTATGATATTTAAATAGGAAGGTCAGAGTGGGGAGTTGATGTTCTGTACGTGTGTCTCCTCCACACAACGATGCGGGGAAGCGTCGCTGTGTCGTGGAGACACAAAGAGTCAAAGCGACACTTGGCTGCAACAGGTTGCACGAATGAAAATAAAGACCTTACCTCCGTGAAGAAGTTGTCCATCGCCCCCGTTATTTTAATCCCCGAGGATGTGCTGGAAGGAAAGCGCGCGTCCGGCCAGCCCGACTCATGTGTTGTTAGTGTGTGTTATCCGAGGGGAGTTCAGTCCAGCATGTTCCTCCCGAGCGTCTGCAGGATGGAGCCCGGTCCGCCCGTCCGTCCGTCCGGTCGTCAGCGTGGAGCTACAGTAGTTTAGTTGACTCTTTGTTTCATGGGCCGCTGCCCCGGCAGAGGTAACAGCAGTCCTTAACAGAGAAAGGCAACTTTCGGGTCTTCTCCTCCCGGAGTCCGGGCTCCTGTCTGCGCGCCCCCGCTGTCTGTGAGGGCCCCGCTTGTTGATCAACACCCAAACGTGCAGCGGGAGACAAGAAACGAGAGGCCGGTCAAACTTTGGAGACGCTCACCAACTCACTAACTCACCCACTCACTCACTCACTCACTCAGTCATTCAGTCAGTCATTCAGTCAGTCAGACCGGTGCACAATAATCCTGAAGCTCCACCTCCCCACACAGCTCCCTCCTCCACCTCCTCCTCCTCCTCCTCCTCCTCCTGCAGCCCCGCTGTCTCTCGGACTCCTCCTGCTGTCAGTTTGTGGAGGCCAGAGCGGAGGTGCTATTAAAACAAGACCAGGTGAAGGTTAGCTTTGGCTATAAACACTATGATGCATACATCAGATGACTGTTCTAGATATCTATGTTTTTGTATCTGTCCCTACTCAAATAAACCTTAAATAAATAAATAACCTATAAATAGATTAGGTAATTCAGTCAGGGAGGGAAATATGCATAATGGACTATTGCCTCTATAAATGTGGTTTTAAATGGAGTTGGTCACTCTGTCAGGTAAGAAGTATCTAGAATGGACTAGGCTACTACCTCTATACATATCAGGTAGGGAATATCTATCAGAATGTATAATAATGTATAATCTATAAATGTGGTTATAAATAGATTAGGTAATTCAGTCAGGT
The DNA here is from genome assembly GCF_963514095.1 of Eutrigla gurnardus. Taxonomy (NCBI): domain Eukaryota; kingdom Metazoa; phylum Chordata; class Actinopteri; order Perciformes; family Triglidae; genus Eutrigla; species Eutrigla gurnardus. The sequence goes on from NC_139918.1 coordinate 10,709,192, forward strand.
AGGGAGTATCTATCAGAATGTATAATAATTTATAGTCTATAGATGTGGTTATAAATAGATTAGGTAATTCAGTCAGGTAGGGAGTATCTATCAGAATGTATAATAATTTATAGTCTATAGATGTGGTTATAAATAGATTAGGTAATTCAGTCAGGTAGGGAGTATCTATCAGAATGTATAATAATGTATAATCTATAAATGTGGTTATAAATAGATTAGGTAATTCAGTCAGGTAGGGAGTATCTATCAGAATGTATAATAATGTATAGTCTATAGATGTGGTTATAAATAGATTAGGTAATTCAGTCAGGTAGGGAGTGTCTATCAGAATGGACTGCTGCCTCTATAAATGTGGTTGGTTGGACCGGGTGTGGTCAGTGTGCTTAATTGCAGATCACATGGCATGGTTAAACCACATTTGAGTAAAATGTTGCAAGACTAAAACTTTGCACTCATATCTCAAGATGTTTGATCTGAAGATGAAAGGATCCACTCTTGTTTTCCATTCCAGCTTTTAGCTCTGATGACTTAATTTGGATTTTACGCAAAGCCTGTGACTTGGCGAGGAGCAGCGTCTGCATAATCACACAATGACCTGCGTGGTTAAACATTAACATTCCAGCAGTGGGTTAACAACACATACTCTTCATGTGGCATCAGGCGGTGACCTCTGGTTCTGAGAAGTGAAGAAAGGCAGAAGTGCCTTAAACTTGCATTCTCGCTGCTGGCCATCAGGGGGCGTCTCTTCTGGTTATCCCAGCCAACATGAGTTTATGGTGTCAATTTCTAGTTTTAAGTCTTCTTCCATCCAGCATGTATGCTTTAAGGCGGAGCTACCTTCTGATTGATACGGAAGCCCTAAACGGCCATGCATACATACATTTTATTTCATCCGTTTTCTCGTGATAACAAGATCATTTTCATCCATTTTCTCGTGATAACAAGATCATTTTCATCCGTTTTCTCGTGATAACAAGATCATTTTCATCCATTTTCTCGTGATAACAAGATCATTTTCATCCGTTTTCTCGTGATAACGAGATAATTTTCCTCTGTTTTCCCGTGATAACGAGATAACAAATGAAACGTGATAGGCGAGATTTCAAATTCGGTAAAGTTGGAAAGATATTCACAGATTCGAACTGACCATAAAGAGACCCTTGATGTGTGTAGTGATTTTGGAGTCTCTGTCGGCCTACTGTATAACAGTGGAGTTATTTATTGTCTTGCAATTTGCAGACGGTGCCTGCGCACTCGCCCGGCTGCCGGTTGCGCATGGAGATCAGTGTTCTCCGTTCAGCTCGCAGGACGGCTTATTTATGTAAAAAATCGGGGTTATGGTGCTTGTAGCTCGTAGTCTTTGATATTACGGTGAGACAGAGGCATCATTTGTGTTTGAAAAACGTTTCACTTCTGATTTATTGATCCCGGAAGTTCGACTCTGTGAATATCTTTCCAACTTTACCGAACTTCAAAATGATCTCGTTATCACTGGAAAACGGGTGAAAAATTATCTCGTTCTCACAGGAAAATGGAGTAAAATTATCTCGTTATCACGAGAAAACAGAGTAAAATTATCTCGTTATCACGAGAAAACGAAGGAATTATCTCGTTATCACAGGAAAACGGAGGAAATAAAATATATGTATGCATGACCGTTTAGGGCTTCCGTAGATTGACAGGTCGCTAGAGCGGACTCGCTACTGTTGCTAACATTGCTACCATAATATATATATATATATATATATATATATATATATATATATATATATCGTTATTTTTAATAAAATCCTATATGTCCTATCCAGGGATCAGAATGACCCCTAGCTGCTCCTGATATTCAAGGCTGCTGTATTTGTAACCTCAGGAGAAGCAGGAAGGTTCTAAAGTGCTTCAGATGATATTCATGGTTTCACTGTGAAGCCTTTGTATTCAAACGCTCCGGGCCTGTTTTGAACTTGTGCAACACTAAACCCACGTGTGGTTTTTCAACCCTGTGATCATATTAACCTCTCGTTAAGGAGTGGGAACACAATCTGAGGCAGCCCCAGAAATAAAAATGTAGTGTAAGATGCTAGGAGATGTATGTGAGTTTAAGCTGTAGCAATGCTCATACTCATTCTACATGCATTCTAGTCCATCGGGGCAGCCAAACACAGGGGACGAGCTGCCGCTGAGTGTCCCATGTGAACCCATGGCTGCCATATCTGGGAGGTTTTGAGGAAGCTGACTTAGAGTTAATGTAGATCCATCAAACATGTTTCAGCCTGCTTTGAAAGAAATGCCATGGACTGTACGTAAGGAGGGTCGTCACCTGTTGGTTTGTGGACTACAGTTTGGAAGCCTCGAGTTCAACATTTTGGCCGTCAGCATCTTGGATTTTTGCAACCAATGAAGGAAGTGACCATTTTTGGACTGTGGTGGAGCGACGGGTGGATCTGATGAATGCAAGCGGCAGAGCAGCAACCTTACTGGACCTGGGTCCATCTGGATTCTGGTGTAATAAAGTCATCTTAGTGGTGAATTGTGTTGGTAGCGCAGCTAGCTACCTTTCAATCACAAGGTAGCCCTGCCCTAAACAACCATTACTTTACTGTCTATTTGACTCTAAATGGACCATAATTCACTAAATGAACATCGTGCTGGATTGAAGAAGACTTGAAACTAGAGATTGAGACCATGAATTCATGTTTACAGTGTTTACTGAGATAATACATCAAGTGAGAAATTCCATATTATCAGACTTCTTTTTACAACAGTCGCCCCCTGATGGCCAGCAGAGAGAATGCAAGTTTAAGGCCCTTAGGCGTTGTCTTTACTTATCAGTGAACGCTGCCTGCTTCACACAAACACATCCGGTGACCTAGCATGCCGGGTTTATGCCAAAGTTGCGCCAAGAAGTCTGTGACTTGTTGACTTAATAATAACAACAAAATGATATCAGCTCTTTCTAAAATGTTGAGCAACTGAATGAAAATACAGTCATTTGAACAAGTCTGTTTCCTCTAGGTAATGAAACTATATTGTTAAACTTTAATTTCACTATTACCATTTATTGTTAGAGCGTCAAATAGTCTTCTTCAAAGCTTCTTCTGAACAACATCCCAACGTTGAAAATGTCCCAAGGAAGAAGCCACTGTGACACCTGTGTCTAGGGGTGTGTGATCTGTCCAAACTACTGTCTGACAAAGAAAGTACGTCAATGAATTTGTTAATTGGGTGACGTATCAAGCAGGCAGCGAGAAACAACCAGTCAGCACAGATTTGGTGAGTCATGGAGATCAAAATGGATCTAAACATCCGGGCTCCAAGAGGACTACGTTTGATTAAAAAGTCTAATTGTTTGAACATCAATTCCATTCTATATTTCAACATCTAGTTAAATCCTGCTTCGCACTGAAATATGTTAAGGCAGCTGTGAAACAGGACATCTAAAAAACTCAATTTCATGATCCCAGTTTCAACCTGCGGGACTCAGCTTTGATTTTCACATCTTTAAATCAATGCTGACTGGAAAACAAATACAAACATTACAACATTTCCAGCGATTGCAGTCATGGTTCAGTCCAAAAACAAATCTGAATGATTCTAAACAGCTCATTTCTTTGGTTAGTATTCTCTAAAGTAACACACACAGCAGAGAAGCTGGACCTCCAGAGGCTCCAGATTGACGATGAGTCAGCAGTTTGCCTCTCAATATACACACACAGAAATAGACATCCAGCTAAAACAAGGACAACAAAAATGAATGAGACAAACATAACCATAGTCAGGTCTATGTGTGCTCTAGATGGGCAGTGATATTATAAGTATATTAATTTACACATTCACACAGTCAGCGATTTATTTCCAACTGTCCTTCCTGCATTTGAAAGCTTTTGCTTTTTATATTAGGATTATGTGTTTAACATCTTCATATTTGATGAAGATTATGGATTGCTCTGCTGATGGTAGACGTCTGTGATTGTTTCATATGCTGCAAACTCCGCCCCTTTCAGGTCAACGCTCACAGCCAGACTGAGAAACCTCGGGTTGACTTCCACAATTGTAAGACACTTAGCGGGATCACGTAAGTACACCAGATAACCTGACGATCCCGTGGACAGGTTGAACTCTCAGGTTTGCACCTGAAGTCGTTCGGTGCTTTTTTCCCCCTCTCCACATCGCTTGTTAACACACCTTCACCTCTCTGACCCTTGACCTCTAAATCCCGACCGCTGACAGAGGTTAAGTAACGCTCGTTCCCTGCAGCGATGCTCTTTAATCCCTTTAGCGGAGGAGGATTCCTCAGTCAGACTCAAACTGGACCCAGTGTGCAGAATGAGCTCAGCCCACCTTTAAAAAACGCAGCTCAACCTCTGGTCTTCAACTCTTGTGTGGAGGATTTGTCGGGAGTTGACATGAAGGTGTTGACTTTGAGTGAAAGACACTAAGCTGTGAGGTAAACTCTGCATGTTTCTGCCTGTTCCCTACAAATCACATCACACAACGCTGGGTTTTTAAAGATGTTTCGTCAGCCTTTTCACACACACACACATCACATGTTCACGTCCATTCGAACGTTACAAAGATGCACATTGGATGGGATGGGGTTACACAACTCCAGCATGTTTGAGGAGTTTGCTTTTTGAGATGGACTGGAAACCAATGGATGCTTTGCACATAAAACTCAACCACATCCAATGAGTTTTCCTACATCTATCATGAGTGTGTGAGTCTATGACGCCACTGCTGTCTGTGGAGACTAAATGTGGGATACATTTCAGACTGCACGCTGTTGAGAATGGTATCAAAGATAAAGACATCAGTAAACAAATATTGGATCATAAATGTACACACATGATCTTTAACTGGTGAAACACCTTAAAAGAGCACCATGACAACAGGCGGACAGATTATCTGATCACTGAGCGGCACTGGAGTTTCATCGGAGCCAGTTGTTTGATTCTTTGCCAGCATCTCCAAACTTCCAAAGGGCCCAAAACAGGATGAGGAAAACAAACATTTCCTGTGGCTGTGTCACCCTTCTCCCAAAGATGGAAGATAACGGGGTCCGGATTCTTTGTTTCTCTTTCTGCTGAATGCTGCTAAATGTGTCCGCGGTGAAGCCACTTCCCCACAAACCGGCATGACGCTGAGAGGACAGAGAGAGTGGAGGACGGGTGACGAGTGACAGACTTAAAACACCTGCCAGACGGTTTGCTGTAAAATTACAGTAAATTAACTGGCAGCAACTTCATCATTAAGCTACAGTATCTCTACTGGATCAAAGGAATACAGCAACTTACTGTCATTAAAGCATACAGTCATTTGCTGTTTGCTGATCATTTACTGGCAACAGTTTCACCAGCAAGAGATTGTTATTTACAGTAAGTCATTGCAATCTAAATGTAATTTGTCAACAGTAAGCAGTGAACTACTGGGAAAAGAAACATTTGGAAACCGTTGGAACCACTGGAGCAGAGGTTATGACTCCCAGAATTCATTGCTTTCACAGGGATATACGGCATAATACAGTAGGTCCCTGTGGGATTTTCACTCTAAATTTACATCAAAGTGTTGGAGAGGATGCCAGGAAATGGACATTTGATCACTTTAACCAAACATAGTTTCATAGATTTCAACAAGATGTCTCATACAGTGTAAACCATAAAAACACTGTCCATCCCTGTATAAGATCATAAAATGCTCTGATCATGCAGATTAAATAATTTACTAATCAGATGGACTCAGTAATCGGCTCCATTCAGTCTGCATCATTGCAGTCCATCACAAAAACTCATCAGCCTTCTCTTCCATAGTGAGAAACAGTAGTAGCCATGTCCATAAGCCCACCATTCAGAGTCAATGAATCTTCAAAGTCCCAACATCACCAGTTACAGCCTTAAAGAATCTTGGATTCATCTGCATTTGGTGTTGGTAGCAGTAGAAGTAATATTAACAGTAGTAGTAATATTAACAGTAGTAGTAATATTAACAGTAGTAGTAATATAGCAGTACTAGAAGTAATATTAGCAGTAGTAGTAATATTAGGAATAGTATTGTAGTAATATTAACAGTCGTAGTAATATTAACAGTAGTAGTAGTAATATTAGCAGTAGTAGTAATATTAGCATTAGTAATAATATTAGCAGTAGTAGTAGTATTCTAGCAGTAGTAGTAATATTAGTTGTAGAAGTAATATTAGCAGTAGTGTTAATATTAACAGTAGTAGTAATATTAGCAGTAGTAATAATATTAGCAGTAGTAGTAGTATTCTAGCAGTAGTAATAATATTAGCAGTAGTAGTAGTATTCTAGCAGTAGTAGTAATATTAGCAGTAGAAGTAATATTAGCAGTAGTGTTAATATTAACAGTAGTAGTAATATTAGCAGTAGTAATAATATTAGCAGTAGTAGTAGTATTCTAGCAGTAGTACTAATATTAGCAGTAGAAGTAATATTAGCAGTAGTTAATATTAACAGTAGTAGTAATATTAGCAGTAGTAATAATATTAGCAGTAGTATTTCAATGCATTTCTATAGCGCTTTGATAACACTACATTCAGTCTATATTTCCTGACCTGTTGTTATTGTGAGTAACGGTACATCCTGGTACCCAACACACAGAGAGACTACACCACCGTGCAGCCCCCATGATGGTCCACTCTCTGTCAAAAAGGCAGAATGAGAGAATATAAAGACGGTTATGGCCAGATCATATGCGATACATCCGTCTAAGTTGTCCATCCATGTTGTTATAATGATGTCAAAAGAGCCAATTAACTAACTAAACAGGAGATTGGGTGGAGATTTTTCAATGGAGATTTTTCAAAGTGTTTACATCATGGTTTACCAAAAACGTCTGAATGTTTGGATTTAGTTTCCAAATCATATGACCTGCCCTGCTAATGCTAATGCAAAATCGTAATATATGTCTGTGGTTGATTTGCACTGTTAGCCTTTGCTGTAATTTTTTTTACAGTTAATTACCATAAAATTACCAATAACCCTACTGTCAATGTCCCCAAAGCCTCCTGAAAGTCTCCTCAAAGACTGATGGAGGGAGTCGGGCAGAGGGAGGGAGAGGTTGATAATTACTTGCAGTCAAGCTTGTCTCCAACTCCCTGTGATTACCGAAGGCTGAATGTTAATCTTAACCACTTACCAACAAATGATGACGCAGCAAACTCTTTCAACCTGGGCAGGGCAAGACAAGCCCGGTTATTACTATTAAGCTCTTATGAAGAGACATAGATAGCATACTACAATATAGGACTGTTCTTTATGATCCGCTTTTTAGGTTGACTTGTAAAGACATTTTTCTTAACGGGTGAGAGCTTATCTGAAATGTGTCTAGTTTTAAAATGGGAGCTACAGTCCAGTAGTAGTCAACACATTTTAATAGCATCATGAGAATCCAGCTGCCGTGTCATGTAAATAATAATATATCCGTGTCTATTATCAACGGCAGACATTAAAGCAATTAACAATGAGCAACCATGGAAGCATTGGGCTAAGTGTCACCAGTAAACACGTTCACTTATTAATCCGAAACACTCACGGCTCTAAAACGTTTGTGATCCTGTCAGAATTCTGAACTTGAGTCACTATCGGTTGTGACAAGCTAACATGCTACAACCAAACATTTAGATGCTGGTAATTCAATCTCTAAATCTCGCTAACTCGTTTGGATGGCTGGAGGAAAACTCCCCCTCCGTTGCCCAAAGGCACACACATATTTTTGATGAAGCTGTAAAAGGGTCCATAGACTTCAGTGGCGTGAGATTGTTAACCTGTGTAATGTACTCGGGTTTACTCTGGCATTAACACCGCTTTTGTTTACACAGTGCATTAAACTTATTACAAACGATTTGTCTATATATTCTTCCATTTTCACAGGCTTAATTATAGATTTTGTAGAACTCACATGAAAATCTGTGATTTAAGTCTTTTTTAAGGTTAAATGAGATTGCAATGACCTATATTTTTATTGTTGGGACTAGAACACCACTTTTGTTTATACAGTGCATTTAAACTTATTACAAATGATTCTGATTTATTTATATATTCTTTAATTTTCACAGGCTTAATCAGAAAGAAAATCAGCCTTATTTACACTTTTATATATTATATATATAATTTACACATGTACTATTTATATTTTCTAACTGTTGAGTTGCATTACAGGAAGTGCAGTAGTATTTTAGGGGTTGGCCCATACAAGGGACTAATTGTCACATACATATGCTAAAACTGGTCCGTTTTTTTTATCTGCCTTGTTATTCCACCAATATTACAGTACAACACCATCACTAAATTGCTGCTGTAAGCCTTTGAGGAGTAAATTATGGTATTTTTAAGGAGTTTTTGTCCCATGCTATAATGTAAATAATAATAGAGATACCAATCATTACAACTATATATCAAAATGAAAAGCAAAATACATCCCTGCTTGTATTATTTTCCCTTTCCGATCATGTGATCGCCTCCTGTCATTTCAACGTTGTGGTCCCACATTGCTTTGCCTCACAGATTACACAGATTATTCAGTTTTATTTGTTCATCTTATTATTATTTTAGCTTTACAAGTTTGTTTTGCTGCGATAGGAAGTAAAAAACCTGTAATAACAGAGGGTATGTGATAATGTGAGCAGCCTGTGCTTGTTTTTCATTTGCAGCTACACCTTTTGATTATCGTTCTGAAGATGCCTCAAAACATCAGAGTCAAGTTCAAAAGCAACTTTGAAGCGTTTGGTTCTGGTGATGTGGGGAAACGAGTCATGACAGACAAACCACAGTCAGCACCATTAATTATACTCTAGTCTACTGCATCAACTGCTACTGTTGGCTCAGTATGATAATGCTGGATTATCATTTTTAACTAGTAGGTTGCATACAATCTGTTTCCTCATGAACTTCTCCACAACTCCAGTTGAATTTGATTTCATTAAATTAATGTGCTTATTTTGTTCCTCTGGATATATTATAGTCTATTTGTAGAACACGAAAATCTGTGATTTAATGGGGTTTTTTTAAGGTTAAACAAGATTGCAATGACCGTTTACCTATATTTTTTATTGTTAGGACGAGAACAAATGAAGGACTATTGCAGTTACAAATAGCATGAAAGCTTTATCCATTTCTGCTTTTTTTCGTTGAATATGTTGATTTTGTTCACCATGTGATTAAATGAGCTGATTGAGCCACAGTAAAGTCTACCAGGGGTGTAAATGTAAAGGATCCAGTGGTCCTGGGACCGGTAGACAGCAGAACATCCGACAACGAGAACAAGAGGCTGAATCACACTCTGTGTTTCAAAGCAGAATTCACAATTATTAATATTAACCTCATTTCCATTTGCTATGTAAATCCTGTTTTTTATTTTGTGTGCATGTGCTTCATAGCTGGTAACTTTCCATTTTTCTGGTTCAGAGCAAGGTAAATCTGTGTGCTGTCTGCGTAAAAGTGGAATGAAATGCTTTTTTATCGAATGATGCTCAGGGAAGCATATAAAATGAATGGGCCCAAGACTATAACCCTGAGGTACTCCACTATTTCCTCAGGGTTCCACAGGAGATGTAATCAGGGTTGGGAGGGTTACTAAAATCTATTCCGATTACCTGTTACAACATGTATTCAGTAACCTAATCCAAGTATCATAATATTAAAGTAATGTAACTTGACAACTTTCCGTTTTACCGATACCAAATATGCATAAGCATTTAGGGTTAATAATTCCTGAGCTATTCCTTCCTTTTTCATGACAATAGTGGTATTTAGCTATGAAATTTGTTAACGACATGCTATTCACACTAAACTGTACATTTTCCCTTAAATTTGATGTTGAGTCTTTGGAGTTACTGTATTTTCAGCGCCGGAAGGCATGTTCTGCACGGTGAGGTTGTTTCCTTTTTCAGCTTTGAAGACAAAATATTGTCCATATTTCCAGCCAAAGAAAGCATTCTTTGATTGATTCTTTGATTTCACTCCAGACTCGTGCTCTCGTGAAGTCTTGTAAGTGCATGCACATGAGACGTGTGGTGCACAATAAAAACACTGACTTACAAAACATCATAACATATATTTTCATTTTTTTTGTTTTGTTTTTTGTATCCTAATTCCATGTATTCTGTTACTCCCAAAGCCTGGATGTGACAGAACTGTTTACACAATATAAATTAAAAACATGGTAGGGTAACGTTCTAAACTGCAAAGGTCAGCACATAATAACGCACCTCTCCTTGGCTTAACACCACTGTCAGTGAACGAGGCTCCCTGCAGTTTGTGTGAACTGACCCTTCCAAGCCTTGTTGGCGCTATACGTGCCTCATGCTGTCAGGTTTAGCTCTGGATGTGAGCAAGCAGAGAGGGACGTGGGACCTGGAGGTTCACTTATAGTTCATAAGCAGCTCTCCACAGTGAGAAGATGCAGGATTTATCAGCAGCTCTGAGCAGAGGTCAGGCAAGGCTGGATCAGTCAGGTCACTGTGTCTTCCAGAACAAACTGACCTCTCCCTAATCTCCACATACTTCCTGCTGGAGGGGAGGGGGCTGCAGCTAGCAGCTCCTCACCCTGGGAATCCCTCCAGCAGCTGAGATGTTGATAAGAAACTGCTAAATCACGTTGACACTAACAGCAACACCAACAGAGGATGCATGTTGATTTAGTAAAAGGAGCTAATTAAATCCTCATCGTGAAACTGTCTTTAAAGTTAGTAATTTGACATCCATCAATGTGCAATTTTCGGCACTGCTTAGATGTAGAGAAGACCATCAGCTAATCTATCAACCATCAAATCAAATTCCTCCCAACGTGATGTCCCGCCTCCTATCCTGTTTCACTCGGAAATACAGAAGATAAATATTATTGAAATGCCGTTTCAGCTGGAATTTAAATAGAATAACTCACAGTGACAGCACTCAAAGTGTTGGATGTTTAGATAATGTCTGAGTCTGATTTGTTTCTTTCCTGCCACACAGTAATAACCTCATACTGAATGTCAAAGCTGAAATGTAGAAAGTCTCTCTACCAGCACCTTTACACTACACACTAAAGCTGGAGGAACTAGTTAAGCAATCTCACTGGTTTACCTGGACGCTCTTGTTTAGTACATTTCATAGGAACAAATGAAATTCTTTGCAAACACTGCCATCTGGCGGCTGAGCGCCATTACTACAAATTACTACCGAAACCAAAGAAGCATGACATTAGGCTACATATTAAATTGTGTGATACATTAAAGTTGATACCTTATTCTGGTAAAATTCAAAGTGCAACACCAGAAGCTTTAGAGATGAGAGCACTACACTGTAATGTATAATTGTGTATTTTTTTTATATTTTATATTCCTATAGGCTGGATCTGTCAGAAAAGATATGTGAATAAGGAAAGGCCAAGTTTGTACGATTATAAGCACTAAAACAATCATCATGTGTTGATGCGTTTTACCTTACATGCAGGTGCACGCGCATTCGATTTAAATTTCCAGTTCGGTTGCGTCACGTGCATTAATTTGTGCGTGAATGAAGTCTCCCACAAACCACTTACAGCAGCAGTGTGTATCTGCAGTGGAAGGCAGGGGGCGCACGGAGGCAACTGAAATGGAGAGGGACAGAGGATGGAGGAGTATTTCCACTAAAACATGCGCAGAGAAAATGCACATTGCGATCCAGTGCGCAATAGCAAATCTGAGAAATGATTTGCTAATAATACCAAAGCATCAGGTAGAAGAGACAGACTTTGAGCAGACAAATATGTATTTGATCTACGTTAATTCCTGTGTGAAAACAGAGCTAATGTGATCAATCCTAGTGGGAATTTTATTTGTATCTATACAACATCGTCTCACAAACTCCTACTGGTGCATCATCACGCTTTATGAGATATAAAAAAAAAAAATGAATTAAAAAAAAACAGTAAAACACATTGTCCTCACGAGCAGAATTGTTCATGGTGTGCTTGCGTGCGTGCACAATCTGCGCGCAGGCGTGTACATGGAGGCGCGTGCGCGCAGGCGGAGGATCGCCGAGCCGAGCCGTACCGTGGAGCAGGCACAAGCCGCTGGGCGCGCAGGAGAAGCCGCAAAAAATTACAGCAGCCGCTACTTGAAACTGCGAGGAGAGCAGAGGGAGCGTCGGAACTTCGGTGTGCACGGTAAGAGCCGCCACGTCTGCTTTATTTCCCTCCCTTTCTCCCCAAAAAAAGCGCTTTGGATGCTTTTGGTTATTTTATTTTCATTTTTTTCTCAGCCCTTTTGTCTTTTTCCCATCTCTCCATGTGGGGAGCTGCATGGATGAATGTAGAAAGGAGACAAAAGATCTGGTAGAGAGGAAAATAAGAAGAATATAGAACAAAACGGAGCTGAATTGGAACATTTTGAATTTCCAGAAATTGACACTTCTTCTATCCTCCTTTTTCCAGGCCAAAAAAAAGAGAGAAAAAAAAAAGAAAAAGCGCACCAGCTTAAAAAGGGGTGTGTACTGTCTGGAGGGAACACGCGCTTCACCCACACATTCTCCTTTTTCTCACTTTAACCGAGAAAAGAAAATGCGCTTCGACTGCGCACAGGTGCGTCTTCTCATGCGCTCTTTATCGTTTATTGATTGCCCCAAAAATCGTGTATTATTACATATTATTAACAGGCTGCTAGGCAACGCAAGGGAGGGGGGGGAGGACGTACCCCCCTCATAATTTACAGCCAGTAAACAGTTCAACATCCAGAAATAAGAAGAGCCCTCTCCGGCTCGCTCCACCTCTTTGTCTGTGTGGAGGTGTGACACCGTTCGACTGGCTCGCTCACGCGCACACTTTCAGCGTCTCCAACCAAATTATGTCATGATGTAGATGAATTATTGATCGCATATTTCCGTTGTATTGCACCGAGAATAAGAAGGTGGAGGAAGGGGGAGATGGGGGGAGCGTGTGTGGGATGAGGAGGAGGAGGAGGGGGGTGATGAAGAACTCGGGCTGTACCTGGATAACCCGCGCTTCACTGTAACACATACATTAAGTTCATCCTTTCACCCCGCGTCCTTCTCTGCTGCATGATCGACGTTGGATGGGATTTCTGCAGCGAGTCAAACTTTATTAGCCATCCTCCGTCGGTTCAATGCCTGGTCCTTTGTTTGCCGCGGCACGCATGCGCACTGAGAGTAGGGTGTGGATGGGAGAGATGCCACCTTGCCTATCAATAGGATGGAGAGGAGGAGGACGGTGGGTTTCACTTCTCGGTCCGTCGGTTGATAAGCACAGGGGGGGAAAAAACAACTTGACTGTAGAAATAAAAATGATTTTTGTGTCGGTGTGATTGTGCGTGCGTGCGCGCGCGTGCGTGTGCGTTTAGACGGCGGCTTGTGTATGAATGGAGCCACGGTGCTGTTTTTTTTTCTCACTGAAACATCACTCGGTACATTGTAGTGATGCTGTTTGAGGATTTTCTAATTAGTCGTTTAATCGATTAGCTGATGTAAAGAAAAGAAATCAACAATGGCGCAGATAATCGATGAATAATTAAGCTTATTATCAAGCAAACATGCTCCCTGTTTTGTATCTTTATGAACTGAAGCATTTTCACTATTTATAAATTACCTGTTTGATCAATTATAATAAAACATTGCACAAAACAACCCTGTAGGTGCTCCTACTGATGCTGATACTTTCTCATGTTTACCTCCATGACGCTCCTGTTGTGCATCTGCAGAATTCAACATTGACCTCTTCATTGAATTGTTGTATTTTTGTCAGTTTTCTTCAATTATGTCTCCATCATATGTAATCTTTATGTAATGTGCCCACAGGGACAGGACATGTTTCTGCGAGTGAATGAGTTACTCAAATACTCTGTTGTAGTACAATGTCTGATGTGCTTGTACTTGAATTGTTTATTTCCACTTGATGATACATTACACTTCTATATATTATAGAATCTTTATTTTACAGCTACAGCTTATAATTTGCCTGCAAACATTTTACACATAAAACATGATGTACTTGTAAAAAAATGTCCTCTCCGCTGTCACTAGCTGATACATGCAAATACTGTTTACACATTCGTCCATCAGAAATACTAATACAATAGTCACACGGACAATGAGCTCATGTCATTTTGATACAACTTGCAGATATTTACTATGAATATGTCTTCCATTGTGTGCTTTCACACACTAGTGCTGTCCTAAACAACAACCCCAATATATGTGCTCATATGTTTGAAATGTTTGTGGTATGTCTGCTTTACTCCAACACAGTCTCACAGCAGGTTTGCGGTATTGTCACAAAATGCAATCAATTGGTTTCAGGGACAAATGAAAAAAAAAATTGGGATTTTTTTTTCGCGATAAAAACATAAAGGAAACACATCTATGTGGCTATCCAACGGTCAGAGAAAATGGCGTAGTGTTAAATATTGACAGAGTCCGAGTGGCTAAACTTCGGCGTGGTGCGGCCATTGACATCCCTATAGCTTATAATCACATGATTTATTCAACTGCCCGTCTGCCACCATCATCTGCTCTGTTCAGCCCACTGATGGGTCGGCATCATCGGTACCCGCTGTGTGTGTGGGCGAGAGAGAGAGAGAGAGAGAGAGAGAGAGAGAGAGAGAGAGAGAAGGAGGCAATATGAAATTACCACACACCCCTATTTCGGACTATTTTGGTGATAAAGCATTGGTTCTTTCAAACAAAGGAAGCTATTAATAATGATGATGTGGGATGTGTGGAGCATTCCGTTTGGCTCAGACGTCGCCATGTGGCTGTGACGTTTGATTCCGCACTTGTCACATGTCTTTACCCTCTGTTACATGTTTCCTGTCACCCTAAGACACAGCTGTCTACATAATGCAATCTTCATCATATTAGAAAAAAAACGATGTTACATCAGTATGTAACTCAGCTCTATGATATTCACTAAAAGGCTGTTGAGGTGTTCACAGCAATGATCTCCCTCTGAGCCGCCTTAACAGATCACCGTGGTAACGTGGGAGACTGTAATGTGTCCTGTCGCACTGGCTGCTGATTGGCGCTCTTAAATCCAGCCCGTTCATTCATCCTGCTGGATGGAGACAAACAGCAACCCGATGAGAAGTTACGACGGTGACTCAGCCATTACCGCCGATGTGGGCTGCTCAAGGTGTGTGTGTGTGTGTGTGTGTGTGTCAGAGAGGGGAGCAGAGACAGTTGCTGGCCATCTCTCTCTCTTTGTCACATATACTGTCTGAAGGTCTGAAGCACCAGCAGTGTCGGGTCATCGCCCAGTGAGTGACTGACGCCCTAGTTTTTGTGGCGTAGTTGGCCCGAGTTGTCGGCTATCTCGTCAAATTAAAGGTATGTTTAGGTTGACTTAGTAACAATTAGGAAAAGAGCATTGTTGACAGTAACTTTAATCACACACAAAACTAAGGAAATATGTGGCAAAATGGGTGTACTTTTAGTTTCACACGAGACACAAACAGCAGTCTCCTGGGGGAAAGTCCTGTGTTTGTTTGACCCGTCTAATAATGTGCCTAATTTTTTTCATTTAGATGCACAAGCACATCATATAGGGGCACCCAGAGTTTACACCTATTATACCTTTACTAAATACTTCCCATACACTGGTCATATCTGAACACATTATGTAAATGACTATAAACAGGAATAAAGGTAAGAAAATAAAAGATTAAGATAAATGTGTTTTCTTTATTTAACCCTACAACACTAACGTTACAGTTAGTAACACCATCACTAACGTTGGGTATATTTTACCCGATATAATATACCTGATAAAAAATACTTCTCAACAAGTACAAGTTATTTCCCCCTATACAATGTCTCATAAAACAAAAAAAAGGTATCATGGGGGACCCTATAAAAAGTCTCTAAAATCAAAGAAAAATTTGGGACTCATACCGAAGTCCTTAAAAATTAATATAATGGAGCCAGGGGCTTGTTCTTCGGTCCACCCGTTCCTGGGACATGTGAGCCCTGTAATTTGTCCCTGCCATGTAAAGTCTACCCAAAAAATATTTTACCCTCTGTCACTAACATTGGGAAAAAATCACCCGAACACATGCCTGTAGAAAAAAACAGGGACGTGAGCAGGGAAAGACGCCTACCTTCAGTGACGTCAGTAATCATCCTGAAGCTACAAGGACCCACGCAACTCAGCAGCAACACAATGGAAATCACATGGCAACAATTGTGTGGGTGAAAATCACCCGACGTTAGTGTTCTAGGGTCTTTACACAAACAAGAAATCACAATAACAATGTTGTTGGTTGTTTTGTCATATCTGAGCCACAGAAATTGGACAAGACATTCCTTCTGAAACATATACTATGGCCTGTTTTGATGTGGTGGGCTCTGGCTCGTAGAAATGGCGATCTGATGTCTTTGACGTCTTGGAATCAAGTTAATATACTGAGTTGGTGGATGGTTTCGGCCTTAAATCTTTTCTTCATACACACTAGAACTGGCTAAGTTTGTGGACAAGAGGTGATAGGACGGTTAACAATGCTGTCCACATACTTGTGTCAGACAGAAGAGACGAGCTGTCTGTCTTTGTGGTTCCCTTTCCGCCTAAAAAAAACAAAAACAAATGTCGAGGCTCCAGTGAGTCTTGTGATCAACGGGATCACTTTTATCCATCTTAATTAAACTGCCAGTCTGCCTGTGATGCAGACGGAGGCTCGTTAACTTACAGCGGCAGAGATGAAGCAGGACAACGGGAGGCTGCAGCTGCTGCTTAACGCACATGCAACTGAATGTGTTTGAGTGTGTCGAGGAAGGTGGGGAATGGGTGCAGAAGATTGAGTCATCACTGCTGCTGCTACTGTCTGGGCGAAGAAAATGAACAATTTAACACAATGGGGGTCCTGAAATTCTCTTTAAATGAAACTATACTGCAAATAAGTTGACAGGAGCTCCAGTGCAGTTTTGCTCTAGACGTGACAGGTGATTTCAGGTGAAGTCCTCAATCAAGTTGATTGTCATCTCATCATTTTAGGAACAAAAATAAGATCTCCACGATTCCACTAGATGCAAGAAATATACAATTCATGTGTTTTCTTGAAGTCAGCAAGATGAAAACCGATTTTACCTAGCTGAGCTCTCTTTTTGCATTGACTTGAGACAGAAGTGGCAGTTCTTGTGACATCCTGGTCTTATGTATGTGTGGATGTATTTTCTTTGGAAGCTGCATAAAATCTGGTCAGTTGACCCAAGTGCTATCTCTAGATTCATTGGCTGAAGCCAATTCATTTTTTTAGGATTTAATATACCCAAAACTTCAGATGTGTTTGAGAAGTGGAAATTGGAAATTTCACTGTTTGAAAAAGCAATTATTTGCCAATTAAAATGCGGCTTGTGTGGTGACAACCATTTAATTTCCATTATTACCTGAATGCATATAGATTTTTTGTTGGTGTTCTGACTTGGTTTTGTCTTAGTGCCAAATATCAACACTGTACATATTCTACATTTATATTATGATCCACTCCACGTGAGCTTTCAGACTAAGAATGCATTTGTGGTTGTCCAACATCCAACATTTGGTCATCTGCAAAGAGTCGGAGTCAACAACATGTTTCATAGTTAGAAGTTACATGTAGCACAAGCGAACAGTTGTTTTGGATGTTACTGTAGAGTACCATAATTATGAAATGAGTGCTGCTTAAATATTGCATATTATGAAAAACACGTTTTCACTGGTCTCTACACCTATAAACTGGTCCTCCCTGAGCCTGTCCCTGCCTGTACAACGGGGCTCCTACAGGCTGTTCAGATTCAGCTCCCGTCATTACGTGATGAAGGGAGTCATTTGCATAAGCCAAACTCCTCTGAGTGCTTATATTCTGTCCCAGCTACAGAAGAACAGAAGAGACCGTGGTTGCGTTTCACTTTTAATGACAAATTGCCGGCTACGGTTCATGTTAGCTTGTATGCACAGAAAAGGCCTGTTCTCAGTAGAGCTCATTTGAGCAACTTTTAGACAGCTGAAATTCAGGACCACGGATGGGTTTGGGGCAATGCATATCGAATACAGTGTTGTTGGACCTCTGACAGCTGTGTAAAATTGAGTAAAAACAGTATAATATGGCACCTTTAATACTTTTATAGAAAAACAACAAAGTCTCATGTCAGTTTGTGAAACCGACATGAAATCATACTGAGCGACAGGAATCGCCCATTTTTTGTGTTGCTTGATACAACTTGTTTTTCTGTAAGTTGGTACAACATCACACTGCAAAACAAAAGTTAGCTATAGGAAAAACATAATGGTTAAGCTCAAAATAACTATGTACATTTGGGTTTAGGCAGCAAAGCCACATAGTTAGGTCAGGAAGGCATCACAGCATCAACACTTGGGCTCCATTCTTGTGGTCGTAAGTCCTGCGTTGCTGGACCCAACCACCTCCCCAAGTAGTCATTCTCAATATTTAATACTACGTCACTAGCTCTGGCTCTTGCATAGTCACCTGCATGCATTCAGTTTGTCCACCACCAAAAAAGATCCTTATTAACTGGCAATACTTTGCATTGTATGCCTGCTGAGCGACACGTATAAAAAGGAGCAATTTGTGAATGAAACCAATAGATTGTGATTTTGGAGATAATTTGGGACTATTTCATGACGATAGGGCTGGGCTGAGTTTCAGTACTGGAACAGCTGTTGCAGGAGAAAGCTCCTGTTTTGTGAGATCGGGTGTGAAATGGGGAAGTTACTTTTTTGGAGCAGTGGCAACTGTTTTATGTTGTTTGACAGAGCCGTGTGAAGCTATAAATATTAAGTGTTGATTTTCTTTTGGCAGGAAAACCACAACAATTTGCCGTTTCACACTCGCGTTCTGTGGCCAACCTACCTGTGTGTGATTACAGAGTCCGTCACTGCAGCATGCGGGCCTGAAAGGAATGAGGAAGTGCCATGTTTCCATTTAGTGTCAAAGGAAGCATGACACTGTGAATCAAATGGCTGCGCTCAAAGTTTATCTTGGTGCTGTTTACGCTGAGGTGGAGCCACAGTGCAGCAGAGGGTTTACAGGAAAGATGGAGGCGGCGTGACCATCATGAGGACTTTTCATTTCCCATCAACATCGTCATCTGCTGCCTCACAGTTTATATCTGACCGTCTTTTTATAGATGTTATCATGAGTACTACAGAGTCATAGTATGTCCCCATGAGGATGGGGTCATGCCCTCTGTGTTTTCTTTAGGAAGTTGCTGGTTTTCGTGACCTGGCGGGGAAATGACACAGGGGCTGGCCATTTTTTTAAAAGGCCAACCCCTACATTTTTGTGTTCAGCATCTTATGACCATTTCCATAATAGTCTGCATCTGGTAATGGTTTAAAATGGTTTATTAGTGTTTTGCTATCCAGTATGTCTTGCATATGTCTTATCAGGGTCTCTAGAGAGATATTGTAAAACATATATTTGCCACTGTTGAGACAGTGGCATAAAATGGTGCAGTGGAAATCACCAAACAAGCAAATACCAGATCAGCATTAATCCACCATGGCATGTAATTCCCTATAAAGCACAAACAGACATTTTGTATGCAAAGTATCTAGAGGGCAAGACCTGATGCCAGCTCTTACATCAACATTAGCACTAACATGATTTTACAAATGCTTAACTCAAGTCTTTGACCCGGGGTTTGATGCGTCTTACAGTCAGAGTCTTTGCAGCGGGAGTACATGAAAATGAAAGTGGAATTGGCGGCCGGCCCCTCCTCGCGCCCCCGCTCGCTCCAGTCGCGTCGGAGGTCTGACGACAATGCAACATGTCCTCGTCCTCGGCAGCTCTTTCACCATGAGCGCCATCTGTCACATCGAACCTCGTCTTTAAGGAAATTACAGCTCAAACCCAAAGCGACAACGTTATCTGATATGTACCCCGGCGGGGAATGAACTCAGCAATTGCAGCTTGCTCCCTGCTGAATCCCAAATCCACTAACCTACTCACTCGATCACTTAATCACTCACATAGTCGTCCTTTTGGATTGGAAAACAAGTTGGCGATAGGTGAAGGTGCAATCTAGTCATATTTTTTTCCAGCAACCTGTCCTCTTATCTGTGGAGGAGACGGATCTCGTCTTAAAAGCAGAGCAGACAGTGATGACATTTTCAGTTTGAGATTTCAATAGCCAAACAATTTCATTTCACATTGAAAACTGGCACCTGTTATTGCAAAGCAATTGCTATGAATGAGGAACAGATTAAGGAGTATTCTTAGGGTTTTCCAGCTATATCAACTCCTGTGTTTACAAAGCAAGAACATTTTACAGAGATATAACTTGTGGTCTGGTTAAATAATAACCCCCCAAAATATGTGGCATTCCTGTCTCATGATTTCACAAGCCAAACATCAATGGAGGCATTTTTGATATTGTGTGCAGGAATCAATTATTAACTGGTGCAGTGTGCATTATAGATCAACATGAACCTCATGAAAGTTCACAGTCCTGCTGGCTGCTGAACATGTTCTTTTTTATCAGCAGCAGCCATCTTGTTTCAGCCCCAAAGAGACCATGTAATAAATTGGGGGTTAAATGTAATATTTTCGGTCGCTTACTGAAAAAAACAAGATGGCGACTGCCAAAAAAACAAAATGGCGACGGCAAAAATGACCAAACCCTTCAAAACTGCAGTCCACAAACCAGTGGGTGACGTCATGGCGACTAGGTCCACTTCTTATTTACAGAGGGTGTCTGACTGTTTAGCTGATGCTCCACTGTCCCCCAGCTAGACTGTAACTTGTCTTCCTGCTGAGCAGGTAGTGTACACTGGCTACTGTGATTGCTTTTTCTCTGAAAACATCGCCATGAGAGCAGTAAACCAGACATAGTCGACATAAAGATTAAAAAAGAGCTGAAACTCACTTTAAAGCTCCTATCAGCCAATAATGATATTTCATATCATATGTAAATCCTGCATTTTCACCAAATAGACTACATTTTGTTCATTTGAAGGACACAAAGATGCATTTAAAGACCTCGACATGATAACAATCTGGACAAATAACATTGTATTCAGCAGTCACAATTAATATGTCTGAGCACTGTAGCCTTCAGCAACTATCAGCGTCTCCCATCCTCTTCTCTGTTTTTACCTTTCTGTGCAAATCTTTAAGGACTGCCAAGTCTGGAAAACGTTACGGGCGCTGCTCTCTATGTGAATCTTAAACACTCCAGAGACTTTTCTCCAGAGAGTCTGAAAATAACGAGATGGTACAACAGAGTTTAGACTCGTAGGTGCTTGGCCTCCTCGCGACTGTGTTGCAGTCCCAGTTCTGTCAGCTCCCATCAACGAGAGAGAAACTGGAGACGAGAAGAAAATTACAAGAATATCTCTCAACAGGTTTTTTAGTGAGACGTGATCAAGGGCTTGTCTGACACACTCAGAGATGTGTGTGCTGCAACATTAGACTGAGGAGGTGGACAGTTTGCTACATTCGTGGTTCATTTAACGGTGTAGATTTAGGTTTATTTCAATATTGCTCTGTTGTATTAGTCAATATTTGACAATATCTGATGCATTGGAAGCAGAAGCTTAACTCATTCTAATTTGAATTATGTCTAAAAGTAAAATATTTTTTTGAATATTTTTCAGATGAAAATGTTTAAATATATATATATATATATTTTTTAATATTTGCATTATTTCTTTTTATTTTTGTTTACTTCATTTAAATATTTATATATATATAATTATTGAAATATATTACATTTAAAACTCTTTAAGGTTTAATTCATTGAATAAAGTATATAACATATTTTGTATTTGTCAATTTTTCAACATCCCTGAGGTCTTAACAGCAGAATTAAAATTAATTCTGATAGTACTAGTTTATTTAATTAAGGATCAATTACATGAAATAGAAGTAATCTAAACCAAAAAATTGCATATTTAATTGAATAAAATAAGGATCCAAATTAAATTAAATGAAAATCAATGTCATTTACTTTAATAACAGTAATCAAACTTGATTGTGCCTCTCCATTTGAAACATTAGAATGAATAATAATCTGAATTATTGTAGCTTAACCTTAAACAACAAGCTCAACGTTGTTTATCTGAATTTGTCATTTTGCTACTTGCTCAGCTATAACCCAGTTGATACGGGAAAGACCAATTAGAGGCTGTCTAGACTCTGTGCCCCGTGTCCTCAGCCTGCCTGCATGGTGCTGGATGATGTGTGTCTTGGCTCTCACCCCCCTGTGGCTCTCTTTTTGGGGTTAGCTGGAGTTTAGATTCGACGTTGTCCTGTCTCCTCGTCTGGTTTGCCACCCAGCGTCTCTGACTGCAGGGTTGCCCTCTCTCTCTCTCCTTCTCGCTGTCTCACTGTTATGGCTGGGGACAGTGGACGCCCGCCACGGCCAATTTGGCTCCACCGGCGTCTGGCCGCTGGCTGCCGACGCTCTGATGACAGGGGTCATTTAGATGCGACGCTGAGAAGGCCAGTTTAGCCAAAGCAGCCAGACACACGGACAGAGGAATGGAGGAGAACGCGGCTGAATGTCTGAGTCTGCAGGAGATATGTCTGCAGTTGTGTTGTTAGATCGAAGCCCGAAGCCACTTTTAACCGAGAGTCTATGTATTTGAAGCTGAGTGCTTTCACCCAAAAGTCTGCTTTCTTCAGTTTGATGATTGTGGAAACCAGGCGGAGGATTATAAACACAAGTCACATGCAGTTAATTCCTTAGATACTTCTGGTGACCGGTCATCCCTCCAGGGGGCATTTTGGAAGAAGAGGAAGTTCTTCTCGTCATCACACTTCAGAATAAAAGTAAGTCCTTTCCTGTAAGACATAAAGAGAGGATGCAGGAAAAGCTTGTCGTTCACTATTTACCTGTGACAAAACCATGTAAAGGCAAATAACCACAGGGGTCTCGCCCTCCAGGTCCAGAAGCTTTTGTTTAGTCTGCATCCTCACTAATGAATGAAATGCCCTGCAATGCACACACGTATGTATAAGTGGATTATGAGAGACTGTGCACATTCATGTAAAAGACCACCTGTCCTACAAAGGAGCAGCACATAGAACATGTTTCTGTTGTAGTCGTTATGCATGACTTTTTGGTCTCTTTGTAGTACCAGTATACCAGTATCTCATGTACTCATAGAACTGCTCCGATACAACCCTAATACCTTTACAATTAGCCTCTCGTCAGCGGCCCTGACACTTTGGGCTCCTGTTCAGTAATCTATCCATGCATGTAGATCTCACCTGGTTACGTTGCAGTTGAGAGAAACTCCCTGAACTTTGTAAACCCACCTGTACAAGCACCTTTGTTGTAGATTGAACATGAAAATGTTCAGATTACAGCTGTACAGTATTGGATACGCAGGTAATGGGAACTAAGGGTTTGGTATTCTCAAAGAGGGAAGTGTTCGTGTTACATGTTTGCTCCGCGTGGGCAGCAGCATTTGATCCGTTCGTCTCATCCTTGTGAACCTACTGCTCCTCTTTAAACCTCTGAGGGGATATTTCCCTCTGTTCATGCGTCAGATTTATGGAAAGATATTAAAGATGATTCCAGTGACGGTGCTTTATGTTTTCCTGTGCGCTGGGATCAAGCTGGTAAGGCGGATCATAAACATCACAGAAAAGTCCCCAGAAAGCAGTCAGGAGTTATTACCGCCATCTCGGGCCTCAGAGGCAGAACGCCTAGAGCCTCGGAAGTTTATGTCCTCACTTGCGATCGACTGAGTATTTTACAAAACTTAAAAAAATCTAACAAACACTCTGTAACACATAAATGTAATAAACCATGTCACTAGAGTCATTCCACTGTCATGGATAAAAAAAACAGCAAGACAAAACCAAACGCAGCACACTGAACTGCAGGCTGCAGAGCTTTACCTTATTTGACTCATCCTGGTCTTTAGACTGAAGACTGGCAATGCAGACAAAAAATAGGCTGAAGGAGCCTTTTAGTTCCTTAAAAAGTATCTCGGGCAAAAAAAACTGGATCTTCCTGGTAGAAATGCGGATTGAGTAAATATCTAATCTCTGCAACATAAATTATATTCTGTATTTGAATAAGGGTAAAACAATGGCTGCCTAAAATGGAGGAAGCTGTGTTGATAACTAATGGTAGTGATGTAAAATATGTGCACAGTTTGCCGCTAATGAGCTAAATCGTGATAAAAGACGAGTCTTTTAAAACCCAATTCCCATTGGAGTCCCATTCCGGGCTCTTTCTCAGAAATGTCACTCGGCTCCGATCCGTTCTTCTCACCCGTGCAGCCCTGCAGAGATATTGATTGATGTTGGACTATGTCTGGCTCGGAGTGGAAGCCGGGGGGCCCCAGGGGTACGTGCAGACAGATGGAAAGGAGGATGGTGTGGGACGCTGGGAGGGCAGAGCTGCCGGCGGTGGGCTTAAAGCTGCAGTGCTATTGATCGACACGAGATACAGAGCCTTCCAAAGCTGAGCTGAAACAATAGCCAGCTAGTTTTGGTGGCCAAATGAAGCCTCTATCCATGTATGATATGGGCAGATTATATCTACCTCCACAGTATTTGTAGCAATCTCAATGGAGTTGGACGATGCTTCAGGAAAAAAGCAGTAATTAGACGCATCCCTGATCCCATATTGAACCCCACCCCAGAAAAATGATCTCTTCCTCCAATGCTTTAGTTGTTTCAAGGTTATGGGAAGATTGGCAGGTCGACCTTTCAGCCATGAAATCTTCGTAATTCCATCAGCACGTTTGTTCCGAGATTATAATGACATCAAATACTACACATGGGAAGTGTAGATCAAAATTGTATTGTAGTTCCTCCGGTCTGATCATGTAACAGAAATTTGAGAACAACTTGATGCAGATGGCAATCAGGATATGAAAAGAATGGAAATGCAGAAGAGGAATGATGAAGTCAGACGTTGCACTGTTGCATGATGTAGGCCTTTCTGGGTAGTCAGATACATGTAAGATGTAAATGTGATACAAACACACAGATCTCCAACCAGTCAGGAGCTAGTCTGATGTCAATTAACTCGTAACGTATAGAGCCCAGAGAGAACCAAGAGAACATATTGTCATCTGTATTGTGGCTGTTTATTGTGTCTGTTGAGGTTCATCTAAATTGTTCAGGTGGAACAAGGTCTGAAAAACCAAATATATATATATCAAATTTGGCAGCATCATTTTCTTGACTTGAAATGTACAATGCCAAAACATTTTCTTTCTGGTGACTGTTTACACAAACTACAGAAAAGTGAAATATATCTTTAAAAAAAATATAGCAATAGAAATATTAGAAAGCCTTATATTATACACAATATGTGAGATGATTGCTAATGACACAATCCTAACGCAGTCAGAAAGTGAATATTATTAAGAGTATGTAAAGCATGTTTCCACACTACATGCTCAAGCTGTTGACCTCCACTAGTACTATTTTATAAATAGCTGAGATCTATTTGCATATATTTATTAGTTGCCTAACTAGTATCAAGAACAGCAAAGGGCATGCAGGTTATGTCTAATTTAGTTTAATGTGGATTTTCATCACATGACATTTCCTGTAATTCCTTTGTGTTGCTTCACAACCCTCCGTTGACACCGAGCACCCGTTCAGGATTTCCAGGTATTCTATTGTTCTCTCTGTGTGCTTTAAACTGCCATACATGATCGATAACATGCAAACACAACTGAGAACACAAAGTCCTTCGTCCTCACCATAACACAGTCCACGATACTACAAACGGTGGTAATGACTGAGTGTACCATGTGTAATGACTTATTAAAATCAGATTTTTATACTGTCTATTGTTTGAATTAATAGATTCACGCTGAAAAGACAGTGTAGCACATTCACATTTGGGCCAAAACCTCTAGGTTTTATTGATTTAATTCATCGGGGTGCCCAGTTTGCATAGGTTGCCAGGTCAAATGTGAACAAGTAATCCAAGTATATGACTGGTGAATCAAAAAGTAGAGTATAAAAACACCCAGCTTGCCAGGCGGGTGGGCCGTCTCATTTAAATTCAGCAGCGCCTCCGAGGAAAGATGCAGAGACGAGATCACGATTCCTTTGAAAGCATGCAAACCGAGTACTTGACAGCTCTTGAAGTCTCCTGTCTTAACAGCGTGTATCTGAGGCTGGGCGGCAGCGGCGCTGTGTGTTGGGAGGAAGGAATATTGGCAGGAGCCTGTGATGGAGTGGAAGATAGAGCCGGCTGTCACAACAGTTTGGGACAAGTCCCTTTGAAATGACAGGGAGGACTAATACGTCCACCCTGCGTCGTCTCCGACTCCACTCAGGGTCCATTTTGATTTGTGGTTTATGATGTGCACTTTATTGCAGCTTATCTTACATGTAACAGTGTGCTCTCCAGCTCAAAATGGCTGCCGTATGGACTGATTAGAGAGGAAGGCAGACGTTGCTGTAAGGCCCTCAGTGAGGGACCATGAAGCAACAGCTTTCCAGATGGAAAAAACACAAATATGTAAAAAACTTAACTCGGCTAAGGACAGTAATCTAAGTAGATTGATATAAATGCAGTCATTGATATTCCACAAGGTGTCCTGCAAAGCTAGTCTGACTGGATAATTAGAAAGCACCTTTTGTTTCAACAATCTTTAGGAGAAAATGCACTACACTGAATGTTTCATGGAGATGAATGAGTTGAGTCGTTGATATTCCGCCGACTCTCCGCAGACACTAATTTGCATCCGCATGCCCTTGTAGCTGGAAAACACTGCAGTTCATTTGGAAGATAGTATTTTTTCAGCACTCTTGATTTATTATGGCCTGAATACAATTGACCCAACAAGCTTGCTGACAATGCTAAACACTGTCTCGGTGTTGGAGCCAATTGACCAGTATTCATGGGCATTTTTATATTTGCATAATGTGGGTGCAGAGTTGGAACTCTAAAGATTAATAACAACTTGCATGGTCAACATAGATCTATAGCCATTAACACCTGGTTTAATTACCTTGAACAATTGACTTTGGCTTTGGCTAACTTGAGCTTTTTCAGTCACTTTTCAATGTGTGAAACCTGATGATCTTTGAATGGAAACACTGTCCGGCTAACTGAATAAATGTTACTTTTCTTTTTAAAAAGTAGAAGCTGCATTGACGAGGGCCATACTACAGACTTGTGCATTTATCAGACAATAAAACATTTTCCTGGCAATTACAAGTTAACCTAGCGTGCTAGAATACAGCTAGCTATAGCTAACAAACTAAAAGTGAGACAGCTGACTAAATTGAAGTGGGGATAGATGGTTCAGTTACTTTAAATACAATATATGTATTCTTTTTTTAATGTACATTAATAATGTCAGTTAACCAAGCTGCAAGCAAAACATTATTATAACATCATGTGGCACTTCAGGATTTGAAAAGTGAGGCCAAAAAAGTCTGATTGCATCGAAGTCTATGAGAAAATTACCCTACTTCTCTCTTGATTAATTATCTCAGTAAATATTGTAAACATGTGTTCATGGTCTCAGTCTCTATCAAGTCCTCTTTAATACAGCATGATGTTAATTTAGTAAATCCCATTACATGTCCCATTACAGTCAAATAGACCATGAAGCAGTTGACCATGTTTTTGTCTTTAACTTTAACCCTTTCAGAGTGTGTTTTCACTTCATGAAAGTTGATTGGAACATTTTGGCAGCCTCCAAACGGCGAAAGTCAAAAACCAAGATTGCAACGTCCAAAATGTTGAACGCAAAGCCTCAAAACAGGAGTTCACAAATCAATGGGTGATATCACGATAACTATGTCAACTTCTTATATATCGACCGGTTAATATCGACTAGTGTACACTAGCTGACACTAGCTTTTACAAGAATTAGTAAGCCATGCACATGAAACAGTAAAACAATATTTCACAGCTGCAAGGGTCCAAGTAGCATAAAATCACATCACCAGCTCCTGTTTCCGATGATGCCTGTTTAAGTGTCTAAATCCAAATTATACGGCAGCTCTGGAATGCACCTCCAAGTGGAACATAACTGTGTCCACAAGTACCCAATGTACAGTAGTGCTGGCCTCCACTTACCATCCAGTATTCCACATCCATTAAACTCAATGGCTGACCTGAAAAGGCCGACTAGCTGACAAAAACCATGAAAACATAAAATCAGTCACTGAATGATCAAACAGTGCAGATACTAACTCAAGTAAGCCATACTCCCTATCTATTGAGAACTGTGTAGTTCAGACAATCAGCCATTCTAACTGACCATTACATCCACATTGAGGACATCCAATATGGCGCCCAGAGGATGCATTATGTCAGCTGAAAGCAGTCATAACATTAACAAAGACAACACAGAACAGCTGATCCATGACAAAAACTGTGCTTCTGTAAGACGGACACAATACTGGTCATTGTGTTGGTGTAGACAGTTTTCTGGGAGTGAGCAGACAATGTGCTCTATCTGACAGGAAGTGAGAATGCTTACATGCATATAAAACACATCAGTACTTGGAAATGAGTCACGGTTTAGTTAAGTCCAAAGGTTACTGGAAACACATGAATCATTCCTCCAAAAGGTGGCATTCAGCTGTTATTAGATTACATAGATGTAGCTTCCAAGTGTTTCAGGTGTTAAAAAGACAAGTAATTATAAAGTGTGTAGGTATTAATGTTGTCAATGTATCATACATTGAATTTCATTTCGGATTTACAGAATTAAACTACACTGAATAATCAGGCTGCTTCCAAATCCACTTTACATATTTCACATATATGGAGAAAAGAAATGACGATATGACTCATCAAAAAGGATTGCACATTGAGTGGTTTTCATAATTGATGACAAAATGCTCAATTATCATCCAGATGCAATACTGACTGTACACCTGGCAACAAAGCCAGACATTGTCTGTCCAGTTCTATAAGAGCACAGACTTACCTCGTCCTTCTATAATTAGATGCATTTCCATCGCTTTTTCATGTGTCGTCCTTCACGCAGCTGAAAAGGACTGTTTAAATGAATATTTTATGGAAAACAATACATAGTCATTGATATGCTGCAGCCACGCTAGCCGCTAATTTGCATCACCAAGTAAGGAAGGCTATTCATTATGCTTTGACGTTTTCTATTTTCACACTTGACACATCGGGATGGAAAGGCTTGCTTTGTGTATCTTTTGAGTATAAAATGACACATTTCTAAATGTATAGCTTTAATTATGGCAAATGCAGTCCAGCGCTGCCCATATGCATGCCACACAGAGTAGATCCTCCACTTAACGGTAAGTATAACATTGCAGCATCGGTTAAGCCGTCTGATTGAGAACTTCAGCTTGTGTTTGGTTCCCCTTTGGAAACCAAGAGACTATATTAATGAATTGATTATAAATGAATCACTCTGGCACATTAGCTGGTATGAAAACACCAGGCTGTTTTGGCTACACTTTGCAGCACTCTTAATTGAGAGGATTCAGAGCGCCTTTGACAGATTGAGTGGACTGCAGTGCATTGCATGATTTAGTAGATGGAGGGGCAAGCTGCCAGGCTGAAAACATTCGGAGGGTTGGCAGCATCGAGAGCTCCACTCGAAGGAAAAGGCAGAGGGCAGCGCTTCAATTATCGCTGTCTACATACAGTGTTTGGTTCAATAGTCACTGATATGTAATTGAGTTACAGTGTGGGTGTTGAATTGGCGACTTCTGAAAGCCGATTGCTCAATGGTGAGGCATGTTGAGGGTTGTTGACACATTGGTTTTGTGCACATTTATTTTTCATCTTTTTCTAAAGCTGCAGTAAGCATTACTTAATGAACCAAATGACTATGTGCCCCATGCAAGGTGCTTCTCTTAGTGACAAGCAACAAAAAACTCACTATTGGACTTACAGTCATCATGTGGACACAAACACGATTCCAATGTTCCATGTTTCTCTGCGTTTGCTGGATGTGTAAATAGGCCACTGTTTAGGCCGTTTGCTAATGTATTCTACCCACTCACTAAAAGCATGCAGATATGGAAAACCACCTTCTTTAGGTTCTGGTTGCCATCTTTGTTGGTAGACGTTCTTGCACTCTCTACTTCGTTTGCCAAACTGCATGTGCACGCTAATGTACGTCATCATCGCTAACTGTAATGTATAATCCAGCATCAGGATGGGCCTGTACAGTAGTGTTGACCATTCCGACTTGGTTTATTCTGCTATTAAATTCCTCTATTCATGTGTGTAGCTGGCTTCCCCATAAATATGAGTCACAGTGTGTAGAGGAAGCTTTTATCTGCGCACACAACCAGTTCCTCTCTGGTCGAGTCACCTCCGTGCGCAGTGAAACTGAAGAATCTCATCAGACTCTTTGTCACTCAGACAGGCCAAGTGATCAACCGGAACAAATGTGTGTCTCTGTAAGGCTGTCGGTGGTCAGTCCAAAGTGTCACATCTATTTGTCTGCATGCTCTATGTGTTTGTGTGTTTCGTGTGCATTTTTACATTTTTCTCTGGACAACTCTGGGTGATGATGACCTGATCTGTATGAACAGCAAAAAGCTTTTTGGATGTTGCTGTTAGCACGGAGGGAGCAAAATAGTGGCAGTGCTTTGCTTTTGCCATTGAATTTTCAGTGGGCAATCGTGCACCCTGACTTATTTCGTGGCCACAAATTAATTAAAACGAGGGAACAAATTAACTAAAACGTGGCCACAAATTAACTAAAATGTGGGAACAAATTGTATCTTGTGGCCACAAATTAATTAAAACGTAGGAATGAGTTGTATCTTGTGCGCTCTATGTAGTAAAACGTGGCCTCAATTTATATTATTTTTCTCCGGATGTCCTCTGACATTTGACATTTGATGCTAACTTAACACTATTTTTCTGAGCTTCTTCTCATAAAACATGAAGTTACGTGAGGTTATTTGTCATATTGTTTTTAATACAATTTGGGTACTTCTAACATCCAGTTCTTCTTTGTTAAATCAGGAAGTGATGACTCGTAGGCTTTTGACCTTTCCATGACCAGAAATACCACTAAGCTCAGCTTTTTTTTCTCATGATTTTCATGATTTGCACACAGGTGACATGATGAATCTCACAGCCTACAATGATTAATAGAATATCTGAAGTATCTGAGTGTTCCTTGAACACCTCATACAGGAAGAAGAATGGATGTTTCCTTGTTTCCATGGAAACAAAATAGCCCAAAATGTCTATAATAATACATTCCCCAGTAACTTAAAAACAATGTTTTTACCTGTTGTGTCCTGCCTTAAAACATAAAAGTGAAAAGAAACACGTGATGTCAACCTCTAGTATCTTTTGCATAACAAGCTCGGTTTTTGTAGCTGGACTGTGCAAGCACAATTTCTTCAGTAGCTTCTAAAGCCTTGTTGGTTCAGAGCTTGCCCTGCTTGCATTCCTCTCCAACCAAACAGAAAAGCTAACAACTAAAAAGTCAAATTTTTCTTTATAAACTCAAGTGGTTTGTAGTTGTATTGTTGCTAGAATGTAACCAAGGCATTGTCAGGTGGTTGCTAGGGTGTTCTTGGCAGTTCCTAGGTAATTACCATAATCTTGTGCTGAGATAGAAAACATATGAGTTTTATTCACTACAGTCAAAATACAGTAAACAAAATGGATTATGAAAGAAAATCTCCTTGTGTCCTCAGCCAAGATTGATAATCTCAAAGCACCATTTTTTTCACTCCCCAAACACAATATGAATTATATTCAGATAATTTACAGTATAAAAGCAATCTAGAAGGCATTTCAGAGATTTGTTTTTCCTCATCGAGAATTTACTTGAAATAATTAAATCTAATGACTGTGTTTCCAGGAAGAAATGTTCCGTTACATGTGGACATGCTCCACTTTGTATTCCCAGAGACCCAGAGTGTTTTCCCAGAGGATGTGAGTCCTCTGAGGACTTGGCTGCTATTTTTGGAGAGACAATTTGGGAAATTGAATTTTAATTTTCATAAAGAGGTAAATAAATGTTAAAGTGCTTTTTTATGAGGTTCTCTTTTGCTAGATAAGAGTAATCTCTTCCCTTTTTAAAAAAATCAACTCAGAGCTCACTGCAATATATACCAGAATGACTGAGAATGAGTTTATTTATTGCTTTCTAATCGTAAAGCTCACTCAGAATCAAACAGTGCTTGTAAAAGCTGTTTTATATTCAGAGGATGTGGAGCTTTCAGTAAACCAAAGCTGTCATATGAGGGTTCATCAAGTTCATGACAACTCGGACAGGAAAGCAACACAAGATTTATGGCAATCCGTTGGCTCACATCCATTGTAAACGGTGGAAATCACATTTACAACGAGGCATGAAAGCAAACCGAGAGGACTACTCGGCGGCTTCTTTTGCTTCAAATTAAACTGGTTTTGTTTGTTTAAAGCCTCAAGTTTGCATGTGGAGGAAGAACGAGGCTGGCAGCCAACAAACACAATGTATAGTTACAGTTTCTTGAGGTTTTTAAATATTCAATTAGACTTTTGGCCATTAGCCTTGACCGCTTCTCAGGTCATCAGTAGAGATTGCTATTGTCAACCCATAATCCTTTAGGAAAAGATGTTGGTTTCGGTTCAAATATGTGCATTTGTTACACACATAACCTAACCTATGTTATGAACATGATGTCAGTGACCCATGTTACGTAAATTAAATTAGTAAGTAATAGGTATAGGTAGCGACATTGGAATCACAGTAATAAATGACTGCGTTGTTAAAAACCAATTGATGTAAATGTTTCTGACTCTCAGGGGCAGTTGTGCTGTGAGCTTATCCACTGTTTTACAGTCCAACCTTTACAGTACTTGTACCGCAGATAGCAAGAGGGCTACCAATAACCCTACCTCCAGCTCCCTCTGTCATGTCACCATCGCCTGCAGGTCATATTGCATTGAGTCCAGTGAGCCTCCCATAAAATGCCTCTTAAACTTGCTCTTAAGTAACTTCAGAGGAAAGGTATGATAAGAAAAGTTTTCCACTCTGTGACTACATTTTTACACAACTTTTCCTGCTTGTAAGAGTTCATTGAAGTGATATCACTCTTAACTTGACGCAAGTTTCAAACCCAAGAGGTTTCACTGTTACATCAAATGCTCCGGGTCTGATAGAGATTCCTCTGAAGTTCAATGTGACTTGTGTCTTATCTTTGGAAAACTCCTGATCAGAATTTATATTGAACTTTTGTCAGTTTGAGCCATTGAGAGTGCCTTTGTAATGATGGAAATAATTCATGGGAAAGAAAAAGCAAAAAGAGTAAGTAAGTTGACAAATACATTTAATATATATGTATGAATGTATATATATGTACATACACATAAACATGTTTTCTTCCTTCTATTTTTTTCATCGTCACATTAAGTCCAGGAGTGTTTCATTGCCAAAGACAATCCACTTTGACCTCTTCCTCAGGTTTCTGTAATGCAGCTGTTAGACAAAATGATCCTCATTTTGCTGGTGCATTTCAAAGGGCATCAGCTAAACGCCTTAAATTTAAAAGGTGGTGCAGATTTGTCGAGGCCACGGAGGGACATTTACCAGGTGACATGGAATCTGCTCTGCTGATGGGGCTAATGGCTTAAATCCTCTTCAGAGGCAAGAGGATGAGAAGAACACGAGGACATACAGATCCTCTCAAAGGCTGCAAATAATCAGTAATATCCAAATATTGTCGAGCGCTGCAGAAATGCATAATTAAAATATGTAAAGATGTAAATATTGGTTTATTAGAAGTCTAAACACCAGAAGTAGTTAACAGTAGAATACAAGTTCAGTGGAAGTCTTTAGTATTTATCTAAAGTATTTATCTTATTGTCAACAGATCCCAAGAAAAGTTGGTCCCTCAATATTTTCTGACTTCATTGGTGACTCTCAGCTTCATGCTCATTGGTTCCTTCTAAAATCCTTAAAAACACATCACATAGTTACCGTAGTTCTTAAAATGGCTCAATCATTTCCTTCAACAGCTGGTAGTTTTTTTTTTATCAAAAATGACTCAAAGACAAATAAATACACACAAATGAGTGTTAGGGACTATTTTCAGCAAGATTCATCTTCGGTCTTTTAAGAAAGACACAACCAGACAATAGGAAGCAAGCAATTGATTTGATCCCGCAATGAAGATGCACGTTGGTGTAACACCTTAATGAGAATTAACAAAAATGTGACTTTTCTTTTAACAAAAATGGACACTTATTCATCTGTATTGAATGTCATGATCAGTGCAAACAATAGATGTAAAAAAGATTGCATGAAAATGGCATGTTCCTCATATTCGTATCTCTAAATGGGTTATCTTCAAAACAGAGAAGAGAAAAACTGTGACCAACCAGCAAGATATCAGGGTTGACAGGAACAATCTGCAGTCAACCCAGTCGGCAGCAACTTATTCTTGTACGTTTCTACAAACCAAGGAATACGCTGAATTTCGATGTTGCTAAACCACAATTAAAAAAAATATGCTGCATATCAGCCTGATATCACGCTTGCAGAAACCCACAATGCCACGTGGTTAACATTGTGAAATGATTACTAAGGTTAAGGCAACAAAGCTACTTAATTATGTTACAAAACTACGTTGCCTGCAACAACATTGCATAAATAACTGCATAAAGAATGCCAAAATTTACTGGATTCACATGGGGCACAAATTGCTGTCTGCTGGGGGGGATATGCGTCTGCTATCATCATCTAAATCCATCTCTGTATGTAAGGAGTCAGTATGATGACATGATTTAGTGTTTTTCTAAATGCTTGCTGATAAATTGCAACTTCTAGAAGTGTCGCCTCCTGCTCAGGTGATGGAGTTTGTTCTATGAGGCGTTTAGATGACAGGAAATGATCCAACATTTTGAAATTATCATATTTTGGGATTGACAATTTACCTGACACCATCTGAACTGCACTAACACTATCCATCTGGTACCTTTTTAAAAACACACACCAAATATGTCCAAGGCCTGGGCTTGTGCTAATGAAGGAGAGGCCAGGCAGAGGAAAAATAACTCTTGCAGGAAGCAGCCTTGACTTATAGTCATGAGCTGGACCATTCCGGCCGAAGTTCTCTGCTCTGTTTCTTAGTAAGAGAGAGCATCCAGTCTGTGGAAGTGTATTCACTGGATTAAAACAAGGCCACAGGTCACAATACTGCTCCGTAAATGGCACAAAGAGAGGAATGAAACCCTTTAGCTCGTCCAGCTCATTCATGCGTCCACCGAGAACTCCCAGCCCGCGGAATCAAGCAGAGCATATTCTACATTGCATGTTTCCTCATAAACAAGCGCTGACTCATGGAGCAGCCTGAAGCTGTGGGTTGTCAGCAGGTTTAGTATCAGGAACTAAATTCACCCCCCTGCAGGGAAAGATAGAGTCCAGTGAATCAGATCAGTCTACAATTCTCAATTGCTTCTGGAGATAATTTTAGTAACATGTGGCTGAGAGTCATTTATTTGTTAACAAGTGCAAGCCTTTCCTTTATTTTACCTTCTTTGGGCCACGCAGAACTTATGCTCTTATTTATTTATTTCATCTCAGTTAGTGGCTATGTGGAAATTATTTTAAAAATGTCATACAGAAATGAGAGGCCCCCAGTGAACACTGTTCCCATCTCGTCATCGCCTCTGGGTGGAGTCTGTTGGAGTTGTTGGGCGTGTACTGCCATCTCTAACACTATCTTTTCTTATTTACACTGGGGGGCGACAAAGTGGAACATTCTCAAAGTTGACACAAAAGAGTGGCTTTCATTGGATAGCTTCTAACAAAACTTCAGTGAAAGACATAATACACACACTTTCCAATAAATCACTGTAGCACTGTATCTTAGACTTCAGTTTTGACACCAGTGCTCCTTGAGGTCTGAGAAATCTCGGCCTGCGGTCCGTTGAGCCCAGCAGAAACCTAGAGCACGCTGCGGTTTCTATTGTTGCTTTTAAGGTGGAAAAAGTCACATATTTTGATGACGTGCGTTTTTGAGTGTAGTGAAGACATAATTGTGGTAAAACGTTAGTCCAATCTACCCTGTCTGTCCAAATGATTCTTAACCTCACAACCACCTCAGAATTTATTTCCAACTCAATGAAGAAAGTGTAAACCCGCAGTTTAGCTATGCTATCTCTTTAAATGTGAAAGTTTGCTTCAGTTTACATTTTGTGACGAAGGGCCCCTTCTTGTTTTCTTTATAGCAACCTTGAGTCTGACGGATGACTGTGTGTGTGTGTGTGTGTGTGTGTGTGTGTTTGTGTTTGTTAGCAGAGAGCCAAGCTGTGGGACGGTCAGGGGTCACATATTTCTCAGACACACTGTCCACATCGCTTATTAATAAACAGTGTGTGTGTTTGCGTGTGTGTGTGTGTGTGTGTGTGTGTGTGTGTGTGTGTGTGTGTGTGTGTGTGTGTGTGTCAGCAAATGCGTCAGTGGTGTATGTGGCTTTGTGCAGGCCTGGAAACTGCTTATACTGTTTGGTTGTAATCACCTCAACAACACATACACACACAGTCATCCGTCAGCCTCAAGTTTGTACTTTTATACATGTGAGGACCCCCATGAAATAATGCATTATCTATCCCCTAACCCTGTGGTTCCAGAACATTTTACCACTTTAAGGTCTTTAAGGTTCTGTTGGATTTAAAGGGGGGATAAAAAGATACATTTAAAATGGTAAAATTATATGTTTTACAATGTTAGAGCATTTTTTCCATCAAATGATGTCTAATCATGTGGTTATTGAATCAAAATTAATACATTTACTGAGGAAACATTCTAGTAGTTCTAATTCTAATTCCTTGTCATTCAGAGACCATACACACGTGCATAAATATGCAAGTGTATGTGCAATCATTTATGGAGGAGTCACAATTCATAGGGCCTAGTAGAACTCCCTGGGTCTGTTCTAGATCAAACCATTTTAATATAACAGCGTTCTTGTTAGAACCCCTGGGTGGGTTTTTGATGAAACTCCTGGAATGTCAGGAGAACTCCTTTGGTAGGTTCCTCCATATGGGTTCAGGGTGCAAACTTTACAACAAAGAAGGGTTCTCTAGAACCTCTGACAGGGTATTCTGGGTGGAACCTTTCACAGATGGTTCTAGGTATAACCCTTTAAGCTGGGTTCTAGGTAGAATCCTCTGAGATCTTTA
Organism: Eutrigla gurnardus; assembly: GCF_963514095.1. Classification (NCBI taxonomy): domain Eukaryota; kingdom Metazoa; phylum Chordata; class Actinopteri; order Perciformes; family Triglidae; genus Eutrigla; species Eutrigla gurnardus. The sequence continues at coordinate 10,746,235 of NC_139918.1, forward strand.
TATAAGGTTTTAGAAAGGAGTCACAAAAGGGTTATCTTTTGAGGACAAGCCAAAATACCCTATATGGTTCTAGTTATCACTTCAATAGCTCAGAGTGTACAAAGCTATCAGGTTTATCTTACCTCTCTTGCGAGGTATGTATTTCTGTTGTTTTTGTAGGTTAGCAGGTCTGAAGTACAACTCCGCTCTGCCTTTGTTCACTGAGTGCATTGAATGAAAATCCTTTTCCTAACATCTGTACACTCACTGTTCAAATATTTAGGAATATGAGGTCATTGTTTTTCCTCTTCCTCTCCACATCACTGCTCGAACTCTCACCTACTGTCACAGTACAAGTGGATCACTCCTATTTTCAGCTCTTCTTCTCTAAACACACTATATGTGCCTTTGTGTGGCTTCAGTCAGCTCACCCACCATCTTATCTGGCATTCAGAGCCAGATAAGTCACATTTGTGCAGAGTTGAACTGGGGCAAGAAAGACAAGACGCCCCCCTCCCCCATCACGTCACAATAAATCAAACAAAACATATTTTCAAAACCAGTATTGACTGGCTAGTTAACAGAAATGAAATTTGACAAACCTGAAAGACTGACTTTATTCAAGCAAGTTGTGGTTTGAGCACTTGAGAAACTCCAGCCTCATTGGCTTCAAGATCATCTGTCATGGTGGTTGATAGTAATTTTAAGGATTTGTGATGGAAGACATTTAAAGATTTTGCTAACACAGGAAGTGGAAGGAAGTCTCTCATGATGACATTTACATAGGAAACTCAAAAATGCACCAAACACAATTTACTACAGATTTACATGAAGCTTCAGTCCATCATATATATACTGAAAGTTGTTGTGGATTGAAACATTTAAGTTTCATTTCCCTTTGCAGACTGATTTGGCTGGTTGACAAACATCTTTTCTATTAGGCCACACAGGACATGGATGCCAGCCAAACAGCGGCCATTTATTGAATTAAATTAAATCAGACTACATTAACAGGGTGGATGAAGCCCTGAAGTTGGCTGTATACTTAAACTGCTATCTATCTATCTGACAATGAAGGTTAGCGCTGAGGCAACAGTTGCTGTTAACATTGAAACACGTGGTTTAATGACACGGTAGCGCATAAAACAAAACCACTTGGGGTTAGAAAACTTACTTGTAAGGTATGGACATAACGTCATGTGACTGTAGTTAAATGCTAAATCACTCACAAGTTTTGGCTTCACATGGGACATGGAGGCTGGTCCACTGAGTAAAAGCCCCTTACAGGACCTTCTCATGGGCATGGATGGGTTTAATGAGGGTCATTTGCTTCATTATAACATTGAAATGTAGCAATTTTAATTCTGTCAAAACAGTATCACTGTATATATAACCCAGTCTCATTGAAGCTTTTCTGTACGGGGACAATATTTTTTTGTTACGTTGATCAGCATGAAAGAGATGCCAATGGAAAGTTGATTAGGATCCTATTTTGTGGTTAACACACAAATTAAACACACGTAAACATGCAATTGCTAGAGCTAATGATAATATTTAATACATAATGAGTATTAAATATTGATAAAGACTTATATTGGTGGGCAAGTGCATGGGTCCAACAACAGGACTTCCAACCATGAGACCGGTGTTTGACACCGCATGTCCCAAAGTGTTGTTTTCAAGTGATGCATTTGTTACAGTTTTCCTCAACCTGACAATGTGGTTTTGTTGCCTAAACCTAACTTTTGTTGTGTTGCCTAAACCTAACTGTTCATAGTTATTTTAAGCACAAACATGTTGTTCAGAACCTAAATAAGTGGTGTTGTTCTCTTAACCAAATTTCCTTTTTGTAGCATAATGTCCCAACTGACAGAAAATAAGTCCTGCCGAGCAACAATGGTTGGTAACTTGGAGGTCTAAAAATATCAATCATATTCCCAGCTTTCATCTGTTGGTATTTTCCTTTTGCTTACTGGGAGTAATATCAAACAGCAGTAGCCTCTCATTAAATATCTCTTATATATTTGTGTCAACCATTGGGCTGATGAGCTCTTCCTGGTTTAATACAGCACCACTGTTGTAACTGAGTGGACAAATGTCCCTCTGCTGCCATGAAAGTCACAACTTTTTGAAAAATAGCTCCACTAAGAAAAATGCAACACTTAGAAAAAAATGTCTGTATAGTTGAAATTCAAATATTCCATTTTTTATTTGTTGCCCCATTGTTTCTCATTTAAGGACGACATACGTATGTGTGGCATTCCTAGCTTCCATATTTGTCTAAAATAAAGAGGAAGACTCATGATCTGTTTGCTTTCAACACTGAACTTCCGCTCCACACGGACAAGTCACATATTTACCTCTGTTCATGTTTGTCCAAAGAGCTCTGCTGTATTTCCCCATCTTATCTTTTCATTATGTTGTACGGGTCAATACAGATGTCATTGTTCATCCTCACATAATGATGTTACTGTTAGATTTAGGTATAGAGCTGGACTTTGTCATGAAGATTGCTCAACAGTATGACAAATCCATTGAGCACAATGCAATTTGTGTGAGAGTGAATCTAAAAGTCAAAATGTCCTGGAGACAGAACGGTTGATTTCCGTTTGATTCCTGCATGTTATCACCTGTTAAAATAGCAATCATTGATAACAACAACCCACAACTTTAGAAGCACACACAAAAAAAAAACAGAATGCATGATTATTAGCTTAAACTGGAAAAGTAGACAGTAGTAGTAGTATTACCAGTAGTAACCAGTTGTTCTAAAAAACAAACACACAAGCAGTTTCAAGCAGTAATGCATCAAAATGTATTCTTTACAGTTTCTCAAATATTAATTTTCTTAGGTCATACATGATAATAAACTGAATATTTTCTTTCAGTTTCACACTGTTAGGCGAATCAAAGAAGTCACCCTAAAACTTTGATTGAACAACTATATTTAAAAGCAGCACTCCAGTGGGCTAACTGTGCGCACCATAGCTTAAATTTAGCTTGAGCTGTGTTTTGCTAAATGTGGATTGGAGATTGGTGGATCGTTTGTGGACTGTGGTTGGCTAACACAGCAGGTATGTTGTCAAGAGAAATTTAAGTAACTAGAACTTAGAAAATACTTCTAGGATAGTTCTAGTTGCTTTCAGGATAAAATCAGCATAGACTTTCCAAGCCTTGCCACATACTTGATACTTGTTCTGAAGCTCTATTTGTACCGTTTGCAATCAGCAGTATCTGGATTAGGTTTTTTATTGTGTGAGGAGCAGGACCAAACACACACCTGAACTCTTGACTTGAAAAAACAAAGCTTCAGAGACCGAAGGTTTAATGAACCTTGTACATATTTCTTCAAGCCAGATATAGATTGATAGAGCAGGTTTAGAGCTTCTGTCACAGCATCGTCCATCAGCACGTGTTTAAAGTTCAGCTGCAGGTTCAGTTGTGGAACTTTAAAGTCCTCACAGCTTGCTTTACTGATACATGTTTAAAGTCTCAATTAACATATCAATCAATCATCAATGTAAAAAAGAATCTCCTGAACATGTTTACATTGTGGATTTGTCACATAAAGTAGTCTAGATGTCTGAGGCTGCCTTGCACTAATAAGTATTCATTTCACTTTAAATTTTATTTTTTTTATTTTAAGGAAGATATCAATGAGTTTTATGATGCCAGATAGCACTAACTCCTACACACTGTTCCTTGAAGTAAAATGTTATCATAACTAATAGAAATGTTACCCAAAGTACAAAAGACCCAGGATGGAAGAAAAACATCAAATTTAAATCTACTGATTTGTTTAAATCTTTTTTCACTTTTTTGTGTCGCTGAGCAGGAAAAAATATGATGTGCAGGCACGACCAATACTATAAGTCTGAATAACATTGCGCTCCAAAATTAATGTTACCTTAAGGCTACAAAACTAATTAGGTAGATATTGGAAAACGTCATTGTTGGACATAAGATAAATACCTACAATTATGTTGAAGCAACAAAAAAAATGTGTCGAACAACAGTCTTGTGGTTTTGTGCATTTTGTGACTATTTAACACTATTTAACATTAAACTGCCGTGAAACTGGACTGGTGTAAAAAGTTCACCATGTTTCCTGTTACAGTGTGTAACATCAGATCCAACGGTGCCAACATGTTGCGACAGCTATTAGCCTTCATTACATTTGCGTAACGTCCCTGAGGACTGCAGGGCAAGTCGCATCATGCCTGTTCACAGTGTCTCACTGTGCTACAGACTGAAGCTCAGTCCCTTGTGGATCATTATGAAGGTCGGTCCACCTCAACTGGTGATGAGTCTCCAGATCGGACAGCATTGGCATCATTATTATCGATAATAACAGCAGTGAGTTATTCATCACTAACACATTCCAAACAGGAAGGATACAAGTATTGATTTAGAAATCATCAAAGCCATGTCTCCAGTTGAGAGATAGTCAGACCTTCTCTGAGGCGAATTGTTCCAGACATAACTGTCAAGTCCAGGCTGCCGTTTTCAGAAGAGACAGCCAGATTGGGACCATGTAAATACCAAACAGGCCTTGGGGTTCACTGGCAAGCCACTGCCTTCGTCCCTGGCCTCCCCGAGTTTTATCTTATCTGTCTGAGAAAACAGAGGCGAGGCAGCAAACATATCTAACAAGTCACATCAACCCTGTTGGGATCTGCTACAACTAAACAAGGTCTGCTGTTGTTGCATTATAGTGCAGGTGACGTTCAAGACCTTCATAGTTGACTGGTAAACATGGCAAGACTGCAAATTAATTTATTGGTTGTCATCAGATTTTTGTCATTTTCTGTCAACACCTTGATAAAAATCTAAGAATTCTGATATACACTAATATTATTAATATTACACATATTTTAAATGTGAAACTATGGCATTCTTCAGTGGTTGAAACTAGGGATGGCACGATACCACTTTTTCATGTCCGATACCTTGATTTTGAGTATTTGCCTATTCCAATACAGTCTTTTTCTTAAAACATTGGTCTGGATTGACTTTGCTTAACCTTACATCTACAAAACATGCTCAAATTGTGAAACAAATATACTATTCCCCTAACAGAAGAAATACATACCCACAACTCAGTTATGCAATGCGGCTTTTTATTTAAAGCTTTTCAGACAGAGTTTAACTTTTAGCAGCATGTTTGATTGATCCATATTCTAACAACTGCTAACATATGCTACTGACATCTGTTTCGGTGTCAAAGATTTACATGATTAGGTTAATACATTGGATCAGATTTTATAAAATTTTTTCCAATATAGATATTAGAATAATTTTGGCCAGTTTCGGATTGATTCCGATACCGAGTATTGGATCGGCACATCCCTAGTAGAAACGGGGCAGTTTGTCAAACATGAAGATTTAGGAGTGAAAACACAAAAAATCAAGTCATGATGCAAAAACAGCCAAAACATAAATGTATGATCTTTTAAAAACCTAAGGATAATAGAATATTATGTTCATATTCTTTGTTGAATAAACCATTTATTCAAGGTGAGTGACTTTCCATAGACGACCAATTGACATGACCCAGTTACATCAACTGCACAGTGAATTGTGGGCACTTTGCTGAAGCTTGGCACCTGTCCGATCACTTAACAGCGCCTAAAAGTGTGACCTGGATGTGTCAGAAAACAACAACAAAATCGTTTCAACATTTTACAGGAGATACAAGGCCAACAGCTCGGTTTCACCATAAATCAAGATGGAATGACAAAGAATTTCAAGTTTGTGAGTGGAGAGAAGAAATGTTTTTTATTAGAGCTTCAACAGTTTTTACAGTCAACATAGGCGAGGTGTCAGAAGCATCAGGAACAGAAATCTTACTTTGTTAATTCACCAGATAGGATTTATTTCCAGCACTGATTTGTTTACATAGAGACATTTTCCAACAAATTATGGAGCCACAGTTGTTTTTCATCTCTGGCTCTCCTTTAATTATGGCTGGAAATGTGACAACTGAATTTCACATAAAGTAAAAATGTATTTTTTGTTTTTCTCAACATTACTCGAAATTGTATAAAATTCATGAATTCTTATTTTAAGTTGCTTTGGATAAAAACATCTGCTAGATGCCCTAAATGTAAATGTAATGAACCAGAAAGATTTTCTGTATGTTAAGTTGGAGCTCAGAGTACTTAACATGCTTGATGTCTGTGCCCATTCAGATGTATTTAGCAAAGTACCGGCGTCTCATTTTAATATAGTAGGTACTCTGGTTAGGTTTATTAAAAGATCATGGTTTGAGTTAAAATAATAAAGTATGGTAAAGGTATGTCTGTAAAAGAGATTTTTGTGTAGAACCCATTTTCATTCACATATCTTGAGGTGAGAGAGACCCCTTTGAAAGTGCCGTGTCAGTTTTGTCCCTTGACAAAATTTAAGCCTATAACTACGCCAAGCTGGCATGGTTGGCACCAATCGATTCCTTGACTATTGTAGATTAATATCTTCTATCTACTAAAGACTTCTGCCTTTGTATTGCTAACAAGTTACACAAGTTCTTATTTTAACGTTACATTATCATTATAAACATCAAAACAAATTGTGTGGTATTTAGTTAAACCTGGTTTGTACAGAATTTGTGTTTCATAAAATCCATGGACATCTTTTCAAGTTATTAAGTGAAAAACTTGAATAATAAGAACCTGTTGTTTCCAAGGTCAAGAATTAACTTTATAGCTCTTAAAAAGTACAGAAATCTACAGACATGGGCCCAGCAGAGCATTCGTATTGAGTGACTTCCCATCCAGACAAACTTCTGCCAGCTTTGCAGACATGGAGGTCATGTGAGCGTCTGACGAGGAGAGGATTTTGCAGAGAGAAATGCCACTGAATCCACAGAGATGGACGTAATCCTCTTCACTTGTCTGTTTTGTTTTGTGTGCCATCGGTTTCCTCTGCCGCCAACAAAGCATTCGGAGTGATTTTGTATTCAGAAATAAAGGTCTCGGTAAAAAGCTTCTCAAAGCGCCTCGCTAGCTTTCATCTCTGCTGAGTGCGTTCTCTGACTCATAAGCAGCAGCTGAACACACAACAACTCTCTGTGGTTGCACCGCACTGATCAATAACCATTTCCAGCTCAGGACTTTTTCTCAACCTCTGTCAATTTGGAGATTGATCTTCTAAACACCAATGAACGTGTGTGTGTTTGTGTGTGTGCTTACCTATCCCTCTGAATGTGTGTTAAGCATTAGTTGTGTGTGTGTGTGTGTGTGTGTGTGTGTGTGTGTGTGTGTTCAGCCTGAGGCCAGAATAAGCAGTGGGCAGTCCACTCTGGGTAATTAGACTGCACTCCAGAACAAAGCAATGAATTTGTTTAGATCACTTCCTGCTTCATTATTAAATCCAAATCCAGAAGCTAGTCCTACAGTCAAAAAAATCTGTTGTGCAGCTTGACCATTTTGAGCCACACAATCAGCTATGCAACATTTTGATTAGTAGAATATCTTAACTTATAACTTATATTTTTTATTATTTTGTTATACAATACAAATAAAAAATGGCTTCCAAGTATAAAGCAAATTGAAGAGGCTGCCAGATGACCCAGCAGCAACAGCGATTAGTAGAATATCTTGATGAATTGCATTGCCTCAGCTCTACTTTTTGTGTTTTCGGGCCAAATGTTAGCATGCTAACACTCTAAGGCAAAATGGTGCGCATGGTAAATCTTTTACCTGCAAAAATGTCAAATATTGTCGCGTGTTGGCATACCGACATTAGCATTTAGCTCAAAGCAATGCACAAATAAAACAAGTGTGCCGTTTGATAAATTCTGGGTACTCTGATCACTGATTCATTCATTAAGAATGAGAAATGAGAATCAATGTTCTGTGGGACATGTATTATTGTCTACCTTGAGCAGCTTCTGGCCAAATTTGACATTTCCCGCTGCGCAATAACACGTCCAAACAACGTCTTTTCTACGTCGTCGTTGCACGTCCAATGTCGGTCCTCTGTGCACCAGCTAGATGACGTCTTTTTCCCGACGTCTACCGAACGTCCAACATTGATGTCCACAGGACCTCTGTATAAGAGCTAATTGTGATCCAAATGTTGTCTTTGTGGACGTATTTTCTACGTCAAATTTAAACTAATTTTAGACATTGTTTTTATACTCCTTCTTGGTCCTGTGCATAACTGTATTCCCAAGCTACTGATTATGTTTGTAACAGCAGAAATTAGTGGCTATGCTTCCTTGGGTAATGTAAGCTGACCAGCTAGCTAGCCAGCTAGCGTGATATTGCTAACAATAACGTTAGCATGCTATTTTCTGACTGCCATTGGCTCACTAAACGTTAACAACTAGCAACGTAACTTAACATCTGGCTTCGCAGCATCATGGACACGTTTGTGATTAAAACACTGTTCCGATTTTAGTATTTTGTGTCTTTTATTATATTATTTGTCAAAATAAACACATTTTCTGAAGATACATGTCTGCTTTAGTGGGCTATGCATAATCAACAGAGAAACACAATGCAGGTAATGCATGTTTATTCACACGTATTTCAACAACTCGATAAGCAAACATAAAATGTACATTCTGGTGTAATGACAGTTTTTTAAATCAATAGAAACCGAGCAGGTAGAATTACATATTTAGCAGTGGTGAGATCGTGGCTGTGCCCAGACAACAGGTGACCTCCGTCTTGCCGTCTGCTGCAAGACTGATGTTACCTTAACATAGAAATCAGTGTATCATTAATTTCATTTTTATTTGTTTAACTGTAATGAGATCGATACAAGGTAGTCTCCGCTAGGTAACGTTAGCTAATGTTAGAGCTAGCGGGCTAGCTTTAACATCTTACATTCAGTGTTAATATGAATCAAAACCAACTCCATCTACAGTGTTTAAGATGAGCTGCATAAATGTGTTGTATCCGTCTCGTGTTGATGCCAATGTAGGCTTGCAAAGCCAGGAGCGATGTATTCCACAATTATTGTTATGCTTGAAGTTAGCACTAGCAGGGACACTCATCCGTATGCAGACATGTACAGTGACATAATGGCGTGTGCAAACGCAAACAGGTTCTCAGAAGGTTTACAAGTTCAACCAACTGCAAACCAGCACGGACACCATTCATAATATCAATGTCAATTTCCTGCACCTGTTTAAGATGTCCACATGACGTCCAAAAAAGTTACCTGTCATGACGTCCAAATTTTGAATCGCTTATTGGCATCCAAGTGGGGTCATAGTTAGACGTCCAAATAGCAGACCTAGTTTGCACGTCGTGTAGATGGCCAGACTTGGTCTTGGACCGACAGAGGCAATATTGACATGATCTGCACGTCCATCAGACGTCCTATGTTTAGTGGGTTGAATCCAGTTTAGTAGAAACCGAGTGAATTATTTCGTGCCTCAAATCCTTGTTTAATTCCACTTAATTAAAGGTAGATTCTAAAATGATCCAACAGGAAAACCCAGGCCATTTTTAGTAGCTTGCAGCAGTAGCTCCAAAAGTTGCTAGCAAGAAAGCCGAGCTGAATTAAATAATCGGATGGGCTTGTTACAGTCTTTATTTTGTGAGAGCATTTGATTATTTGATTGCTGTGGCTATGCATAAAAAAAGATCGGGAACATTTAATTTGCCTCTGTCCGAACGGCTCTCAACATGGAGACGCCTGAACAGTGCACCGTTGCCATGTTGACAATGGTGTGGATGCAATCCCCCCCAAAAGACATGCTCTGATATTCAAATTTACAGCGTTTCACTTTCCATTTCTTTTTTTGCTTTAAATTGGTTGATATTAACTAATATTGTTGATCTTAGAAGTACAACCATACTATTTGCAACAAAATGGTAGGGCTTCATGGGAAATATAGACTTACAGTTGAGACAGCTTGATTCTCCTGTTTAATAAAATTACATTTTTATTTAAAGGGACAATGTACATTAATCATTACTCAAACAAACGTAAATGTACCAGAGTGAGCTGCAAGGGTAATTTTCATCTTTCTGTGTACTGACAGTGTTTACTGTTGGACCGAAATAGCTGTAGCCAGCGGCCCTGCTGCTAGCTTTGACACAGGGGACCAGTAGTGGCTTTTACTGACGGTACACTTTGTGCCTGCTACCATATCCTGAAATCAACCCGCAGCTCTACGTTTTCAGGCTGGAACAAAAGTGTAGAACGTGGTGGGAATGATGGAAGAGAATCATTTTGCATCATCTTTGGCTCTGACGTTGTGAGGCTTGCCAGGATTCGGAGCGTTCCATTTTAAAATAGCACGCTGCTGTGGGAAAATCATACCAGCACGATGAGAGAAACTCACTTCCTGAAAAACTTCGTCATGGACTCCAATCTTTCATTTTAACGAGTTGAATATCTGAATTTGGCCTTTATTGTGAGCTCCCAACTCCCAGCATCCTCTGCTCCCCACTGTCCCTTCCAACTCACTGCAGTTGTATTTGTGTATCTGCGTGTCTGTGTGTGTGTGTGTGCGTGTGTTTGTGTGTGTGTGTGATTGGGCCAAATTTTCTGCTCCAGTTTTCCAGCCTGTCTGCACTCGCCTGCTTCACTTCGGTGAAACAGATTCATCTTAAATTGGCCAGCTGGATGGCAGCAGGAGGAAGTGCTCAGGCCTGTGTTATGAATTATAGCGTTGCATTGATGTTGGGAGCACACAGAGCAGACACTTCACTATATCCTGTCACATAGCACTGGGCTTGAATGGTTATTGAGTTATATTTTACTGCATGTAGTCGTGTGACAATTTTGCGACATACTTTACAGATCAAAACAACAGACAACAGTTTGAGTTGGAGTTTTGTGCTGGACCTATTTCTTGGGCGGACAAAAGTTGCTGCCTCCTATATTGTCACAGCGAGGTATGCAAGTGTGGTGCATATAGAGAGGCTAAGACATGTCCCTTCTGGTGTTATTTCGGGGAAAAAAGTATGTAGTAGCTAGAGAAAAATAATTGTTTTTTTTTTGTATCACAAAAAAGAAAAAAAATGTTTTGATCCTGTTTGAATTGTACCATCAATTATACATGTTTGTCAATTTAAGTGACTACAACTACATCTCTCATCTCACACAATGTACGTTACCAACACAGCCTTTACCGTGCCTTGCTAGCTACGTAACTTAGCTATGTTCCATCATGAACGTAACGTTATCTTACCTGATGTGTTTTATGCAGCAACTCTCTTTATCAACTGGGAAGAGAAATGAGAAAGTGCTGTGTTGTGTCATACATAGTACGAAACACACAAGCATTATTGGCTTTCTAATCCCTTATTTACGGACTCCCACCCCGCATGTCCCAAAGTTAGCGTGAGGTTCATTTTGATGCCTAAACTTAACTGTACATAGTTATTTTAAGCCCAAACATGATGTCTTTCCAAAACCTAACTTTCTATTTGTAGCATAATGTCGTCCTAACTGAAGTGGTGCATGCACAAATGTAGTTGAAATGCTAAGCGACATAAATAAATGCTGGGTGGATGTATACACTGCAGTTCCATCAATAAATAACTCTAATTGTCAGTTTGAGATTTATATTTGTGCTCTAGGCCATGCTGCAGGACAGTGAAGACAACTTTAGTTGTAACGTTAGGATATCCAGCAACCAAAGTGAACTGTAGTCAATGAGCTGCTACCTGTTTGCTCATCTAGTCAATGATTATTCGTATGGAACAGTTCGCAATTCAACAAAGTGGTATGATCCCCAGCAAATCACCTTCCAAGTGAGAGATTCCTTACTTTATAGTTAGATATCAAGGAAGCAAGTCAAAAGCAGGAAGAAAGTCCTGAAAAAAAGGGGAAACATACTTGGTTGCTCCAGGTCAGACCTCAACTTAGCAGCTAGCCACTGTTGATTTGGCTCATCCACATCCCAGTTTGCAGGAATACGCCTTGTAGGTGGGCCAGATGCCACAAAGGAATCAGTTTACAATGACCCTGGTCACATCGATCATCAGAATACGTCTCCATATGTAGCTTTTCTGAATTTTCCGACATTGTGGACGAAGCCTGCTGACCTGATTTGAGAACCAGCAAGAGGAAAAGGATAAACAAAAGACGAGTCGCGATATTGATGAGAACTTTTGTTTTTCTTCTTTAGGGTTAACCCTACAAAACATATACTGTATGTTCAAATGCCCCTTAGACCACCACAATTGGTTGTTTTTTCTGCACACATCACAATGGGCACTAATGGCATTTCCTAGTATAAACCCTGCTGATGGGTTATTTTATTTCATGTAAAAGGTGAAGGGGAAAACAGCTTTTCATCACACGATTGGTTGTTTTGGTTACTGCCCCCGCAGCTCCTCCTGCGTTCTGTTGTCAAGTTGATTTTCCAACAGACATTGAAGGAGAGCGAGAGCGTCCCAGCAGGACAGGGAGTCAGACAGTGACAGCTTTAACCTTTTACGTGTCATCTTGGATGGCAGGAACACAGAACCTGCCAGGCCGGGCTCACCACTGCTCCAAGGCCAGGGATTTACTGAGACCCCGGGACCTCCTGGAGACCTCCATCTGCCAGACCAGAGAATCAGGAGAAAGGGATTACAATCCGGCCTGCACAAGAGAAGGCGGAGATCATCTATTGACAGAGAGAAATACAATATCTTTGGACGATTTACTGACCTCTCACTGTGAGAGGAATGCCACTTAGAAAAAGATATTGAGATAAATCAGCCAGGGGTGGTTTGTGTATTGGGACGATTTAGGCGACGCACTACCAAAGGGGAAAAGGAGGGAATTTTTTTCTAACCAATTCTATCACAGCAACCGACAGTGTTCTAGACGTTTGATTTACCAAAAATATCATTGTCCAATCAGAATGAAGTCATGCTTCAAATGGTCTCTCCTCTTTGGGGGCCATTTCAGTCAGGTTGAAAATCACCCCAGCGGTCTCTGATAGACTCATGTAAAATCCTTTTTTTCAACTATCAAAGCTTTCAATGGACTCTCTATGGGTTCTGGGAGGGTTTGCCCTTACGCACTTTCGTCTTACAGAGGAGAAGAATCACCACAGTCTGAGCCAATCAGAGGCAGAGTAGGGACGGGCCTGATGAACTCTGACCTCGGTCTCTTCTTCGCTGAATGTTTGTGGGAAAAATAAGTCGGGCAGAGTTTAAAAGCCTTAATATAATACATGTGAAACTAAACTAAAATGAAGAGTAGATTGTTTTCCCTTCAGACAGGTGCTGGGCGGAGTTAAGTGCTTCACCACCTGTCTCCCCTCGCACCATAAGACCCGTCTCACCCGACTGCGAGCCGGTGTCACGCCTGGATGTAAACGCTGATTTTGCTGAGCATCGAATTGTTCCGAATCGAAATGTTAATATAGCACCAGAAACACAAGCTGTTACGGTGCGTGGTGGGCCGAGCCCCCCTCCCCACAACGTCTCAGGCAGCCACAACCCGATGCAGTGAGGAGTCAGATATGATAATAACATTAAACACTGCTTATAATATCACCTATTTCTAACAATTGAGATGTATTATTTGTGTTGAGATTTAAATAAAGAAAAAACCTTTATTGAAAAAAAATCTTTATTCCTGTATATTAAATGACCAGTGTATATGGGAACTGTAAAGAAAAGGTATAATATATGTATTAATGCAGTGCCATAAGGCGCAGTGAAAATGTTTGCGTGCACTTAAATGATGTGCTGGTGCACCTAAATGAAAAAGTTAGTCTGGAGCCCTGATGTACCATATTGAATGGGTCACCTTGATCATAAAAAAATGCCCCCCCCTGAGATTTTTTCCAGGAGCCGCCACTGAAATCACCATATACATTTTTGTGGAAAACCTGTTAGCAAACAAGTGCCTATATCCAGCAGATAGATTAGGATTCATTTGGAAGTTTGGGAAGACTAATCGCTATAGACTGTCAGGTGACTTTATCAGCTGCTGAGAGATTTGAGAGGTGTGGCGTTAAATTAAGGATTTAAATCAAATCCTTCGCATTTTATTGGGCTGCTAAATAGTGGGTGAAATTGGTTGAAATGAGTTGGTACTAGCTTATGTAAGGACATATTTTATTTCCAGGAAAAAAAGGTGATTAGATTTGGATATGAAAACACAAAGAAATGGATTTTTAAAATGAAAAATGAATTTTTAAGGGATCTTTCCCACATGTTCAGATGACCCATTTGTTACTATGAAATGACTCACATAAAACTTCTACACACATAGGGGCTTAAATGTATTAATGCTCTGAATAGAGAACCTTTGATAATTACACTTTGCAGCAAACAACTACTGTCTATGTTAATTAAGATATAGGGCCCTAGTTTCGTGGCGCAGCGCAGGGCGGCGCAGGGTGGCGGAGCCGGCGCAATGCAAGTTTCGACCTGCACAGCCTTGCGCATCGTCAGTTTGGCAGTTTGGTGGATCGCCTGCGCCAAGATGGGTGTGGCGGCGCAGCAGGGGGAGGCGTCACAGATTCAGCTTGGCGTAGCGGAAGTTTTGTGGCAAAAAGCCTCGCCGAGACTGCGCTGAAAGCTCGCCAGCTCCAACCTGAGGGGTATTCCACCAAACTCGCTAATTAAAGCGGCGCTTACCTGGTTAAGCCTGGTTAGAACTAACGCCAACTTCCACTTGCGGCTAAACCCGTTCCATTAACGCATTTCAGCCGCGCCTTGTTGAGGCTTATTCAAGCCAGGCTAACGTTGTCTTGTGTTACGCACGTTCACGGGATATGAAGCCAGACCAGAACCGTGAATGTCGAATCATCGAGAAAATGGCAGAAAAGACCAGAGCAAAAATTATTGATGGAACTGTACGAGGAGTACAAACCCATCATAACCAAAAAAGGGAATACTGTAGTGATAAATAAAAATCAGGGCAAGAATTGCCGAGCAGGGGCGGATCTACCGGGGTGGCATAGGGTGGCAAATGCCACCCTAAAAGAAAGCCTTGCCACCCCTGCTGCCACCCCAGTTTGCAGCAACGAATTCAAAGAAAAGTTATGTCCAATTTGACATTTACGAGCGCGAATTTCCAATGTCCGACTGCAATGAATGCAGCACGAGATTACGTCAGAGCAGCAAGACGCTGCTTTGTTTAGAAAAATTGAGTGGCGCGATTCGCGAAGCGAGGGAAGGTACGTGTCCACAGGCAGCGGTGTTTCCCCGCGTCCCATTCATTGTCTATGTGAAAAGCCGTCACATAGATTGGTAGCGTTGCGGTGAATGTCTAGAGACGGCGCGCGAGTTGGCCGCTCCTCATTTGCATAAAGTTGAAGTTGAATCTACTTTATGCTAATCAGAGGCGCCGGGCTCGACTCGCCGCCTCGGGAACGCTCGCGAAAATCTTCTAAACTGAATGTTGTCGATCTAAAATAAAGACAGATTCAGTAACTGCATAGCTTATTTCTCGCTTAAAATGTTTTCAGAAACACCTTTCGGTGAACTATTTTCATAAAATAAGAGAAAGTTTCCAAACGAGCCGCCATGTTGGTCTGCGTGAACTCCGGAGCAGACAGGACAGCTGTGAAAGTGATCGTCCAATCAGGTGCAGCCATGAACTGTACGCGTGATTGTTTAAAGGAGAGCGCCTGTCAATCATCCGCCACGCGTGCAATACTGGGAAGCGGCGCGTCCACTTGCGTTTAAAATCGCCCCTGTGGACACGTGCCTGGAGCCAGGAGTCGCGAGGAAAGAGCTTAAAAACTGATTAACTATCTATCACAAAATGAAATAATAATGAAAGCACAGTGCTAGTATAGTTGCGATGCTGATTTGAGATGATAAAAATCAGGTTGAAGAACGTTATTTCGCTAACTATACATGTAATGTTAGCTAGGTCTGACGTTAGTTCCGTGTAAAGTAGGCTAAGAAAGATAATATTGATTCAACGTCTGTCAAGGAAAACATTAAGTAACATAAAGTTACTTTGAATCTTACAGAAATTAAGAGGAAAGGTAGCATATTTAGTTTTTTCTCACCAAAGAAAAAGGAGAGAAAAATAGAAAATGAACTGAGCAAGGTAGACGGAGGAGATGAGGTGGAAGGAGAGAGAGAAGGGCAACAGAAAGGTGCCAGAGATAGAATACAAGGCCAAGGCGACCAGGGACAGGAGAAGGTGGGAGAACACCACAGCGGTCAAGATATAGAGGAGGGAGAGCATTTTGTAATGTAAATGGCAGCCTGTGCCCTTATGTAGTGTGTACATACTATTTCTCATCAAACTGTGATAACTGTGAGTAAATTCAGTATATATACACGTCTGCCATATGTTGCCACCCCTCAAAAATTCCTGCCCCCCTCTCGCCACCCCATACATATTTTTCTAGATCCGCCCCTGTTGCCGAGCGATTTAATACGGAAGTACCGTTAAGAGTAACATGTTCTAATATAACACTGACTACATTTTCTCTAATGTGAGGATAGTGTAGAGGTAACGTGCCGGCTATACATGCGGCCGCCCACGGTTCAATTCCTGTCCATAGTCGTCTCTTTTTCTTTCTTTGGCCGGAACTCTCTCTCTCTCTCTCTCTCTCTCTCTATCTCTCTTTCTCTCTTTTTTTTTAGATAGGCCTAGTAAATGCATCTACATTGACCAACTCATTTATCGCAACAATTTAATGAATACATTCAATGAACCTATTAATGAACTCACCTGAAAGGAATTTATGTGGCTGAAAATTGCAAGCAGCAATGCCTTTGTCATTGGGATCTATAACATGCTATTATATCTATCATGTTTTTGCAAGTTATATTTGGGTTCTGGGGAAATTGTATGACATATTTATCATAGTTAAAGTAAAATGTTGGTCTAATTCTCTGATCTAAAGACAATTATGCAATCAAAAAAAAATTATTTGTAAGACGTCCTGGCCAGGATGTGAACACGGACTGCCTGCACCTGGGGGCAGGTGCATCACCACTCACCCAACTAGGAGACTAGCAACAGAAGAAATAGATATGTATTTAGATAGTCGGTGTTCAGGAAATAAACGATTTATTCATATTTTTTAATTGCAAGCATGTATTCTTAGACACTTGATGCAAATATAGTTTGTACTTCATATATGTAATTTTTGGTCTTTCACGTGATGAAATCACGAGGACTAGGCTTGGCGGAACCTTCTGCTGGGTACAGTTGTTTCCGACAGACGGACTTCTCTGAAACCCCCGCTAAAGTAAGCCTGATGTTTAGCCTGCCCCGGAGCAGGCTAGTTTGGTCGGATAAATTCCCATGGTTACTTAGCGGAGAGTCCCTCAAGTCACGTTGATGGAACGCAACTCTCGCTAAAGGTAGCGAGGCTTATCGAAATTAGCCCGGCTTTGCGCTTAGCGAGTTTGATGGAATACCCCTCTGGTCTACTTTCGGCGCAAGGCGTAAATAAAGTCCATTCATTCAATGCGAATCACAGCTGGCAGAGTGGAAGTTTGGCTGACAGCGCGCAGTGCACACACGTCACCGAGACCTCACAGGCAGGTTTCCACAGTTCCAGGCACATTTAAATGCAATACATAATCACAACAAACACTATTTAATGCAACTAATTGAATCAACACGTGAATTTATATCTATATAGATTGTCCCGTCACATCTGACGTCAGATCAAAGGCGGATGGCACGCGTAACGGAAACTCAGCCTCTCGGACCAAAACATCTCCCTCTCTCTCTCCTGTTTTTTATAATATCGGCATTGTTATTATTATGATACGCGCGCACAGCGCGTGATGCGCGTGGTGGGAGCGGCGGCGCTGCTTCTGTCATCGGGATGTCAAATGACGGAACTTGCACTGAACCTCCCCTAACGCATTAAAGGAGAGGAGAGGAGCTCATTTGATTGGTGAAGATCTGAATCGGCTGTATTAATCCCAGTCCACGCCTCGTCTCCTCCTCGTCTCCCACTCACGCCTTCTTCTCCTCCCTCTTTCCCACTTGCGCCGGTGGGCGAGACGGGAGGTGTGGCTGCGCGAGCCTGCGCGGTGCACGAAACTTGCAAAGTCCAGGCGGACACACCCCGTCGGCGTGGCGCAGGTGCGCTGAGAGCTGACTGCGCCTGGTCTACGAAACTAGGGCCCATAGTGAAGTAATGTCTACCTGAGCAGAGAATGTAGTCACTCTTCGACTGACCATAGAGTGAATATAAGAAGTACAGTATATATAAGTACATTGTGATGTAACCCATTGGTTTATGTTTTGGTTAACACTGTTAGTGCTGTCAGCACCATGAGCACCATAAGCACTATGAGCTGCGATCTGCCGGCTCAGCCGTCCCCATGTCGAGAGCTTTGTTCAGGCAATAAATTTGCCCTGAATGACATATTGAACACCTTCAAGAAAGAAGAGCTTCCAGCTGGGACAAAAGAGAGTGAAGGTGCATCCTCAGACGGAAGCAGAAAGAGAAGAATAATCCCTGGAGGGAGAATGTAAGTTAGACATGCTGAAGAAAATACAACAAGAGACGGACTTACTGCAGAGTAGGGAGGAGAAGCAATTCAAAGGATTGAAAATACACTCTCAGGATAGGAAACAGGTGAAGCAGACAAGAGCAAAGATGGAGAGGGGGGCGGAGGGAAGAGGAGGCCAGAGTGATGATGGAGGCATTATTGCTGAGGGAGGAAAGCAGGAGGCGGGCAGACTGGGAAGAAAGAGCAGAGCTGAGCAGGGGCGTCGGTGTGGGACAGATGACTCGCCACAGAGAGACTTTGAGAAATAATGTGCAGAAAGCTCATCCATCTGTTCCTTCAGGGAGCTGTGCTCATCTTATACCGCTTTGCCACCTTGCAACTCGACAGCCACAGTTTTGATCATCAATTAATAATGTTGTATAAATACCACACTGAACGCCGCTGTCGAGTGATCAATCATGTGCTTGGGTAACCTGGCAGTTTGCTGGCTTAGAGAGTCGGTGGCGGAGGGAGGCATATGCTGAACAAAGTGGAAACAAGAGGAAGAAAAAAGGACATTTGGTGTCAATCTTGTGCAAAATAAATGGACATTAGAAAGATCATTAGAAAGGCATGACTTGCCCTATTCTGCCTCTGATTGGCTTACGCTGTCAATTGTTGTGCGAATCAGAAGTGCATTTCTCAGCAAGCAATCCAGCGCTTCTACTGTTTTCTGGAGGGCTAATCTGTCTGCCTGTCTGGCTGTCTGTCTGCCTGCCTGTCTATCTGTCTGCTTGTGTGAGTCAATGTGTGTATGTATCTGTGTGTGTGTCTGCTTGTTGCACTCACTCTCTGTCTAGACATAAATGACGAATTATTGGAATGAATAGGCAATTTAACCAACAGTCACCAACAGCAGTGACACTAGGTTATTTCATACTATTTCTAATGAATATAGCGGAAGGATTTTGAAACTTGATCATGCAGAGGTGAAGGTGGAAGTGAAACTCCAAAGAACAGCAGGGAGAGAGGACCCATGAAATGAACTGGCAAATGTGAGAATGGCCGGTAAAATCTTTTCGACTCATAGTTTTAACAGAAGAGAGAGAGAGAATGAGAGAGAATTCCAAATAGCAGATCAACCTTGGTCAGGGAACAAGAAGTGATTTCACAGTGATTGAGATCAGGGATTTACACCGTTAGAAGATTAGTTTTTACAGCAGTAACAATGAAACTGTGTCTAAAAGGATTGAGACACTTGTTTCCTAATCCTTGTGGGTACGTTTAAAAGGTCAAGAAATCCATTTAACTTCATTCATTTAAAGATGAAGTGATAGGCCCGATGTCTTGGGTGTGACGGGACATTTACTCATTGCCTGGGTTTGACTTTTTCCTGATTGGCACTTTTAAAGTTGGTTTATTGAGGAATTTCATCATGCTTCCATTGAACTCTTCTAAATGCCCTTTAAAGACCCTCTTCACCTCACTGTGAGACACTTTGGGTAGGTGAACATGTTCTTCATGCTGAAAGTTCACATCTGGAAGATCACACTTCCTTTTGTGCCTCCCTGACAGCAGTTTGCAGGTTAAATTAAGTCTTTTGTGCGAACCCAGAGCATTTTCTCCAGGTTGTCTCAGCCCTGCCCCAGCTCTTCAAACACTCAAACCACACGCCCAGCAGTGAGAAAGCGTGCCTTTGGTTGAAAAGAAGCCATTGTCTGCTCAGATGATTGTGAGTCATTGTACTGGCAGCACAAGCCGGGAGTCAAAAGCTGTGATGTAGCAGAGAGACCTCCATTGTGGCCCGTATAAAGCTGCGGCAGGAACGGCGGCCCTGGCAGATACTGACTGTTGGATGGTCGGGGGCCTTTTCCATGAATAGTAGGGTAATTCAGTCAGTGGCGACGAGGTGATTAGCATTTTGAGTGGATCCACCGCCAGCTCTGTCCCATTCACGGGGCGAATCTGTAAGTAGCCAGCAGAATCTCTCCGTGGTGCATGTTTGTTTGGGATGTAAAAGGTCACGTCTGCTGTCACTGTCAGAGACGTTTTGACTCATGGACAAATCGATGATTTTAGTGTCAACCACATAAATTCTGAAAAATCTCAAGGTGTTCAAAATCATTTTTGAAAAAATGACTTCCATATGGGGATTTCAATTTTACACCATTTTCAACAACTTACTGAATGTTGTTTTAGCCAATTTAAACAGTTTTTTCAACTATTTTTTTTTTATTTCAAACCATTTCATGTGTCATCCATACTTGAAAAAGACGTTGTGGCTTGCTTACCCCGAGACTGCAGACTATGCTCATTCAAGTTATTTTTTAATGTTCATACCTTAATACCTTTATTTGGGCAACTCCCAAAGGGTAGGACCTTTGGAGAATACAATGAAAACATTCCTAAATAAATGTAACTTTTTCTTGCCGAATTCCTTGTTTAACATTTGTTTTTCTTTCCTGTTTGCTTTTAAAGCATCGACATATCTATAAAAAAAAAAACGAAGTTTAATGAGATAAGACAAAAGAGAACAATTCAGAATACAATTAAATAAAGCTAAACCAACACTTCCAGTGGAGACAGAGGTTTAAAACAGTTAACATGTAAGGTAAGATTTAGACTACTGACCGGAACAAGAGTGAACATATGGACAAGGCATGTCAGAAATATAATATATTAATACATTTAATGATTGATTAAAGCTTTGTAGAAGATGTATTTAGAGTAAGTTGTTGGTTTAAATGTTGAGACGTGTAGTGATTTGTACAACATCTTAGATTTTTGGCATCGATCCAAAACGTTTTACATCAATGCATGGATCCAGTGGATATAAATAGATCTCTATCCGAGGACTGTGTTTCGTGCAGAGCCCAGAGTGCTCTCTGCTCGTGAATCAGTCTGGTGGTTAGAAAACAGACTTTTTGTTTTAAGTTGGGTTTTTTTTTCGACAATGAATGCTGAAAAAACACGGCACAATTTTTTCTGGCTTTTCCTCAGGAGCAGAATAGGCCGCCAACTCGTATTTCAAACAACAAATTGTACAGATCTGGAATCAGATTTGTTTTGGTATTGAAGTCCTCTCCCCTACCCAGCAGACAGATGGTGATAACCATGAAAAAAATGCTGCAACTGTGCCAGATATCTGCAGTGTGTGTGTGTGTGTGTGTGTGTGTGTGTGTGTGTGTGTGTGTGTGTGTGTGTGTGTGTGAGAGAGAGAGAGAGAGAAAGCCTGCCTCCACACAGTGCTATCATCCTCAATGACTGATTACCTACAGCTCTTAATCACATAGAATGCGGTGTTGGAGTCCCTTCACACAGTGCGCTTCATATCCCAGGATTACGTTTAGTTTTTAAAAAAATGATTGGCTAATTATTTAATGTTTTATATATTACACGCAATCTACATCAAGGCTCTGCTCGTAACATGCATGGTATGTTTTTAAAATAAACTTCTGTGTTCGAAGGAAACATACCGTTTCTGCTCATTACATGCATAGTTTCTTTTCAAAATAAAATTCTGTGTTCAATGGAAACATACAGTTTCTGCTTGTCACATGCATACATTCTCTTTTCAAAATAAAATTCCAACATAGGTCCAATTCATTTAGTTACACAACTACACTACTGAGGAAAAGATTTGTGGTTTTGGTTAAAATTACATTTGTTAAGTAAAATAAATTCCATGAGTCAATGGGCCCTAGTTTCGTAGACCAGGCGCAGTCAGCTCTCAGCGCACATGCGCCGCGCCGACGGGGTGTGTCCGCCTGGACTGTGCAAGTTTCGTGCACCGCGCAGGCTCGCGCAGGCACTCCTCCCGTCTCGCCCACCGGCGCAAGTGGGAAAGAGGGAGGAGAAGAAGGCGTGAGTGGGAGACGAGGCGTGGACTGGGATTAATACAGCCGATTCAGATCTTCACCAATCAAATGAGCTCCTCTCCTCTCCTTTAATGCGTTAGGGGAGGTTCAGTGCAAGTTCCGTCACTTGACAACCCGATGACAGAAGCAGCGCCGCTGCTCCCACCACGCGCATCACGCGCTGTGCGTGCGTATCATAATAATAACAATGCCCATATTATAAAAAACAGGAGAGAGAGAGGGAGATGTTTTGGTCCGAGAGGCTGAGTTTCCGTTACGCGTGCCATCCGCCTTTGATCTGACGTCAGATGTGACGGGACAATCTATATAGCATGGGCGAGCGGTCATAATAAGCTATAAATGCAGTGCATGCCCAAGCCCTTCAATAAAAATAATTGAAAATATTAATCTGGCAGTGTGTTCAATTATACAATACCTTAGTTTTACTGTTTTGGTCTTAAATCAGTGCCTAATCTGTCCCGTTTTGCTTGCGAAAAGCTGGAAAGCTGACAGCTTGTTTCGCGCATGCGCACTGTGACACAGACTAGTACAGTTACTGCTAAAGGCTGTGTTTACTGTAGATGAGCATTTTGAATGGCAAAAAAGCTGTCAGTGAAGCAGCTTATCTGCCAACGCGCATGCGCAAAAATGACTTGTTTGAATTGTTCAGCGGGAAACTGTCAGTGGTTCATTCATTGTGTAGCCTGGTCAAAATGGCTGAAAATATTAATTATATTCAGGCTTTGCGTTCAGTGCCGTTTTCGCGGAGACCTTTTGAGGAAAAGAAAGCTATAATTTCAAGTGGTCGGCCTACTCCTGAAGTAAATATCACAAAGACTGCAAAGAATTCCGTCCGTCACTTTCAAGCTAGCGCGTATGAGAAACATAAATGGCTAGCTAGCCGACCCCCCTCCCGTCAAACGATCCGGTCTGACAGCGACATATTGCCTGTTCATTCATGAAAACCATCTCGAAACACTCTCAGTCAAACAAGGTGGGGAATGAGAAATCTGCGGCGCTACTAGCCTAGTTCGTTTTAAAAACACATCGGCAGCAGCGCCTACTGATCTGAGACATGTCAGTGAGTTACTGTAAATGCTGTGCGGGAAACCAGCTGTGGTCTGTGATTGAGGTGCAGACGGGTGAGTTTGGAGCTGACGAGAGGATCGCGCTGACGACCGTTTCGTTACATTTTTCTCATTGAAAAACTATACAACTGGCATTTAGATGATGTTCTCCATAAAAAAATTAGTGAAATACTGTAATAACAATTCGGTTTTAGTAATCAACCGCTTATAGTGATCAAATGTACTCTGGACCAACGTGATCACTACAAGCTGTTTCCACTAACCATATTATATTTTTTATTAAAAAATATAATGCCCCCCCACGGGCGCGCATGGTATTGACACTTCAGCATGACCACAGTAAACGGTCACCGCTCGCCACTGCTATATAGATATAAATTCACGTGTTGATTCAATCAGTTGCATTAAATAGTGTTTGTTGTGATTATTTATTGCATTTAAATGTGCCTGGAACTGTGGAAACCTGCCTGTGGGGTCTCGGTGACGTGTGCGCACTGCGCGCCGGTCCGCCAAACTTCCGATCCGCCAGCTGTGATCTCGAAAGTAGACCAGGTCGGAGCTGGCGAGCTTTCAGCGCAGTCTCGGCGAGGCTTTTTGCCACGAAACTTCCGCTACGCCAAGCTGAATCTGTGACGCCTCCCCCTGCTGCGCCGCCACACCCATCTTGGCGCAGGCGATCCACCAAACTGCCAAACTGACGGTGCGCAAGGCTGCGCGGGTCGAAACTTGCACTGCGCCAGCTGCGCCACCCTGCGCCGCCCTGCGCTGGTCTACGAAACTAGGGCCCAATAAGTCATCTAATAATGACGTACATGGATTTACATTGGAGTCAGCTCAGTGCATCTCACATACACTGAAGTGCATCGATATCAGTCGTCAGGGACAATGACTAAATGGCAATATTTGACAAGTTGGGAGTGAGAGTGGGTTGTTGGTGACTGAATCTATCTTTGTCGTGTTTTTTCATTACTTGCAGTCAGAATTGCAAAGATTTTCATTTAAATGCATTTCTGTTCAATCACTATCTGTTGGCGGATGAAGTAACACAATGGTGATTGTCTGCCTAAGGCTCACTGATGAAAGCCGAACACCAACAATATAGGTGCTGCTTAAGAGTACGCAACATTGATCTATGAGATTCTAACTTTAAGTTTCAGTCAGCCAATTTATACAAAATGGGCTCATCATGAAGGTATAACTTCACCTAAATTACATAAAACAAAATGTCTGGCTTACCCCAGTTGGTATCGATTCAGGTGGATAGTTTTAATATATTTGCTCAGTTTTTGAGACACAGTGAAAACAGATTTTTATGTTGAATCATTTAATGCTATGAGCACCCCAAGCAAAATTCTATTAATATCCATTGTAGTGTGTTGGAGGCACATATCTCAGAGACCAACTGTGTGCCTAAAAATACATTCTCATACTGCTAAATGGTTTGTGAAATATGTTTAGGAGGGATCTGTGATAGACTGGCGACCAGTCCAGGCTGTACCTCGCCTTCACCCAATGTCAGCTGGGATCGTGACCCTGAGTACAGGATAATTGGTAGATGATGGATGGATGGTTTAGGAGGGAACGTTGATATTGCCTGGATCATGTCCAATGGCAGTGTTTACTTCCACAAGAAGCTCCACTCCACAAGTAGCATTCCTACCATCGTTGTAAGATGTGATTCAATTAGCCAGTTTCCGCAGTCCATACAGGAACGCTATTTGACAGGAATGTTGTCTAATAGATATTTCCTGCTCTTTGCATGTCAGCTATGGAAGCACTTTTTTGCATTCGTTATGAGAAGTAGATGTGAGAGGTGATAAATTAGATGTGGAGGAAGTCATAACTACTCAACCACCACCCATCGCAGCCATGTGTCCTATCCCAGCCAGGACATCAAACCGGATAAGATTTCACCAGAGAACCATCGGTCGAGGCTGTAACCCATCCAAGCCCTGCTACCCACCATTCTCCACCGGTACGGAACTTAGAAGTACAAGGAGGGCTGTGGAACTGCCAGTCTGCAGTCAAGAAGGCAGACACCATTTCACCATATGCCTCCCTACAGACTCTCCACTTCCTGGCCCTTATGGAGACCTGGATCACCCCCGAAAACACAGCCACTACAGCTGCCCTTTCAATTGCCTCCTTATTTTCACACTCCCCAAGACGAACAGGTTGAGGAGGAGGAACTGGACTCCTTATCTCACCCAGGTGGTCCTACCAGGTCCTTCCCCTGGACCACCTACCCCAATCTGCACTTAACATTGTAGTGATCTATCGCCAACCCGGTCCTCTCTGTGACTTTTTAGATGAGATGGATGTCCTGCTAAGCTGTTCCCCTGATGATGGCACACCACTCGTCGTCCTCGGTGACTTCAACATCCACCCAGGAAAGCTGCACTCATCTGAATTCATTCACTCCTTCTCCACATTTGACCTCACACTCTCCCCCTCTCCACCCACCCACCAGGCTGGGAACCAAATTGACCTTGTCTTCACAAGGTCCCGTGGCACCTCAGCACTCTCTGTGACGCCGCTCACAGTGTCCGACTACCACTTTGTGACTTTCTCCCTCCCCATGAAGTCCACCACATCCCTCCCCTCTATGCCTTGAACTGTCACCATCCGCCGCAACCTGTAATCCTTCTCTCCCTCCGCTCTCTCCTCAACTGTTCTTTCCTCACTTCCATCCACAGAACAATTCTCCCTAATGCCTACTGAGGAAGTCTCCTCCATCCTGATTTCCTCACACTCCTCTTCTTTGGACACTCTCTGTCCCCTCATCTCACGACCAGTGCGATCATCTCCCTCCCCTCCCTGGCTGTCTGAACCTTTGCGAACCAACAGATTGGTGTTCATGCAGCAGAGAGAAAATGGAAGAAATCAGGCCAGGATGAGGACCTTTCTCACTACCACCACCTCCTCTCTGACTTCACCTCAACTGTATCGGCAGCTAAATCTGCCTTCTACCTGGCAAAGATCAACTCTTCCGCCTCCAACCCCAGGAAATTCTTCTCCATGTTCTCCCCCTCCTTCCTCCCTCACTGTTGATGACTTACTTACCAAGAAAGTAAAAGACATCAGCTCCTCATTCACTCCTATACCCTCTCAGAATCGGCTCCTCATTCACTCCTATACCCTCCCAGAATCCATCTCCCCCAACTCTGATGGCCTTACCAGCTTCAACCCTCTCTCCTCTGAAGACGTTCACACACTTGTTACATGTAACAGTGCCACCACCTGCTCCCTCGACCTGATTCCCTCCTCTCTTCTCCAAGACATCTCACACGACATCTTGCCATTCCTCACCACCCTGATCAACTCCTCCCTCACCTCAGGTCTCATTCTAGCGGCTTTTAAGACAGCCACTTTGAAGCCTCTCCTTAAAAAACCCACCGTAAACGCTCCTGACATCCAAAGCTACAGACCTGTATCTCTTCTATCATTCCTCTCTAAAACCCTGGAACATGCCGCCTACAACGAACTGTCATCCTATCTCTCACTGAACAACCTCCTTGACCCTAATCAATCAGGATTCAGGACTGCTCACTCCACTGAGACGGCCCTTTCACAGTGGCTGAGTCCCTGCGAGATGCCAGAGCCTCATCCCACTCCTCCGTTCTCATTCTCCTCGACCTATCTGCTGCATTCGACACAGTCAACCACCAAATCCTCCTCTCCACCCTGGCATCACTGACTCTGCTCCAACCTGGTTCACATCATACCTGACAAATCGACCTTTCAGGTCACATGGAATGGCTCTATGTCCAAACCCTGTTCTCTGGAAACGGGTGTCCCTCAAGGCTCAGTACTAGGACTGCTTCTGTTCTCATTATACACCCGATCACTAGGCTCTGTATTCACATCACATGGATTCTCCTACCATTGTTACACAGACGACACTCTGCTGTTCCTCTCTTTTCCCCCAACCTCCGACACTCACATTGCAACTCGCATCTTGAATGTCAGACATCTCCGCCTGGACAACTGCGCATCACTTCAAGCTTAATCTGCATAAAACCAAACTCCTCTTCATCCCGGGGAAAGACTGCCCTTGCATGCACCTGTCGTCACTGTCGCGGACAGCACAGTATTGCCTTCGTTAACTGCAAGGAACCTAGGAGTAATCTTCGATGATCAACTATCATGCACCCCCAACATCACTGCCCGATCCTGCAGATTTGCCCTCTACAATATATGCAGGATCCTGTCTTTCTTCACAAAGGACGCAACGCAACTCCTGGTCCAAGCACTGGTCATCTCTCGCCTTGACTACTGCAACTCTCTCCTGGCAAGACTCCCAGCCTAAACCATTGCAGCGTATCCAGAACGCTGCAGCACGCCTTGTCTTCAATCCATCCAAATTCTCCCATGTGACCCCCCCTCCTCCGTGACCTCCACTGGCTCCCTGTTGCAGCCCACATCCAATTCAAGATGATGACACTGGCCTTCAGGGCCATCAATGGAACGGCACCTGTCTACCTTCAAACACTGGTCAAACCTCATGCCCCGAAGCGAGCACTTCGCTACTCTACTTCAGTTGGCTGGCTGGTACCACCATCGCTGAAATCAAACAAATGTCGCTCAGCAAAGTCCAGACTCTTCTCTGTTCTGGCGCCTCAGTGGTGGAACAAACTCCCGACCAATGTCAGGACAGCAGAGTCATTTGCCATCTTCCAAAAAAGGCTCAAGACTCACCTGTTCAGACTTCACCTCGACTCTACATAGCATGACCAATTTCCACCCCCCCAAAATGCACTTCTATTTTCTTACCTATAGCACTTTGATCATAGCACTGTTGTACACTGCTGAACAGCTACTACTTTACTCAGATGAGGGCCTAACACTTGTTTCTATTTTTCGCTCTTACTTTATTGGCAATGATATGCTGTGGTTTCTTTCTTTCGACAAATGTACTTATTGTAAGCTGCTTTGGACAAAAGCGTCTGCTAAATGCCCTAAATGTACATGTAAATGTGCTAAGAGTCTCTAAGGTACAGGACGATGGACGATGAATGTCTAACTACTTACTATACTTATTATACTGTTTTCATTCACTTTTCTTCATTGAAACGTTTGCTCTTAAAGAGCTGGGAGGATCTCTGAGGACCATTTGAGAGAATACAGCAAAAATGCAACATGGGAGATATTCCATAAATATATGGCTGCTGCATATCATTCCTACAAGTAACTTCTTCTTCTTCTCGGTCGGTCCTTTAGGAAATCCCATGTAGAACTGTTGGATTCTGCACTTGCTGTCTCGTACAGACACATTTGTTAACTGAGAGGCTTCATTTTTGTTGGGGCCCCACTTTAAAAAAGTATCTCCTGAAGAACAGACATGCTTGTATCATTCACTCACTCATTTGTGGTGATATTTCATTTATTTCTATCATGTGCTCAAGGCTGGATTTCTGTGGTTCTTTCTCACATTTGGTGCATTGTATGTTTTTTTTAGGCTCATTCTGTTTTTGTAGAAGGTGCTTGCTTCTTATTGTACTTAATCTTAATCTATGACACTATTATCATCATACTAAAAATTATTTCTCTCCCCCTCTGTTTCAGAGGCCAGATATCCAAAATGGGAGGCAAGCTCAGCAAAAAGAAGAAGGGATACAACGTAAATGATGACAAGGCCAAAGACAAGGATGCCAAGGCAGAGGGGGCCTCTGCTGAAGAGAGTGAAGCACCGAAGGACAACAAAGACGAGGCCCCAGCTGCTACCAACGCTAATGAGGTAGCGAACGACACGGCGGCTAAGGAGGCGCCGGCGGCAGATGCTACAGCACCCAAGGAGGAGGAAAATAACGGCACTCCCGCCACAAAGGAGCCTGAGAAACCTGCTGCCAACGCCGAGCCTAAAATGGAGGCGCCAAAGAGCGCAGAGCCCACCAAGGCTGAGGAGAAACCAGCTGCGCCGGCCCCAGTCAAAGAATCAGCCCCTGCCACCAAGGAGCCCGAGGCTAAGGCTGCAGTACCTGCCCCGGTGGCTGAGAGTAAAGATGAGGCCGATGCCAAAAAGACTGAGGCCACCGTGGCACCAGCAGCCAAAGCCGAGGTGGCTCCTGCTGCCTCCCCCGACCCCAAGCCCACAGAGGCGCCGGCTCCCGCACTGGCAAAGGAGGCCGCCACAGCCCCTAGTTCAACACCAGCTGCCGAACCTCCTGCCAAGGAGGCAAACGCCACAGAGGCACCAAGCAAGGATCAAACCGTAGCAGTTCAAGATTAATGGACAGCTTCTTTTCGGAAATGAAAAAATTAAAGTACCTAACTCAACGACGATGAAGATTAAAAAAATGAAAAAATTTAAATGAAACTAACTAGCCCACCCATATTATGATAATAACAACAATAATAATAATAATAATTGTAATGGTAATGCATTTTTGATTAAGGAGGACTGGAGCAACCACCTGGAGAAGTTTCCCACTGCTGCAGATGATTATTGCTATTATTATTGTTATGTTTTATTCTATTTTTTTCTGCTGTAGTATTTGAACTTTGATACGAGTCTGTGTTGGCCATACGCCTCGCCATTCCCACATCCTTCATCTCTCTCCTTCATACGTCAAGACATTTTAACCTGTTTTAACTCCCATCTCAGCTCTCAGTAGGCCTGCGTTCAGACATGCACCTGCACTCTGCTCTGTGGAATTCACATTATCAAAATTAGGGGAAATGGGACACGAGGGAAGGAGGGGTTTCTTAGAAATCACTTTACCAGCTGGACTGAATCTGTCCAACCTTCACTTACCCACCCCCCCTACCTTCCGCCCATCCTCCTCTTCAGAGTATCATGCTCTTAGCTTTGGCATGGTACTTCTAGTTTTTCTTTGCCGTGGAATTGTGGTTGTGTCCCTTTTTGACCCATCCTCCCCCTAGCTTTTTGGTATTGTTGGGTTGTCTTGCTAAATTTTCTCCTCCTGCGGTCACACCCCACTTTCTTCTCTGGTTGGCAAAAACTGACCCTTTAAAAAAGGGAGTTAAATTATTTTGTGAAGACAGAGAATTCTCAGGACTTTCTAAGACATTTCAGAGGTTGAAAAAGGCCGGATTTGCAGAGCAAAATACATTCTTAGAGGTATAAAAACGTTGTAGGAATTTTTTCAGATAAACTTCTAGATTTTGTACTGAAACCCTTAGGTATATTGTAAGTGAACTAAGTGGTTTTTTAAACATTTGTAACATGCTTATAAAATCTGCAAAGGCTCGCTGAAAAGATCCCTGCAGTGTTCTTAGAATGTCCGATAGAAATCTCTGATCCTCCATCTGAATTTGTTGACAAATTTGAACAGATTTTTGTTTTAAAAGAACATATCTACCACTGACCCGGGTGAGAGAGGCTTTACAATCACATCTCACAGTGTGATGGTGTTTAGATTGCTGTTGGTGACATTAATTCCATCACCAGGAGATGTCAGGAGCTCTTTTCTGACTTAAGTGACACTTCCACAAAGTAGACATAATTTGATATTGTGGACAGTGATAGAAAAATATATGTGCTCACCATATGTTATTGCCTTCATAAAGAAAATCACAAAATGTGAGGAAACCCCCCAAAATGCCCAATTCTGTGATTTTGGAGTCAAATTGGGGATTGAAATAAAACAAGTGTTTTAATAAAAACACCCCAACCAGTAGGTCCAGTTAAGATTGGCATATACACTGTAACATCACAACAATTTTAACAGTAAAGCAGTCTGTCCTCTGGCGCAAACCTCACCAGTTTGGAGTTAAGCAGGTGAAAACCAGGCGAGATCACGTACAGGTGTTGCTCGTCCCAGGTCCGTGAACCCTTGTAGCTCTATGACTCTCAGTGGTGGTGAACTGTCAGAGAAACCAGCAACCTACTCGGTCGACTGTGGTCCACGTTCCTATGCCAACCATACACCATGCTATCATTATGGGATGCAAAAGCCTTGCACATGAAACAGGAGCATTCTGATTTTGTCATTTTCACCCCTCATGCATTTTCTTTTACTTTAAATGAATATAGATGACGTATGTGTACATATGTGCAGCGGTGGAAGAAAACAAAAGTACAAACATCTATTACACAAGTTAAAGCAATATTACTGTGGCAAAATACTCCATGGCAGTCCTACATTGTCATGTTTACTTACAGGTAGGTAAAACTGCTGATAGTGAAAGAGCAATTTCACTGTTGAGCAGAAAGAAGCTTTTATATTAGTGAACAAGAAATAACTGATATTTCATTATCTCATTTCATGATAAATTAAAAACAAATTAGCCGTGAGATATAACATATTGGAGTAAATTTTACAAAAATTCCCTTTGAAGTATATTGTACTGGATATCTGACTGTTTCACAAAATTGAGTCTAAATCAGTCTGCTGCAAAATTGTTTTCAAAAGATTGAAACACATTGTTAACAAACAAAACAAAACTAAAGGATGCTACAAACCTACACTGTTGGGGTTAGGCAATATCACTTCTACTAGGTATAGTAAAAAAAAACATCATGGTTTTGCATAAAATTACTATGAAATTAAAACAAAACAAAAACACAACAAAGGATAGCTATGGTTGATTAAGTTAACAGCACCCTAACATTTAATTTCACTTCTGTGCTTGACTAAATGTAATTTTCTTATTTCCACCTTTGCAGATATGTATGTATATACTGTATGTATATATTTACTCATCTCAGTCATCCATTTGCCATGTTTTCAGTTTCATCCAACTGACACGCAACGTTTTCCTCCTAGCACTTGTCAAACTGTAGCAGAAACAAACACTGGAGGAGCGTCATGTGTCTCTTGGTTCAGTTTTTCTTCCTCTCTTGACTCAGTAAATTGCATGTCCGTGGTTGGGTGAACCTGTAGTCCTGTCTTTTTGGTCAAGTGGAGAACAAAAAAAAAATCTTTCTCAGTCTGTATCCATGGCAACTACAGTTGATATTTTCATTCCATGTCTCACCACTGCTATTTCACCACCACATGCTCATTCAAAACAAACAAAAAGATATGGAAATTGATGCATTCAAAATTATATGTACTTGTATAAATGGTGCAACAGTAATAAAATGTAAGAAATTGATTGAAACTCGAGGATTTTGTGCAAGTCATTTTTTTCACGCACTCACAAGTTAACAAATTAAAAGACCAAGGCAATGTATTAGTCCATAACTGTCTGACTTCCTCTCTGTGACTCTCAGCTCCAATCCCATTGGCTCCTAAACACTTATAAATAAGAGGTTCATTCTGAAGGGTTGAGTTCTAACAAGAACCTTCCGCTTCTGAAGAACCCCCTTTTGAAGAAAGGAGATTTCAAGGGCTCCTTGTAAGACTAAGGCTGTGTCCCAAAATAAGCAGCCACTTCATTTGGAGGCTGCATTTTAAGACTGAATGTGTCAGAGCACCTGTGACAAGGATGTCCCATTTTGAAAAAATATATCATGCACGGATTGTGCAGCAGTGAAGCATATCCTCCATCATAATATAAAAGATAATTTTTAATCATAAAATGTTAGTCACTTCTTCTATGCTCTTTCTTGTCAACCACATATTGCATCAGTATGTTGATCACAACATACTGCTCAACAGACTAGAGAGGTGGGTGGGACGTTCTGGTACTGTGCGTTGTTTCGAATCTTACTTAAATAATTGGGACTCATTTGTTTCATTTGGTAACTAGCATAAAAAGATCACATGTGGGGTTCCTCAAGGCACCGTTCTCGGGCCACTTTTGTTCAATATCTACATGCGCCCTTCGCTCATATTATTTCAACATCTCTTACCATACCTATGCTGATGACACTCAACTCTACATTATAGTGTCACCACATTCTGTTGGAAGGCTGGCCTGAGTGAATGGAGTGTAGGAGGCAGACTCGCAAAGCAGGGTTCAAGTATCAAAATAGAGTTTTATTTTTTCCAAAGAGTGCCACCAAAATGCACAGTGAACCAAACAAAAAAATATATTTACAAAAAGTATCAAAGACATAACAGCTAACTCAGCTTAACTGAAAAGACTTCATTCAATGTGACAGTGAGACACATTGTGCACTCTCCTGCACACCTGGTGTCCTCTCTCTCTGACACCACACACTCATCTGACTTCCCCTGCATGCTGGGAGCCAAAAACAGGAATCCACCTGGACTCACCCAAGCAGCAGGGAAGCCTCCTTTTACTTCTACAAACTGGTAAGCATCCATATTAATAATCTTCATTTCATCACACAATGGGAATTCTCATAAGCTTTTCTCACACACACATCTGTGCTCAAATACATCACATAATATCAAACTATACACTTTTCACACTCCCACACAATCTACAACCCCCCCATAGATGGTACCGCCTGATGACCTCACTGATGATGTCATCCAGGTTATAAAAGCAGGAAGTAATTAACCTTTCCTCCTTTTGCCACTGGACCACATGGTGAGTATGAAACACAAGCAACAAAACAATGCATCTGTAAAAGTTACTTAATTGCACATAAACTGAAAGGGACAAATGGTGTGGTCTCACCCACTTTGTCACACATTCCCTTACGTTCACTAAGTAAGTGTATCCAACAAATCAATGAGTGGATGAGCCAGATTTTTCCCGCGGACAGAAAATTTAAGGTTGGAGGTCAGTGCTCAACTTGACTCAAGGACACTAAAAACTAGATTAAGTAAAACATCTTTGTTTTTATGCACTCAGACCTGAATTTTAACAGCCACATAAAGACTTATTAAATCAGCCTCTTACCACCTTAAATTTCTGTCAAAATAAGACACGGAAACACTTGTTTATGCATTAATCTTTGGTTGGTTACATAATTGTATTAGTGTCTATACAGGCTTCAGTAAAAAAAAAAAGTCAATTAGGCAGCTGCAGCACATCCAGAACGCTGCTGCCAGAGTCCCGATCAACACCAAGAAAATGGACCATATCACACCTGTCCTTAAAACACTGTACTCACTGTACAAGGAGAGGTCTTTGTGAAAGGGGAGGTGCTGAATGGTCTCAGCCTACATACTTCTCAGAGTTACTTGTTCAGTATGAAGCATCCAGAACCCTCAGGTCATCTGGGACAGGTTTACTCAGGCTTCCCAGGATCAAAACCAACAACTTGCCTTCATCAGGTTGGATTTATTTGCACTGAAGAACAAAAATTTTTTCTCTTGTTATACTTGAAGCTAAAGTGGTTCTTTATGGATTTTCTCCTCATCAAACTTCAGACCACTTTGATGGGATTTAGTTGGATTTATATCTGCAAAAATGGATTCCTCCGTTTAGCAGCAGGAGCTGTTGCAACCCTGTCTTCAAGAAATGATGTTTTGCATTGTGATGGCAAAGATAATAGGACTACATTTATGTACCATGGTCTGCGCTGGACTCAGTGCTGCCTGTGCCTAAACATAACCTTTGTTAAGTTTAATATTGCTGTAGTTGTTGAGCAGATATTGTACTAAAATCAGAATACGTGCATACATACTAGGGTTGCACATCTCTTTGTGAGGAACGGTTCGATATGCATCTAGATACACAGGTTACGATTCGATTCAAAAACGATATCCTTTCATTACAGACCGATTCCAATCGATTCCATACAGTGTAAGAACGATACGATTCGATTCTACGGTTAATATTTGTTGTAGATATTTTATAAAATAAAGAAGCTGATTCTATGAAAGTGACAGTACTATAGTTTCTTTTCAAATATGTAAAATACCACATATCCCCAAACATTGTGGCTGTATGGCACTGGCAAAACAAAATCACATGTCAATGTATTTATTTTTAGACATGGACCAAAAAAAAGTCTGGCTGAATCGTTGGATAGTGGTCACAGGACAGTGTCGTGGACGCTACCCGTGCTGCGCCCGCCTCTTGTGGCGCAGGTTGAGACACAAGCAATTGACATTCAAAGCCATCCGTCTCTCACGTGCGGTCGTGGAGTGCCTGCGGTCACACGGCAGCGACGCAGCCGCCTACCTGTGCTGTGCCCGCCTCTCCACCTCCACCTCCTCCATGTTCCGTGTTGTCCCTTGTTTATAACTCATACAAGCTAGCCAGCTACGGCGTTTCGCCGGCAGCTTCAGCTCTCGCGTTGTTTTAGAGACGCTGGTGTAATGCCGTCCATAGATATGATGCCGCCGACCGCTTCAAAGTCTTGCGATACCCGATCCATGACTCTGTAACCGATTCATCTAGGAATCCATTGATAATTCGTATCGATTGAGGAGGCTGCTACCGATGCAGCCGTATCTCTCACTTGTTGAACCGAATACCCGGTCGCATCGGTTTATCGTTTACAACCCTAATACATACATTGATTAACATTCATGAAAAATGTCCTTATTATGTAAAACATAACACAAACTCAATCCAGTTAGTATTTAAGAAAAGCAAATATGTCCAATGTTTCCAATTTAGTTATTTTTTAAAAACACTTCTTCTCTGTCAGAAATATTGAAATGGTCAGAAATAGAAGCTCTGACCTTTAATGTTTTGTGCACACACACACACACACACACACACACACACACACACACACACACACAAAGACACACACACTGTAGTAGTAACTACATGCTACAGAGCTTCACATCTAAAAACAAATGTGATGTGGCATTCCATGGAATCAACTTGATACGCTGAATGTCGACGTCCCCACCAACCACCCTTGGAGAACTTTCATTACGTCCAAAGTCAATGTTTCAATCATGGCCACTCGATATACTAGATCACATGTTCTGCCTGAATGCAAATCCATCCACATTCGTGGTTTGCAGTATAACAACCAACTTTTTTTAAATGGCCTCATTTATATAGTGCTTTTCTCCAAAGTGCTTTACAACAATGACTGACATTCACCCATTCACTCACACATTCACACACCGACGGCGGAGTCAACCACGCAGGGCGACAGCCAGCTCGTCAGGAGCAATTAGGGTAAGGTGTCTTGCTCAGGGACACCAGGCACTCAGCTAGGAGGAGCCGGGGATCAAACAGGCAATCTTGCGGTTGTCAGCAAACCCGCTCTACCTCCTGAGCTAAAACCCCCCATGAAAGGGAGAAACAACCTCCTCTCCTCTCACAATCCATCAATTCCCATCAAAGGAATAAAAGAGCCAGACAAGAATTATAGCAATGAATGTCTCTGTTAGGTGAAACAGCAATAGACTTACATAGCTAGCATTAGCTTTTTTCTATAATTTGGTAAAAAAAACAACAAAAAAAACAGGCCAAACGTAAAAAATGAACACGTACCTTTTTATTTTGCCACCCCCCCCTCGTTTCAAAAACAAATAAAACACCACTCCTCTCTCTGTTTAGTTGCATTTGTTTTCTTGTTTGTGTGTTTTTTTGACTTTGCATCGTCTATGCATTTGCGACAGGAGGCTCGAACTGATGGTCAAAACGATCTTTTGAAATTCATCACGAAACGCCTTCTTCTCCTCATTTTTAAGCAAAACTAGTAGCCAGGCTTGAATATAGAGACAGGAGAGGCAGCTGATGGCTGAAACAACTGTGTAAATGAATGCTTTAAAATTCAAACGTAACTCACATGGAGGAGTTTGCGTAGGCACACTGATTGCTCGTGTAGCTGGACACCATACTTTTGCCAATTTCTACTTGCCTTTTAAGTGATGATGTCTTTTTATTGCATTCATTTGTTACGGCTTTTTCCTTTTCATCTGTACATATGTTGGTTTTTATTTTTATCAATTTATCTACTTAACTGCTTTATCTTAAATTGTATCTATTACATTTGTGTTTGCTTTTGCTTTTTGGCCTCACTCATCTACAGCATGTGTAAATCTCCCATCCCACTGAACCAGAGGTGGGAGCATGTTGATATTTGTCCCTCTCTGTTGCTCACTCGACTCTCCTCTTTCTTTCTCTACGATGCAACCGTCCTTTGAAGCCTGCAAGAGGAACTGTGGGAGCATTGCTTTCAAAGCGTCCGTGTCATTTAACTTGCTGACTGTGAGCAGGTCCTTACCAAGCCTCCATATCTCTCCATTTTCAAAGCCAGAGTTGTGGGGGAGGATCAGAGAGAGAGAGAGAGAGAGAAAGAGGGGGAGCTAGAAGGCGAGACTTTGTGGAAGATCAGTCAGCTCCTCCTGACGCGTGGATACTCGATCGGGAGGGGGTGGGGCCTTTGGGCCAAATGAGCAGAATCTGTCGGCATCTCTGTTTGGTGGCTGTCAGGGAGGATCTGTTAGGATGTTTGTCACCAGACATTCGTGAGATGGTAGTCAAACATGTAACAGGCTCAGGGGACAAGGATCTAATGAAATGCTTTACAAATGAAAACTTGATATATAATTCAGCGGTGTTGCTTTAGGACCAACATGGACGACTCTGGTTTATAACTGGTCCTAAGGTGCAGAATGTAATGTGACAATGGGCCCTAGTTTCGTAGACCAGGCGCAGTCAGCTCTCAGCGCACCTGCGCCGCGCCACGAAACTAGGGCCCAATATCTCAAATGAAAGGAGGGAAATCTCAAAGACAAAAAGCTTCTGGTTCACTGAATATTTAAGTGTACTTTGACTTGAGCTATAACAGTATATTTCCTCCATTTTAAGAGTCAACAACATGAAATACAACTAATTAGGCCTAATAATTTGACATCAGCAGCTGTTTGCACTTGTATATTTCATGTCACAAGTCGAATTGGATGTAGCCAACATTCAAGATATATGGTATCATGGTTAAATGTCATTCAGGAATGCAACTAGAAAAGCCTTATGGGGCACTACACAACATTGAAAAGCAGAGAGTTTTCCAGCGGTGTGTCGTGCATTTTTATGTTGAAAGTGCCGAAAATATTTCCGCTGTGATGGATGTGTTCAGGGCCCAAATGCGGCACACAGGACAACCAATAAAGTAATTAATTTTATTTAGAAGTTAAGCAAGAATTGGCGAGAGCAGAGTCTCTTGATGCTTTAAGCAGGCCAAGAATCCCTAAGTGCGTGAGCTGAACTGGAGAAAAGGTGAGTTCAATGGCAGGTAACAGAAGACGTCAGTGAGGAGGCAGGGATTCGGAATCCAGGTAAGTTTAAAGTCTACGTAACAAACCAGCAGGCATTAGGGAAGTTGAGGCCAGACAGGAAATCCAAAAATCTGCGGGTGATATGCAGATAAACTCTTCAGCAACAGGACCAGGTAGGCAGCAAAGATGCAGAAGCAGATTTCATATTCTGGTACAGGAGGCTGAGGTGAATTACCAGGTTTCAGTTAAGGAGAGGTAGTCAGAGACAGGAAGGATCGGCATTGGGAAATGATGATGTTACTCTGAAACCTAAGTGGTTTTGTTGACTACATCTAACTGTGGCTATTTCTGAGAACGATGTGGTGTAAACTTACACGCAAAAAGCCTAAAATGCATCATTTTAAGACCCGGAATGTCCTTAAAATGTCATGCAATTTATATGCCTTCCCATGAAATCAGTTTGAGTGTGTACACAGTCATTTATCAAAAGTCTACAGCCATGCAAGCAATCTTGTGAGGTTAAACTTAGGCACAGTGGTGCATCATTTGTTACACAGGTATTTAATTATGAAGCCAAATGTTGGGGAAATTGCATTTTTGACCTGAAGCTAAAGAAAAGGTCACCAACGTATTAGACAACGTTATCTGTGGACCAGGAAGGTAAAAAACAATTAAAAAAACAATGGCAATTCATTAAATAGTTAAATAGTGGTGGAATGCCACAATGACAGCCAGGCTGCCAGCTTTGCTAAAAAAAGAAACAACAAAATAAAATAAAAGTTCAGAAAGAGATTGTTCCATCTTTAACTGTTGACCTTTATACAAGTAATATTACTAAATGTATCTTTTTATCAGGTTCTTCCATTAATTTACCTGGTTTTCTGTTTGTCAAAGTTCTCCAAAGGCTGAAGATTTTGCAGATTTATTTCACCTCCACCAGGAAATCCAATGATTGTTGCAATTGAAAAAAATGGATTTTGCACCGATATTCAACTCTTGTATGCTCGGCTGACCAAACTCTCTGACTGCTATCATTTAACAATCTGTTGCCAAATGTTACAGATTGCATGGCAGGCAGAATCTGGCAGGTGTCTGTTTTTAAGAAGAACTGACAACTTTACAGCCCAGGTCATATATGTATTAAAGCTGCTGAAGGATTACTAAAATGAACACATACTTTAGACACAGAGCATTGTGGAAATTATTCCTTTAATTCCATAAAGTGCCATTGAGCTGTATTGAAAGAGGGTGCATTAATGTGAGAGATGAAGAGCTGCAGTTCAAAATGAGATTGCCACCATCTGACACCAACTTATTACAGAATGACTGGAAGCACGGAAGAAAAGCTAATTACGGCCTGTTATAAAGGATGGTACTTAATATTTGGAAGCTTTAATCTGATTTGTAAAGTAAGCACTCTTTACAGATTGAATGCTTTTATTTTTTAAAGAAATGAAATGGGATGGAGTACAGTGGGGCGTTATCAAAGTCAAGGACCCTTCTTTGGTAGGACACGTCCTTCCAAGTCACAGGCAAGACCCCTTCTTACCATTCTGAGAGAGCACATTGGAACAGCCGAACAAGTGTGCCAGTGTGAAGGAATGGAGGCAAGTTT
Source organism: Eutrigla gurnardus (assembly GCF_963514095.1). NCBI lineage: Eukaryota > Metazoa > Chordata > Actinopteri > Perciformes > Triglidae > Eutrigla > Eutrigla gurnardus. The sequence goes on from NC_139918.1 coordinate 10,786,072, forward strand.
TTTTTTTTTTTACTTTATTCAGAATAATTCAGTACATATGATTTCTTGTAGGAATATTGATTTTGGATTCCTCAAATTAATATACACAGATGGATTCATAAACTTACAAATATACAATCAAGGCTCAAAACTACCAGACACAGAAGGATACCACGCCGATTATAAAACATTGTATTCAACCTCGACAAAACATAATAACACTCATCAAAGCTGTGTTAGTATTGCTCCAACAACCACCAACTCTGGTCCAAATAATTTATCATGTTAGATGTGAAAAGAAACAACCTTATGCTACAAGACGGATTATAAAACACACTCCATTCAAACTCATTTAAACTGTCTTGGTGAGTCTGGTCTTCCAACGATCACTCACTCTGGTTTGGTCAAAATATATCCTTGATTCAACAATTTAGATATGACAATATAAATATAATAGAAAAGACAAGCTGCTCTACCCCACTGTCTCGCTCTGCCGTTGTTGGCCTCAGTGCTATTAATAGCTCGCTGAACAAGTCTGTTGCTGAGAGAAGAAAATCTTAATGCACTTTAAAACTAGGCCTTGTTGATCAAATGTGAGTCAAGATTCAGCGACTGGATTGGCAATCTGAGGTGAAATAATGGAAAGTTTACTTGCATATTTCCCTTTCCCAATCGGGGGCACAGGAAATATTAACAGGCATGGGATTGTTGGTGTTTTACGAGCACAGACGGTAAACGTATGCGTCCATCAAAATATTCTGAACAAAGGACTCGGTAGAATTCAAACGTTCCTTTAGTGGGATTTGATGAGAAAGCATCCCTGAAATTCAGCCGTTGAAGGATCCTTCCTTGACATTGAAACACCCACAATCAGTGAGTCACAGTGGAACCAGGAAGTGGGTCTGTAAACTGGAAATTGTATTTGTGTTTTCTGTATTTGTAGCATGTTTCTTTATTCTGCCAAGGTCTTGTCAGATGTTACGATGTATTTCTTAAGCGAGTTGTTTTGTTCATTAGCTTCTTTTTTTTGCATTTAATTCATAAAGTTGCCATGGGCTGAGCTGTTCCTGTACAGTGCCTCCTTATTGTACATATATCCTGTTTTGCATCTTGCATTATACACAATGCAATCATAATTACACATATACTTACCATAGTTCCCGAAAAAAAAAACCTGAAATGGATCATGTGCTAAAAATGATGAATAAAGTAATAGTTGTGTCTTCGCGACAAATACACACAAAAATGGCACCAACACATAGAAAACATACCTTACTTTCACTGAACTTTTTCTGTTTGTATTTGCACCGCCAATAGAAGCACTGAAGTTTGCTGGCCAGCGGTGCTTCGCTACAAGAGCTCGTAACTTCTTTTTTTTTGTGGTGAAAGACTTTGTTACATGCCTCAATCATATAAACATCAGCAAAATGGCACAAAATTACACATTATCATTTCAATTTGGATAAGGTTCTTCACCTCAATGGGGATGGGCCTTTGTCCTCCTGGGTTAGCCTTTAGGCTTCTGGGTTAACCTTTGTACTACAGAGTTAGCCTTTATGCTATTGAGTCAGCCTTTGTACTACTGGGTTAGCCTTAGGGCTTCTGGGTTAGCCTTTGTGTTTTTGGTTTAGCCTTAGGGCTTCTGGGTTAGCCTTTGTGCTACAGAGTTAGCCTTTGTACTACTGGATTATCCTTTGTGCTAAAGAGTTAGCCTGTGCACTACTGGGTTAGCCTTTGTACTATACTGGGTTAGCCATTGTACTACTGGATTAGCATTTGTACTACTTGTGTTGTCTGTTTTATAAACAAAATATTTTTGACGGTGCTGTTCCTGTTGTGCTGGGAGAGTATATACTCGAAACAGTGTTCCGAGAAGTACTAATATTCTGAAGTTCTTAGAGTGCCTACACAATAAAAAAAAGGGTTCTTAGAACTATGAAAATGTTCTTCCAGTCTGAAAACACCTAATATTGTATATTTTACACTACATACAGTTGTTCTACCAGCAAGTAGGCAAGTGTTCTTGGGGTAATGTGCATTTGTACACATTTTTAGCCTACTTGGAGCAAGTGGAGCATGAGGGCATTCTTAAAATATTCAGTGCTTCCCATGATCCCCCTCATGTTTCCCTGGTCTCCCTTGTTCTTGTGTAATCTTACATAATGTGTTGAATATTTAAAGCAGGTGTAGCTCAACTGCTTGTTTGCAGCTGAAGAAACGAGGACGATAGTCGGATTCAAAAGGAACAGTGATGGAAAAATACAAGAGATGACTGTTGGAAATAATTAAAGCATGTGTTCTCGTGTCTTTGAGGACGCACACACAAAAGAACATAAATACTGATGAAATATGCCATTTTGTTTGAGTCTCCAAAAGTAGACCCAATGACAGCTGTCAGTTGACAACTCATGTTATTTGGTAATGAAGTTTGCATTTCTTATTGGAAATCATATAGCACCAATTTCTGTTGTTTGTTGGTTGGAGAAAATAAGCTTTTCAAAAAAGTCAAAATATTTTATCTTGGATCTGGGAAATTGTGATGTGATTTTTACTACTTAATGGCATTATATATACCAAATAAGCAATTGTTTTTTCAAGAAATAATCTGCAACAACAGTGTCTTACGTAATATACTCTCTACTCTTCTTCTTTTGTTCTTTTGCCTCGTCTGACAGATTTCTTCCTGCAGAATAATGCAGTCTCTTTTATAATACCATTTACTTTAAATATTTAAAAGAGGAACAGTACGTTTTACAGCATTGTGACTTTCTAATATGTGGAAACAATGAATGGTAGAAACATGCTATTAAAACCAATTTAATTTCAGACTCGCTGTGTGTTTTAACAAACGGGTATATTAAGAGGTTAATAAGCCCTTCCCAGATCAAAACAAAACTTATTTCACAAGAATGAATTCAGCAATATTTGTCGAGTTAAGAGATTTTATATTCCAATAAATAAGGGCTTAAATGATGCATAAAATCTATAAAATGAGTACATTATAAACCCACAATATTAACTAAACCCTTTAAGCAAATCCCATATCTAATCTTTTTTAAGAGACAAAGTTAAAATATTTATGGATTGAAAGTGACCACCATTTTGAATCAGCTGAATCAAATTGGACAAAAACAAACACAAAAAAAAACCTTCAAGAGGCCCACCATGCGATGCCACCGCCACTAAAACAAAATGGTGTGCAGAACCTTACTCCAGATACCTGCTTTGATGTCCAACACATAACGACCCCATTGAGAAATCAGTGGAAGAAACTCCATGAAGAACATGAGCGTCGGCCCACCACCTCGCTGAGCCGCCTCATTGGTCAGGGAGCTTCCTGCATCATCATGATTGGCCGCGGAGGCAGCCACAGTGCCGACTCTCGCCTAGCAACAGGCACCAGAGCTGCTTCTGCAGAGCAACCTCCCCCATCCTCCTCTCCTCCTGCCTCCCTGTGGGGGAGCAGCTGATAGATGGAGCATGTGGAGACAGAGAGAGAGAGAGAGAGAGAGAGAGAGAGAGAAGCAGGAACATAGGATGGCATATGTACATGAGCACACAAACACATAATCACAGGACTGAATGCATGTGCACACACACACACACATACAGTAAGTACATCTTGTACTGTCTTGTTGAACGTTACATAACTGGGCTAATATTGGCATCTTCAGCCTGGAAGAGCAGCTGGAGGGAAATTAAACCCACAAACACGTTACATGTTCCTTTTCCTACATATCTGCTCTCGTCAAATAAAGATAAATTAGTGTTTCTGCGGCAGCAATGCGATTGATTAATTCTAGGGGAGTGGTTAAGTATTAGCAAAATTAACTTGGAGCTGGAAGCACCAGAAAGGGCGCTTTTACTTTTTCAGAGACAAAAAGTTCAACCAATAATACCATCAGAAAGCATTCTGCTTTACTGAGAATTTAAAGTGTAAAAAGTTGACAAAAGCCCCTCCATTGCCAGTGCTTTCTTTGGAAAATTAGCCAAAAATGCTAAATTACAAAAGGTTCTTCAACACTTAGTATTTGTGGAACAAATTAGGATTTCTGTAAGTGAAGGATCAATTTGATATCCACATGCTACAGTTTGTACATTTACATTACATCCATACCTCAAGATGAAGAGGATTTAAAGCAGCTCATTAAATGGATCTGAACCTTCCGTGGTTTAACAGGAACATTATCTTTCCAATGAGCTGTTTCAAATTTAGATGTCACAAGTTTTCCAGACAATTAGAAAGAACTCTGAAGGAGACTCGGCCATCATGCCACACACACACACACACACACACACACACACACACACACACACACACACACACACACACACACACAGTAAGTACATCTGAGGAGGGTGTTATGTACAATTCCACATGTCTGTGCGTTGTAGCGGAATAATCAAGAGACTGCTAAACACTGTAGTTAAATGAAGGATGGCCTACCATCCAGCTGTGATGTGGCGTTAATGATCACAGTGAGTGAGACTGTCATTACCTACCTAACTGCTTCCTCTCACTTATCACAGATTGGGTGGTGTTATAGTTGTTCAACATTTCTCTGAAACGGAAATATTTTCAGGCTGCTGTAATTTTTTAATTGTTACAATGTTCACGTCCTGCCTGCGCTGAAAGACCACCCCTGCCGGTGAACCACCATGGGACCTTATTGTGGATAAAATATGTACGGTACCCGACGGCGAGAGACAAATCATTTCTTTTATCCTGTTTGTACAATGAATAACACATATGATGTTTGTGAATTTAAAAGATAATTTCGCACAAGGCCTAGGAAAAATGTTGTTGGGCTTAAAATAAGTATGTGTAGTTAGGATTAGGCAACAAAACCTCTTAGGTTTTGGAAAACAATGTCACAAATGCGTCACTTTGGGACTGGCTGTGTCTACTCATCCACTCCGCCACGACCCAGCCATCACATAGTCACATAGATGTGTTCAGTTTGTGTATTCACAGTGAAAAAGGATCCCAAATGACTTTCCATTGGCATTGTTTTCATGCTGAGCAACACCAAAAAAACCTGAGTTGGAATACTACAGTTTATAAACAAAACTGAGAAGAATATCTCCCTATAATTCAAAATGACCCTCGGCATCATGGGATTATTGACAGCAGCAGAGAGAACCGTTTTAAATTTTGACAGGCGGATGAAAAGTTGCCGCGCTCTTGAAGCTGAGACACAAGGACTTGTAACTCATATGAGGGGGAGCTGCTAAGCAACGCCAAGTTGGCGAGGGAGACGTTTGGAGTGGCTCTTCTGGGGGGATGTCGAGGTCAGAATTCGATCTTCTTGGTGGAGATCAACAACATGCTGAAGAGGGTGAGTAACACTTTTTCCATTTACTTACCAGCTATTGCAATGGCAACTGACAGCAGCAGAGAGTTTTAAACTTCTACAGCGCGATAGAAGCCAGAGAGAGAGAGAGAGAGAGAGAGAGAGAGAGAGAGATTTGTGAATAAATGAGAGTGCTTGAAGCTTAATGCTTGAAGCTCCTATGTGCTCCATATACCGACTTTATCCACTAGATTATTAAAAATCGCATAATTTTCCAAGTGCAACAAATAGTGCAGGGATTGCCACGGTTTGCAGTGCTGCAGACAAGCCAATAAAACAAAAACGCTGACACAGCATTGATACATGCAGTACAACAACTCAAGAAACTCAATAATGCAATTCATACACATTCATTGATTTGGCTGTGGTCTCTGCTCTGCACTGTACCTGTGTACAAAATGAGTCTGTGCATTCCTAATGATGTTGCCTGCATTCCTCAGCCTGATGGTAAAGGATGGTAATAATGTTATTTCTGCAACTGGTATTAAATCTCATTCATCAATGCCATTTGCTCTCGGATGCTCTTTCTCGAGGGAGTTGGGAGAACTGCAGCGTGGTGAAAAAGTGTTCACCACTTTAACAGCTCAGAGAAGTCATTCTCTCTGTGCTAGTTCTCTCACGTACACCTAGCAGCCTGCATAGAGGCTAAACCCCGCCCCTTACTGCCACCAATTACATGTGTGATGTTTATCAATTTAAAGACAATGTTATAAATCAAGAAAGTAACATTTTGTCATATGACTGTCGGAGTAAAAGACTGAAAATAAGTATTTACAAACTTCTCTCTCTGAAGCTACGCTGTCTGTGTGTTGGGTACCAGGATGTAACGTTACTATAACAACAGGTCTCTCTGTGTGTTGGGTACCAGGATGTAACGTTACTATAACAACAGGTCTCTCTGTGTGTTGGGTACCAGGATGTAACGTTACTATAACAACAGGTCTCTCTGTGTGTTGGGTACCAGGATGTAACGTTACTATAACAACAGGTCTCTCTGTGTGTTGGGTACCAGGATGTAACGTTACTATAACAACAGGTCTCTGTGTGTTGGGTACCAGGATGTAACGTTACTATAACAACAGGTCTCTCTGTGTGTTGGGTACCAGGATGTAACGTTACTATAACAACAGGTCTCTGTGTGTTGGGTACCAGGATGTAACGTTACTATAACAACAGGTCTCTCTGTGTGTTGGTACCAGGATGTAACGTTACTATAACAACAGGTCTCTGTGTGTGTTGGGTACCAGGATGTAACGTTACTATAACAACAGGTCTCTCTGTGTGTTGGGTACCAGGATGTAACGTTACTATAACAACAGGTCTCTCTGTGTGTTGGGTACCAGGATGTAACGTTACTATAACAACAGGTCTCTCTGTGTGTTGGGTACCAGGATGTAACGTTACTCACACTAACAACAGGTCTCACTCCTTCTTTCTCTTCCTGCTGATAAAAACAGTCACAGGATAAAACACAAACAGCAAGATTACATTTTTGATGGAACATAGCTAGTTAGTTTGCTAGCAAGGTAGGCTAACGGCCATGTTAGTGACCAATCATAAGATGGCAAATGCCTTCCTTAGTTTTGATCTGGGCAAGCAGAAATGAAGCCCGCCTCAAGAGCGGAAATCATACCTGGACAACAGAATGAGCCATCGAGAGTACTTGGGCCCTCTAGCGATCACCAAGCTGCCTCTCCCTATGTTTTGTTTCTCTCTCTCAGCTGATGGTTCTGTTTGAATTTGTGCGGAGGGACTTATATGGTGTGGGTGGGAGTTAAATTTGAGTGTATAAAACAATATAATTTGCTCAAGAGCATGTCTTATCGCACTCGCGACTTTTGGCAAAAATTGTGAGTCAAGAAGGGTCATTTGCTCATAGACTTCTATACATTCTGACTTGTTTTTGCAACCAGAGGAGTCGCCCCCCGACGGTCAGTGGAGAGAATGCAGCTTTGGCTTCAGTTCTCAGAAAGGTGGGTTGCCACCTGCCAAAACAAAAAATGAATGCCAGGTGCATAATATCAGCCCGACCGCTGTGTCATCACAGATCGGGAATTGTAATTAGAGTCGCGGGTGACAATCAATCGTTTGATACAATGTAGTGTGGCATAGAAGATGTTCAGTCATGGCCGGCACTTTGACCAATAACAGCACAGAGCGATCTGCCGCACAGATGTGCACAACTGTCAACAATGGCAAAGTGAAAGAGGAACAATGTTAGTGCTGGGAGGTGGAGTTGTAAAATGGAGGAAACATTTATGTTACTATGGCAACAACAGGCCAGCCTCTGATGTTTCCTCGAGGGACAACAAAATCACAAAAGAGTGAAGAAAGAAAAAAGCTGTCGAGTTACCCCAGCTACATGGTGAGTAGGGATGACATCACACTAGATTACTGAAACACTTAGCTGTAAAGTTGACCTTGAACTATGGAGCTAACTTTGTGAACAGCTTCACACCTCAATCCAGATGGATCTAGATCCAGTAAGGTTGCTGCTCGGGGTGCAGCTCTGGCACTTGTGTTCATCAGATCCACCTGTCGTTCCTCCACATTCCAAATATGGTCACTTCCTTCACTGTATACCAAAATTCCAAGATGGCAACAGCCAAAATCTAAAATGTCGAACTTGAGGCTTAAAAACCCAGTCCACAATCCTATGGATGACATAATGACTACGTCCACCTCTTATATAGAGTCTATGGTTAAAGGAGAAATCCGGTCATTTTTGACCCCATTTTCGTTGTCCTCAGGGTCATCCCGACTTATTAGAAGCAAAAAACCCGACAAAAGTTGATGTTGCCTAGCCCGAGATCTGTACCTGCCAGGCAGCCTTCCAGACTCGCTCCAATGCTAACCCATTGGGGCAAGTTTTATCTGCTTTTCCGGGCCTCAGAAAATAATTCCAAGACCTATGCAATACAGGTTGGGTCCGTACGAGACACGACAGCGCTCGTTTAGCTCAAATAGTATGGCGAAACGACATAAATATGTGTGTTTTTGCATGGAGTTACTTACCTCAAATCACCCCGTAGACATTAGCAGTAGATAGCCGAACGGTGCTCTTCCCTCCCAGTCACCGCAGAAACGAAAACGTTTTCCTCGTAGTTTTGATTTTGTAATCCATAAAGAAACGATCGAGCAGTGCAGTCGCCATGTCCATAATAAATCCATGAAGATGTTATGTCCATATGTATGACTATGTTACAACATAGCAACGATAGCTTATAGCTAGTAACGTGCCGGGCGCTCGTCCATCCCAGTCACTGCAGAAACGAAAACGTTTTTCCTGTGTTTCGCCACACTATTTGAGCTAAACGAGCGCCGTCGTGTCTCGTACTGACCCAACCTGTGTTGCATAGGTCTTGGAATTGTTTTCTGAGGCCCAGGAAAGCAGATAAAACTTGCCCCAATGGGTTAGCATTGGAGTGAGTCTGGAAGGCTGCCAGGCAGGTACAGATCTCGGGCTAGGCAACGTCAATTTTTGTCTGGTTTTTTGCTTTTAATAAGTTGGGATGACCCTGGGGACGACAATGGGGTCAAAAATTACCAGATTTCTCCTTTAATACACTTCTAATTGGAGGGAACATAGTTACAGCCTGCATTACCTTTCATCAATTTTTGGTTGAGGCAGGATACTACAACCACTATCATAAAGGAACTACTGTAAAATGTTTTAACTTGTTGGAAGATGAATTTCATCTTGTTTTTTATTGTCCTTTATATTGTGATTTAAGGAACTCTCTTTTTGAATCAATCCAGTTTAAAAATCCTGATATATTTTGGAAGTATGAAGAGGAGATTCTGTGCTGGTTGTTTGAAAATTATGTTTTTGCTTTGGCAAAATTTATAGAGAAGGCCTGGTATCTGTGGCAAAGTATTTTGTATCCTATAAGACAATCCACTTGTATTTGTATCCATATTTTTAATGGTATGATGTGTTCTGTATTGTCTCACGTGGCTATCGTGGATGTAACTGTGAAATTATTATTTGATGAATATGATTAGTGTCTAATAAGCCCATGAGAGCTGGGCACCAACCATGGTGTTTGAAACTTAAACAAACCAATCAATCAATAAAAAAAATAAAAAAATGTTGCTAAAAATTCATGCAAATTTGTTCACCTGAATGATAAAAGTGTGCGCACAATTTTCCATGTGGTAACAAATAAAGTTCGACAAATGCTTTTACAGCTCGTGCATTTTAGCAAACTGCAGGACAAATTCATCACAACAGCAGGAAGGCTGTGACACTCCATCAGACACGAACCTCCTCCAGCTCCCTCCGTCTTTTTTTATCCACTTCTTCATCCTGCCCAGTGGGGGTTTGGGTCTGTGAAGGAAACAGTGGGACTGAAGCTTTGTGATTGTTGTAATTTTCATCTCACTCACCACCCCCCCCCCCCTCCCCCCCGCCCTATCCTCCCTCGTGGCCGCAGCTGCTGATGATGCTTGCATCCTTCTGAGAGGAGACGCCGGGTGTCATTGGCTCACAATATCGTCATGGCAACCGCATACTTCTGAGCTTCTGAGTCATAGTTGTTAGGTATTCATAAATATGTGGGACCTCAGGGTTTGTGTCTATGAAACAATTCATGGATGCAGATTGAATTGTTTCTGAACATTCGGATTGGAGCGTCCTCTGTGTGGAAACACAGCCACACACCTCCACAGGGGGTCTCTCCCCCTCCCCCATCTGCCTGTAGGTCTGTGTCACTGAAAGTGACACGTAACTGTGAATGCCAGATTCCATTCTGATTAGTCAACTGCAGTGGAAGTTGGCTTCCGACCAAGCAGACCAATTTGGAATCTCTCTCTTTCTACTGAGATGTCGACCTGACCACAGGTCCCGTCCCTCTTTCTACTGGTACCTCAACCTGAACAGAGGTCCACTCTTCCTCCTGCGACCTCCACCTGAACAGAGGTCTCCTCTTCCTCCTGGGATTTTGACCACAGGTCTAAATTCAAGCAGTGCCCTCAAAACTGTTGGAGCCTGCTTCTGCAACAAAGACAAGAATTCCTAGTTGAGACGCATCTCACTAGAAATTCCTCCATCCACAACTCAAAGGACAGCAACTTTCCCTCACAGGAACCTGAAGACAGCATCCTTTCTTCAGAGGAACAACCAACCCTTCGTCAAGGACTGGTAACAATCTGGGCTTAGCTTCGTAGAGAAACTGAATGTAATGACATTAATGTTTCCAAGTGATTTTCTATTTCATGTATTATTGAGTTAAGTGTGTAACCTTAGTTCAGTTGTTAGTGATCTAGAACAGACAGTTTGCATGCTCACTAACCCAACTTTCCTAATGGCTCTACATATTTTACACTAATTATACACAGAAACCTGTTCTCCAGGCAGGACCACACGGCCTCCCACAAAGAACACCCCCACTCCACATGGCTGACTGGGCAACACCCACAGACGCCATCTTGTAACACCCCCCCCCCACGCACGTACCGTCCACATGCTTTGTGGATCGTGAGGTCTCCACCTACGGCTCTACGCAATCAGGCCCTTTGAAGTCAGCTACGTAGCGTCCACTAGGGGCCTCCCTCCTCCTCTGTTCAGCTGTTCTGTCTCTGAACGCCCCCAAGAATAGCGCACCCCAGTGGCTGTAGCCCAACCAGCCTGCTCTCTCTCTGTCTTTATCTCCTCCCCCTCACCTTTATTACACACACACACACACACACACACACACACACACACACACACACACACACACACACTTGTAGTATTTAGTTAGATAAGCCACTTAGACTTAGTGTATGTTTATTTGTTTATTGTGTATTGAATTCACAAATCCTTCAACTGTTTGTACTCATATGTTCATAGTTATTAATTATTGGCATTTAAGTACAAACCCCTTTATAAGTACTGAGTACAGGTTTGGTTATCTTTTCCCTGATTTCAGGGTGGTGCTCTGTTTTTTTATTAATTCATTAATACTCCTAATATAATATAATAATAATAATAATAATTAATATCAATAATTCTATTTTCTATTGATATTAATTATTATGTAATAATATTTGAATCTGCTCCTGCTAGTTCTCCAACATGCACACACACACACACACACACACACATATATAGATAGATAGATAGATAGATAGATAGATAGATAGATAGATAGATAGATAGATAGATAGATAGATAGATAGATAGATAGATAGATAGATAGATAGATAGATGGATGGATGGATGGATGGATGGATGGATGGATGGATAGATAGATAGATAGATAGATAGATAGATAGATAGATAGATAGATAGATAGATAGATAGATAGATAGATAGATAGATAGATAGATAGATAGATAGATAGATAGATCTCTGTATTCTATCTGTGCTTATGAAAATGTGCTTACTCACATAAATGGCCAGAGTTTACAGATGAACATTCACACATTGCAGTTAATGCTGTTTATTTCTGCTCTGGTAGCTTTTAGCCGACGCTCTGCACAGTATTCCCGCTGAGGACGCCCATCAGAACATTTTTAGAAAGAGAGAGAGAGAAAGCATTCATTTTTGGCTCGTTCGCCTCAACAAGCTTCAATTTGTCTCCCACTTAGAGACCAATCGACTCGCTCAGCCCTTTGCCCCTGAGACCTGCCAGCAGTTTGGATTAGAAAATGGAGCTCTGCTGAACTGCCCTCAGCAGTGCGTGAGGTCCTCTGCTGGATGAAGAGACTTGGCTGTGGACAAACAAATGTCTAGATGTGCTTGAAACCCTGAGCTACCTCACCTAAACCATAATGTGGTCAGGGAGGTAAAAATGGCAGTTGAGTGTTAACGACATAATATATAAATTCAGCTTTGTCTAAAGACTGAAATCTTGAAGTGTAATCACTGGTGGTGTCGGTAGCGGAGGCAAAGTAATACATCTGTTCACACTTCCATTTGGCTGAACTTTGAGAGATTAATTTGCACCATTGATAAATTACAAAACACCTTGTCATTGGTAACCTTTGAAAGAAAGGGAAAGATCTCGTTAGGTGGGTGGCACCATCCAATTTCATGCAACCCTCCTCTAAAGAGGTATGGCATGTATTTCACTCATGAGATGGAGTTAAAGTGATGGTTCGGAGTGAAATGGACCCGAGGTAATTTCCACCAAGACATCCAGCCAAACACCCCCTCGGAAGCATTTTTAGCCATGGTCAGCAGTGGTCAAGATAGGGCGATCAGCCGAACGGCTTCGTAATAGCGCGATGGTACATACATTATATCTCATAAATTTTCCCACTAATAATGCATGGAATGTTACCAAACTTCTGCAGTAGTACACATAGGGTCTCTACTCACAAAACGAGGCATTTTAAAGTTTGTAAGTACATCAGGAGTTTATTTAAAAAGAACACTTGCCTGATAGCTTCTACTGCTAAAGCTACGCTGTTTGCGTAGACGGCACGTCCGTGTTTACACAGCTTCTTCTTCGTTGGTGTTTAATGGCAGTCGGCGTATACGGATACGTTCACGGAAACAGCTGGGCCAATTCAAACTCAACTCTACAAATGTATCGGGTTTTGATGGGTTCAGGCTATAAAAAGTTTCATGTCATGTGTTGTCAACTCAAGAAGGATGAATCTTGCTTTGTCATTTTTTGCTTAATTGCTTGAGTTTGGTGGGTTTTTCCTGAATAAAAAACACATTCCCTAGAAAAACGGAATATTTGAGTGTTATACAGTTACAGTAGGGATTTAAATCAAATCCCTCTTATTTAATTGGACCATCTAAAAGTGGGTGGGGTTCAAATGTAGCGTGATACAGTCTCCTCCAGTCACCCTTTAAACAATTTGAAACAGGTTAACAATAAAACCAAAAAACAAATAAAACCTAATACTACTGGGTTAGGTTAAGTACAAATAATTTTACTTTTATTTGGTGAACGTCCTGTATTTTTTTACCTGTACACAACCCAGATTTCCTCCCTTTGCAAACTGCCATGGATTAATTTGTGATATGTTAAGAGCAAATGTAAGTCACAACAAAATACATTTTCCTTGAAAAAGTAACTCACAATGCAGTTTCAGTGTGAGGGAATGGCATCTTTAAGAGACCTGGGGCCTGTACTACGAAGCAGGATTTGTGCTTAGCGAGGTAAGGTAAAATCCATCTGGATTTTCCGTCCTACGACGCTGGTTCACTTCTTACCGGGGTAGATCGCCATGGTAACTTACGCTGTGGAGCTAACCTGCTCCGGAGCAGGTTATGTTCCTGATAAGAGATCAACATGGAGAAACACACCGCCGACTGACCAATCAGCTGTCTTGGTGCGCGGATAAGAAAAAAAAAGAAGCTCGGTGGATCGTGAGAGGGTCTGGTAGGAGAACTATAGAGTGTACGGAGACCGGCAAAACCCCTTTTCTGTCCCTGACGATGTTTTATATGAGAGATACAGATTCTCATCAGAGGGAATGACTTTTCTGTGTCAGCGTACAGCCTACTTACCACTTTGAATTATGTTTTTATATTTATTTGATTTGCTCCCAAGTCCGTTTTACACCGCCGGGAATGCAGCTGAAAGAATGAGGCTGATATTGTCATAAACCAAGTTATAAGATTACATCCAAGCAACACATTCATTATTTTAAAGTTATATGTTTGGCCTTTTATTGCGGAAGGACATCGTAAGAGTTAAAGGGATGAGAGAAAGCGACGACATGATTTAAAAGTCTGCCTTAGGGGGGTTTCGAACCAGGGCAGCTGCAAGGAGCCTCGTAACATGTGGCGGTAACACTACCACTAAGCTATCAGAGAAGTTAAAGTGATCATGTAATCGGTCAGATGTATTAGTGTCCTCATGATGGGGTAGTCATACTATACTAATACTACTACTAATACTATTAATACGACTTCCGCATCCACACAGTCGGCGAGTTTTTGCCAGCTGTCCTTCCTGCATTTGGCAGATGAAACTGTTGCCTTTTGCCTGCATTATATGTTTAACTTTTTCGTATTTCTGTAAGATTATGGTTTGCTCCTTGTACGTAAAATACGCCGCTCCGCTGCCGTAGACTGATCCATGTTTGTGATTGGTCAAATTCAGCAAACCGCCTCTTTCATGTGCACGCACTCATAGCTGGACAGGTAAACCCTGGGTTGAGTTAACGAGTTGATAACCAGCTTCGTGTGACCGCTTATCTCCAATTGCCTTTGTTAGGTTTACTTAAGCTGGATCTCTGAAAGATACCCTGGGTATGTTGAACTCGCTTCGTAGTACAGGCCCCAGGCTGACAGGACCGCACACCTCTGTTTCTTGAAAAAAGTTGCAGATTGTTGGATGGCTGTCATGATATCACTGGTTGAAATTGGTCAGAATTAGTTTACATACCGGTAAGCTTATATTGTGTTTTACTGGAAGAAAGGATGAATGCAAAAAATGTTTATGTTTACGTGGGAGTCTGCTGTAGGCATAATATTTACAAGCCATATAACAAAGGCCCAGAGTCACATCAATCCACTAGTGTTTGGACATAAAATCAAATAGAAATGGGTTGAAAACAGGCGGCAACCTTCAGTTCTGAAAAGTGAAGCCAGCTTTTGTGCCTTAAACTTGCATTCTCTCGACTGGCCATCAGTGGGCGACTACTCTATTACCCTACTTCTCACTAGATTTATTATCTCAGTAAACATTGTAAACATTAGTTTATGGTCTCAATCTCAAGTTTCAAGTCTTCTTCAATCCAGTATAATGTTCATTTCCTAAATTATGGTCCATTTGGAGTCAAACAGACCATTAAGCAGGGTATGCCACTACCATGTGATTGACAGGTCGCTACTGCGGCCTCTCTATGTCCTCTACTGTCCACTCCGATGTAATTAGCTAAGATGACTATAACGCTTATCTCTAAAATTGACCTTGAATTATGAAGCAAACTTTGTTAGCAGCGTCACACCAGAAGCAGGATTGATCGGAATCTTCTAAGGTTGCTGCTTGTGTTCGTCAGATCCCCCAGTCGCTCCTCCACAGTCCAAATATGGTCACTTCTGTTCACTGGTTGCAAAAATCCAAGATGGTGGAGGCCAAAATGCGAATCTCAAGACATCTAAATCATTGTTCAAAATCCAATAGATGACATCACGATGAATTAGCAAAAACTAATTTAGGCATTGTTTATAAACAAATGACAACATTTTGATCAGCTGGGTGCAGAGCTCCACCTATCTATCGCCATCATACTGATAGTATGGCTCAGAACAAGCAAGAGGACACATACCAAAAAATGTCTCAGTTTTGGGGGCACTTGTCACATTCGGTTAAGTGTGTATGAGACAGCAGCTGTATGGGGTGTGTGTGTTCGTGTGTGTGTGTGTGTGTGTGTATGTTTACGGGGTGATGTTTGAGACTGTTCCTTGGATGTGGGTTGAGCCCCGACAAGCCAAACACCATCACCCCCCTCCCCCAGTCAGTCTAGCAGCTTGTCCTTCCCCAGGGCCTCATGTCTGCCATGTCAATCCAAGTCTGGATGGGAACACATGAGAACACACACACACACACACACACACACACACACACACACACACACACACACACACACATACCAGCACAATAACAGTGTGCACAAATGCAAGCACTTTACCATAATCAAAATGGAACTGTCACTTCACATCAGTTATGTGTCATGTAAAAGCTTTCTGATTGCTGTTTTTAGAATGTTTAACCCCTTCCTGCACATGATCACACACTTTTAAGTTTTGGTATGTAGGACCATTTAGCAAAGAGTTTGCAGATGCAGCTGACTTAAAATTGAGTATCTATCTTCCGTATGATGATGCATTTCCAAGTGAAACAGAATAGCCAGGCAGGACATAACTTTGGGAGGAATTTTATTTGATGGTAAATAGATTGACTTACAATCTTCTTGAGAACTGTGCTGCAGAAAGCTGCAGAGTGATTGAAGGAAGGATGTCATATTATTGGTTGAAATGGTTGGTATTAGTTGATGTAACCATGCGTCATATTTTGTTTTCCAGGAATAAAAATATGTTGGATTTTATATAAAAATAATAAGCATGTATTGATATTTGGTGCACAATATGATCACGATCTACACGATTAAAAGCCATCTTTAATTTCAGCTTGACGTATGTAGATGTAAATGGCTCATTCTGAGGTAATGAAAACACCACAAATCCTATTTTCAGGTGATTATACACATGAAAACACATCAGTTCTTATTATATATAATTTCACCCCAAATATTGCCCTAAATGCTACAAATTGGACCTTTAACTCAAAGGTGCAGCTTCAGTTGCAGTTCAGCTGCAAAGAATTTCCAGTTTGCTTGACCTTTAACTGTCCTATTGGCTAGCAACCAGCGGCAGATGGTAAGAAAGAGCAAAGGTGAGCTAACTAATGTTATCTGATTCAAATGGAGCCAGAGATAATATTTTATTTATTTTATATTACGATGGAGGATAGCTTCATGATATATTTCAGGCTGAGAGGCTTGGATTCCTCCCCATCTCCCCCTGTTGATCAGCTCTTCGACGACATGTGAATTAAGATACAATCGTCACCAGCACACAAAATCTTGACAAAAGTTGGGCCATCAAGAATCCATCAGTTCTATCTACCAAATCTGGGAAAAGAAGGATGCATTTCTGGGCTGCATTTGAAGGAGTCTTTGAAATGGGACATCCTTGTCACAGCTGCTGTGACGTATTCTGTCTTGAAATGCAAAGGATGCAAACGTTGACTTGGGACACAGTTATTATAAGACCAATACCACATAACTCGATTGAAGTATCACAACAGCTACATCTTTTTTTTAGGATGACCTGACTGACCCCCTATGAACTCCACAGGACCCACAGGTGGTCATATGAGTGTACCCCCAATAAATTATTATTTTCATCAGAATCCTGGTCACCATTTCTGGTGCCGCCAGAGTCATAAAGGAGTCATAATCCTTAGATCCCCTAATCGTTTTCCAAGGAATAGGGAACATTAAGTAGAAAGTAAGTTTCATTAGGCTATGTAATGTTGTATACACTCAGAGACCAATGACTTTCTCTACTAGAGGAGATGCTCCCATAGTCACTTTAGCCTTAGAGAGAACATTTTTTAACGTCACTTATCGCAATGTCCCTATTACCTTACTAGTGTCTGGAAATCACAGGGAGATGATTCAATTATTCATCATGTGTATTCCCACTACTTATTTTTATGCCTGGACATCCTTGCTGCATTTCCATATCCGACAGATTAACTGGATGGACAGTAAGATAAGAACATTCAGGAGTCTCCAGCGGCAGGTATCATGCACTCCTCCTCATCACTGTTAGGAGCTGTTTTTTGTTGGGTTTCTTTTTGAGAAGAAGGACACTTGTGGGCTGCACGGTGGTGTGGTGGGTAGCACTGTCACCTCACAGCCAGCGGGTCCCTGGTCCCTGTTCTCCCCGTGTCAGCGTGGGTTCTCTCCGGGTTCTCCGGCTTCCTCCCACAGTCCAAAGACATGCAGGATGGACCCTGGTTACCTGTCCAGGGTGTACCCTGCCTCCCCAATGACAGCTGGGATCGGCTCCAGCCCCCCCGACCTTGAATACAGGACAAGCGGTACATGATGGATGAAAGAAGGACACTCTTCTCCGGTGCTTTGAACCAAATAACGGTCATAAGTACCATCTGCCACTATTCACCTCTGCTTTTGAACCCTTCAAGAAGCAATCTTTCCTAGTTGGATTGGTAATGTTTACCATTTGGTGAGGATCAGAGAAGGAGATGGATGGAAATCGGCGTTTAATGCACCACTTGGACATTTTGAATATGTTGTGATGCCATTTGGATTTACCATTGCCTTAGCTGTTTTCTAAGCCCTCGCCAATTATGTCTTTGAGAGAATTTTTAAATCACTTTGTGTCTACCTGGATGACGTTCTAATGTTCTCCAGGTTTTTTTGCGTTGGATTCAAAATGCTTTGACAGACAGATGTCACAGTTTATTACAGTAATAATACACCAGATCAACTGCCAAAAGGAATTGTATACTCCAGGCCGAGGGAAATGTAAAGGGCTGGGCTGAGCATGGCGGCATGGGACGGGCTGGCAGTGGAAACTGGAACAAAGAATCTGAGATGCTGTCAGAGTCTAAGGACTTAATCGGGTCGTTGGATAAGCCAGGCTACATTACCACATGGGTGAACTGACAAACTGGATGTGGATGAAGAAACCGGTCCTTATACATGGCAGGTGGTAGAGATGATGATGAATCAGGTGCAGGTGAATAAAGGTAGACGAAGACCACGCCCAGCCCTGGGAGAGAGCAGGAAGGGAGGAGTGAGACAGGGACGGGACCCCGACACCAGGAGCATGGAGAACCATCTCACTCATGTTTATTTGGTGCTGCAGAGACACCTGGAGAGACTTTTGAGTTTTGTTCAGACTATGTCTCTTTCCTAGTATACAGTTTTGAAACTGGGCAGGAAGACCAACCCGGCTTTTGAAAGATTAAAAGCCCCGTTCTTTGCATCTCCTGTCCTTGTTCACCCTGACCTCTCCAGACAATTTTTGGTGGAAGTGGATGCTTCTTACTCTGGGGTTGGTGCGGTGCTGTCTCCGGCTATGATCAGAGGTTACCATCTTGTGCGTTTTTCTCCAGGACATTGTCACCCGCGGAATGCATCTATGATGTGGGAAATTACGAGTTACTCCCACTTAAGTTGGCCCGAGAAGAATGGCGCCACTGGCTGAAAGGCTTGCAAAAGTCTTTTGTGGTCTGGACAGACTTCAAATATGTTGACCTATTGCCCAGGGTCCCAGAACATGAAGCCATGTTGCTGCCTCGTCAGTACACTTCAGATGACATCTCTATCTTCACCTGTCATCCCAGAGGTAACTGAACCATTGCTCTGATGTAATAACACTTCTGGTGGTCCACCCTGCAAGCAGACTTTCGTGACATTGTCGGGTCCTTTTCCTTTTCCTTTTCCACCGTTCAGGGAAACTGCTCATGCTGTCCTCCTGCTGATTTGTTGAGGGCTCTGCCAGTCCCCTCCTCCGGCTTACAAGACTGGACATAAGGTTTGGCTCTCTTCTAAAACATTCCCATTTAGATAGACTCTTGAGAAATGAGCTCCCATTTATTCAGTGGTCCATTCAGATTTGTCAAAATGATCAACACAAACAACAAAGTCAGAGTCAACCCCCCCGAAACCATGCACCTTTTTTAACATTTAACGTATCCCAGATCAACTGTTAGAATCAGGCAGTCTGCCCTCTCTCTCCCTCTTGTCTGGTCTTTTTCCTTCCTTGTCTGTTGCCGCCTGTCATTCTGCACAGCCGCAGGGAATCATCCCAACCAATACACCTGACTCCTGCTGCATATAAGCCCAGCTCTGCTATGTAGAGATTCGTCAGATCGCCCATTTACCTCTCTGGTGCTACATTGTGATCCATCTGCCCAGAAACAAAATGGGGGAAAATGAAAAAATGCTTTTACATTTAACAAAATTACATTTTAAATGAGAAGAAAGCTATAGAAAAAATATTTTGGAAATAGGTTTATAACAGGAGACTGATGTTAATCTAGTCAGAATATAGGATATTTGCTAAAATGTTGAATTCCAAATAGAACATTTTTTTTAAAATTTTACTCTGATTTTATGGACTTTTTCACTGTTTCTGCTCTTCTGTTCTGCAAAAAAAAACAACACTCTGTAACAGTACCAATATTGTGTTGTTGTGTATGGATGCATACAAGCAGACATTCAAATAATTATTCCAATGTGACGAAGGTCAGATTTTGAGATCAACACTTCAACATTGTTCAAGTCAGTAAGTTATTTTCAGTCTCGCTGCAGGAAGTTCAACGATTACAGCATCTTCCCACTTTTGTTCATTATATTTTCATGGGTGTAATGGTTGCTAAGCAACAGCAGCAGTACTTGTGTGTCTGAGGAACACAGAGAGAAACTACAGACAGGCTGAGTGGGCTGTGATTAAAAAAGAATACATCTTTGATCTTTTCTTGTGCTCAGCTTGTTGAAAACAGTTGTTTTATTGGTGGACGTGAACTTGCTGCTGCATCAACTAATAATAGAGGTGGCTCACATTGCCATGTTTAACCGGTGGCGCCATTTGTGATATTATCCTCCTGGACATGCCATCTTTATTGTTTTGGCTCAAGAGATGGCTGTTAGTTTACGGTTTGGTGTTCTTCTTCCAGCCATGCATATGCTATAGCGCCAACTTCTGACCAAACTACGCTAGTTAATTTGCTTGATGAACCTTGCCTAACTCCCATTTCCTTTTTGAGACATTTCAAAAGGCTGCTTGAAATTCACTTGACAATTGAACGGAAACACTGCTAAAGTTAGTCCCCAGTGGTTCTTTACTTCACTCACTACAATGGTCACTATGGCAACGATGCCCTTTAAAGTGGTTGCCACTCTCAACATCTCGTTATGTTGATTTGAATGGTAATGTCCCTTCTACAACTATTTTATTTCTATGCTATAGATTTTTTTGAGAGAAGGTGCACAGTCCAGATGGTTTCTGATTTGTTGCCATTACACATCTGCATATCAAGGTCGCTCTTATAGTTTAACTCTACATGAAAGCATCTCTCAGATGCATTGAGCCATTCCAAGCAAATCCAAAGATTGATGTGATTCCACGTGCACGAACCCACCCTATTCTGAAGGTTTGCAGTTATAATGCCTCTTTGACCAGGCATCTAATTAGACTGATGATGTTGAGCCACATGTAACCCTAACCCTAACCCTAACCCTAACCCTAACCCTGTGATAAAGTGGTCCCTGTGAAGACGTTTGTCCTCTGAGGGTAAAAATCTAAGAAAAACAAATTAAATTTGCCCAACAATTAAGTTCCCCTGCTGTTTAATGATTTACAGCCACACACTGTTGCTTTTTCACATTTTATTGGATTCTAATTTCTGTCTTTGCGTCACGTCTGATGAGGTGACCCCCATTCGCTTCAGGGATCATTACAGTCCATTTTATTGTATCTAATCTTAGATCTGAGGCAGTATCAGCCGTGCTGTGTGTTTAAGTGCAGTGAATCAAAATTAGGCTAAGCGCTATCTGATTTGTATTGTAAAGTCGTGCTGAAGAGACAGGAATTGAATGCTTGAACCGCGGCCATCCAATGAAAGCTGACCAAAGTGCTGTTCTGACACAATGTTTAACAGAGGATTTGATCTTTTCGTCATCACTGCAGTACTTCACGGTGTACATTTGCCTATTAAACAAAAATCAACCAGTGAACTCAGAAGCAAGGAGAAAGTTTTTATCTACCATATAGAATGTGAAGAAGACTTGTGATTTAATGCAGAAGAAACAAGTACAGTGTTAGTCTCAGTGAAGTCAAATAACCAAAGAGAGTCAGATTAAGTTGAATTTTCTTGCTGATAGACGCCTGACTTAAAAGGACAAAGTTGTTATTTTACTATTCAAAATGTGTACCACTATCACAAAAACTATTAAAAGGACCATTTTCGACTAACATTCAAGCTTTTCTTATGTAGTTTTGTTGCTTTTTGTGCGTCATCTTACACCACGTCTCCAGAAGTTAGGTGATGTAGAGCAAGAAAGTCCAGGTAGGGAGGACAGGGTGGAATGTCACACAAACACATGACTTTCACCCAGGATGCCGCTGCTCATGTCCTGTGTGAAACCTAAAGTCAACCGTTGACACATTTACGTTGGCGACTCAACTTATGTACGTAATTTATTTTACAAACATTTAACCCAAACCATGATCTTTTCCTAAACCTAATTTACACGCAAAATTGTTTTAAAGAAATGTGCTATTTCTACCTTCCTGTGACATCACATTGTACATTCAGTAATGAAAACAACTTGTTCATGGTAACAGATAAGAAATTAACTTTGACTGTTGCTAGCAGACTGTATGTGAAGTGGACACGACCCCACAACCATCCATGTTCCTTTTTTTTCCAGAGAGGACGTCAGTTCCTCACCAACAATGACAAAAACGAAAAAAACATTTTAAAATCTTGTCATTTTCACAAATGGCAGATGCCATTTTTTCTGGTGATGACGGTCTTGTTTAGTCATTAAGATGTAAAAAAAAAAGTTAAAAATGTCCGTTACAAGCAGAGCCCAAGGTGACTCCTCAAATTGCTTCTTGTGTCCGACCAAAGTAGACAATTCACAATGTTATACTACGAAAAAGCAGTAACTCCTCCCACTGGAGCAGCCAGAGCCTGACAATGTTTGCTCGATAAATTATTTCAAGGATAAGATTATCCAAATATTTGTTGATGACATTGTCGCTCCATTGTCCTATCAATCAACTGACTAGTAATTCAGTTGGAAGCTTTTATGCCATCAATGGCTGCCAAGTCCATGTGTCCTTGAGCGAGGACCTACACCGGTGAAATATGTATCCCAAAGGATGATAACAAATACAGTAAGTGTCCAACTGCACCATTCAATCTTGTTTAAATGTTGTCATTAAGTGTTTTTAGATGCTGCTGGTCTCCATCGAGCAGGGCCGAGGCGCCAGATACATTATGTCCTGCTTTATGGAAAGTCTGCCCATCATTAGAATCATCACTCTCCTGAATTATAGATAGTTAATCTCAGTGATTACAGCACATTGCCGTACAACTGCCTGCGTCAGTCATCTGAAGCAGTATCGACTGTCCTAGATTCACAAATTCTCCCTCGAGTGTCTTGGAGGTGGAGGGAGCTACTTGTCTGCTTTTGTTAAAGAGGTTTACAGGCTGAGAAGTGACAGGAATTCATAGAGAGTGAAACTATTTCCAGCACTTTTCAATGTGGTGTGATAAGGCTGTGGTGGGACTGTTGTCAAGACATCTTAAGTGGAGAGTTATTTTTGGTGTGAAATTAATAAGGTGTTGTTTTTGTCTTCCAGAGGGAGAACAGAGTAATTTCAGGTAAACCTCTTACAGTAAATGTTTCAAATCTTTCTACACAGGACCAAACTAAAATCTGCTGTGCTCACACTGCAATTCCTAATGTCTGATCTTCTGGAGGTTTAATTAGCAGAAAAAGCAGAACTACAGTTAAGACTTGAAACAAAAGGTGCCTGTCCTATGTGAGTTGTAAACACTTAAAACTGCATTTTCATGAAGAATAAATTACATTAATCCTGCATCCCATGTCCTTATTTTGTCCTTCTCTTTTCTGCATGTCAAATGTTAATGTTCCATGTAATGTAAATTCTTATTATTTATAAATATTGAGATAATTGTTAATATCGTCATGATTGAATTGATTTTCCTGAATACAGGATACAAAAATGGGTTATCTATCCAGGCTATTTATGCATTTATGCAGTAAAACCTAATCATGATCATCTTATTTAAGATTATTTCAGCAAAAGAAGACTTATCTGTGACACAATGATAATAGTTGTATCTCAACAAAATCTAAAGTGATTCCAGGATGTTTTAGGGCCATTTTTAGCGATTATTAAGATGGTATTTTTGGAAAGACTCTTAACTAACCACTAAACCATCTGGATGGGAAAACACTTAATCCATTGCACCATTAAAAACAGTTTTTGTCTCTTCAGTGAATGTTTAAAGGCAGGAAGGGGAGACCAGGAAGGGAAAACGACAATAATGCTAAATACTCTGCTAAAAAAAATGAAGGGAACACTAAATCATCACTGTATAACACCAAGTCAGTTAAACTTCACGGGTGTCAATCTATCCATTTAGGAAACAGAAGTGACTGTGAATCAATTTCAGCTGCTTTGGTGCAAATTAAAGTGAGAGGCAAAATCAAGACAACCCCCAAACAGGGAATGGTTGTGAAAGTGGTGGCCACAGACAATTCTTCTCTAGTTTTGTGTTCTGCTAGTGTCATTGACACTACTAGTAGCATCAGGCGGTACCTGCAGCCCAATCATCTTCACAGGTAGTCCAGCTCCTCCAGGATCCACATCCATGCGCACAGTTGCCAGGTTTCCTGTGTCTCCCAGTACAGTCTCAAGAGCATAGAGGAGATACCAGGAGAACCAGGGCTGTAGAAGGACATCAATCCAGCAGCAGGACCGGTATCTGCTCCTTTGTAGAGAAGGAACTGAAGGAGCACTGCCAGAGTCCTACAACATGACCTCCAGCAGGATACTGGTGTGCATACTTCTGATCTGAACTGTCAGAAACAGACTCCATGGGATTGGAATGAGGATCCGACGTCCTCTAATGGGACCTGGTCTCACAGCCCAGCACCGTGCAGCTCCGTTGGCATTTGCGAGAGAACACCAGAACTGGCAGGTCCACCATTGGTGCCCTGTTCTCTTAACAGATGAAAGCAGGTTCACACTGAGCACATGTGACAGGTGTGAAAGAGTCTGGAGACGCTGTGGTGAATGTTAAGCTGCCTGTAACATCATCCAGCATGACTGGTTTTGTGGTGGGTCAGTGATGGTCTGGGGAGGCATATCCTTGGAGGTCTGCACAGACCAACGGTACCCTCAATGCTGTTAGGTGCCTGGATGAAATCCTGAGAGTGAATGTGAGACCTTATGCTCATGCAGTGGGCCCTGGGTTCCTCCTGGTGCAGGACTAGTTCGGCTTCATGTGGCCAGAGTATATACAGTTCCTGGATGACGAAGGCATTGATGCCATTGACTGCCCCCCTTGTTTCCCTGACCTAAATCCAGTTGTGCACCTATTGGACATTATATATTGGTGTATCATCTGCTGCCAAGTTCAATCGGTGGTACACATGTACTCGCTCCAGAACGCACAGCAGGTGGCGCTCTGCTTTACAAACTGGAGAACCTCTATAATCAGGTCTACAATCCCCACCGCAACAAGAGGATGTTCGTTCTGACCCACTCCAGGGACTGAGTGAGAGAGCAATTAATTGGCTGTTTGAAAATAAAAGCTTTAAAATTTTGTTTTTACAGTGTTTTAAGTTTTACAGTGTGAATATTTATAGTTAATCAATCTCATTAAATCACAGTTATAAACAGTTATTTATGGACAAATATAAAGGAATAGAATTGGAGATTGAAAGTGATCTGGTGGTATTATGTTTTGTTTTTGATATTATTTTACATATAGCTAATATTTGAAATTTGGATAATAACTATTTCACACAGATATAGGAGCTATTTACATATTATGTAAATTGAAAATATATGTACATTTACATATAATTTCAATTTACATAATGTAAATATATGTAAATTATATGAAGGGCAGGACATGATAAGCATAGCTTCCTCCTGTCCCTCCTCAAAGTTGAAATATTTTAATGATTTATATTTTTGTATTTTAATTTATTTATTTGTAAATTGTAGTATTTCATGTCTTGTAATTGTTGTACTTTGTAATCAAGGAAAATAAAGATCAAATCAAAGAAATGAATCACTTCAACAAACAGGTTTCAGTAATTTTTTAAGATTTGTATTAATTTCTTTATGTGTCTCAGAGTTTTAAACTGATAACTCTGAGCAGCCTTTCCACTTCCAGTGGTCTACATCTCTCTTCTGTGCAATTTCTTTTTTTGCCTCAGATTGGACCTCAAACCATTTTTGATTTTACTTCATCGGTTGTCCTACTCCGGATACAGCATTCACTGAACGAGTGATAGCATTCCATGCATCTTATTTCAGTGTCATTTTATATCCACTGACCATACAGGATATAAAAGCCCATTTGCTGTTCACTTCCTGCAGCAGTCAGCTTCCTCCACTTCAGAACTGCTGACGTTTTCTTACGTTCTGAGCCCGGTTGTTCACCGTCTTTATATTTCTGTTTCGACATTCTTTATTTCCTTCTCAACTTTTCTCCTCAAGTTCTGTTTGTGATATCTATGAGGGGCTGTTAGGGACATTATTCAGAATGACCATGCATTGACACACACCTTTCCTCTCACATACACATGTAATCACAATCATGCACATACTATACTGAAAACCACACACACATACACGTGATATTTACTTCCATGTGATCCAATGAGGGAACGAGACGGATATCAAATAAAACATCACATGAGTTATTCTCCAGAATATGAGCAGTTACTAAATAAAACAAACTGTTTCTGTCCTAATCGACTTGTTGACAAAATAAAACAACTAAAATGTGTGTTTACAGTTTTTCAATTCAATTTCACGTTTCTCAAAACAATAACAGCTTTCGAAAAACTGCACACACAAAACTGAAAACCTCACACACAAAATGCTCAGCCTGACACTCCCTTTGCAAGATGACTCTTTGCCATCAAATCTCTTAACTGTTCACAAAATGGAACTCGTGTTTTCATGTGGTGCACACACCATATTTTCAAATGACACATACCATTCATTGAGTTCACACAACTAAGCATTTGCTGCACACTGAAGTGCAAAATTAAAAACAATCACAGAAATGGAACACACCATATGAATGACATTACCGTTTTTTTCAATTGTTTACATGCAATTTTGAAAACCGGGTTCTTTTTTTCAAAATATAATCACAATTATCCAAACACTACACTCAATTTGCATAATTCCTAGATTGTTTGCTAAATGACACACTTCAGTCAAAACATATACACTTCAGTCAAAACATACATATTTGTGAAAATGCTATTAGTTTTCATTTAACCAACACAGTCCTCAATGATCAGACACTATTGCAGCCAGTTTCACACTGCTGTGATAAATAAAAAACACATTTGTAAAAAAACTAATTTTAGGAAATAGCATGTGCTAGATTTTTGGCCAGATATTGTTATGTAAGGGATAATTTAGATGTCAAAAAAATAGTGACAAGCCCACAACATTCCTCATGATTAGTTTGAGATATAGGGAGAATGTACACAAATAGGCCTACTATAAACTTACCAAGCACTGCACAACACTGATGCTGCAGACTGAATATTTCAAGTATTTATTTTATCTACCTCTTCCTCTATCTCCTTCTTCTCCTCTTCCTCTACCTGGGCCTCCTCCTCTACCTCCTTCTCCTCTTCCTCTACCGCCTTCATCTCCTCTTTGAGCTCCCCCTCTCATTCTCACTCTTCTTCTTCTTCTAGCTCCTTCCATTTTTGTTGAAGACAGGTGAACTCACCTGCTGCCTTTTATAGCACACCTGAGTGCTGCGTTTTCATATAAGCACATGTGTGCTTCCACACTTGGTGGATGTGATTATCCAATTTGTTCATTAGTGTGGTCATTGGCAATCCGGGGCTTTGACAAGGAAGTAACCTCACAATCCTTCTCTGTGTCTAAGGTGTGAAAATGTGTGTAGCGTTTTACAAATCCCTGTGTAATGTTTTGCAAAAAGGGTGAAGCAGACATTGTGTGTAATGTTGTGCAAATCTGTGGAGGTGTTTTGCTCCTTGGAGTAGAATTTCAAAAATTGTGTGGACATTTTTATTTTAGTGTGTAAACAATCGTAAAAAAACTAACATAAAAAAGCACACAAATATTCAGCAACAAAAAGTTTTATTTCAGTACACGCAGAGAACAGTATCTATCCCCCCCTTCACAAAAATGAATTAGGCATCATCATCATCATCATCATCTCTCTCTTCAAAGTTCTCCATTGTTCACTAAATGAAACAGAGGTTCAAGACACTTTTATGCTGCAGTCCTGATTACAAACGGCAAACAGACCTGAATGTTTAGAGATTTGAATATTTGTGTGTTGTAGTTTGATGCTTTGAGATTTTACTTGAGAAGTGTGTGCAACAACTGAACATTGTGTGTAGTGTTTTGACAACAAGGTGATGAGTAATTGACATCAGAGTGAAAAGAAGGAAAGTCAGAGTCTAATGCAGAGCAGATAAGAGTGTGAAGTTGTGCCAAATTGTGCAGAATTTTCGCTTTTTCTGTGTTAACAATGAACTGAAACTATCAGAAAAGCTGTTGCTCCTCGTCCTGCTCAGTAGAGTGCCTTCTCTTCGCGCATGCACCCCCTAGTGTCCACATTGCAACGCTACAATCAGCTGCGCTTAACAGCAGGACAAATGTATGAAAGAAGTTCAGCATTTTTTTTAGAATCACAGCTGATCTAGAAGTTGATACCAGACTGTTGCCTTCAGGGACCAATGAGACATTCAAGGACACCTGTCTGCTGCTTCTGATCCACCCATGGCGGGAGGATCAGAAGGTGGAGTCACTTCCTGTGATGGTGAATAATAATATCCAGGACGGCCTGGCTGGGAGCTGACGGAGCCAAACACTGAACCAACATGACAGCCTCATTCTGAACTTTCCTCTGCATGAAAACCAACAGAACCGGAGCCGGAATGAGCTCAAGTCCACAACGACACAACATCTGTGGTCTCATGTGTGTCAGGATTCACCTCCACGTCTTCTCACCCAGACTTGACTGTTTCTGCAGGTTTTAACGTCAGAGTCACAAGAAAGACAGTTGAAAGGATAGAAAGTCTTAACATGAACGTGGCACTTAGTGGTGTTTGAGGAGGAAATCTGCCTCACTTCCTCTCTCATATTAGTGTCACATCTTCTCCATCAGCTCTGCATGACACCCTGGAATGAAGACCAGGGTGTCCACAGATCTCATCGGTGAAGTCTGTTACATGATCAATGAGTTTATGTTCAGATCATCCACACAATCACTTCATACATGTGATGATAGATTTCTTTACTAATGTAGAGGAAGAAAACAAAGCATCTGGGATAAAGGAGGTCTGCTGGTTTCTCTCCAAAGAGAAACAAGAACGTAGAAATACATCTCTAGAAATATTCATCAAACATTCAGATGGGAGACAAGGAGGAGGAAGAGGAGGAGAGGAGGAGGAGGACTAAGAGGAGGAGGAGAAGGGGGAGGGGGGAGAGGGAGGGAGCGGAGGAAGCGAGGATGAGAGGTGGAATCAGGAGGGGAGGAGGAGAGGGGAAGAGGATGTGAGAGGGAGGGGAGAAGAAGAAGTAGAGGAGAGGTAGGGGAGGAGAGGAGGAGGCTGGGAAGATGAAGGAGGTGAAGTCATTCAGCTCTTAAATGACTTCTGTCTAGTTGAGTTTACAGAACTCACCACTGTTCTCAATATTATAAATACGAAGTCCAGCATGGAGAGGCTCAGAGAACCTGGTCTGGACTCTGTGGAGGAGAGTCATGGTCTTAGAGACGCTGTAGAAGGACAGAATACCTGCTCCGTGATCCAGGTACACTCCTACTCTGGAGGACGGAGGACCTGAGACGGGAGTTTGGACACCGTTGTATAAGAAGTTATAACTGTTATTGTTACATTGTAACGACCAGGATTTGTCATTACATCCAAACACACATTGATTCCATCCTCCTGCTCTGCTGATACTCTTGTATGCGACTGATACAACAACTCCACCTCCTCTCCTCTCCACCTCCCAGTAACAACGTCCAGTCAGACTTTCTCTACTCAGGACCTGATGATTATTAGTGAATTTGTCTGGGTGAGGAGAATAAGACTGCTGTTGACTCATTAATTTTGCTTTTCGGTTCCCCTCAGATAATAACAGCCGTGTGTGTGCCGTGTTTGGATCCAGTGTGATTTCACGTGAATATTTTAAGAATTCAGCTCTGGTCCTGGGCTCTGGTTGTGGCAGTAAAACAACCACATCAGTCCCTTTAGCTAAGACCTTCATCCATTTCTCTGTCAGAACATCATGCAGGTCATCTCTGACCGCTGACACAGCCGCTGTCACGTCCTCAAAGTAGTGCAGAGGACGGGTGTTGATGCTGGATGAGTGTGTGGACTCACTGAGTGGTGACAGCAACGGGTAGTCGTGTAGAAACTGGTTGTGATCCTCTGTGTGTGAGAGCTTCTCCAGCTCAGCGTCTTTCCTCTTCAGCT
This sequence comes from Eutrigla gurnardus, assembly GCF_963514095.1. Lineage (NCBI taxonomy): Eukaryota > Metazoa > Chordata > Actinopteri > Perciformes > Triglidae > Eutrigla > Eutrigla gurnardus. Next base: position 10,816,161 of record NC_139918.1, read on the forward strand.
CACTGATCTCCTGCTCCAGCTTCTCCTGAAGCTCTGTGACTCGACTCACTTCAGTTTCCTGCCGGGATCTGACCTGCTGCTTCACGTCAGAGCGTCTTTTCTCCATGAGACGGATCAGCTCACTGAACGTCACCTCACTGTCCTCCACTGCTTTATCAGCAGAGTGGTTGATAGCATCCACCTCCTGTTGGAGCAGCTTCACATCTTTGTCTCTGTCCTGGATTCTCTGCTGGATGTTTAGTCGACTCACATCCAACTCTCTCTGCCTCTCAGTCCTTTCTGCTGCAGCTGAGACTGTGTCGTGGCCTTTGTGTTCCTCCACAGCGCAGAGATAACAGATAGACTGCTGATCAGTACGGCAGAACATCTTCATCACCTCATCATGACGAGAGCACACGTTCTCCTGGAGCTTGTTGGAGGGCTCCACCAGCTGATGTTTCTTGAATGCTGGTGATTCATAATGAGGCTGGAGGTGTTTCTCACAGTAAGAGGCCAGACACACCAGACAGGACTTGAGGGCTTTCAGTTTCCTCCCAGTGCAGAAATCACAGGCCACATCTTCAGGTCCAGCATAGCAGAGACCAGCAGGAGCAGCTTGGAGTCCAGTCTTCTTCAGCTCCTCCACCAAAACTGCCAACATGGTGTTTTTCAGCAGGACAGGCCTCGGTATGAAGGTCTGCCTACACTGAGGGCAGCTGTGGATCTCCTTCTCATCCCAGTAGCTTTCAATACACTTCATGCAGTAGCTGTGTCCACAGGGAATAGTCACCGGGTCCTTCAGTAGATCCAAACAGATGCAACAAGAGAAGGTTTCCCGGTCCAGCTGAACTCCTTTCTGCGCCATTTCACCTCTCAGCGACGACGACTGTCTGAGTTTCACTTTGTTAGAAGTGAAACTGGTCTGAGGTCTGATCTCAACAACATGTGTTTCTGCAGTGAATGTGGCCTGTCAGCTGCTGCACTTCACCGCCATGTTGGTTCCACCCGTCCTCACACTGTAGATCTGAAGGGGAGGGAACAAGGAAATCTGTGGACAGAGTGGAGCTGGCTGTGTTTGAGAGCAGAGAGAGGAGGGAGGAGTTCTCAAGCTGAGACTCCTTCCAGGAAGAGGAGCTGCACTTTGACTTTGTTTCCTTGTTTTTAACGGAGCCTTAGTTCAAACGTCTGAAAACACCGACATGTTGCCTTGTGAAGTACAGGGGGATGGTAGTGCAAGTAGTGATGCAGAGCAGTAAGATGATGTTTTAGAGCCTTATTTTACCCATAAACACTGTTGTTTTATGTGGACCAAAGCAAACTCCAAACTCATTTCTGAAGAATAAAGTCCTACTTTTCGTTGTCTTTGAAATATAATGTGTGTTCATTAATGACACTGTCTTGTCCACTTCTTTCAGGCTGCACCTGGCTGCCATGTATTTCACTGAGAATGCAGAGCGAGGACAAGCAGCGACATCAGTACACACATATGTCTCAGGAGAGAGAGACATACTGCTGCATCAGAAAACAGACATGTGAAATAAGACTTTCGACCGATATACGTACAATCTGATGAATGCATGGATCTGAGTCACTAAATCTTAAAATGATTGCCTCAATATTATAACCCTAATGGAACAATATAATACAAGGTTAACTGATTTGATACCCTAATTTTGCAATTCTGTATGGAATACTTTACACTCCAATATATCTGTGTTTTTATTTCATTTGGACGATCACCCATCCATGCAACGTAATTTAGTTGGTAGAATAATGAATGAAAAAGTGGCTAATGTCACTATAAAGTAAAATGCAGCTGAATCCAATCAAACCAATCAACAGAGCACACCACAGGTTTTGTTATTTCCCTGCAGCACACCTCCACCCCCTGCTAGTCCCAGACCGGGGCTCCATACGTTTGATGGGAGTATATCATGTGCATGGATAGTGAATCGTAAAATGTGGAATCAAACATTGATGAGGGAGTCGTTAATAATTCAGAGGCAGTGTAGAGATATGTTGGTGAGCACGAGTTAAGACAGCAACACAAAGGGTTTTTTTAGATAGGAAGCTGAACAGAAAAAAAATGCTTGATCATATATTTGATTGAACAACAATTAAATATTTATTTAAGATCTGTCCGAAGGATAAAGACCATCAATATAATAAATATAATGCTTTATATATCCTGCATATATATATATATATATATATATATATATATATATATATATATATATATATATATATATATTGATAATATATATATTACAAAAATACATAATCACAGATATCTGTCTAAATATATGTAGAAACATGATTAAAACAGCAAGAAAGCGCATCAGACATCATCATGGTGAGTATGTACCTCAGAGCCTCTGCTATGCAGCTTCACGTCCCATCACCATCATCCCTTCAGTGTTTTGAGGATTTAATGCAGGATTTGTCGATTACCACCCCGTACAGGATAATTGACTTTGTGGACTCATAGTGAATATTAATGTGAACTCCAGATGACCCAAGTCTGAGGGGCAGGCCATGAACTCTCTCATGGATGCTCCAACTTCATCATCGGTCTTCACCGACTTCACATCATCATCACCGGCAGTTAGTTCTCAACCATTTTATGGAAAGATCTGCCCTCAAATCAAAGTAATCAGTAAGCAGTAGGGGTGGGTAAAAATATCAATACAATACATTATTGATTTTTCAACTCCAAAGATCGATACAAGACTCATGTTTAGACGCGTTGTAAAGTACTTTATCCTATTTCATTTTATTTTCAATATTTATTCCGTTGAATTTCATGGGAATTAATAAAATGGAGAGGCTGTTTTGAATGAAATAGTTTTGACTCAATGTTTCCTCTGATCAATATCATCTGATGTACAAGTACTTGTGGTTTCATCTTAATTTATATCGCAATAATGTGATATCGTACGTATCGTATCGTGACCAAAGTATCATGATACGTATCGTATTGTGAGGTTCTTGCCAATACTCACCCCTAGTAAGCAGTGAAGGAAAATACACACTTTCCAATTCTTAAGATGAGACTGAAAAAGTCAATATTTTGTTAAAATGAGTGTATTGACATTTACTTATTCTGAATATAGTATATGCAAAAAACAAAGTAAAATAAGTACTCTTTTGTAGGATGAAAGATCCTCTGGTTGCGGCAAGAAGTGTGGTTGCATGGAAGTGTATGAGAAAATGAGCCTCAGTAAACATTGTAAACATGATTTTCTATCTCAAGTCTGTTCAAACTGCTGCTCCAGCTCTTCAGACAGAAACTGGCCACTGTCTGTTGTTGCTCTCCGCAGATCCTCATCATTCCTCCCTGGCTAACAAACCTCATTATACACATTATGCTGAGTGCAGACCTGCACACTCCCAGCGACATGCTTTAATGGGCTCCGTTTTCCTTGCTTGCTTTTTTCCCACACGCTCGGCCAGTCCGTCTCTTTTTTTCTTTGTCCTCACTGACCCATTTGAGTACTTTCAGGTACAGCCGGGGACCAGCGAGACACGACGATGGGGCTCTGGGGCTTGTTGCCTAGCAACAGGCAGCAAGCCGGCTTGTGTGGTTTTATGTAACGTTGGGCTTGATGGTTGAATGTAGGGCGCTCAGTCGCCAAGGGAGGTGGGGTGGATGGTGTAGGGACGGTTGTGTCTGCGACCGCGGCCCCACATCTCCACGCATGGAGTGGATGGACAGTAGACAGAAAGGCCCCCAGCATGAACACCTGACAACAGATTCATTAAAAAAAGAGCTGTTACCTCCAGGGCAACGCTACACCTAATGACCTTTTAACGCCTTTTATTAATGCTACTACTTCCGGTTTAGCAGGGGGTTAACCTGGTATGATGTAAATGTTGGTTAGGCTGTTTTTGTTCTTTTGGCTTATTTGCCTAAAAATGAATTGCCGTTTGGCATTCTTTTTCCTCCGAGTGCTGTTTCCATCTCTCTCACACCATAAGTTTACATCTACCTTTAACACCCACAAGAAGTTTAATACCTAAACTCCCCACAAGTCAGTTAGAACTGAAGAAGCTTCTGTATTATAGTCAGATGAGTTTCCTGTGTTTCTCACCAAGTTTACATGCTTTAGCTGTATGTGTTGACGTGCTTTGTTCAAGTTAATAGAGTTGTGTTGAAGTTGGAGGTCACATGATGGGGACATTCTGACCTCCAACTCCAACAGAAGCTTGTACTAAGAAGCGAGTTCAACATATCCAGGGCACCTTTGGGTGATCTGGCTTTACTAGCCCATGACAGCGGTTATCAACTCGGTAAATCAACTCAGGGTTTCTCAGTCTGACTATGAGCGGGTTCACGATTTTGGACATCACCATCTTGGATTTTTGTAAGCAGTCAACAGAAGTGACCATATTTGGACTGTGGAGGAGCAACGGGTGGATCTGATGAACACAAGCAGTAGAGCGGCACCCAGAGCAACAACCTTACTGGATCTGGATCCATCTGGATTCTGGTGTGAAGCTGTTAACAAAGTTAGCTTCATAATTCAAGGTCAACTTTACAGCTAAGTGTTGAAGTCATCTTCGGAGATAATTGCATTGGTACGTGGTACGACAGAAGATGAGGCCGCAGTAGCAGCCTGTCAGTCACAAGGTAGCGCCGGGTGTGAATGGATATTAAAAGAGCACGAGTAGATCTCACTATAATTACATTTATAATTATATTTAGTGTATTCCATTAAATTATTGTGGAAAGCTATTAAATGTAGGACAATTTTAGACTCATTATTTCATCTGCAACCCCGGCGGTGTGAAACAGACATGGAGCAAATTTAAAAAAAAGTATGGATATAAAAGCATTATCTAAGATGGTAAAAAGGCTTATCTTATAATAACCCACAGCATAAATAGGTGTTCCGGTATAGGACAGTGATATTTTATGTTGGAATATACAAACAGTAAAGTGTGTTTCTTTTAGTCTGATTATGACTTTAACTTCTTCGTATTTGTGTAATATGATCTCACGATTGGCGCATTGAGCTTTAATTAGTTGGTAGGCGTGAATACTCTGGTTACCATGGTGATCTACCCATCATCGTGGGACTGGAAACTGCGTTCAAACCCCCAAATCCTGCTTCGTAGCCCAGGCTTCAGGCCTGGAGCGCTCAACGCCGAAAAGGTAAACAGAATGGCAGACAAACAGAGGTTTCTGTGGAAAGTGTTGAACTCTCAGCAGTGTAGCCTTCGAGCATCAATAAATAAAACCGAGGAGGAAAAATAACATCAGCCCCCATGCAGAACAGCGGTTACTATATTATGTATTATTTGAATTAGAGTCAGGCAAACACGCCTTACCTTGCTGTTTTTAGTTCCATTTAGATCATTATTCCCACTTAGACAATAGTTTATTTTTTTATCGTGCCTAAACTTTTTAAGGGAGCTCATACATTTTCTCATTTACTCAGATCGTTCTTTGCTTGTTTGTCTTAAACTCCTTGTTCTTGTTTTTGATTGTATTTACCCTCGCTTTCAGTTTAAGTAAACTCTTTGAGTACTTTGACATAATCGTATTGTCATCATTAACATCATTATTATCATGTTCTTGTTGGTGCGGCTGGATGATAGCCCTAATGTGTGTCATTTTTGGTGTTAGTGTGTTCAATGTTTTTTGTCCTCAAATGTATTAATTTGTAATCATTATTATTATTGATGTGCTTTAAAGTTTAACCTTCATGTTTTGTGCCTCAGGACCCTTTTGAAAATGACGAGATGCACCTTGAGGGGATTATTCATTTTGGTCATTTTTGAAGTAAATGAAGGAGGCAGGCTACTCGAGCCTATTTGGTGTTCCATTGTATGGATTTTCAAGTTTAAGTTGCCTGAAACTTCAGTGTTGTTATAACACAGTAACGAGTTGTGCACTTGCTTCTCGATGCTGGTTTGTGTTGCATGTTAACATGCTTTTGTGCTTGTGTCTGGCTCTGTGTGTGTGTGAGTGTATGTGTAAGTGTGTGAGTGTATGTGTAAGTGTGATTCTGGCTGTGCATGTGTGTGTCTGTGTGCGCTTCTCCCTCCTCCCAGATGGCGTTCGACTCTTTGTGGTCAACAGCGGAGCATCACCGACAGGAAGGAGGCGGTTGCCATGGTGAAAGTGACGTCTGAGTCGTACTCAAACAGCTCAAACAGTATTTTAACAGTTTTCACCAACGCATGCAGACAGCAGCTCTGATCTAAAGTGTCACGTTGTTTAAGCATGAAAGCGTATATGTCATCCTGCCATATACAGTAGCTTCTGCTTCCTGATCTGTTTCATCTCTGCACTGAAAGCAACAAGGAAGCTCCTGCTCGTTAATCTTTCTTGTTGGTGTTCAAGTGAAAATGCAGCAGTTGGCATGAACGTCGAGCTGTGAATAGATGCCCGTCTCTGGACTCGACTTGGCTGCTTCATTTGATCCAGACAACAGGCTCTCGAGCTCTGAGGTAATAAATCTGAGCTCAGCTGCGTTGCCACGGTCTCTCGGCTGCTTTGTGTGACAGACTGGAGAGAATTAGGGGAGTGTGTCGGTGAAACCGTGTTTAACATTACATCAGGACAATTCAAGCAACAGTAGCAGCTCAGCTCTGAGGCTGCAGTTACCAGGCAGCGAAATGATTGGATGCGTGTTTGTCAAGTGATTCAAAGCATAACGTTTAGAATCGAAGACTGTTGCAGTGATTGGCTGCAAGTAAAACCACACAAATAGTCTAGTATAGCATAAGGATGGGGCAATATGAAAATGTCATGTCTGGATTATCTTCAACATAATTCCGATTCACAATATTATCCCGATTATCATGGAAATGTGATTAAAACTGTTAAAATGTCCCTTTAACGAAAAAAACAAAAAACAAAACATGCTGGTATCACATTACAGATACATAAATTAAAAACAAATGTGTTTGAATTCTGTTCTTTTTAAAATCAGGCTCATTTCACTTCTCTACCAAGACAGCGGGCTAGACAGCCTTTTCAAGTGACTTGTTGATGCCCTAGTTTAATATCTAGTAAATACTATATATTAGAATATCTAGTAAATATAACAACTAAATATTACCTTATCTAGTAAATAATATGACTAAATATTTCCATATCTAGTAAATAATATACTAAATACTACCTTAATAAATATATTAACTAAATAGTACCTTATCTAGTAAATAATATGACTAAATATTTCCATATCTAGTACATAATATACTAAATACTACCTTAATAAATATAATAACTAAATAGTACCTTATCTAGTAAATAATATGACTAAATATTTCCATATCTAGTAAATAATATAACTAAATACTACCTGATCTAGTAAATATAATATAATAATATATAACTTAATATTATCTTATCTAAGTGGGTTGGCCGTAGTCAACTTTATCCTTCACAGGTGTGACAATAATCTCCAGATTATGAGTTTTAAAACAAAGATCCATGAATAGTTTACATATGAAGCCTTGTGTGAGTATCTCTCCTGTGCAGCTTGTGGATATCTACTGACTATCTGGTGGGTATTTCAACCAGCCAACAGCAAAACGCCAATAGAAAACTGGACGTGGCAGCATTTTGTTTGTGGTCGGTCTGGTCAGATACTACGACCTCTTATTTGTCAAAATAAGACTCTATAGTGTGTGTGATTTAAAAAAAATAAAATAAAAAATAGAATACATAATACAGACAGAAATGTCCTAACAATATTGCAATATTCAATCCGCTCAAAATGTATCCAAATCACTTGTTTTACCGACCGTTACAACGTTTACCATTTTGGGTGAATTGTACAGTTTTAGTTGTTCTGATCATTCACTTAATGTGTTCTTAGACTAAAGGGACGAGTGGTGACCAGGACCGGGTCTGAAGAGAGGATTGATTGATTGATTGATTGATTGATTGATTGATTGATTGATTGATTGATTGATTGATTGATTGATTTGGAATACAGACATATCCAAAGGATAAAACACGATAAAGTGCAGACACTTGTTTCCATCATGGTCCCTGATGTTAAAAGACAAGACATATCCACGTAAAACAAAACATCAAACATAAAACAAAAAACAAGGTATATAAATTAGACACTAAAAGGCTAAACGTATAAAAGAATAAAAGAATATTCCCTAACCCTACTATCTGTATTGAAGTGCAATATGCATACAAAGACAAACATCACATACAACAACTCACATGGGGAAGGACATAGGAGTGTCACTAGGGATTTAAATGTGCCATAAGCCAGGATTTTACCTTATTTTTGAAACCATGTCTATGGTCTTCATATCTGAAGGTAATTTAGGAGGAGAGGTGGATGATGGAAGTAAGGAAGTAAGGAAGGAAGGAAGGAAGGAAGGAAGGAAGGAAGGAAGGAAGGAAGGAAGGAAGGAAGGAAGGAAGCATTGACAGGCAGACAGGCCGTCCAATTATTTTCTCCGGCCCAACTTTTTTGATTGGACTGGGTTTTTACAATCCTGCCACGGCCACGGCTGACTTTTTATTTTTTATGTCAGAGCATTTCATTTATTCAATGCTATCGGTACATTACGAGGATTTCAAGTAATATAACAGAAAGTGTTTCTGAATACAATCACCTACTCAAAATTTAACGTAGATGCTGCAATAGCATAGCAATAGATTATATCAGAACTGGAGAGCATGTCTTTATCGCAAAAGAGCACAGAAAAACACTGTACAGTGTATTCAATGATGGAAAATTGAAAAATCTATTTCTTCTATTCTTCTTCTATTTATTATTATATCAAAATCCAACGCTTTCTTCTTTCTGGAGAACTAAATATGATGCATGTTTACATCTGCTACCAATTTCAACCAGTAATATCATGACCATCGATCCATCAATCTGCAACTGTGACTCAGCACAGAGCACCTTTGTTGAACCTGTTTGACTGGAACAGTCCCACCTTCTTCATTCTATCATCCTATTGGCTCGTGGAGTTTGACGACATGTTGCAGCATAGCTCCACCTGAAACAAAGAGCCAATCAGCCAGAATGAGTGCAAATACCAGTGGTTAACTCACCTGGATGTGGGTGCAGCTTTGTGTTTTCAGGACGAGACTTTCACGTGAGCTTTGACAGCTCCTGTTGCTCCAGAAAAACCTCATGTGACTCTCACAGAAAAGCATTCATAGTCACGATTTTACACACACACACACACACACACACACACACACACACACACACACACACACACAAACACTGCACCCACAACATGCCAGTGGTCGCCATGGCAACTCCATTCTCCACATCCCCCTCTTCTTCTCCTTCCACCTTCACGTCTAACAGAAAATCCATTCGAGGGAGGGAAACGAGAGGAACACAATCAATTCCTCCTGCACACACGGCGTTTGCGTTCGTCCCCATCGCGGTGGCTGGCTCATCCGAGTCGTTCGGATGGATTTACTGATTCATTCACCGGTGATGTCTCTGTTTAGGGGACGCCTGTTCGAGGCAGATGGAGAGAGTGGGAGGACATTTTAAAGCTGCAATATGCAGCTTTTGACACGTTCAATCAAATGTGGTGGAAGGCGAATATGTTGAGGTTGATGTGGTTTGACTTTGACACACACCCGCAACACCTGTTATGTCAGGTTAAATGCGAAGTGAGTTTTTTTATCTCACGTTCCCGTTATGTAAATAACAACAAACCAAAAAGCCGGCATGTCTGCAATCGTAACATCATCCGGAGGTGATTTTCACTGAGCTGTGTTCTCTGTGTAGCAAGACATACATGGCTGGTTCACCACAGCTGTATGAACACAAAATAAACAATTTTACTGTGATTTTATTGCAATAAACATATAAAAAAGGATGCTGAAATAAACACACATGATGGTGAATTGTAAAATGTGTGAAGTCCTACTTTGTTACGTCTGTTTGAAAGACGAAAATCAAAAGTACTTTTGATTTTCGACTTTTAAAATTTCTGAATGGATTGATGGGTGCTAGGATATGCTAGCATTTTAGCTGCTCCATCAACACTTAAAATAACGTCATGGATAGACATAAAAATACATAAATACCGCAGTAACCTTGTTGTCTGGACCATAGACAGCTCTGGTTTTCTCCACATAGTCTGGTCTGGTCTCTGGACTAATGTGAGCTACTGGGCTGTAATCATGTAATCATTCGCTTCATGTTTGGTATGAACACACCATTACTGCCCCCTAGTGTTTTAAAATCACCTGCAGTGATTTTCAGAAGGTTCCCAGCTGTGAAAAGACCCGGATGGATGAAAGTGTCAGTGAGGATAAGAGCTGGTAGAATTCTCCTAAGGAAAGGAGCTCCGGAACGCCTGACGTCATGCTCCACACAATTACACCATTACACCATTCACCCGTTCACGGAACTGGAAGGAGCAGGTCATCGGGTATTTTCTCACAATCATACTAAGTGGGGTTCATATGGATAAATATGAGTGGACAGGAGGGGGAGTAACCAGTGTCACCATGACAACCACTGAGTGGTCTGGTTTTAATTTAATTTCTGTTGGTAATGAAACATTTTTATTGGCGGGTAGTCCGCTTTCCGCCCCTTCGCATCATAATCACGTACACTTCTGTATGTTTACGAATCCCCCTCCACATCTTTGCTTAAAGTGATGGTTCGGAGTGAAATGCATCCTAGGTAATTTCCACCAAGACATCCAGCCAAACACCCCCTCGGAAGCATTTTTAGCGATGGTCAGCATTGGTCAAGATAGGGCGATCAGCCGAATGGCTTAGTACTAGCGCTATGGTACAGAGGGTATATCTCGTTAATTACCCCACTAATAATGCATGGAATGTTACCAAACTTCTGCAGTAGTACACATAGGGTCTGTACTCACAAAACGAGGCATTTAAAAGTTTGTAAGTACATCAGGAGTTTATTTAAAAGAACACTTGCCTGATAGCTTCTATCCTCAGCTGCTATGCTACCGCAGCGTAGACGCCACTTCCGTGTTCACCCAGCCGATGCCGTGACGCGAGTTTCACGCGAGAGTATGACAAAGTTTCGCTGAGTTTTTATAAATGCTTGTATTATCAGGTCAACACTTGTCAACACTTGTCGACCTGATAATGCAAGCATTTATAAAAAATGTGTTGACCTGATAATACAAGCATTTATAAAAACTCAGCGAAACTTTGTCATACTCTCGCGTGAAATTCGCGTCACGGCATATTTTATTTGAACTATTTGAACGTGAATATATGTATGATATTACATTACTTGCATCATATAGAAACATGAAACCATATCATATTTTTGAAATATGTAAAAAAAAAAAAAAAGAAGAAGATATATGTAAAGAAAAATATATTTACAAAAGTCTTCTCATGTAGATGTGCACATTTGACTGATACAATACAGAGGCGTCCAGCAGGGCCCAGTCCTAGTCTGGAATCTGGACCTTCGAGCTCTAATTGAGGTTTCTCTCATGTTCCTGAGGTTTTCTCTCAGGACTAGTAAGTGTCTCTTATGTCCGGCTCGTTCACAACACAGTCAGGACTGATCCCAGTGTCCCCCCAAGGCCTTTAAACCTGAACTGACCTAACCTGATTAAAGTGAGAGCGTAATGGCAAAAATAAGAACGAGACAGCACTTTATCAAGTTACCTTGATGACAACAAAACATAATGTGGGGTTTTATTTGTTTTACTTTTACTGCCTTCCAGGCTGAGTTAATCCTCAAATAATCTATTTACTAGTTGTTGTCAAAACTCGTCTTGACAGACAAGAGTAGAGAGAGCAGAGTTATTGAGACAAAACCTATATTTCATAATAATATATTTAATGTGAGCAGAGCAAAGTGTTCTTTATTAATTTGGTAAAACACTCTTATTTCTCTCCAACAGCAGAGTTAACTGCTCCTTTTGTTCTTACCTTTCACAATAAAAGCCCTAGACATATAGGCTGCACCACTGCTTACCAGGGGAACTTAAATTACAACGAATACAATATGTATTTATTACAAAAAAATACACGTGTATTTATCATGGATGGTCCACCAGCCGTTTAATTGCGCGACAGCAGTGTCCGAAGTGTATTTACTACTTTACTCAGATGAGGACCGATGAGAAACACTTGTTTCTGTTTTTTCGGTCATACTTCATCGGCAATGATATGTTGTGGTTTCTCTCTTTCCACAAGTTTACTTGTTGTAAGTCACTTTGGACAAAAGCGTCTGCTAAATTCCCTAAATGTACGTGTGTTGGTTTCCTCCTGTGCTTCTGTGTCCTGCAGGTGCCTCCCTCCCCCGCTGGAGCAGCTGATTGAGCGTGGCTGTTTTCAGTCGCCAATCACCAGGTGGAGGATATCAGAGCTGGAGATGCCAGAGTGTGTCGTCCAGCAGCGTCCCTGCTGTGTGTTCTGCTCTGAAGACGAGCGCTGTGCTTTGTTAACTGGATGCAGAATTGTTTAGTTTGTTGTGAATAAACAACAGAAATGGTTAATTGCACTTGAGACCTGTGTCATGAGTACTTCTGGCTTGAGTGGGTTTTATTTTTTTTTCCAATATGTTACTCCTTACAACCCCTAGTCGCCCCGGGGACGGGTGATTTGGGAGCTGAGTGATTTCGGACACAACCACCTCTTTTTAAATGCTTGAATATAAATTCATACTGTAAATATCATATTTTCTTGTGTCCTCATAAAGCATGCTTCACACCGTCTGTTGACTCAATAGTGTCCCTTTAATCGGACAATTATTTCTACCAGTGTTCTCCGGTACAGTCGTTCAGAGGTCAGAGGTCACAGCACCATGGCAACAGATGGGGTGACATCGTCCTGCAGCCAGCAGCAGTAGGAATAAAAACTATGCATGTGCTGCTGAAGCAAAAAAAAACCCCAGTGTCTCCTCCCATCTAGTGGACATTTGCACACATTACATCACGTCTGTCCTCGTCTACCGTGTCCCCTTTCTCCACTAACGCATGTATGGAGACTAGAAACGTTCCCAGTTAGATAGTGCCAGGATTTGAACCCAGTTCTGCATCGACTCTTAATGCAAACCACTGCATATAATAATTATAATGGATTGGATTTATATGGCGCTTTTCAAGACACTCAAAGCGCTCTGACAGGGTTCCGGGTTCCATTCATTCACGCACAGTCATACCGGTGGTAGTAAACTACGATAGTAGCCACAGCTGCCTTGGGGCAGACTGACGGAAGCATGGCTGCCATTCAGCGCCTACGGCCCCTCCGACCCCCACCTCAAACATACAGCAGTCATACACATTCACACAAGGCAAGCTGGGTGAAGTGTCTTGCCCAAGGACACATTGACCATGACACAGTGACAAGGGCGGATTGAACTGCCAACCCTCCGAAAATTGGCCAACCCGCTCTACCAACTGAGCCACAGTCGCCCTAACTTAGGGGCTTAAGTTAACTTAGACTTAAGGTCCTAAGTTGTACGTGTGCTTTTGCATATCTTGTCTCTACATTTATCCTGATTGCTGTTCGTCTGGCAGCCTCGTTAGCTTTCTGAATGAGTTGTTCTGATTATGATGTATGGCATTTTGTCTCACATTAGTGCAGCAGCTGATATTCAAGCTCAGCTCATCACCCCTATTTACATAAATACATGGCCTGACTGCAAATATGAGGCTTACACAATTAGTAACATCCACATAGTGTTTTATTTATTGTTTTTGCTCTGACTTTATTGTATTTTATTTTATCCACTGTATTTTGTTGAATTGTGGTGCAGATTTATGAAGCACGTAGCCAAGTTTGAAAGATGCTGTATAAATAAAGTGTGTCTAAAATGATCATTATTAAGTTGTCAGATTGCATGTTACAGAAAACCTGTTTATATAGCATAAATAATGTTTAGGAATGAATTTAAACTTCTGCATCTGTGACAAAATAAAGGCAAGCAGACACGGCTTTTATAAAAAATTAGACCCCTTTTTATTGTGTTCTCATATATAAAAGAAATACAAAAAAGAAACATCCACACCGGGCGAGGGTCAGAGCGGGACAGGGTGTCTGGGTTCGGGGCGGGGTGACATAAAAAGGGAGTGGAAACGACAGGAGGGACGCCATACTGTCCGACGGGATCATTGGAACAGACGAGCGGTCCCTCCATCTCTACACCACCACCAGCTCTTCATCCTCCTCCTCTTCCTCCTTCAGGAATAAAGTGGAGTTTCAGTTCTACAAACATTCATAAACAGCAGAGCGGTTTCCGGAGGCAGAAACAATCTCATTGGTTGAGTTAAACCAGAGTGGGAGGAGTCAGAGAAACATATTTGGGCTCACTGGTAAACCTTCATTGGTTCTTGTATGACATTCATGATATTGGAATAACTGTGTTAGCATGTGTTAGCTCAGCTAGGCTAACATGCTAATTAACCTCATAGTGTCAGACTGGTTTGTGTTCAGGGTGCAGCTAATCTCCACAACCAACTCATCTGAAATGAGTGTGGAGCATCTCCTGATATCCTGCCTTCACCTGGTTGTTCATTTAAAGAGGACCTATTCAGCTTTTCTGCTTCTTTCCTTTCCTTCAGTGTGTTTATGATGTATGGAGTGATGTCATCAAGTACCAATTCTGCATTATATCTTTGCCACGCCCTCAAACTGAGCTGAGCGTGGATCTGTTAAGACGCTGTTTTCCGGTTTGCTTCTAAAGAAAGAGGAGCTGAAGAACAAGTGACTAAAATGTGTTAAATCGCTATTCCTCAGATGCACAACGTGTTATCTTGTTATGGTGATGGGTGGGACATTTCTGACAAACGCACTGAGTGGTTGACCAATCACAACAGTCGTCCAGGTCATGGATATCTTTGAAAGCTTTAGCGTAAGCAACTGGACTTGCTTTAGGTGTTTGAAGAGGTTTAGACGTCATCCAAGAGGCTTCATCAGTTCAGACGGTTAGAAGCCTCTGGGATGAGAGGCCGAATGCCTTCAAGAACCTAAAGCAAGTCCACTTGCCTACGATAAAGACAATCACAACAGGGTGATCAATCAGAGCAGACAAGGTTTTTTGGGAGGGAGGGGCGGGAGAGGACAATGCTGCAGCACAGAAAAGACGGAAAAATAAAGCTTTTTTTTTTTACCATTAAAGCATGTAAACATCTTCTAGTAGTAACCTGGAATACAAATATGAACCAGAAAAGGAGCAGAATAGGTCCTCTTTAATGGTGTTTTCTTTCTATTTACATTCAGTGTTTCTCACCAAAACACACACGTATCCTTGAGGTCGAACACACTCCTTCCATCATAACACATTTGGAAATATGATTTTCCTTAAAATGGAACTGCACTGTTTGCATCAATGGATAGCAGCTGGCAGTCTTCTTCTTCTGCCTTTTATTGTTGCATTTCTGTAGGCTATAGAGAGGTGAAGTCTTCATTTCGGAAAAATTACAAAGGAGACAAATCATTATTTCATCCCGTTTGAATCATACCATGAATTACACTTATGATAATGGTCAATTTAAAAGATAATTTTGCGAGTCCAGAAAGTCTCAGTTTGTCGTTGTATCATTTCGTTTAGTGTTTAACCGTTCAGTGAACAACATTTCTCGTATCATCACCAACACGGCTGTTAGCGTGGCCTGCTAGCTAGCTAGCTATCACTAATGTTATATGTTACTTTACCTGATGTGTTTGATCCAGCGTCTCTTTTTATCAGTCAGGAAGAGAAGCGAAACCTGTTGTTAGTGTGAGTGATGTTACATCCTGGTACCCAACACACAGAGAGAGCTGTTGTTATAGTAACGTTACATCCTGGTACCAAACACACAGAGAGAGCTGTTGTTATAGTAACGTTACATTCTGGTACCCAACACACACAGAGACCTGTTGTTATAGTAACGTTACATTCTGGTACCCAACACACACAGAGACCTGTTGTTATAGTAACGGTACATCCTGGTACCCAACACACAGAGAGAGCTGTTGTTATAGTAACGTTACATCCTGGTACCCAACACACAGAGAGACCTGTTGTTATAGTAACGTTACATTCTGGTACCCAACACACACAGAGACCTGTTGTTATAGTAACGTTACATCCTGGTACCCAACACACAGAGAGACCTGTTGTTATAGTAACGTTACATCCCGGTACCCAACACACAGAGAGACCTATTGTTATAGTAACGTAACATCCTGGTACCAAACACACAGAGAGACCTGTTGTTATAGTAACGTTACATCCTGGTACCCAACACACAGAGAGACCTATTGTTATAGTAACGTAACATCCTGGTACCAAACACACAGAGAGACCTGTTGTTATAGTAACGTTACATCCTGGTACCCAACACACAGAGAGACCTATTGTTATAGTAACGTTACATCCTGGTACCCAACGCACAGAGAGACCTGTTGTTATAGTAACGTTACATCCTGGTACCCAACACACAGAGAGACCTATTGTTATAGTAACGTTACATCCTGGTACTGAACAAACACCCATCGTAGCTTTAGAGAGAGACGCCGCTTATGAGACTTTTGTGTTTGTCGTCTTTCTATTTACATATTTTGTCTGAAACGTTGACAGTTACATGACAAATTGAGACTTTCTTGACGTGAAATGATCTTTTGAATTTCATACGAGTAATTCATGGCACTATTCAAATGGGATCACAAAATGATTTGTCTCTAGCCGTTGACTACCGTACATGTTCTGGAATAGGGTCCCATGGTGGTCCACAGGAAGTGGCGGGACTTTGCCTCTCTACAACAAATTACTATTACTGCAACCTGTAGATCAGTGTGATACCGTGACACCGTTGTGAGAAATCGGCCCACGGTCCATGATCTCCTTTAGAGAACCAGAATTAGAGCCTTTTTGCTGAAACCTATTAAGAGATTCCATTTTACCCTAATGAGTAACTGTCAGTGGAAGCAGTCTCATCCACACACCGGGCCAAACAGCCGGTATGTGTGTCCATTCAGAGGTCTGGAACCAGGCGAAGCTTTAAGTGCTCGGATACTAACATTGCTATGAGCCCTGGAGAGCTTCCACCTGCTTTTCTGGGTCCTACTGCTACTGCACCACTGAAGTTTAACTCAACCACCTGGAGCGTTCTCGCCGTGAGAGCAGCACTGCCTCTCAGGAATCTGTGTGGACCCGAAACTCCGGTCTGCCCTTCAGGACAGCTCAGTCTTATCGGCTGGCTCGGTGTGATGCCCCCCTCCCACCTCGGAGCTACCGGGCGCTAACAACGTCCTCCGGTTGTAGTGGTGGTGGCCCTTCATGATGCCCGAGTTGTTGTTCTCGTTGAGGATCTGCTTCTGCTTCTGCCTGTTGAGCGACTGCACCAGGCCGAGCACCACGGCTGCCAGCGAGTACTGGCCGGTGATTTTACGCGGCTGCAGGATGAGCGGGTTGGGCTGCACTCGGCCCAGCAGGAAGTGCGTTCGGATCTTGCCCTCCTGCTCACTGATGCCCTTCACGTAGATCTCCCCGCGGTACTCGAAGGCGAAGCCGCGCTCTTTGAGGATCAGGTAGGTGTCCTCGGGCACCTGGATCTTGCCGCTGACGCCCGTGCTGTCCATCCGGCTGGACAGGTTCACCGTCTTCCCCCAGATGTCGTACTGAGGCTTCTTGGCGCCGATCACACCGGCCACCACCGAGCCGTGGGCCATGCCTGCCAAAGACACACAGGAGATCAGCTGTTTATACATGTTAAACACTTTAAAGACTGTTTACTGCTACAACATGTGTCTAAAACTCTGTTTGACACAACGTGATGAACTTAATTATTGATTTAATATCTATATTTATTTCACACATTTTACAATTTTAAGTTTACAATTCAAGCTGTATTTTAATATCCCAAGTAAAAGTATTATAGATGGGACTTGTTTCCTTCAGAAGCTCTTTAGGACGCTCTTTTTTCACAACAGACATTTTGACACGTGAAATTAAGAAAAAGCATGTCTAAATAATGAAAGGAATGACGGCTGGATTCCATTTAGCTGCTTCAGGTTCAGTGCGTTCCGGAATTGTGCATGACGGTCACAGTCACGCTAACATGGTTTACTGTCACTGCTTTTCTCTGATAATGACTTAGTATCACTAATTAATGACTTAATATCAAAACAATAATGACACTAACTCATTCAGCAACATATTATGTTGAGGTACAAAAAATTTGAAAAAAACTAAATGAAAGAATCAAAAAGGGAACGAGAGAATGAACATGCTTGAATGACACGGAGCTCTTACCGATCCTCAGCTCGAAGTTGTTGAATGAATGCTTGTTGATCTCCTGGATGCTCTCGTTGAGGGCGATGGCGAAATCAGCCAACGCACACAGGTGACCCCATTTATCTTCACATTGCTGCGGGTCAAGAGAAGAAGAGTCGGAATGAACGGAAGGCCAGGACCCGGCTGACACCAGGACCCGGCTGACACCGGGACCCGGCTGACACCGGGACCCGGCTGACCCCGGGACCCGGCTGACACCGGGACCCAGCTGACCCCGGGACCCGGCTGACACCGGGACCCAGCTGACCCCGGGACCCGGCTGACACCACGATCCGACTGACTTAAATAGGCCCGTTTAATGTTTTACCTCAGTAAGCTTCTCACAACAAATAAAAACTATTAGCATCATCCAATTATCTGGTTGCATTTCCAAAGAACAGGAGGGCGGGACTGAACTATGGGAGGAATTTGATTGGTGGTTGGAAAGGTGCAGATCCGATGTCAGGGTTGGGGGGGACACAAAAGTGATTTTTTTTTTCCCCAAACAATTCATATTTTTCAGAAATGCCCCCGGGATCTGCACCCATAGATAGATGGATGTCATGATATTTTTGACTGAAACACTGGATTTTGATATAAAAATTGAAAGAGAGAAATTGTTATTTTTGTAATTTTTAAAAAGACTAAGACTAAAGACTAAACTTTAAGAAAAGTCTTTGTGCAGCTGCTTTGTGATCAAAATAAACCAAACAAATGTTTAGTTAAGTTTATTTTGTTCAAACCTCACAGTCCTCGAGTGACTGTCCTGTGTATTCCTTATGTTTTACTGTGGTGTGGACCAGGAAATAATACTTTTGTTGTCAGATTTTGTGACTCAGCCTCTCCATATTCGCTCCATATCACAAATTAAATCACGTAAACATGATTACTCTGAGTTCATGGTAAACGACACAGCTACAGTGAGTTGTTGTCAACCAGCAGATGGATTCCACCCATTTCACTGTTTGTGAGGCAAATGTGAAAATGACCTTCAGCATGTCGGTTGAAGACAAAATGAAGGCCGGAGGATCTCACCTGTTTTTCAGGCGACAGACCGGAGACGGCCATGTAGGTGCTGCCGATCGTCTTGATCTTCTCGATATCCTGGAAACGGTCCTCACCGAGCAACTGTCACATTAGACACAATGACGAGAAGCGTTATTTTCTGATCTCACATCTAAAAGGAAAAGTCCAACCTGCCTTCTGCCAGTCTGTTTAATAACCGACTGATTATTACCAGAAAAGACATCAAACTATCGGTGATAATAAAATAAATAATAAATACCTTTGGCTGCGATGAACACAACACGTCTATGTATTCAGTCAGTATAAACTCCAGTTTTGTGTTTCTCCCTCTGGATTAAATAAAATAGAGTTTGTACAAACTAATAAAAACCCCCTATGTCACTTATGATATTTGTGTAAGTAAATATGTATGTAAATACGTATGTAAATATTTCCTCTCATCCCGCCGTGTGTGAATGCAGCATCAACAGAGGAACTGTGAACTAATAACGGTTTGATCAGAATTCTGAGCTGCAGCAGCAGAACAACAAAGAACCCACATGTGTTTCAGCACCACCGCTTGTAATCACTATGCTAAACACTCACTTTCACGTGGTTGCATGTGATAAGTCGTGACCGGCCGTGTTATTATCTGCTGCTGACACTATGGGCCTCCGTCAAGGTGAACAGAGGAGTGTGTTTGTGTCTGAAAAGCCAGAGGCGGCACCGAGCTCAGCTGCTCGTCTCTGCTCTCATTAGGACACTTTGACGAGCTCCGTTTGAGGACTTTAAGAAGCCCGTCCAATCATTTCATTCGGCCTGGATGAACAGATTGGATGGGATGAGAGAGACCTGACGGGACAGGCTGCCAGTATTGCCGACTTGGCGACTTTCTCGTTGGATGTAGGGACTTGGGAGTTTTGTAAAAGAGTTGGCAACACTGGGTTGTGATTTTAGTTGGATACTCCTCTAAAATCTGGTGTTCTTTTGCACGTTTCTCAACATTACCAAGCCAAGGACAATCAAACCAGCGTTATTCCTCTGAGTGTGAAATCTAAACTAAACACGAGTGTGACTTTACTGCTCTTTTGTTGTGTTTGTCTTTTTGAACTGATTGGATATGAAAACTGAAATAATCTTTCTCTTCTATTGGCTGGAGGGATCATTAATAATGTCAGTCACCAAATTAGTATTTGTTCCTGGAAGGGTGGTATTTGTTTTAAAATGCTGATTCTTGTTCTATTTTTATATATGGGATATTTTTTGTTCGCCTGAAATTACTGTTTTTTTTTTATTATTTATCGTAACTATCATATTTTAAAGAACAGAGTTTGAGACTGTTTCACTTGTCTTGTTCTACCACGTATAACATGCGTTTCCTACAAAAATCATTGATAATATAAGCGTAATCTTTATAAATAATCTATTTTCCAATATTGTTCAATAATTGTTTTTGTTGATTTAGTACTTTATTTCTTTAACAAGTATACTCACTGCAGTTCGACTGCCGTGGCTCAGTCTGGAGGATTTTCTATTTCTTCTTCGAAATCTGTGAGAAATCTGAAAATAAACCCATTTTTGTGTATTTGTTCTTCCTATAACTTATAATTGGAGTCATTCCCAGAAGGAAGCTCATATCTGGATTCTTCTCTGGCTGAAAAAAGTTGTCTGTGATATTTTGCACGTTGAGTGTTTAGTCTCTTCTGGAGTTCTATCTGAGATAAACACCGTCTGATGGCTCTCCTGTTGTTTCTGCCTTTGCATTAATCACTTCTGAAGTGTTCCGGGGAAAAAGCTGGACGTTTTAATCAAAAACGACACTGACGTCGGAGACGGTACCCTGCATGTTTTAAGTGGGTGCACTTCAAAAAGGCCACAGTCTCACCTCGTCAAAGTCGGCAATGATTTCGTTGAGGAGCCTGAGGCACTCCACTCCCTGGTTGTTCATCTCGGTCTGGGAGTAGAAGTCTGCGAAGCCTGGGATGGAGGCGAACATCACGCCCACGGCGTCGTACGACTGGGAGTACAGCTCCTGTGGGGACAGACGAGGAACGCTTACTGTCACGTCGTTCTGGATGAAAATACACGATTCAAGGTCTCAATTGTTCACAACAATGATTTTAAAGCCTCCATGAAGAATTGATGAATGCAATTATTTGGATGAGTATTCACAATTTCTAATTTGCTGTATTTATGTAACTTGTTTGATTTTAACATCCATCCATCCATCCATGCATCGTCTACCGCTTATCCTGTATTCAGGGGAGAGACAGACAGGTAACCAGTCTATCACAGGGCTGACATGTAGAGACAGACAGGTACCAGTCTATCACAGGGCTGACATGTAGAGACAGACAGGTAACCAGTCTATCACAGGGCTGACATGTAGAGACAGACAGGTACCAGCCTATCACAGGGCTGACATGTAGAGACAGACAGGTAACCAGTCTATCACAGGGCTGACATGTAGAGACAGACAGGTAACCAGTCTATCACAGGGCTGACATGTAGAGACAGACAGGTACCAGTCTATCACAGGGCTGACATGTAGAGACAGACAGGTAACCAGTCTATCACAGGGCCGACATGTAGAGACAGACAGGTAACCAGTCTATCACAGGGCTGACATGTAGTTTTATTTGAATAAACCCAGCAGCAGAGTGAACGATGCCGCAGCAGGTGAGGCTGCAGCTGCACCACACTGTCTCCACCACCGGAGGGCAATGTTGACACAGGAGAGAGGAGCAGAGCTGCAGGCTGACATGAAGCAAAGTCCTCACATACTAATGTCACACAGATTCAATTCATCACGTCATTATGGGAACATTCCAATAATAAGCTGGTAAACATGATGCCCATCCATAGTTAAACGTGTCACATGAATAATGGAGTAATCAGGCGTCTCTCTCTGTATTCTGCTTGACTTTTTCAATTTAATTACACTCATGGAAATAAGCCTCTGACTTCATTGTGACATCGTCGCTGACATTAAACACACATAATGAGCTCGGTCAAATGTCAAAGCTTCGGTCCAGCTAATTGAATTTCTCCGCTGCATCTCTTTGGGGTCCCGTCGGTCAGGGTGGTTCAGAGGTTTCATCCTGCAAGGGAACGCACTTTAGATTGGTTTTCTACATGGGAGTAAAACCAGGCAGAAGACTTGTTAGTATGTTACTAGTGTGCTGTTGCACCAGCATGAGCCTGCAGATCACCTTCAGTGCTCCTCGTCATAGATTCTGGACTTGAGATCTGGGGACTGCTTTAAACGTACCAACTGTGAATGTTAGAACACATTTTAGGGCTCGATTTCAGGGTGGAATAACACCTGTACAACTTAAATCACTTTTTTTATTCTAGGGTTGGGCAATATATCCATATACCGATATCCTGATATGAAACTAGATTTCATCTTTGATTTTGGATATTGCATTATGGCATAAGTGTTGTCTTTACCTGGTTTTAAAGGCTGCATTACACTAAAGGGATGTCATTTTCTGAACATACTTACATACTTTTAATTATTCTTTTAGTTAGTCTTCAGTCATTAGTCTTTATATCCACATTACTGATGGGGACTCAAAAATCTCATTGTGCTTAAAGGTTATGAAAGCATCAATAATCAGCCCGATATCGTTGCAATTCCACCCTTCCTCTAACAGAATGACATTCCCATACAACTAAATCCTTCTCAGTTACGTTTCCACTGGAAACTTTCCAGTTAACAATACGGTTGCAAATATTGTTATCGATGTATTTGATGAATGAGGAATATTGTGATATTTGGTTTTCTCCATATTCCCCAGCCCTATTTTCTTGTCTGTTTCAAACCAGCTTCATGACAGGAGTTGGATCGGCCAATCAGCTTGCATGACGCGCTGCCCTGGCAACGCATTGTTGGGAGACGTTTACGTGTAGATTCACAGCTTCAATTAAACAAACAGGTGACTTTTTGTTGTGGCAACATTACTGTAAGGCCTTTAAAAGTAACTGAACATAATAATATTCTTGTTTTTATAATAATAATAATCAAATCCAAATGCTTCAGAATATTTCGCCTTTCATTTTAAAGAATCATCTCAAGGTTTAAATATTTCCAATTAAGGCAAACATATGGATGCTCTGAATAAACAACAGTAAATATATTAAAATTAAATGTTGAAATCAACGACACCTGATTAATTTCAATGATCATCAACACCTTTTCAGGGTCGGAGGAGCCCATTAATGGCGCCCCGCTTCTGTTTCTAAATCACGGAACAATAATCAGCCTAATTAATAATGTAACAAGTGATGAGGACCCAACCTATCCTCCTGGAAGCATTTTAATCATGTCCTCTTTTAATTAGGAGTAGAATGATATCAGCTCTCGTCTCCTGACATTCATAATTCATCGGCCGCTCGCCTTTTGTCCAGAAGGCAACGGAAGATTGGACGAATTGATAATGAAGGAGCCCGACAAGGATAATATGGCAATCTGACTCTGGCGTGTGATAACCGTCCTCTCTGCCGACCACAACGATCAGTCACAGTCCAGTTGGTCAACAGAATTTCGGCAGAATGAACGTAATGGAAAGTCAGAAAGAAAACCATTTTCCTGTCACTTTTTTTTTGTCTCATATTAATTGAAAAGAAAAAAAAAAAGCTCACACATTTTACTTTGTGTGAACTAATATCAGACCCTGGTGATGGATGTTTGAATGGATTCATCTACATCTCATCTCATCTTTCATCTTAATTGCTGGCAGCTCATTACAGAGGAACACTGAAGTTATCAGCCGCAGTTTGATGATGAAGATTTCTCTTTTAAGGTGTAATTGACCTCATAGATCTCATGATAAACAATGTTTTTTTTTTTTGTCGGTTGGTCTGCAACTTTGGTCTGGTGTGCAGAATCATCCAACATGGATGTAACACTGTCTGCTGTGCTAGATTTGCCAGGGCGGACCCTACATGCTGTTACTGTGAAGCGGAAACAAAAAGTCACGCAAGTTCCTAGGATGGGAAAGAAATCTATCGACGTCAGCGGCAACACTTCCTCCTGAGTTCTAAACCACCTCAGGAAGCTACGCCTGCAATAGAACTGTGCTTCAGGAGTTTCACGTCATGGGCTTCCATGAAAGCAGCAAGAATCAAGCTTCACATCAGCATGTTAAAGAGCGTGGGCAGGACGGATGTAAAGCTCACTGCAACCTGTCTGAAGGCAGACATCCTAGAGGAGTCGCCCCCTGATGGTCAGTAGAGAGAATGCTATTTTAAGGCACTTCAGGATTGGAGTCACTTTTCTTCTGGATGAAGATCACAAATGCTCTTGTGTCTCAATGGGAGCAAATCTTGTTGTCATGTTTCACCATCCATCTAGTATTTAAAACACTGGTAGGATTTGAAAAAAGTGCATGTTATTAAGCAGTAAATGAGTTAAAACACGTCACCAGCTTTACAGGAGAGCCATCTGATTCGTGTGTTAATGTATGTGTTCCCACTGGATACTATTAACAAGTGCAGAACAGCCCCATTCAATGGAAATGAAAAGTCCAAAGGGAAAAGGGCAGCAGAGATAAAGATAACAACTTTGTAAAGTTTGACTCTGGGAAGATGAGTCACTCCTGCGACGGAGGGACAAATCAGTGTTTTCTCTGCTGCCGACTGACAACATGTTATTAAACTCAAATCAAATGCACGCGACCAAAAAAGGCTTCACGGCTGAATGAGCCGCCCCAACAATCCCCTCCCTCTCTCTCTACAGCTGTTTGGAAAGCAATTATGGAGGCCTTTCTTCTCTTGGCGGGCTGGAACACTGAGGCTCATGGGCGCCACTTTTAATGATCGTAGGGACTCATGTTGGAGCAGGTCAGCACTGAACATGTGGGGGAAACCTGCAGATGCTGCTTTGTAAGAACTCTGAGCTTAGAACTGACATACTGAGCTTGAGGGCCCTAGTTTCATAGACTAGGCGTAGTCAGCTCTCAGCGCACCTGCGCCACGCCGACGGGGTGTGTCCGCCTGGACTTTGCAAGGTTTAGGTCGACGTGTGGGGGGGGTCTCTGCCGATGATTGACGGGGGGCGATCGTCTGAGACACCGGAGTGTCGATATTTACTTGACCGCTAGAGGGCGCGCTATTTTGAAACGTAACATATGGTCGTAATTCGGTGCTTGACACACGACCTATGTGGTCGTTTTCTCGAGGAGGACAGTCTGTAATAATAACAATGCCCATATTATAAAAAACAGGAGAGAGAGAGGGAGATGTTTTGGTCCGAGAGGCTGAGTTTCCGTTACGCGTGCCATCCGCCTTTGATCTGACGTCAGATGTGACGGGACAATCTATATAGATATAAATTCACGTGTTGATTCAGTTAGTTGCATTAAATAGTGTTTGTTGTGATTATGTATTGCATTTAAATGTGCCTGGAACTGTGGAAACCTGCCTGTGAGGTCTTGGTGACGTGTACGCACTGCGCGCCGTCAGCCAAACTGCCACTCCGCCAGCTGTGATTCGCCTTACGCCAAGAGTAGACCAGGTTGGAGCTGGCGGGCTTTCGGCGAAGTCTCGGCGAGGCTTTTTTCCCACGAAACTTCCGCTGCACCAAGCTGAATCTGTGACGCCTCCCCCTACTGCACCGCCACGCCCATCTCGGCGCAGGGGATCCACCAAACTGCCAAACTGACCATGCGCAAGGCTGCGCAGGTCGAAACTTGCATTATGTCGGCTCCGCCACCCTGCGCCGCCCTGCGCTGCGCCACGAAACTAGGGCCCTCAGAGTCACTATCTGTCATTTACTGGATGCTTCATCTCGGAGGTCCTGGACTTATCATCCTACCATCATTTCTCATATTTTGCTCACAAAGTTAATAGTTCTGTTCAGGTGTTTCATGACTGTCTGTGAGCAGATTGCCACTGTGAGGAAGACTGGGTTTTGTGCAGACCTCATTGTCCCGGTCCTTCTCCAGGAAGTGTCGGGCCACATGGCTGGGCAGGATGTTCCTCAGCATGTTCTCGTTGTGTTCTCGCAGCTCCTTCATCTCGTTGATCTCCTCTTTGGCCTGGACGCGCCACAGGAAGTCCAGCCGGGCCGTGTACTCCAGCTTAAGTTAGAAGAAATAGAAAGAATCAAATAAAAAAAGTGTCAGTGGAAGACAACTTATCACCCATTGTTCACTCTTCATGGTACTCGTAAGTCAAGAGAACAAGCGTCGTCTTGCCAGCAGACCTAACGAACCGTGACTCCGTCGTAGTTGGTGACTTTTACACAAAAGCTTGGCATAGTTTGTCCTAAAAGAACAACATCAGTCGATAAACTACAATCATAAAATCCAGCCTAGATAGTTGAGAGACTCAGAGACTCTCTAGGCTACTTGCCAATTAGAGTCAATGTCAAACAATTCCGCAGTAAAGCACAGTTCATTCATTTTAAACAAGAATCAGCTGTATTTATTGGCTACTCTCTTCGACAACATAACTGCTGACTGATGTTTGTTAAACGCACTGGATGACTGTGTGTGTGTGTGTGTGTGTGTGTGTGTGTGTGTTTGCATGCTCCTTTGAAAGGCTCACACAGTGCTCCGGGAGGTAGGGAGGGAGGTTATCGGCATCGGTTAGGAACACCTGCTATTTTGATTCAATTGATATTTCTGGGGACAGGGCAGGCTGTCCCCAAACAGGAGTGTATCTGTTTATTAAAACAATAACTAACAATAAGGATCACTAGGTCTCTACAAGACCAGAGGTCATGGTCTCAAGCCCTGATTTTATCTGTATGTGCACATTCCTGGTTTAACTGGCTATCAATCAAACAGTTAAAAGAAATAATAAAAATGAAAAAGCTGAGCAAGACTCAGAGGAGCAGCTTGTCACTTAAAGGAGAATAGCTCTGGTCCACTTTAAAGGTCAGTCCACCTTAAGTGTTTCACAGTTAACTTCAGGGCACATGGACAGTAACCATACTCCATCTTACAATAACTGTGAACTGGTCTCTGCATTGCTGCAGCACACACTATACTACCTCTGACAATGTACTCTGGCGCCCCTTGTGTTTTTGTCCTTCTTTCGTGTACATGATATGCCCGTGGGATTCTGCACCATTGCACATTTTGCACTTTTTGCACTATGCACTTTTCACTATGTAAGGTTGTATGCTCTAACGGAATTTCATTGTTATTTATGGCAATGACAAATAAATGATTGATTGATTGATTGATTGATAAACCTCCTTAACTTTAATGATCAGCTGGCTAAAAACAAGACAGGAACTTAGATTGTGTCTCCTCATGGATCTTAAGGAGTTGTAGCATTTATTCAATAAACGGTACCCACAATGCAGTGCTCCATTCACTCTGTAATGCTACATCATACTGTCTTCATACTAATGTTAGATCAGGCTGCAGTACATCAGTGAAACCAGACAGATTCTATCAGCAGACACACAGCTGACAACTTCCTTCTAAATGAACTGATGTGGTGGAGACTCACTAGACGTCTGTGCAGCTTCATACTGCAGCTGCTGATAAATTATGGATTAAATGTTATTGATTTTATTGTTGGAGCTGGACGGCTTCAATTGATGAGAGGGTTATGATTCCCATTGCCTTAGTGGTATCGGGTAGGGTTGTAGTTTTACGGGTTCGAGGACAAGTACATGAGCACAGTATCAGATGCAATACTTATACTGGTATTGGGGCATATTATTATCACCTGTTATGGGCACCCAAGAGTGTATTCTTTACATACGTCCCCACTCTCCGTTTTATAGACATGCCCACTTTTTGCTAAAGACTGCTGTGTCCCCATAGAACCCATTTTCATCCACATATCTTGAGGTAAGATGTCAAGGGAGCCCTTTGAAAATCGCCATGCCAGTTTTCACTCACTCAAATTTAGCTTAAATCTGAAGCAATATTCAACCCCTTCACTCAAGCTTGTAGCCTGAGCCTGCTAAAGCCTCTTAAAGACATTATGTCGGCCAGCGATGCTGCAGGTCTCAGAGGTTTGAACTCTTCATGCATATTCAAGAACTTTGATTGATGCTTATCTAGTCATGACTATTTTACGAATACTTCACTTTTAAAACCAAGTAAGTATGGTCTATGATTGTATGAATCATACCCAGACTAGAGTTCTCAACCTGAAAATGACGACCCAACCCGACCCGTGGCAACCCAACACATCAACATGGATTATCTGCCCGAACCCGGCCCGCCTGAAAATCGATCACCTTTTTTCCTTCATATTCATACCCCTTTTTGGACTTCCCAAACAAACACATTGTTAACTGCTTTAAAATGTAAGAAAGATCAAATCAAAGTCCCATCTACCATCCATCTTGACCAATTTATCCTGTATTCAGGGTCGCGCCCTGAACAGGTCGCCAGTCCATCACAGGGCCGACATGTAGAGACAGACAACCATTCACTCTCTCATTCATACCTATCCCCATCCTGCATGTCTTTGGAGAGAACTCACGCTTGTTCCATGCAAACTCCACACAGAAGGAACCCGACCCGGGAATCTGTTGGAAGATGGAAAAGCTAAGCTGCTGTTTTGTAATTAACAGCTAAATTTAAAGAAATCTGTTAAAGACTGGATCAATTATGGAACACAAGAGAGTGTGATCAATCTGAAGGGCAGCAAACGGATTCTAATATGCAACACAAATTGCTTTAGTGAATGCACAATTAATACAAAGTCATTTGAATACATTAGAGCGAAACAAAAGTCGGTACCATTTAGTTCACACTGGCAGGAGAGAGAGAGAGAGAGAGAGAGAGAGAGAGAGAGAGAGAGAGAGAGAGAGAGAGAGAGATATTGAAAATTAATTTCAGGGGCAGCCAGATAAGCCTGTGAGGATTTAAGAGTCTCTCTCTGGCGATTGGCGGAAGCTGTTTTGTGATTAATCTTAGTATCAATTAGTCCCTTAATCATATGAGTGAGTGGGACATTCAATCTCTTTTTCTGTTTTTATAATTAGGACTGCAAAGCCTGCGGGCCTGGTTTGGCTGTGTGATAATGACATAGTTGCAGGTCGCTCAGGCGCTTTATCTGCATGACCTCTGCAGCAACACTTTCATCCAAAGCTGCTTCCGTTCACCTGATAGAAAAGTACAGAAAAATCCCACTTCTAGTGATACATTTTTTACACAGAAGATTGATATGCCGAGTTTGTACAGTTAATAAATAACTTTGCTTTGCGGTGCTTCAACGGTGGCTCTTTTTACAAAACATCCCGGCTTCGTGAAACCAGAAAGGCGGATACAGTGCCGCAGGCCGCGTGACAAAACGTCAAAACAACTATGAAAGGTGAACTTTTGCTCATCTTGCATATTTACACGACTCTTCAACCACAAGCTAAGTTGCTGTGCAACATATACGTGTTGCTGCATACAACGGCGGGCTCGTAAGAGCAACTACCGGCTTTTTATCTTCTTCGGATCGACGTTCTCAGCTCGTTAAATGCTCTGGTGGCCCGTCGCCTAGTAACGTGTCTTCAAGGCTTCGATGTAAAGAAACACAAGATACTGCGCGCGCATCTCCTCTTCCCACCTCGACTGAAATAAATAAACACACAAATATTATTTGAATCACTTGTCATTACTGCTGCTTATTACTAATGAAAGACAAGTTGGATTTAGTGCCGTGACGCCATCGGCACAGCTCGCTGATGTTTTTAACTTTCCAGAACATGTAATATAGGGATAAATGCTGGTTCAACCGGTTTGCATAAATTAAACCGGTTTAGCCCCGTACCGAACTGAACCGGTGAAACTGGATGACGGCCCAACCCTAGTTGCCTTTAAACAGAACACAGAACAGAACAGCGTTTTCTCAGTAATTCCTGCTAAAATATCTATTTTATATTCACATGAAAACATCTCCTACAGCTCACTTAAAACAACGTTTTTGCCCCTAATTTTACTGGATTGCATGAATGCAACATAATGAAACTCAATGCAAACTCCGTTACCGTTAGCCATTCAGGACTGAGCTCCCCACCGGCAGCTCCTGATGGATTTGCTATTCACAATGTGGATTAGTGACTAGAAAGTGTTGAAGCCGATCTCCGGATCACATATTTTGACCAAATATCTGCCAATAACGATCAGATTAGGGCATTCCTCATGGAAAGCGTAGAGGGCTAAAATACACTGGCAGTGAAGTGAACCCAGAGCATGTTGTGTTCACAGTCTGTTCTCCTCCTCACCACATTACCTTTCCACTCACTCACCTCTGCTCAGCCAGCCACTCCCCCGCCTCATCAGCCCAACTCATCCCACCTGTTCTAACAGCTGCAGCTCATCTAATCAACACAGTATATAAGCTGCCCCTCACTCATTCCTTCTAGATGGTCATCACATGAATGCCTGACCTTCCAGCAATCATCTTCAGCTTGATCTCCTGGTTTCGACCCTGTTTCATGACTATCCCTCCTTGTCTCTGTCCTGGTAAACGCTACAGCCTTCTGTCCCTGACCAACATTCCTGCCTGTGTGTTTCCTAGTCTGCTGGTTCGTCCCCTTTCTTTGTCACCCGAACACATAGAGTTTATTGATGGTTTCTGTGCAGGCTAAAACTTACGGGCTCCTCAGTCATCACTGCCCGTATCCTGTTTGTCCCACAAACTGTTTTTGCCCCTGTGAGTCCGTGCACCTGCTGACCTCCTCAACGGAGAGTGCAGTCATGTCATCTATGGCGTTTGGTCGAGTCACATATAAGGTGACGGACATACCGGTAGTAGGCAGGTGGAGTTTGGAACACAGTCAATAAAGTGTGCTGCAGACTAATAGTTGTCTCCCGTCTGGAACTATACATTACGACATGAACAGTACATGTTACACTTATCACTGTAATCCTTTAAAGCAACACTAAAGAGTATTTAGTGCCTTAAAATAATGTTTCCAAAATAGTTTCAGTGGTTCATCACCTCAAAACCGGGTGAACGGCACTTCAGCATTCGCTCTGCAGCCGTCTATCGGCTGTAACCGCACTATGTAACTTTGCCTCGTCGGGTAGCGGTTTTGTAGTTCTAATGAGACTACAAATTTGACCTGCTTTACGGCAAGCGTTACAAAAGCCGGTAGGTGGAGGCTCTGCGTGGAGATCAGTGGGAGAACACCCGGCAGGTGTGTGGAAGATACCTTGCAGCTAGGTAGTTTTTAAATTGGCGTCATGGCAGAGCCTGCAAAGAAAAGAAGTATAATGTCCGATGAGGTGAAGAAAAGAAAACGGCAGCATGATAAAGAAAGAGCTTGAACGAGAGTGAATATCGGACCGGCTCACACTCGTTGGCGAGAGCTGAAGGAGGCTACAAAATGCAAGACGGATGGTGACTTGGCTTTGTTGCTGCTGGACTTGTAAATAATACCGGTAATCATTTTTTTCCAACAGTGTGCATCTGTGTACAGTATATTGTTGATTATTTTATTGGCTTATGTTAGCTAAGGCTATTGTGCTAATATAGCTATCGCTATGGCTCATGTTAGCTTATCTTAGCTAAGGCGTTAGCTACTCTTCCTTGTCACTGGACATCATTCAACTCGTTCATCGTTTCCAGAGCCGGTTCTGCATACAAACAAATAATGTGCGTGCGACGGTAGGCTAAATTATTTACGACGGCAGTAAAGGACAATTCCCTTCCAACCTGTAGGGGGACCGAAGAGGAAAAGTGTTGCTTTAAGTAGTCCTCTACATAGACCTCTATATAGACTTCTACATAACTCTCTACATGGTCCTTTTTATATAATTATCTAGATAGTCCTCTACCCTCCACATGGTTCCCCCCCCCTCTTTCTCTCTCTCTCTCTCTCTCTCTCTCTCTCTCTCTCTCTATATATATATATATATATATATATATATTGTAGTCCTCTATATAGTCCTCTACATAGTCCTGTGTATATAGTCCTCTGTATAGATCTCCCTGGATAGAGAGTGCCAGTATGTGCGTCATGAATAGAAATTGACAGTCATCCCTGGAACGCCTAAGACTCACGTGAGAGATGGACCTCGAGCATCGTACTTCGAAGCGTAGGGCCGCTGACCAAGCTGCCGTATTTGACTCATTGAGGTGTGAATGTGTTCATTTCGTTGTTTTGGTATGAAGACTTTTTATTACATCATCCCTTCTTCATCATCGCTGGTACCATTACGTAACCTTGACTAATCTACTGATCTTAAAATGATTCCGAAGAAAGGAGGATGTAAAAAAAAAAAAAAAAGATCACCTAATCCATTCAAAATGTGTACGCTGTAATGCTTCTGTGCTTGATAATGTAATTACTGCTCTGACAGGAAGCAACGTTCATGAAGAACAACCTCATCTGGCTTCAGTGCTCTGGTGTATGATGTAAAAGCTCTGTGGCCGGGCTTCTAGAAGGAAAAGCAACGTCATACGTACCAAAGAGTCAAAACACGATATGTTGTAATACAGTTAAATAATGCACATTAATGCAGTCTTTTATGAGTCATTAAGAGTCTTCCCTCTGTGAGCTTGAGATTGTACCGTCATCATCTTTGTTGTTCAGTGGTTATTGTAAGACACCAAACCACTCATCCTTAACAAGCACTGAATGAGACCTTCAATGAGATTCTTGTTATGAAAAAGACAGAGAAGACGAGTCTTTCTGCTCTCAGCTCTTCTTCCCAACAGAATAAATTCACTAAATGTCTCTTTTGAAAGAAGCACTTACTAATGTTTTTATAGCTCCTGTTCATGTTCTCAACAATAGACAACAGCCCTTTTAGTTTTCAGTGACAAAGGGTTGAAAAGCCTTGTTCTTGTTCCCGAATCCAAATGATGAGGCTGCTTCATTATTCCAGTGACAGTATGGTGATACATTACCTCTACTTTTAATCTAGCACAACATGTTCTGATCGATTTTGCCTCCTTTTAGCTGCAAATTCTCTGAAAATATCAGATTTGGGATTACTGTTGGAGACATAACGGGGAGGTTGTTTCACTACATTTTGCACGGATCAATACCAGATGAATCAGCTCCATCAAGGAGGACATCTGTATATTCTGGATCCAGGTGGCTTCATGAAAAATAAAAACAATCAAAGCCTTACTGTGTTTTCACATGTAGGAGAATATTGCGATTATATACTAATATTATCGTCACTGATCGTCAGATCTAATTCTGCATTATGATTTATATGATATTATTTCAGCCATCCTTACAACAACTGGCTTAATTAAGTCAACTAAAAGAATTGTTTTGGCAACAGCACCTCTGTCAACAACTATGGGTGAATGGTTTTCACCAGTGTCACTTTCAACACTCATCTTGACTTTTAAAGTATTTGATTGTTCCAAATGTATTTTATTATGAAGATAAACATAGAAGTGTGACATAAACATTACGTAATTTTCACACGAGGGGTGGAAATCACCAGCGGCCCCACAAAATTATATTATCACGATACTTAACTCATGATAGGACAGCATTGTAATTTTGCAATAAGCTGAGTATCGTGATGAAATATATTGCAATGTATTCTTTTTTTATTCACAATGTTTTGCAGCATATTAACGTAACTGACTGACACTCAAAGACTGAAAATGCTATTTAACTGGTATTTGCAAATTTAGGTTCTTTAATAAAATAATGATACTTGGTGTCTGTGTATCGATACAATATTCCTAAGTAAAATATTGCTGAGGAATACAAACCAAAAGTGTTTTTCTCCCCATTACCAGTCTTAGAATCTTTAGCAGAAAATGACATCTCATTGTGTTTAAACCTGCCACATCAATCCATTAACACGGCACTAAAAGCTGCATTTGATTTTTGCACACCAGTCCTCGCTGTTAAGAGTAAACAGTCTCTTTTAGATGCAGTCTTCTCTCTCCACCTGATGCATCTCACACACACAGCCTTTCAGAGCTGTGGGTGTTACACGCCTCATGCTGTGAGCTGTCATTGTCTCGGCTTTGCCAAACAACTGGTAGAATTGACCCTGGGAAAATCAATATGCCACTGGATGACTTCAAATGCGGCGGCTCTCTACTTTCATGGGGTTACAAAGGACCCTCAATTACAGCCGCCTCCCTTGCATCTCTGACCGCCACCGAGCCGCACGATCAAAGGTTGCCATAGAGAGAGCATGAAAGCGGCGCGGTGATACGAGTTCCCATCAGGCCGCTGACTCTGACTGCATCTTTATAAAAATGGCCTTGTATAATGTGTCAGATGTTTAAATGAACTGGTTGGTTTCTGTTTGTCTGTGTATCTGAAGAAGTGGCCCTCAGGTCAAATATTACACAGGAGGAACACCTGACAGCATGGTTTGCTCCGGTGTGATGGATATAGTGCTTCTACTGGGGATCAGAGGGTCCCTCGCTTTGGCTTTTTGTCTATTAAGTTAGCTGATAACTGGATTTCACCACTACATTTTTCGTGTTCACGCCAAACGCAAAGCGATTTATTTTTTTGCCTTTCAATACTCTCGCAATTTTGACCACATGATTCATAGCATCATCCAGAGAGTCTCACTGCATTTCACCACGCTGTATTTACTGTGTATAGCAAGACAGACGTCAGCTGGTTTACCACAGTGGTATAGTACACCCAAAATAAACAATTTAGCTGTGATTTAATTGCAATAAACAGATAAAAAGGATGCTGAAATAACTAAAATCTGAAGTCATGCTTTGTTAGATCAAGCAAACAACTTTTAAAATGCTTGTTTCCTGAATGGAATCTTCATTGATTGACTCCAAATAAGATCATCTAGACGTAAATACAGCAGCCACATTGCTGTTTCCATCATAGTCTCTGGTACAGCAGGAGAATCTAAATGCTCATCAGCTGTCGTGTCACAGCCTCAAGCAAATTTGTCACTCGAGTTGAAATATTTTAAATTGCAGGAATACACAAATTTTGGCTCATTCGTGTCGTGACCGAAAAAATTCCATGGCTCACATCTTCTCGTAGGGAGAATTACAGGACATAGAACTCCTTAGTTCAAGTCCTTAAACGTAACAACTTCCTGAAAAGACTCACAAGGGTTTTCTGATGCGACACCTCTATGGTTCAGGCCTGGTTATGTTCAGGTGATGTTCACTGTGAATGCGGTGAGGCTGGTGTGATCTTACCTGCTGACCGTGGTAAAACACAGCGAGGAGGAACATGGCCATCAGGAGCAAAGACGTCTCTTTGGTCCCCAGGAAGTTTCTGTTGGAAGAGGAGAGAGAAGACTGTTGACAAGGACTCAACATTAACAGTTAAGGTTGCCAGAACAACGAGGCCAAAGCTCAAAATATGGTTTTGGGCACCTTATATTTTGAGCAATTAAGATACTATGCAGTCGCACGTCAATGTAATAATGAAAATGTCATCAACATGCATATGTTGTACATGCTTTGTAGAAAAAAAACAGAAGTTTCTTTTGTTTGTTTTTCATTCCGGTTCATCTGGTTCTTTGTCGGTTGAAACAATTCGTACATTCGTTTGTGATGTTGACGGTTAGTCGGACTTTTCAGGCCACAGTCAAACAACTTTTGCTTCACTATTGTGTCTCAAAAACACATGCAGCGCTGTCTGTTTCCAGTTATGACTGTAACAGTCATATTTAAACATCACTAATGCAACCAATACTAACATTTATTTCACTGGATTTTTCATTAAAGCCAAGAATTGTACGCTCTTCTGTCATTTCATTGATTGAAGTGTAGCTTGTTGAGCAACAAATATATAAAAATGAGTGTTTTTTGTTACATGTGATGATCAAGTTAAACTGAATCTTTTTACTTTCCTTTATGACATATAAACGATGATCTAATTTTACACGTTAACCACAGTTCTGTTACAGTAAAGCATGTATTTATAACATACCAGTTAAACAATGCTTCTCAAAAATAAAATCCAACGGGAGCAAGGTTGGAAAACAGAACCATTCACCACCAGAAGGGTTTTAAAAGAAGACATTGATTTGATGATTCTCGCCTAATGTGCCTGTTCAGTTTGTTCCACACAGCAGGGGGCCGATAGAGGAACAACACCTCCATGACTCTAAGAGTCCCTAAACAGGAGGGAAATTAGATGATTTGTTTTCAGCACAGAGAATAATGTTATAAAGTGAAATATCGTTTGATGTCTTTGGCATCCAGAGAAAAACAAACACCTCATCGCTTCCGAAGGGTTTTTATGCTTTCTTTGTGAAAAGAAAATATGACGAAGCATAAAGTGGGATATTTCAAAGGTCTAGGGTTACGCAAAGCCCACTAATCACACTAATGACCACAGCACACACCAGACTCTTCATAAAGTACAGAAGCCGGGGTGAGCTCATCCGAGGTGCACATGTTTGTTCAAAGTTGCTTTCTTGTGGCACTCAGGATTTTAAAAAGGAGGAGGTTAATTTAAACTGACTCTCATCTGACTTGTATGTCTCATCATGTTGCAAAATGTGTCACGATTGGTGTGGTAAGAAGACACGGATCTTTGGAGTGAACCGAATGGAGAAAACTCCAAAGAAACTGCTGATATACAACATTAATGTTTGGACAGAAATATGTTTTTTACCTAAACAAAGAAAATATCTGTGTGGACGAAACTGTGCTCATGAACCTAATCATGGAAACATATAAATTACTTTTTGCAGTGGAGATCTTGTCATCTTGACCTTGACGCTTGTGTCTAAGTGGGCCTTAAATAAATGAACCAGTCTCCCATCGGTTCCCTATGGAGCTGAACACGTCTCTCATGTGCTCAGTAAGCCATACATTGTCTCTGTTAAGGTCTCTGTGCTGTCACTCAGACACATGACAGATGGGTTTCTCACATTTTGCAAACCTTTTTTGGACTTTAATACCTATACTATATACTAGACGATGAATATATGTACTCTGCAAGCATTAAATAGTTTCTATTTGCCTTCATTTGGAGTTTGGTAATACTAATTATATTCAGGCAGGCATGTCTTAATGTGTTTTATCTTTTACCATTTTTACTACTTTTATTTCTCTGCCTTTTTATTAGATCTTTTATTTGCGACGGCGTATTAGGGCCACTGTCGGGGGAAAAAACGGAGCCGAGAGAGGTGGGCAATATTCGGAGATTAAAAGTCGCAAATTTGCTAGTTAAAGTGGCACATTTGCTAGTTTTAAGGTGGCAAATTTGCGACTTTAAAATGAGCAAATTTGCTAGTTTATTAAGATGCTAACAAACAGCGTTTATGCTAGCTAACTTCCCATGAATGTCGCTTTTATCTTTGTAATGAATCCATCCCAATGTGTGACAACACTTTGCTAAGGTCCTTAGGGTGATGGCTGTTGATGGTTAGTGTTGTTTAATTTTACATGGGCCAAATTGTCATCTTATCGGTGTTTGTTGATCGGGTGGTTCATATAAGACAAATAATAACCTTACTTTATAGAAGTGAGACCATCTCTCCGCTAGAAACATATCCCCAACCCAGTCTCACAGCTGTTTGTGAACTAGTTACGAAACGTTCTATTGTTTGTTTTTTTCGTGTATAGGGACACAAATTGTCCATTTCTTTAGTGTTGCTCAGCACCAAAACCGATTAAAGTCAAATGGGATCCTGATTTGTTGCCTGAACCTTATTGAACATAGTGATTTAAAGCCCAACCATGTTTTTCCTAAACCTAACTAAGTGATTTTGCAGCGTAAATCGATCCCGACTGACTAAAAAAGGTGGTGCAGGTACACACGATACTTCCAACTGAGACACATTGGAAAACCACATTGTCCATTTAAACCAATCAATGGATTTCTATTTTGTGACCATTCCATACGTGTAGGTGTAGGGAACCTTAGTTTTCTGAGTGTGAACCAGGGCAACAATGTAACCAGGCACTACATGGCCAAAAGCACGTTCAAACAAACCAGAACCCCGAACATGACACTCACACGTGACTGCTGAACACGAACAGCACTCACTCTGTGTTGTGGTGGACGGTGTCGTAGCGGACAAACAGCGAGGTGTAGAAAGCTTCGGTCAGCAGCGAGTAGATGGCGATCATCACCAGCAGCACCGCCAACTTCAACACCGAGTTCAGCCGCAGGAAAACGGCACAGGTCACCATTGCCAGGACCCCCGTGAACACAAAATACTGGGGAGGCAAAGACATTTATACTGAAACTCCACTTTAAAGAACATACATGATTGATGTAAGATCGAAGTGAAATTAGGTT
The DNA here is from genome assembly GCF_963514095.1 of Eutrigla gurnardus. NCBI lineage: Eukaryota > Metazoa > Chordata > Actinopteri > Perciformes > Triglidae > Eutrigla > Eutrigla gurnardus. The sequence continues at coordinate 10,854,516 of NC_139918.1, forward strand.
CAGACATTCATGTTGAAATAACTTTTTTAAACATTGTATTTTGTTTAATATGTTGGTTTATGACCAAATGTCTGCAGAAGCAATACGATTAATCTGTTCATCAGCCTCATCTGTACTAATCTAATTAGCTATATAAAATGCTAATATATGCTATATCCTCAACAGCAGCATATTAGTATTGTCAAGTATATGAAACTCAAGTTTTTCAATGCATGAAGTTCTCTGATGCTAGAAGAATATGAGGTTTAGAAGAATATGAGAAAAATTGAAAAGTGAAAAAAACAATGGGCTTTTCAACCGGCAACTGTCCCGATATTTATGCTATCGAATCATTGTATAATATGGACATGACGTTGACTTATCATATGGGTATTATCTTGATAATTTTTACATTATTGATAGTACCCATTGTGTTTCCATGCATTGTTGACATAAGAATGACGGCAGAATTGTCCCGACTGTGTGTTATGTTGCACAGACCTGTGTGGTTTTATTTTATTCATGTTTAATTTATTTGGTACTTTTAATATTATGTGATGACATTATCATTATAACAGTGCCTTAAATTACAATACTATCGTTTATCGCACTAGCATGTGTTTTTTAAAAGCCATCCATGTCAACGTCTTTAAAATCCATTCCTCCAGATTGTAAAACCCACTTTTTTATCTTAGTCGTCTTTCGTCGTCAAATAAGATATATGATGACATCAGCCACAGAAGATTTCAAAGATATTGATTAAGTTATCCATGACTAGTAATCGTGTCAGGTTAGTTGTGTGCCACTATATTTTAAATTATATAAAACATTTAAAAAAATTCTGAACTCCAATGCACCAAAGGTTTGTGTGTTAAATCTTCAGATATTCAGTCTGAATTTGTCAATAATACTTTCTTTACGTGTTTCACAGTGATTCATATATTCATACACACACCAGCTCTGCAAAGAGGAAGTAAGGTGTGTACATGTGACGACGTTACGTGACCCCAGCTTGGAGCTAGAAAAACGCTTATTGAGTCCATCAATCAGCTGCATATTGTGTGAGCAAAATAACGTAATGGATCTTTTCTCTGCGACGTTCTGATGGCTCCATCAGTCGCTGTTGTTTCAAGCGAGACCTCCCCCTGGGCGCGAGCAGATGTCGATGGTGTTTAATTCTTCACTTTGCCACTGTCGCAGAAAAAACCCACAACAGATGGACGTGACTGCAAAATTCCGACACGTCGTTTTGATGCGGTACCTCTGGGTAGAAGCAGATGTCTGGGATGGAGGCCGACTCGTTGTACGTCTGGTTCCTGAAGGTGCTGGACTTGTCGAAGTCGCACCACAGCTGTGAGAGACCAACAGGGGGATTACTGTTGTTTTACAGTATTAAACCAATGTAGGAGCAATGTATATATACCCAGAAACCCCTCATCAAACATGATCCTTTCATCAAGCCTTTTATCTCTTTAGAAATTCGCAGCTCATTGAGAGTACGGATTGAAAGTCCAGCTTTCTGCAAGAAGCTTCAATATTTCCACATGATATTTCTGTTGGTATCTAGTTTATGAGAGAAGCCCTCTGGACCAGGACAAATAAATAGGTGATCTTAGATTATTTATTTTCTTGAAGTTCAGTTTACATGTTTTGTCTTTTCTCTTTCTACAGTGAAAAGGCTTTTTAAAGATGAGACACCCCAGATAAAACATTTTTTTTCTTTTCATACAAAACCAGATTTTATATGATAATTCTCCATTAACATAATTTAAACATAACAATACAAAAAAATAATAGTATTGGTATAAGTAACCAACTGGGAAAGTTTCATCATGATATTCATTAGTTAATTGTTTTACTCTATTCAGCAGTAGTCTCACTAATCCTGTACTCCATATCTTTAAAAGGCCGTTATCCCTAAATTCTTCTCATACTCTGAGCCAGAAACGTCCACTTCAGTAGCGCCCACATTCACAAAACTATACAATTTTGTTCCTATTCTGAAGGTTTGTACAGAGGGGTTTTTTCCTATGTCATTCATAGAATGATACAATATTTTATATAAAAAACAAACATGGATTCTTTTATGGCTGTTGACAGCATTTTTCTAGGTTATTGGGTGATACGCCTCTACGCCTCGAACTGTCACCAGCCGCCGCAACCTGAAATCCCTCACTCCCTCCGCTCTCTCCTCAACTGTTCTCACCTCATAAAAAACAATAATCTATGATTGTTTTATCCGCAACAGCAAAATGTATTTGCAAAAGCAGACCTGCAAAGTTGAAAAAAGACTCAATGCACCTTCAACATGATCTCTGACCAAATATTTCATTTTCTCCCTTGCAGTATGCCCGTGCGGCAACTTGAGCATTATTAAGGTCTTTATGGCTCTGTTAAGGCAACTAAAGGTGAACATCAGTAACTCTGAATGGAAATGTATTCAATGTGTTTTTCTAGTTTGAGTTCATCAACACAATTCAAACCTGAACAAAGGTTCTGTTAGTTTCTTCAGGATTAGTCAGCCCATCAGACCAACTGATCCGTTTCTCCCAATTTTAGACGTCAGGGTTGTATAATCTGCTTTATGCGATCAAAGACCTTGCAGCACCAAAAGCTAATTATCAGCTTGTTACGTGTGCTTTGGTTAATTAATAACTTTCCGCTCAGTGTGTTTCAGAGGCCGTCCTGCAACGCCGGCTCATCAGGTTGGGGTGGGAATTACCAGAGGCCCGATGATACGATATTCCCAATATTAATCAATATTAAGAGTTCATCCAAATCTAACAGTGAGTATTGTATGTGATATCTTCTTCCTCTAAACCAAAGGTCAAAGTTTTTCAGGCCAATGACCCCCTGATTGATAGTGACACATCCTATAAGATTGTTACACCCAACAATCTTGTGTGTAAATTGTACTCACTATATTGATCATGGCTGCCAGGAAGTTGATGAGGATGGAGACAAAGATGATGACGTTTCGCGCTGCGTAGGTCTCATTGATCCAGCAGCAGGCTTTGCGCAGGACAAGAGGCAGACACTTGTAGTCTTCCGCCGTCGTGACTAGGACCAGGCAGGAATGGAGGATGATGAGGACTGAGAACTGGATCACCATGGTTACCAATCTGCAGGACCACAAAAATTGGCAAAATAACAATAATGGCGTCAGCTGTGGGCTATGACATTTAAGCAATGGACAATCCCATTGTACCGATGCATCACAGAATACATTTTGACACATGTAAATAAAAAGTATGAGAATTATGAAGTAGGTATGAATTAAAAATAATTTAATAGTTGTGGTCAGATGATCTATTTTTTCACGGTTTCTTTCATCAGTCTTTCTATAATAAAATATGTTCCCAGAGTTTTTTGTCCATACTCAAATATAAATGGACTTCTACTACAATAACATTTGCACACCATGTTATTCTATCAGAAATTATCCACCATTGTCTGCTGTAATATTTCACCTGAAATATATGCAATTAAATATATACTACGGGGTTGTTAGCATCAACGTTAACGTGCAGCCAAAGTCAGGGTGTATGTTGCTAGCTAGCTAGCCACAGCTAAAGTCTGTAAATGGTTATGGGCAAAAAAAAAAAAAAACACTGTTCAACACTAGCCAATTCAAGTCTAAGACTAACAGAAGCTGTAGTTAAGAAAAGCGAACAAAATATGCATTGTTTGATCAGAAGTGCTAAATTTGTTCTGTCCTTTAAACTCTGAAAGCTAGTCTAACAGATGCTAATGGGAGGCGTGGTGCGACTTATATGTATATGGGGGGCAGTCAGAGCTTTCCACCATGTTGGCAGTGTGTCCCTCTTTTACCTGGCTGAGGGAAGCAGGCCTTGGATGGTGGTGATGAAGATAAGGACGATGAAGGCGCACACCAAGTTGGACTTGAACACTTCGTCCCTCATCTGGGAGTACTGCGGCGTGAAAGACAGAAGACAAAGAGAAAGAGGGAGGAGGAAGAGGAGGTGAGGGGAAGATGGAGAAACACATTTTCAGACAAACACAGAAGACTGAACACACTTCAATGCACCTCAAGCACACCAACGCACGGCACAGATGCATTCAACGGTTCAACCACAAGCATTAGAGAGAGACAGGAGCCGGTGGGTTAGCTGTGGGGTCCTGGGGAAGGTGCAAAGCTCACAAGCACAATGCTAGCTCTTAGCTGTTAGCCGTAAGCTATTAGCCATTAGCAGAGTCAGAGACACAAACGGAGAGCGCTGCAGCAAAATAAGCTAACCTCACAGGTGGCAGAGCCTTTTTACTGAAATGTTAATTATCTGGAGGAATGTTGCATGATGATTTTTAATCTCACGATTGAAAATAGAGATATTATTCACCTGACAGGTAAAAATCCTTTACATCATCTGTCCTTTGCGCTTTGGATAATTTAGCACATTGTCTTGAGCACTGATAACTACACCGTGATACTGCAGAAAAACTAGTACCGTCACGTTTTCAGAATTTTGGCTCTGACTTGGTAACAGTAGTCTTGCAGCAATGCTAGCATGAATTTATTCGTTTTTATTTGCCAGGGAATAGAGGCTAAGTCCTAACATGGGACTTTGTATCAGAGAAAATATGTGAGGGACAAATTACTCTTGGATCCTGTTTGAATTGTGCCATGAATTACACATATATTTGTTGAAACAAAAGATAATTTTGCACATCAACAAAGTCTCATTTTGTTGTACGACTGTTGAAGTATAAGACTGTAATACATCATTAGAAAGAGGACTGGTTGGCGGGCTGGATTTGGCCCGCAGGCCGCCAGTTGAATAGACTAGATGAGTCACTTGTCTGGACCGACAGCCTGACTCATCTCAATCTTAAGCTTTCCACCCCCACAACCTCCGCTGCCCCGTCCTCGCTCTGTCTCTTTCTCAGAGGGTGCTGGGAAATTAGCAAGAGGATGCTCCACGTTTCGTCACAACTTTGGCAAAAACCAAAAACTAAAAAATGAGGAGGGAGGCCAACAGCAAATCACTGCACACTTACCGAAGGGGTTAACCAAAAAACAAAAAAAAGTTTCTTGGAAAAGTTTTGAAGATGGCGGTGGGATTCAAAGGGAAAACATAGATGTGGAGTGGAGGGGGATGGGCATATGAAAGTCAACTCAAAGGTTAAAGGGGAGTTTATTTCATGGAACAAGAAAAAAATGGGGAGAAAGAGGGACAAAAAGCTCCAGAAGTGCATTGCATTCACCGAAGAAGAAACACATTCAGACACATTTTCTTGCAATAATGACATGTCTTGTTTATGACTTTACATCCCATAATTGTTTATTATCAACATTAAGTGTTGCTAAAGGCTGCTTCATGTGTGGCTGTGGAATGAACAAATCATAGCTGTAAATTAAAATATGTTTGGTATTTATGTACGGTTATGTGGTTTATTTCCCTTTAATTATATTATTCTCCTTTCTGAATATATCACATCTCACATTATTTTAAAGTTTAAAATGCAGCTTTAAATATTGTGGAACCCTAAGTTCATGTAATAATATGGTTCCATCATTTCCAACAGTAAACCTGACAGATTTGGTCTTTCTTGAAACTTTTGGATCTCCAAATAAATGTTCAATAAAGTGACCTAACCCAACATCTGAATGTTGAGAGTTTAATTGAGGCGAATTTCATCATCGTCCTGTTTTATCAAATTATTTATTACAGCCTTTTATTGTTTATTTTTCTTACCTTCCCCCTTGACTGTCCTTAGCGTATAATGTCTTATTTTATTATTTAAATTTACATTAATAGTGTGCTTGAGATTATGTTAACCACTTTCAAATAAACTAGTAGTATTTCATCTTGTAGTTAACTAGAAACCATCAAAAATATATAATTTCAATGTGTCATAATTATGAGATGTAAAGACATTCATGGGATATGATAGTAGCAAATTTGAGAAAATGTTGCAGAAATGTTTCTTCAGTGAATGCAATGTGCTCCTGTAAAAAAGAAAAAACGAGTTGAACAAGTCAACATTTTCCTGTAAGACTGTAAAAGGGTAACAGGTCCATGGACTTTTGGTCATGAGTAAACTGAAGGGGCTTCTGCAGTCTAAGCATAGCAAACATCAACCGTCGCCGAAGCAAAAATCAAAGACGGCTTTTTAAATTTTCAGAATCAAACATGAGTCGTAGTTTTGTTTTTTAATGTAACTCAACAAAAAGTGTGTATTGTGTTAATTCATGTACACGAGTACAAGGTATGAAGGGTGCCAACTAAATAATTATAATTCTAGCTTTAATTGTAGCCATTAAATCAATTCATACATTTAAAAAAAATATATGATAAACTGGATAATAAAATGTTATAACCTTGAGAAGAGCAGTTTGATTTAACTCAATGACGTTGAATGTATGGCAATTTAACAAACAGTATTACGTTTGCAACTTAATCATTCAATCTATTGATTTGGCCTTTAACTTAAATTAAATTGGAATCCCAAAATAAAATATTGAAAAAAAAATTAAGATTTCAATTTTACTTTCTTGAAATCGAAACTGTGAGTTTATAATTAATCTTGTGGCATGCTTCAGACTCCATACGTGGGAAGACCAAATGAAGAAATGTATCCTGGACTACTATGTGTCCATTTGATTCCATTATTTTCCTCAGTTACACCATGAAGGGGGCTACAGCGCTTTATCTAAGTAAAGAAAAATAAGTAAAATTTCTCTATAGGATGTCAAGTGCCTTTAGATTACTCATGAAACGAAACAAAGAAAAGTGAATAATTGGTTCTTGTTTTGCTTCTGAAAACTTCATCTAAGAATATGATGAATATTATGAGGAGGGAGAGAGAAAGGAAAAAAAAAAACAGTTTTCTGTCTAAAACCCCAGCTACCTTCTCTTCCAGGCTGGAGTCTTTAAACATCAGTGAGAAAGGCTTGATATGCTCTCTTCTCAACTTATCGCCACTCCGTAAGTCGATGGCGCTCTCTATTCGCTTGTTAATTTCCTCAGGACCAGAGTGGACATGCAAAGCTTGTGCGAGATGGTTTGGAAGCAGATTTATCGAATTTCTCGTTAGGGCAGCCAGAGTCTAGGGGGAAAGCACATGCACATAGAATGAACCTGCTTGTCCCCCTTTTTGTTTCATCCAAGTTACAAATGAAAGAAGAACAGACACACGGTTACGTTCATTACATACACCAAAGAAAATAAGGAAAAAAAAGGGAAGACCAAAATGCAACGATCGCTATCAAGACAAGAGCAAGTCATGCATCTCTCATTCACTCGCAGCATGTTCACGTTGCGTTGATGTTAAGTGGTGGCAAAGCTTGCAATTGTGCACATGTAATAACAAAGCTGTAATTTAGGTCCACGGCTGGGACTGGCAAGGGGAAGGACTGGAAAAACAGATGTCAAATTAAAAGTATGTAGCATGAAATGTAGGATTAAAAAAAAAAGGAGAGAGATGCCAAATATCAGGAAAAACACCAAATAAAGAATATTATATCATTAATACATCAAGTCAAGGATGAGAAAAACAATCACATATTTATATACTGGATCCTCAAACGTTTCCATACGGTTTTAAAACAAAGTTAAAATGAATTCTGTCCAACCTTGCCCAACATTTATATGATATATCTTAAAATGTAATTGTATGACACAAGGTTCTTTGGTTTACAAGAGTCTCCTCAGGATTTCTCAGTTAGCCTACCTTCTCTCTCTGTGATAAACATATGGCGAAGGTCATAACTTTCCATAGCTTGCTTTTTTGGGATCTTTTAAGGACTGCAAACATGATCATTATGCTGTATTGAAGTTGAACTTATTGAACTTGAAACTAGAGACTGAGTCCATGACCTTAGACTTATTTCTGCAACCAGAGGAGTTGCCCCCTGGTGGCGGGTAGAGAGAATACAGGCACTTTAGCTTTGGCTTCACGTTTCAGAACCAGATGTTGGCACTGGGTTGAATGACATGTTTCCTGATCTTCGAATGTATAAAAGTGAGATTGCATAATGAAATGAGTCGAGGTAAGCTTGTGTGCGTCATTCATAGAAGCACTTGAGGTAAAAGGGGTAGAGATCTGTGTGAGGATCAGACTCATTTTCTGCAAGTCGCTGATATCTGCTCTCCACCATTAGTTGTGAGTTAAAGCAGTTGCATGGCTACTTCGGACAAATTACCCTTTGGAGTGTCAGAGCCCCATAGAGCCGGCAGCCATTAAAGTCATTAAAGAGAGAAATGTGTCACTATGGAGATGCGTGTGAGAAATTCAATCAACGACTCCCAGCCAATGAAATGTGTCACCTTGTCTCGCTTAATCCAACACTTTAACAAATGAAATCCATCATACTGAGATCATTAAAAGTTCATCTCCACACAGAATTGAGGTTGTCACACGTTGTTTTTCACCTATTAGGGGCGTTCCTATCACTGGCCATCATCACAGACAGATTTAAGTCCACTCAGAGATACCTTTAGATTATTAATGGTTTCAATTCGTAGGTTTATCAATTAATGCCTCATAAAACCTGAAGAAAGTGCATCATTTATCAACGTCAATGGAAATATTCTCATATATTTAAGACACGTTTTGAATTACGTTTCGAGTCCTGAATTACATTTACTCTTGACGTATCGGAATTGGTTTCAAACGAGTCCCTGGAAGTCCTCATAGGGAGGATGGGTTAAAAAACACAGGGCTTCCACCAAGAGACTGCAGCTAGTGTCCTCTGTGAACCAAGTATTTAGTTGAATTCCTGTTTTGTTTCATTTCATAGTCATTTTAAGCCAAACCATGTTTGTCACTAATCTAACAGGGCGTACCCACCAAACGCGATGAAACTTCATCGCGCGACAAGATTACATGTAAAGTCAATGCAAAGACGCGATTAGACGCTTCATCGCGCCGGGCGACGCGATGGACGCGATAGCGCGGCGCGATGGACGCGAAAAATCGCTTCATCGCTTCATCGTGCCATCGCTTCATCGCGCCATCGCACCATCGCACCATCGCACCATCGCTCGAGTTGAAATAATTGAACTTTTGCGGCGAATTCGCGTGAAGACGCGCCGCGACAGCCTATCAGCGTTGAGATCGTCACCGACGTGCTGACGTACGGACGTCCTGGTGTTCCCTCGCTTTTTGCCGGCTTGCCGCTCCAGTGAAGAAGATGGAGCAGGAGACGGTGGAACTCGCCGAGCTCACGCAGCCTCCGTAGGGTAGCATGCACCCAGAACCGACGTCGGCGCCTAGCCCGCAGACGAAGCTGGGAACTTCTCCAGAGTAGATACAGTGCAGCGATGGTGGTTATCTCAGCCATGATCGACGAGAGAATGAAATGGCGGAAGAAATGTTGTTGTTTGGGCGGGCTCGTCGCGCGACGCGATGACGCGATGCCGCGATGAGGCGTTTTTTGGCATATTGGACCGGCGTCAAAACTGGAGCGTCTAGCGCGACGCAATTTCATTTGTCGCGCGATTGAATCGCGTTCATCGCGTTTGGTGGGTACGCCCCGTTAACCGAGTTGTTTTGTTGCCTAACCCTAATAATGTAGTTTTTAGTTGTTTTGTAGCATTTTATTTGTGGGGAAACCTCATTTCGGAGGAGACGGGGTTGCTGACACCATTTCCTGCCTGGAGAAAACGGAACGACCATATCTGGGGATCACGACTTAAAGAAAAGTTCATAATGTGAGGAAATAAACACAAAAGACTTTTAATTTAGAAGATATAAGGGGTGTGAATCTTTGGCTTCACTTCGATTCCATTAACGATACAGTAGTTGGCGATTCGATTCAAGGACATTTTTTTTTTAACGATTTGATTCTGTAAACCACAATTCGATTCAGTAACTTGTAACCAAAATTCTATATCCATTAAATAAACATGCAATAATGCGAGTGAGACTATCTGTATTCTTCTGAAAGATGAAAAAATAAACAGACCACAGAATTACTTAACATATTTATTCTATAAAAAAGTAGTCTTGCATAATATTTTATGCTGAATACAAAATGTAATTAAACATTGCTCAGTTATTTTTAACATTATTCAATAGACGACATGCTGGCAGGGGAGAGTCTTAAACGTATTAAAACATTAATCATAAGTAAGAATCACGATTGATACGCATTTATATCGATTATTGGTGAAGCCAAAACAATTCATTCTATTTATTTATTTTAGCAGATCGATTTAGTTGAATCCTGTGATAGACTGGCGTCCTGTCCAGGGTGTACCCTGCCTTCGCCCAATGACAGCTGGGATCAGCTCCAGCCCCCCCGCGACCCTAAATACAGGATTAGCGGTAGAAAATGGATGGATGGATGGATGGATGGATTTAGTTGAATCGGTAGGACTGACAATCGATTCATCGATTAATCGAATGAATCGTTACACCTCTAGAAGATATTAGTCAAATTGGATGCAAACAGAAAGTTCTGCCTGGCTACTAAATACTTTGCCGTCGTAAGGCGTTTTTACACAGAAGATTCCGCCGTAATCATGGAAAGGAGAGTCAAAAAATATGCCACGATCGAACCGTTTCTTTCTTGCTTTGCGGGGTAGCGCTGCAACGGTGTTTCTTTTTACAGAAGCATCCCAGCTTTGTGGAACCAGAGGGACGTGACGTACAACACAATAGCACCGCTGGCCATGTGAAGAGTTAAATGAGCGTTGGAAATCTGAGTAGCGCGATTGCATCAAAGCAACAATGAAAGGTGAACTTTTGGTGCTCTTGTATATTTACTCTTCAACCACAAGCAAAGTTTCTGTGCATCAATTACATGTTGTTGCATACAACGAGCCAGCAACTACCGGCTTTCTATCTTCTTCGGTTCTGAGTTTATTAAATGCTCCGGTGGCGCGTCGCCCACGTAGCACGTTTTCAAAATGTCACCGTCTTTTCCAGCTTGCCGGCTCGCTCCGTTCACAAAAAGGCCACCTCGCCTCGTTTCGCCTCTGTTGCGGCTCTGTGATGACCTCGGTTGCCATCTCAGAGGCATAACATTCTGTCACCCCTTTCTGTCTTGGTACCTTTTACAATGACGACGGTGGATACTCCCCCACAGAGTATTAACTGAATGCAAATTGGCATTTTTTGTTCCAAACGCAGAGAAGATAAGTGAGAAGGAGCAGAGCTGAAGTTGAACTCGACGAAAACTCTGTTGCATATGAATGGAAATGCGCGGCCTGTGTGTCAAATCATTAACATATCTGGAGCAGCCACGGGAAACACACAGGCTTTCTCATAATGAAGACAATTGGACGGTATTTAGTGGAATCAGATGAGACCCATTATGTATGGGTTGAGGGCCAGATCGTGGTGATGACACGCAGACCCTATTATCGGTTTATTTAAGGATGGACTCGGCTCACTTCAGTGGAGAATACTACGTCATTATGTGTGCCTGTAACATGCTATATGTAGCTGTTTAATTAGAGGTGTGAAACCTGAACTGAGCTTGAAAGGCTTTCAAATTCAGTTCAGGTTTGTGGACATTTTAATGTCCATGGTGACGGTTTGGTTCAGGTTTACGACTAAAATATAACCGTAATTTACAATGCCCAGCCGCGTTTATCATCGGCTCATTTTCTGTAACCAGTGTAGCATTACAATCACAGCACGAGCTGGGAATCTGGTGAATCAGTATCAATGACTGATTTTCTGGCAATAACAAGAGTATGTGGATGAAGTGGCTGGTAGTTAGCTAGCTAGCTTGCTAATTCCAGAATTTAGAAAGTTAGATAACTAAGAAGTATCACTTGAACTGCTGCGCATGGTCTTCGTTACTCGTAGGATCATGGGATTTTAGATAGCATAAATGCTGGTTGTTAGCATGGAAATAAATGAGCAAATCTGCACCTTTTTTTCTCTGAATATTTCCCACCTCTCTCTGCTCTGTTTCTTTGTGTTTTTTCCCTACAGTGGCCCTTATACGTCGTCATAGTAAAGCAACTGGATTCAAACATGAAAATATTTCTTGACAAAGCTTTGAAAGAAAAGCTTGAAACTTTTAGAACATTTTATATCCTCCATAGATTTGAACCACAAGTTATTTGAAAGTTTAAAAAATAGATTTTTCAGAGATACGATGAAACTTACCAAAAATATTCCCAACATTCCTTACAGATATTTTGTGTACTACAGTCTTCCCCCTGTAATTCATAGACAGGTCTGCTATCTGGGATCTCCACTCTAACTCAAAATAACGCTGTGGAACGTGCTTTTGGGACCAGCATCGCACGAAACGGATCACAGAAACTCGATATCAGAAAGGTGGATCTAATAGTTCACAGGCCACTTAATAACCACAACAAGATCCCGGCCCTCAGACGTCCACTCCAGACACAAGGGCTCAAAGGGGACAGTTATGAGCCGTGCTGCCATGATTGTTTTTGGCGTGCACGTCCCCGGGGAAGCACACAGCCTAAAGGGCACATGCTTCCATCTCTGACATTTCTCTGTGTTTTCGGTGTGATGTTGCTCTGAGCAGTGGTTGGCTGTATGAAGCTGGCTGTACGGGGTTACGTGCATGATACGTATTAATAACAGAACATATTTGTCTCTTGGAAATGCCAACATATGATGCAAGGAAAAGGGCAAGTGGAGGTGGTGGGTTGGGGGTGCTGGTAGAATCGGACAGTGTGAGCACATACAGTCATGTCAGAGAATTGTCTGAGTGTCTCACATGTGTGGAAATGTGACAGATTAACTTCTACTTTGGAGCCACGAAGTGTAATTCACTGCAGCATATGTGTGGGAGGAGCCTCTCCCCAGTGAGATACTTTCCCATAGCCATGAAAAAAATGTGGAGCAGCCAAACTTTCTGTGTAGCTAGTTTGACATGTGTGAGCATACAGATCAAATAGGTTGACAGATTAACATGAGTCTGTTGTGTCATACTGGTGTCTGATATACTGATAGACTGGTAAGACTGCTACTGGCCACTGTAGCACAACATTTAGCTTGTATCAGCAAAATAATAAAATCTTTGAATATTTTTTTACTTGTACTGCAGCTTTGGTTGTGGTGTGCCTTTAATGTGAATAGGCAAATGGATACAGAGTCAAATAGGGTGGAGCCGTGTGCCACCTTCCGTCTTTTTAAACTTTTAACAGATCCTCTCCAGCAGACATGAAAGGAGACGTCTCCAAAACCAGCAGCGGCGCGGACCGACCGACAAAAAACCGAATGTGAAAATGAACCCATTTCATTTCTGGCCTGGATTTTACGGAGACACTGCGTAACTGGGTCTTCTGAGGAAACGCACAACCTCCTTTGAGATGAAAGCACTGTGACAGTGCTGTGCATCATGGGAGCCAGCAGGCACACAGTGAAGCATGAAAGAGGTAAAGACAGAGCCACTCAGCCGGTACACAGAGCTGAGAGTCTTATTTCAGGGCTCGTCTTCCAGGACTCACAGGTCCTTCAAACACAGCGCCTCCTGGATCTGGGTTTTATAACAGCAATCAGTCCTGGATGGCTGACAGTTAGAAACGCATTGATGGACAGGATACATCAGGGGATTTTATACAAAACTGTATGAATGGAAGGTAATGGTTTGCCAAAGATACCAAATACTGGTTTGGCATGGCAGGTTTCAACCAGAGAGCTGTTACCTGGTTACTAGTAATTCATTTGGGAAATAGTCACTAAATAGAAATCTACTGATTCATGCACTCACATTAACTTTCAAACCAATGTATTTCAATGTTTTAGAAGTTGTTGTTTATGCCTGCACCATTTTCCCCCTGTTAGTCACGACATTAAGCTACAAAATGAAAGTTAGGTTTCGGCAACTAAACCACTTAGTAAGATTCAGGTAAAATGTCATGACAGCATCACATAACAGCAACACTTTGGGACACGCAATGTCAAACAATGCTGCTTTAGTTTAAAGTCCTGTGTTTGTTAGGCCCCTCCACCCCTCTAAGTGTTAGTAGAGTTGTTTGCTTGTGAGTTAGCGGGGCTCCAGACACAGTTTTCCTCCTCTCTTCCTCAGGAGAGGAACTCCTGCTTCGGAGGAAGATGATGGAGACATGCTTTTTATTAAATTGTCCTGATTATCCACATATCTCAGAGATCCAAATTTGGCTGATTCAACCTGGTCTCACTGCATTTTGTGAAATAGTCACAAAAATGCAATCTATTGGTTTTATGTACAGGGCCGGGAACCATTTATCGCCAAAAGACAGAACTTTAAACCACAAAACAAGACCATGTGTCCCAAAGTGTGTTAGACCTAACGCTATGTAATTTAAGCCTAACCACGTCGTTTTTCCAAAACCTAACTAAGCTGAAATGAATGTGGCGCAGGCATGAACAATGCCTCGTTGTGAAGGACACGAACAACGCGGGCAATTAGTTTCTCTGGTTATGAGTCAGTCGATTATAGTGAGATTGTGTTGACTTATTGGATCCCAATGCGAGCAATGTGATGTGGGAGCATACAGCCTTGACGGTTGATGTGTCCTGGGGCTGGGATGGTCAGGGCGTGAGAGTCAACGCTAGTTAAAATTGGCTGATGTCAATGTGCTCAATGTGTCGATCTGGTCCTGGACCCATCAGGTCCTACTTACTGCTGTAAGCATGGATGTCATTCACACTTACAGACCACACAGTGCCTTTTAGCATAATAGAACAAGAACAAAATGCCTGCTCTCTCTCTCTCTCTCTCTCTCTCTCTTTCCCCATTCTCCATATCACCCCCTCCTCCCCGTGCTCCTCCTCTCTTGTCGGCAACAAGAAGTGACTGACACACCCTAATATTCTACCTTGTCCTCGATCCAGCGATGCTGAAAACTGAATCAGACAAACAAGACGGGAGGACGGGGACCTGGAGGACAGAAAACCAACGGAGAGGGAGAACTTCAGCTCCGAGCAAAGCCAAGCAGACGACATAAAAGACACTTCAAAACCCCTCCGAGAAGCCTTTGATATGCAAAGAGACAATATTTGAAATGACTGTCCTGACAGGCTTTCATTGTGCCAGAAACAAAGAAGTGGCACTTGTCAGGAAAAAAAAAGAAAAATTCCTCTGAATCCAAACGCATGGTTGCATCAAATGCTATGAGCTCTTGACAAACCCGCAGCAGAGAGAGAGCTGCAAATACCCTCGTATCTACACACAGGAGGTAACCCAGAGTTCACTGTTGACTCATGGCTACCAACAGGAGATGAAACGAAAAATGTCTCTCTGCCACACGAGAGAGAAAGCATCTCACGCTGTAATTACGATGATGAAGCGACATCTCTGGCATACATCCAAGGGTTACAGGTACTGGTTTAGAAACTCGCTTTTCCGATTCATATCGATCTTCATTTGAAAGATCTTTACATCACGTTTGATACATACCATTTCCGGTTTCCTCGTGTGATCGTGCAATGAGGTTCGTCCATGTGAGAGAGGGTGAACAAGCTCCACTGAAAGCGGCGTCAGGCCTGAAGGCAGATGTCTGGCAGCAGTTTGGATTTAAAACATGTGAGGACAGAGGACAGCTGGACAAAAGCGACGCCATATGCAAGATGCCAAACTAGAGGTCAAACGTGGCCGGAAACATTTCACCAGACATCAGCGAGAAACGCTGTCGGCAAAGACGTCCGGGCCAAATCAAACCGCACTGGAAACCACATTAACAGGCAAGTAAGCATCACCAAATGTCCAAAAAACAACTGTATTGATATGAAAGGGTATACTATATACTAATATACCATAAACTTATGGCTTCAGAAGACTTATATACGGGAACCACGCTACCTGTTAGCTACTTGCTAACACTTGAGTGAAATACAACTTGTTGCAACTTGACTGAGGTCGGCAGAGAGGGTTGTCTTATCTAGTGACAGCTGGACATCCAGAACAACAGTCTGGTACCTGTCTACCAGCTCTCATCATGTGACCTGGTTCATAGTGGATTTGTTCACTTGAGGGTCTCTCTCTCTTTCTGCTGAAATGTTCTCATTGCAGTACTGGGATATTCACCTACGACTGTACTGTAGAGTCGAATGTTGCATTTCTGTGTTGTGTGGGTCGTGTTGAATAAAAATGCATTAATGTAACTGCTCGTGTCAGTTTTTAATGTAAACCAAGTGCACCAGGTAAGAAAGTTACATCTTTGTACAATTTCAAGCATTAGTTCCCCCAAAAGCATAGTTTCCAATGCAGAAGTAACACGTCAAAGCCGTCTTATTCCAATGCATCAAATAATGTAGCTGGTCAGAGCGACAATTCTTCGGACTCTACGTTCCCCTCTGCCATCCAATACTCGGTAAATGCGTAGTGTCTTTTCAAAATAAACCACGTAAACCAAGTTAAGTTGAGGCAACACAACCACTTAGGTTCAGAGCACATTTGGGGCACTAGTTTCCTAGACCAGGCGCAGTCAGCACGCAGCGCACCTGCGCCACGCCGACGGGGTGTGTCCGCCTGGACTTTGCAAGTTTCGTGCACCGCGCAGGCTCGCGCAGGCACACCTCCTGTCTCGCCCACCCGCGCAAGTGGGAAAGAGGGAGGAGAAGAAGGGGTGAGTGGGAGACGAGGAGGAGACGAGGCGTGGACTGGGATTAATACAGCCGATTCAGATCTTCACCAATCAAATGAGCTCCTCTCCTCTCCTTTAATGCGTTAGGGGAGGTTCAGTGCAAGTTCCGCCACTTGACAACCCGATGACAGAAGCAGCGCCGCCGCTCCCACCACGCGCATCACGCGCTGTGTGCGCATATCATAATAATAATGCCGATATTATATCACTATAGAAATTGATTCAATTAGTTGCATTAAATAGTGTTTGTTGTGATTATTTATTGCATTTAAATGTGCCTGGAACTGTGGAAACCTGCCTGTGAGGTCTTGGTGACGTGTGCGCACTTCGCGCCTGTAAGCCAAACTGCCACTCCGCCAGCTGTAATTCGCCTTACGCCAAGAGTAGACCAGGTTGGAGCTGGCGAGGCTTTTTGCCACGAAACTTCTGCTACGCCAAGCTGAATCTGTGACGCCTCCCCCTGCTGCGCCGCCACACCCCTCTTGGCGCAGGCGATCCACCAGACTGCCAAACTGAAACTTGCATTACGCCGACTCCGCCACCCTGCGCCGCCCTGCGCTGTGCCACGAAACTAGGGCCCTTGACGTTAACTTTAAGTTTCACATGGGACATGAGCACCAGTCTCCTGGATGAAAGTCCTGTGTTTGTCTGACCCGTCTGCCTCCGTGTTTGGACGCCAGCTTTTGCTCTGCCCATGATGCAGCGTGTCGGCGCATACATGAGTGTCGGTGTCAGACGCCGTGTTTTCTAAGCTGTGTTATTAGATTCCTTGGCAGTGAGAACGGAGTTGATGAACTGGCTGGAGGTAAAGAGTGTTTTTTTTTAACCTCAGTGTCTATAAGACATTTAGACATGCACTGTAATATCAAATATAATTGCCATCCCTCCATATCTTTGCCTTTTAAGGATTTGCTCACTCCTGCTCGGAGGCGTCCAAATGAACACCTCCACCTCAGGGCTTTGAAAGGACCTGCCAACCTAACAGGAACCACGAAGCTAATTGATCTCGCCCCCTGCAGCGACGGATTAGAAATGTCCCTGATGAGACTTGGAGAAGTTGACCAGCCTGGAGGAGAAGCAGCCTGTTGTAGAAAGTCGACGGTTGCTTCTGGAGGAGGAACATTTAGTCCCGGCCAGGCGGCGTGTTTTTTCGGCGCTTGGTGTCTGACACGACAGGACCCTGGACTTTTATGTATGATGACGTATCTGAGAGGAAGTGTGGAGGACAGCAGGAACGGCCATGTTGACATGTGAATGACTTGTGGCTGTGCGGGCTCGGGACCAGCATTAGTCTGGAATGAATCCCAGGAAAGTGAATAAACCCTGAGCCAGATCTGAGAACTGCCCTGAACTTTGCCAGCTTTGCTTCTCAGCTTGTTGGTTCATATTCGGTTATTTCTCTATACTGGGAGGAATTAATGTATTTCTACGCAATTGTAGATTAGAGTTGGATCCATCCAAACTTACACAGGTTTGATGGAATGTAAACCGGCACGTTCTGGCACATTTAAAAGTAGCTTACATCAGCAACCTAAATCCAACTTGTATTTTTTAGAATTAAGCACAATGACATGTGATTAACGTAATATTATATTTGTTTCTAAATAGGATTGTTCTTTCCTGGTTTGGCCTACAAAAATACATTATCCCTGCAGCTCAAGACCCGAGCCAAGTTCCATGTTAGCTGATTGAAGTGAAGGGATTGGCCTCGAAATAAGTGACACCAAGGGCCCAGGTTGACCTTTAAGGTGTACCAGCTAGTCTCATTTTAGCGTTAAGCTCCACGTATTGGTGGAGTGGGTTTTAACTCAGTTTTAACTGTTTTACACCGGGCCAACCCTATTCTAGATCACAATTAAAGACAGTATTTGCACTATATCACATCAGAGAAATCAGGTCTTACTTCTTAAGGTAACACACCTCAGGGCTGTCAGCGTGTAGGTAAAACCTCTGGAAGTGGTCCAGAATGCTGCAACACATCTGGTCCCTGTTGCTGCTCACATTACAGGTGCAGTGAGTCTAATCCAAACCATTTTTTAAATTCAGTGAATATCTTCTCATCTCGTCTCCTCTGTGTGTGATGGAATAAAACCCTGTGTTCATGCACAGCCCTGGTTCTGTAAATGGGAAACAAACCCAGAACCCAGAAAGCAACCGTCGGGTCACTACAAGTCAAAGGTGGAGGAGGACACATACTGTGACTAAATGCAAGGCCAAAAGCATCACAAAAACATTGTGGAATGTTTAGTTTCTTCAAAATGAACCATCACGATTTTTGCCTCTATGTGAAAATAGCTTATTAAATACAGCTTGGGGTGTTTGAGTCTCCTCTTTACAGTTTATTTTTCTTCACCAGTGATGCTGTTGTATAAGCACACTAAATGTAAACCAAGTCAGCAGGCTAGACTTTAAGAAATCACCAAATAGTTCAAGGAAAGGATTCAGAATCTGCTTCTCACTTTATGGCAGGTAATGTGAACTCTCTTCCTCCATAAAGAAAATAAAAAGAAAACAACAGTATGCACTGTTTGTTCTAACTAACTATAAACCAACTATAAAATCAACTTTCTTACATCACAAATGAAAAAAGCAACAACAAAATGTCAACGTGACGCCTCCGGGTGTTGATTCGTTGATGCAGACAAATGAAGAAGGGATGAGGAGGGTGTTTAAATGGGCCACACAACCAGAAGCACGTCATCCTCACAAACAGGCAGGCTGGCACACAGCGGCGTGTTACCACGGTAACACAACATCTCCACAGAGAACCATCCACTCATTCCCAGAAAAAAACAAAAAACAAAAAGGCAAATCATCCAACAAACAAGCGAGACAACTGAGAAGATTACATGCACTGCAAAAAAAACATCCATCTTAAGAAACCACTTCATCCTGCAGAGAGGGATAAAGTCTACAAGTAAGGATCATTTGCTTTGAGAAACAGCTAACACGTCCTGTTGAAGTGGGATTATAACACCATATTTCCTCCTAATAATGTTTTTTTCACCCCACGTGAGAATCAAAATAGCAGTTTAATCTTCAACTGCAGAACTATTTTGCTGTTAAGATAGACATTTTCCCTCACAGTGTGATAAAGTGCTGAACTTGAATTACAAGCAGCGGCGGGACTTACGTTCTGCTTCCCCACGATGTTGTCGAAGGGAATCTCTGGGCTCCAGGACGCTTCGTTAAAGGTGGTGCTGCTGGCCCGCCGGTCCGCAGAACTGGCCGCCTCCTTCATGATGTCTTCCGGCAGGCTGAGCGTACTCTCCTCCGGTTGCTTGATGAGGTACGTCTCGATGTTGTGGCGGCGGAGGAAGTCGTTGCGGTCCTTCCCGTGGCCCTCCTCCACCTCGTAGTCTCCGTTCAAACAGTCCAGAGCTGCTTTGGAGATGTGAATCCTCCTGGAAAGGTGACGGGAAGCCAATCATCTTAGCTTTTGTATCATTTTATTCAAGCACCTTTTATGACAGATAGTGAAACTCTTCCCAACCAAAACATATTCTTGGGGGAACTTTTTTGTAGAGAATAATACGAGGTGTTTACTCTCCTTAGACGGAATTATGTGATTTCCAAGTTTTAGTCATTTCAAACACTTGAATGGTGACATAACTCTCAAAGTTCAGACCGAGTACAAACAAATAGGAACTGCAGTGAAAGATTTCTCTGTGGGCACCTGCCAAAGTACAGCTGGATGGTAACGGAAAGTAAAACCCGACATTAAATGCGTTTCCTCCACCAGCCTAGACCTGCTTCAGTGCTTCTTGTCATCGATTGTTTGGGAGTCTGTGGATCTCCACTGGAGGAACTCCAGCCCTGAGAACCTCCAGCCAGAGAGCAGCAGCTCATCCATGAGATGTGCAGGTGTGAATGGAAGCCTGCGCAGTGTCAGCCGACCTAGAAGGTCAGTATGTTCCAGCACTTATCAGCAGGTGTGTGATGCGTTGAATGAGGTGGAGTCATACAGACATTCAGAGATCTTCTGTCTGTGGCAGAGACACGGTGGCTTCTATCCATGTTACGCAACTGAGCTCAGTAGAGGTCAGAGGTCAGGGTTACAGCGTGGCTGGACAACAGATGCTGGCTGGATGTTAAAAACCAGCAGTGAGAGAACTAATCCCACCCTGTGTCTCAAGGCCAAACGGGAACATCAGAGAGAAAACGCAGATATGATTTTTTTCAGAAAGACACTTTAAGCTGAGAGCAAAAGTCCCATCACTGTGTATTAAACTCCACATCTTTACTTTCACATTTCCAAATGAAGAACTTTTGAGACTTGAAGAAGCCTCTTGGATGAGAGGAAACGTCTATGAAAACCTTTATCAAGTCCAGTTGCCTCCAATAAAACGTTCATGGATTTCCAAATGAAATGTCTCTTCCATCAAAATCAAAAACTGCCATTGTGAAGAAAGTATCCTACTAAATGGTCCTCACAGATGGACAGTAAATATTGCTTATTGTTTTCAGAGAAAACATGTGTCTTTGTAAAAGAGAGAAATCATGTATTGAAAAGAGCATTTAAACCAACATAAAAACATACCAGATGAAACATAAATAATAATGTATAATAAAACAGCTCAAAAGTTCAAACTTCAAGCATGGACAATATGCTTTGTCTAAGGTTAAGATTAGGCAATGACCTGTAATGGTCAAGGTCAGCCATTAAACTCTATTGGTTAATGTTAGTCATTGACCTCTATTGGTTAATGTCAGCCATTCAAATCGATTGGTAAAGGTCAGCCATTGACCTCTATTGGTTAAGGTTAAACATTAGATATTGATCTCTATTGGTTAAATCTAAGCATTGACCTATATTGGTAGTGATTTACCTCTATTGGTGAAGGTTAGGCAATTACCTCTTATGGTTAAGATTAGACACTGACCTCTAATGGTGAAGGTCAGCCATTTACATATTGGTTAAGGTTAGTCATGGACCTCTTCTGGTAAAGCTTTAGCATTGACCTGTAATGGTTAAGGTCAGCCATCTTCCCCAAAAGACTCAAGACTCACCTGTTCAGACTTCACCTGGACTCTGCATAGCATGACTCACTTCCACACAAAAAAACCAACTATGTTCTTACCTGTAGCACTTTGATCATTGCACTGTTGTTCTTAAGGTATCCTTTCTGAACAGCTACTACTTTACTCAGATGAGGACCTAACACTTGTTTCTATTTGTTAGCTCTTACTGTATCGGCAATGATATGTTGTGGTTTCTTTCTTTCCACAAATGTACTTATTGTAAGTTGCTTTGGACAAAAGCGTCTGCTAAATGCCCTCAATGTAAATCTAAATATCACTAATGCCTTCCAGCCATATTGTGTGTCTGTCTCTGCAATCAACAATCAAATTAAAGGTTCAATACTCCCCCCTAAAAATCATTCGACTTTACTCACCCTGGGATCCCTCCAGACTCCAGCTTGTTGGCGATGTCCACGTCCCAGGACCAGACGTCAAACTGCCACTTCCTCAGGCCCAACACACCGCACAGCACGGAGCCTGAGTGGATCCCTATACGCATGTCAATGTCGTGTTTCGTACGCGATCGCACATATCTGGAAAAACATAAAAATAAAAATAGATAAATTGCAGGATCCAGCAAACAATGCATTTTTACGTGTGTTTTTTTACAGTTAAGTACATGGGATAGCATACGTTTGTAGGTTTTCCGACACACTTTGAGGTTAAGTGCTTTGCAAGACAAGTGGACAGGAAGTCTGCACCACCAACCCTTTGATTGATAGCCAACAGGCTGAGGCTCTACCTGAGCTACAGTTTCATTATGACTGATTATTCATAATAAATTAGTCATAAAGCATACAATCACTCTGGTCCTTTTAAATTGAATACTACTAAGAATACGGGTTTATCTTGTAATTAAAATCAATCTTAAAATTGATAAAGTAATGATGCACGAAGCATGCACATATTGTGTTTTTTCTACATTTTTCTGTATTTTTTGTTGTTGTCTAAACGATTCCAGAGGCAACTTTGGGTCACTCTGCACAAAACAGCGTCTGTGTGCATTTACTCAGCAAATTAATATACATGAAACTGACCTTTGGCCGAACAAAACACAGATAACGCTGACTGACAAACATTGTTCGCAAATTCACCAAGAAATGAGTACATTTCACGCATATCAGCAAGCCCGAAACAAAGAGGTGGAAAACATTTTCAGCAGACTTTAATAGATTTGTTTCTCATTTCATACTTTATTATCCCCGAACACAATAACAGCAGGACCAACTGGAACTGATAAAGAAGTCTGTGTAGATCAAAAATGGGGCTGTCACGCCTATCCCTGCCTCTCAGCCTCATTTCATGCTTCATAAAAGAAGGGATGGATTTGAGGTGAAAGGAATCCTGGGAGTTTGTGACGGGTACTTAATGTCAGTCGACTGCTCAACGAC
Source organism: Eutrigla gurnardus (assembly GCF_963514095.1). Classification (NCBI taxonomy): domain Eukaryota; kingdom Metazoa; phylum Chordata; class Actinopteri; order Perciformes; family Triglidae; genus Eutrigla; species Eutrigla gurnardus. The sequence goes on from NC_139918.1 coordinate 10,877,434, forward strand.
ACCCTGGGCTGAAAATGAACTCAGACAAACTGATGATGATGATACTTTATTGACTCTGTGAGGAAGTTGGTCACCTCCCTGTGGGGGGGTCAGAGGTCAAACCGTGTCCACCAGAGTCATCCCAGCCACACTCACGTTAAAAGCCCTAGCTATAGCCCATTTTATACTGCCTTTCTGTTGCGTAATTATCCTTATTACACAGAGATGGAATGGGTTGTCATCTTGTCTTGTCAGAGCTATAACGTCAAAATGAGGCGAGACAACGTCGGTGTGAATGGGGAAAGCTGGGAAGCCGGAACAGAAGGTGCTGTTGATGATGCCGACGTTCATGATGCCGCCATTGTATCTATCAACATGTTGTATATGATAGCTTCGCTTGCGCTTGGAGAGTTGTCTAAACCTCAAAAACTCAAAGCTTAGTTCATCTGCCATTGTTGTTTTGGTATGCTCAGGGTTATGATATTTCCAATGCATCATGCATTGGTGCTTGGGACACCGGTGCAGCGTTATACCGCATACCAAAGTTCACTAGAAACACTGTTACTCTGTCAAGCTGTCAGAGCACTGCACTGCACTCCCTGAAGAAATATTAGCTATCCATCCATTTTCCTTTGCTTATCCAGGGCTGGGTCGCTGGGGCTGCAGGCTTAGGAGGGCATCCAGATGGGGGTCAAAGACCTGTTCCCAGGATGAGGTATACAGTAATTTCCCTCCAGACTATTTTGTGTCCACCCCAGGGCCTTTTACCAGTTGGACGAGTCTGAAATACCTCTAAAGGGAGATGTCCAGGAGGCATCAGATGCCTTAATCACCTCAAAAGGCCCCTTTCTTTGTGAAGAAGCTGCAGCTCTACTCCGAGCTGCCTCCGGATGTCTGACCTCCTCACTCTTTCTCTCAGGCTGAGCCCAAACACCCTACGGAGGAAGCTCATTTCAGTCATCTGTATGTGAAAAAGCTTGTGACTATAGGTCGATCGATTAACCCTTCTCAGCTCCTTCTTCACCAGAATGGACTGAACTCCCTCACTTAGTGACTCACTCGCGACCCGGAGGGCACAAAGGACCGTTTACCGACATCAGAAGATGGACTCAGATTTGGAGGTCCCGCCTCTCATCCTGAGTGCTTCCCAGTGCTGCTGCACGTTCTGAGGGAGCCCAAAAAGTTACCTTACCACTTACCTTGGCCCTACCCCTAGTTTTGTTATCTCCTCGACTGTGTAGTGGCCAATCAGAATAGATCCTTAATGTGGAGTCTTAAAGTTGAAATCTTTACCTATGAAACGGGACACAACTTGTTGCATCATCAGTAGCTGCCCATAGACATTTCTGCCTTGCTCTGATATCAGATGAGCGCAGAGATGTAGAAAATGTTATTTATTTTTCCAGCTTCATACATGAGACATGGATCAATAATTGTAACATTGCTGACAAACACAAATCGTTGCTTACACAAAGCGCCATTGACATTGTGAGCAGCAATTTTTTGAGATGCTTGTTGTAACGATCCAATTACAGATTTTTTGCAGCTACAATAAACTAAGATAGTCTAAAGGATTAAAACTATTTGTGCACGATTAACTCTGAAGCTATACACAGTGGGGCTTCTCTCATTGCACTGTTAGCCACGTCGCACATGCATCAGTTAGAAAATCATTCTGGCCATTTTCTTCTATCACGCCAATGGAGTCTGAAAACACTCTGTTTGTAGGGTTGGGTGACCACTTCACCTCACAATCGAAACAGGACAGCATGTCCTACAGGGGGATACAAGTGGAGAGGTAGGGCCAAGCTGTAGGTTCCATGTTCAACTTAGTTTAGCGCATTAGCATGCTAATATTAGCTAATAAGCAGTAAACACAAAGTACAACTGAGGCTGGTGGAATCTGAATTTGACATGAAGATGGTACATCTTCTCAGGTATCAACGGACTATTCAATCTGGGGTCCATGGATTGCATCACAAACCATCCAATAGTTTAGAAATGGAACTATTTGAGTCTGAACCGAAGTGCTGGACCGATCCACCATTGCCTAGTCCTCCACTAGCATAGCTGGGTGATACATGTTCTCCCCAAAGCCATCAGTCTGAACCTCGGCCAGCTTTCACCGAGTCACACAATGAACTGGGGTGTACATGTGATTTATTCCTGAAACTCAACAAACAACCGTTCAGCATGTTTCAACTGCTCTGTACCCATGTTTGACCTCAAGGATTTTAATAGGAACATTGCAACTTGATATGCATTAGTGGTGCGGATGAATGATGCACTAGACTTTGTAATTAGCTCACTCCTTGTAAACATGAATATCATCAAAAGAATATAAAATGAGGAAAATAAGTGTAAAGAGGACATCCAGTGAATTCTGGTTATTAAATTAGTACAAAGGCAGCTATTAACCTGCATGTATGAACACAAACAAGTGTCACACAACAGGAATAAGTGTGTGACGGGGAATATGAATTATGAAATCATTTTATGCAATATGAAAATTGCCTGTTGAAACTTCGTCACTCAGCATTTGAATTGTGTTGATTTTTAACCATGATGCCCACAGACATCATACATAACGTCACAGTGACCGTGACCTTTGACCACCAAAATCGAATCAGTTCATCATTGAGTCATCCTGAGTATTAATCTGAGGGATCATAGACACGCCCCCAGGTCAAGTAGGACTAACATTACGTTAAAAGGAATATAATCGACAATTTAAACAAGAATTTTAGTGGAATATTAATTTTCATCAGCCTGAAAACAGCTTCGGAGGAATATTGTCATGTTCGAAATACTGGCAAAAAACATAATATTGCGTGCATGTTAATGTAGTCATTGATTTCTGCAGTGAGAACTTGATGAGCCTTCAGGTTCATTGATCCACACTTCAAACTGGCGTGTATTCATTGTCCCACCGCTACGCTAACACCAACGCAGCCCCTTGTTGTGACAAAATGCTATCATCAATCCAATCACCTGCAGACCTCCATATTAACCTTTTTAGTTTTAGTTTCGGCACACATATCGAAGAGGGCAATATGTGCTAAGCTGCACTTTTGCAGCACAAAGTGTTCGCCTGTAAGCAGCTCACCATATTGACTTAATAGTATACAGTACAAATCTCACAGCTTATCCATCGCTAATCCCTCTTTTCCCTCCAAACATCAGTCCTCCTCTCCTCCCTCACTGTCACGCTGGAAGTGATGCAATAGGCCAAAATGCGTCAGCGACAAAGAAGGTAGTCGGAATGAAAACGCCTCAGGCTTTAAGAGCACAAAGAGGGTCAGTGAGCCTTTTCAGAACCAACTGAAGAGTGACTGTGACTGTGTTCCTGCTTTCCTCCTTTCTTACATGAACTAAAGTCAGTTATGTATGATGATTAATGAGCTTATCCCTGTTGTGTAATTTCTAAAATACGATACCATCGCTGAAAACATGTTATTCCTCCGGTCTCAGCGATGCATTGGCGTTATGTGATCGGGTTGAACCTTGTGATTGTGTCTGTTATTTGTGACTGATATTCTGTAGAAACACAGCCGGGGGGCAAATTCTTGCAAATGCAAAATATTGCAGGGAAGCTGCTTTCAGATTACAGACCTGGCGTACAGAGTGCTGTGAGGGAATGAGATAAAAGAAATGTACAGATGAAAGCACTGCCGTCCAATACCTCAGGGGGGGAAAGCCATTTGTTTTTCAAGCTGATTCTTTCAGAGTCGCAGCGTCCTGCTTCTCCTCTTTAACGTATTTGCAGGAAGCAAAAGTTCAAGAATGCTGTATCTATAATAATGTGGAATCTTGTTTCTTCAAGATTAATACATTTATGCATGTGGGCTGCACAGTGGTGTGGTGGGTAGCACTGTCGCCCCACAGCGAGAGGGTTCGATTCCTTTTGTGTGGAGTTTGCATGTTCTCCCCGTGTCAGCACGGGTTCTCTCCAGGTTCTCGTCTTCCTCCCACAGTCCAAAGACATGCAGGATGGACCTGTCTGTCTCTACATGTCTCCCTGTGATAGACTGGTTACCGGTCTGTCTCTACATGTCAGCCCTGTGATAGACTGGTTACCTGTCTGTCTCTACATGTCTCCCTGTGATAGACTGGTTACCTGTCTGTCTCTACATGTCGGCCCTGTGATAGACTGGTTACCTGTCTGTCTCTACATGTCAACCCTGTGATAGACTGGTTACCTGTCTGTCTCTACATGTCAGCCCTGTGATAGACTGGTTACCTGTCTGTCTCTACATGTCAGCCCTGTGATAGACTGGTTACCTGTCTGTCTCTACATGTCAGCCCTGTGATAGACTGGTTCCCTGTCTGTCTCTACATGTCAGCCCTGTGATAGACTGGTTACCTGTCTGTCTCTACATGTCAACCCTGTGATAAGACTGGTTACCTGTCTGTCTCTACATGTCAGCCCTGTGATAGACTGGTTACCTGTCTGTCTCTACATGTCAGCCCTGTAATAGACTGGTTACCTGTCTGTCTCTACATGTCAGCCCTGTGATAGACTGGTTCCCTGTCTGTCTCTACATGTCAGCCCTGTGATAGACTGGTTACCTGTCTGTCTCTACACGTCAACCCTGTGATAGACTGGTTACCTGTCTGTCTCTACATGTCGGCCCTGTGATAGACCGGTTACCTGTCTGTCTCTATATGTCAGAACTGTAAAACAATGATCATGTTGTTTTAGCTGTATGGGAATGACATTTCTTTTTAGACCTATGAAGGAAATTCATGTAATTTAAAATATTTAGTGCAAGATTTCCAAAAACGGCAATTCTCCCGATCATAACTGAACACAAACATAATAGACATGTTTTTAGACTCAAATAGAGAAAGAAAAATGCTGCTTATAACTCCAGGACTTGCCTGAGAAGCACTGCCTTTTTACCTTTTCTTCAGCATGAAAATAATCCAATTTCTTTACCTGTTTTATCCGATCATGGGGCAGAAACACATTATAACTTCATCCTCACACTATGAGCAAGTCAGAGGATTGCTGAAGTTAAAAGTCATTCAGTGAGGACCAAACGTGATGGAAATCTGTCCAACAAGTGTCAGCAGTGAATTGGACCCCCCAGGCTCCATCCTTACAGTTAAACATCTGGACACCCATAGCAGCATTATGGAGGCAGACAGTACCTGATGGTTTTGATCATGCTGAGGCCCATCTCTACACAGCAGTGGGCGTGGTCCTGTCTGGGCTCTGGTAGACCAGACACACAGTAGTAACAGTCTCCCAGGATCTTTATTCGTAGACAGTGGTTCTCCTGCAACAGACCAATCACATCGCTTCATCAGCAAACAAGTGACACTAGCAGCAATTATTAAAAAATGCAACTTACAATAAATTCATTTAATAAACCAGATATCAGAATTACCATATGCGATTGAAAATAGTAATGGAAATAGACATAGAAGTGGCAAATTTAAAAAAAGATGGTGGAAATGTCCAATCAGATTGGTTCTGCATTAACTGTGAAATCCTGAGTGGCCAAGCATGACAGTCTGAAACACTTAAATATCAGAGCAACATACAGGCCTACAGAGTGAATGATGAATCAATTATTCGCTCTGTTGTTTTGAATTAAATATTTATAATGCTTGCTGGTGTTTCTTTACTTTGCTTTCATCAGCCCTGCGAGTCTGTTACAGAAAAGACAGACGACACATCTGGGTAAAGTCTTTTAAAGACGTATCTTTCTATGAGATGTGAGAGTGTAGAAAGACAACTTTTTGTTAATAACTGATGAGGTCGATCCCATACTTCTTAATATGAAACACTATTTGAATTTGTTGTAGTTTTAAAGTTGTTCTTGGGCACCTGAATGTCCTGAAAAACAAATGTTCTGGAAAATGGACAACTCAGAAATGCCCCTTTGAACAATCCTGTATTTCTTTGGTGATTCGGTCAAACTTGCCTATTTCTCTATAAGCGGTAGCCCACCAGACTCCTGTTCAGTTTCGTTTAACCACAGAGACGGTCTTCCAAAAACCTCAGAAAAAATGTCTTCACATAACTGAGTAGATTTAGTTGCCTAATTTTACCCAAACGATGACCAAAGAGCTGTCAGATTCGAAAATGCGAGTCATCTCTGGAATGGCCATGGTCCTTTTGGAAGACATAAAAATGCTCTAAATTATGTGATTTTTGTGCCACTGACATAATGATAAAATAGAATAAAAATGCAAGTACATTCTTTCAAAAGGACAATTAACTAAATACTTACTTTATCGGCAATGATACGTTGTGGTTTCTTTGTTTCCTTCTTTTGACAAATGTACTTATTGTAAGTCGCTTTGGACAAAAGTGTCTGCTAAATGACCTAAATGTAAATGTAAATGTAAACTAAATTATACCCATCCATCCATAAAATAAAAAGCACACAACCAAAATAATAATATAATGGCCTCTCAGGCTCTATTAAGAAAACAATGTCCACTGTCTGTGCAAGGCCCAAGTCTGGATAAAATGATTGAGATTGTGTCCATTGACATCATACAATAAGTCCAAAACGTAAAAATGATCAAAAATGATAAAAATGTATCGAGGTCACGTCCATATGTTGTACGACAAGTCATAACTGTTCAAAGTATCAAGGTAATATCCACATATCATAAGATAAGTAATGTAATTATTGTGACTGGACTATTCAGTATGAGGACGTGTTGGTCCACTCATAAGCTCAGAATGTTCCAAAGAAAACTGGACAATAATCCAAACTGACCAAAGCCGTTATTTGTTGAAAAAACAAGGCTGAAAAGTCACGGAACAAAACGGAGAAGAAAGAAATCACACTGAAACATGCATATGTGGTCAAAAGCTGAATGACTTACATGTGCAAGGCGGTCGAAGCGTGCAAACAGTTCGTTCAACATTCGCACCAGCTCCTGCGCTGACAGCGTCGTGGAGAGGTTTGTGAAGCCTTTAACATCTGCGAAAAGAATGCTGAATAAAATACGGAAATGTCACTTTTATATCCAGGTCACTTCTTTTAAACCATCCAAAAATTATATTGAAAGGAATACTTTACCCAGACAATGACCATAATATTGCAATTACTCAAACTGTGTTACATTGAATCCTTGAGAGCCTCCACAGTGAACGGACAACCAAACATGTTGTTCTCTTGATGAATTGATGCAAATGGGGAATGTCGTTAATAAAAGCAAAACTATATTAAAACATCAGTTTCAGGGTTCAATATTCTAAAATAATTCACTTGCCAGGTTAGGCATTTGGTTTACGTCAACTGGTTTATTTATGAATGGTTATCAAATAACAAAAAAATGTGTTTAAAATTGATTTACGTAAATTAATCTTGAATTTTGCCCTCATCCTCAAATGCTTTCTTTTGCTTCAGCTCACAAACGTTGTCTTTACCTGCCGCCATTTACTGCCTGGTCAGTACTGAGCATGGGGTCAGCCCTATGTTCCCTCAACCCTGTGAACCCCCAGCCCGAGGTCTGATGGAACACAGGACTGAGGGAACACAGGTCAGAGGGAACACAGGTCTGAGGGAACACAGGACTGATGGAACACAGGACTGATGGAACACAGGACTGATGGAACACAGGTCAGAGGGAACACAGGTCTGAGGGAACACAGGACTGAGGGAACACAGGACTGATGGAACACAAGTCAGAGGGAACACAGGTCTGAGGGAACACAGGACTGAGGGAACACAGGACTGATGGAACACAGGACTGATGGAACACAGGTCAGAGGGAACACAGGACTGAGGGAACACAGGACTGATGGAACACAGGACTGATGGAACACAGGTCTGAGGGAACACAGGACTGAGGGAACACAGGACTGAGGGAACACAGGACTGATGGAACACAAGTCAGAGGGAACACAGGACTGAGGGAACACAGGACTGATGGAACACAGGACTGATGGAACACAGGTCTGAGGGAACACAGGACTGAGGGAACACAGGACTGAGGGTACACAGGACTGATGGAACACAGGACTGATGGAACACAGGACTGAGGGAACACAGGAGTGAGGGAACACAGGACTGATGGAACACAGGACTGATGGAACACAGGACTGAGGGAACACAGGACTGAGGGAACACAGGACTGATGGAACACAGGACTGATGGAACACAGGACTGATGGAACACAGGACTGAGGGAACACAGGAGTGAGGGAACACAGGACTGATGGAACACAGGACTGAGGGAACACAGGACTGAGGGAACACAGGACTGATGGAACACAGGACTGAGGGAACACAGGAGTGAGGGAACACAGGACTGAGGGAACACAGGACTGATGGAACACAGGACTGAGGGAACACAGGACTGAGGGAACACAGGACTGAGGGAATGTTTAATTATTTTTTCTTTAACACTTCCACATACGGCCACAACTGTCTCTAAAAGATGTACCTCAATTCATCAAGACTTTTATCCATTTTTGATTGTTCGTTCAATGTGGAGGCATGAGAAAATAGTGTTTTCTTCAAGAATGCAAGGCACCCCAAGGTGAATAATTGATCTAGAAATGATCATTTTGTGGGTGGAGGATTCCTTTCATTGCAATTGAAACATATAGTCTTCATGTTTACAGTTTTGCTTTACAGCGTGACATGAACATATTTGAAACATCCTTTCTAAAACGATACCAGTATGTCACAAACAGATTCCAGTACACTGAGTGGCTGACGATAAACACAAGCAACTGTAACCTCAGGTCACCAGCGCTGATGAGAAACTGATTTGCAGGGTGCAGGCAGATTCCCTGAATAATTACCAGAGTTACAGTTCAACATAATGTCACAGCAGTTTATGAAATAGTCACCGAATTTCCATCTACTGATTAGTCCACAATTTGCTGCTCAGCACAAATTTCAAACGACTGTATTTCAAATTGAAGTATCGTATTTGCCTGTCAGTCAGGAGGATGACATTATGCTACAAAACAAAAGTTAGGTTTAAGAAAAAAAATCATGGTTTGGGCCTAAAATAGCTACATAGAGTTAGGTTTAAAAAGTGTCTTGGTCCGGTCTTGGTGTTGGACGCATCCAGCTCCCTAACTGCCCACCATAATGCTACGTCACTGGATCTGGCTGTTGCATCGTCACATGGTGCATTTGATTTGTGTGTCCACCACAAAAAAAGGATCACAATTGACTTTCCATCGGCATTGTTTTAGTGTCCTTAAACACAAACCCAATAGATTGCATTCCGTGACTGTTTCCCAAATTGCCGTGGTTCTTGGTTGCCTCTTGTTTGACACTTTGGTGTCTGTCAAGTTCTTCTGTGCTACAGCTCAAGTATGCCTGGAACAATAGTCAGGATCTGATCTCCCCTTTCATGGGCCTTGTGTTCATGGGTAAATCAACTTCCTAGAAACCAGGCTGGGATGTTAAAGATGAGGCTGGATGTTCTGCGGTTTAAATCCGGTTTCATAACAGTTTGTAAACGCTGGTAATGTGTTGCCACAAAACATGTGAAGATTAGTGTTGGTGAAAAGGAAGCAGAGATTACAGATAGATGTCAGGCAGCGGGAGGACTCAGTTGGGTTTGTTGTAATTTAAGTTCTGCTGGTGAGCAGTGATGCCACGTCTATGCCACGTCATATTTAGGAAAAAATGTGTACAGCAGCAAGAGACAAATACTTTTTTGATCCCATATACATTATGACAGCAATTACACCTGATGTTTGTCAATTGAAAAGATAATTGTAGTCAAGAAAGTAGCTGTTGAAGTATAAGACTGTGAAAATGCAAAATTAGAAAGAGGACACACTCAAAAGTGTGGTAAATGTCTCCCCAACATCATCATATATAAGTCCTGCTACAATTCAAACAGGAACAATAAAGTATTTTTCTACCACCATGACTACTGGTCATATATTTTCCAAATGAAGGTCCAGATACTGGACGGGGCAGGACATTACCTTACATTACTTTTCAAAATGAATTGAGCGACAAGTACGTGATTTCAGTCCCAACCTTTGTGTTGTTTTTGATCGTGTACATTGTTAATGTAGTATTAAGTTAATTTATCTTTTTTGCACAATCACAAACTGCAGATTTTATTCTGTGCACATCAAAAGTGACCACAGAGTAACCGTGTGCAATGCTACAATGAATAGAAAGTTAGTAGAAAACAATACAAATATGGATAACATCGGTCTGTTCTGCAGTGAAGTTCAGTTTAACAGAAGTCAGCAACAAAATGTAATTTGCTATTTCAATAATATCAAAACAAGCTCCCTGCAGGTTTCAACAGATCTTTTGACAGCAGCCACATTGGGAAACCACACAAAGGTTCAGACCTGTACCTGATCATCCAAGAGCCAGATCAGTGTCCAATCAGACGGCCTCAAACTGCATGTTAAATAAAAAACAATCTGGTGAATGTGCTCTTGATATACTCCATTTTACCAAAGAGTATGCACGTGATCTGTAAGACCAGAATATATTCTGAACCTAAACATAACATAGGGTTAGTTCATTTTCCTCCCCTGTGGTTAGTTCAGAGTCTGCTGCTGATCCTGGTTGTTTCTCAAAGTCAAGGATCCTTCCTTGGCAGGATGTGTACTTCTAAGTCTCATCCTACAGTTGAAACAGCCTTGAGAGTCTACAAAATAACTGTGTTTTGGTTTCATCCAGCCCATTGGAAAACGCACTTCAATCAAACTGGAAACAGAATAAAACTGTTTAGTTCTCTTTCAACAGTCATCTACCCTGGTTTGGTTGAAATAAGCCTTCATTTATTCAAGTTAGATGTGAAAAGAAGCAGCCTTTATGCTCTCCACAAACTTACCAGACGCCAATAAAAGACACAGACATTTTACCCCGATGGGTGTAACTCCATTCAAACTCGACAGAAGCAAAATAAAACTCGCCATAACCGCCTCGGTTCGTCTAGCTTTTCCACTAGACTTCTAACAAACACTCACTCTGGATTGGTCCAAATAAACTAATAATGAAAATATGCTGTCTCTCTCTACCGTTGTCGGTCTCAGTGCTATTAATATCTCGTTGAAGGAGTCTGTCTCTGAGCAACCTAAATTGCAACACATTTTTAAGTTGAGCTGAAATGAAAAACACCCTTTTTTAACACTTTGAGATCACAACCCGATCATATTGTGCACCCAACACATGCTGAAAAAATTACAATTACAATTTAAATGTCTGCCTTTAAAACAAAATATGCGCATGTTAACATCAGTAAGTACCAACACATTTCACCCAATAATATGATGACATCCATCAGGAACTTTGTCTCTGCAAAGAGTGGGAGAAGATTGTGAGTTAACGACCAAATCAAATCCCTCCCAACGATATGTCCCGCCTGTCTATCCTGTCTCACTCCGGAACCCATCACCATACGGATGATAGATACTCTGGAAATGAATGAAGATGCAGCAGCTGGATGGCAATTTATTTTCCTCAAATGTGTTCAGAAACAGTTAGTTAAGAAATTTCCTGTTTCCAAATCAGGGGACAGGAAATGCATCATGTAACTTGGATTGTGGGTGTTTTATGACTGTGGATGATACAAACATGCATCCTTCAAACTCCTCTGGACAAAGGACACAGCATCCTTGAAATTCAGCTATTGAAGGATTCCTTGACACTGAAAAACACCTATCTTAAAGTATTCTAGGTGCTTCAGTGCGTCTTGCAGATATGCTGTGTTTAATCTCCAACCAACTGCAGGAACTGGAAGTGTGTGACTGATCGTGGCCAGACTGAGGTTCGTTTATAACACAGCTCCAAGAATCAGGAGCCTACTGACTGTAGCTTCATATTGATTTTCTATTTCCTTTACCTGTATATATTTTGTATTTTATTTTCTGGTGGAGAAACATTAATGTCTTGAGTCCACTTTTCGAACAACTGTAAGGCTCTGGAAGCTTTCCCGAACATACTGACACACCTGATAAATTAAGTTGCTGCTTCAGTCAGAAGGTCAACGACTACATTAAACACTGTTAGGAATCACATAATCACAACCAAACCGGTGGCCTTACCTGACATTCTCATAGCGGTGGATGTAGATTCTGTGAAACTGATGCTGGAGGTGTTCGTCCTCTACATTTGTCATGTCGTTGATCATTTCCAAAACTACAAAACGTGGCAGGACTGACAACACCAGCCTCTCCTGTGGGGGAGAAAAATCAATATCATTCATAGTCTGAGGCAACAAAAATTACAGATGATAATCACATATAGGGATGTTTTCCAATATGAATGTGACATTGAGTTAGTATGTATATAGTACATTTCCTTAGAGTTACAGGGAATAACTGATTAAGAGCAAAGAAGAATTACATGGAGACACAAAAACTGAGTGAAATAATTTGAGTTTAAGTGAAAAATCAAATTACATCTGTCGGTGAGAAACAATTTAAACGATGACTCTGCCAGCCTCAGCTCCTGGAGCAGGATCCCTCAAAGCCTCCAGGCCCACAGAAACAACACACACAAACACATTTCTTTTGTGCTTTTTGTGTTGACACGGTTTCACTTGGCAAGAGCAGCAACACATTTGGAGTGGGAGCCATGCAGCATCCCGCAGCAGTTTTCAGCCTCAGGGATCTTCACGAGCCACCTCCGGATACTGGATGCATTCAAACCAAGACTCAAGTTATTCAGTCTTTGCCTCTGGAGGCAATGACCAGTATCTGGGCCAAGACTTCCTCTCATGTGTGCTGCTCTGTGTTGACATTCCAATTATGAACTTGAGAATGGCAACCTCCAGTTCTGAAAAGTGAAGCCAAAGCTGAAGTGCCTTAAACTTGCATTCTCTCTACTGGCCACCAGGGGGTCTGATTGTATAGAAGTCTATGAGAAAACGATTCTACTTCTCACTTGATTTATTATCTCAAACATTGTAAACATGAGTTTATGGTCTAAATCTCTAATTTCAACTCTTCAATCCAGCATGATGTTCATTTGGTAAATTATGGTCCATTTAGAGTCAAATAGAACATAAAGCAGCGGATGCTTTAGGGCGGGGGTACCTTGTGATTGACAGGTCGCTACCAAGGACTTGCTTTCATTGCGACCAATGCAATTTGCTCCTATGATACTGAAACACTTAGCTGTAAAGTTGACCTTGAATTATGAAGCTAAGTTTGTTAGCAGCTTCACACTAGAATCCACATAGATCCAGATCCAGTAAGGTTGCAGCTCTGGGTGTCACTCTGCCACTTATGTTCATCCGATAAACCGGTCCCTCCTCCACAGTCCAAATATGGTCACTTCTACTTCACTGGTTACAAAAATTCCAAGATGGCGACTGCCTAAATGCTAAACTCAAGGCTTCAAATCCGTAGTCGTCAAACCAACGGGTGATGTCACCATGACTACGTCCACTTCTTCAACACCAGTCTATGAGTTGGAGTTGAGGGATGACCAGACCAGATTGTATCAATGTGGATACATTAAACTATAAAGCAAGTAATCTGTCTTTCTGTCTGTATAAAATATCAAGGATAAGTTTGTTGTACTTATAACGTCACCGCCGGCAAAATACCTCCACATTTACAACGTGTACTTCAATGTGCAGCACGAACTGCCAATTTGGTTTGACCCTGTTCCTTTCTTTTTCTGTTTAGTTTTAGGATGTTAGGCTTAGTCCATGTGTTTGTGTTTGGTTGTTTTGTTATAGGGATTAGCCAGAACTCCAACAGGAGAATTAGTTTCACCCTGAATTCAAGCCTCAACTCTGTAAATATTTGTACATCGCTGTGTCCTTGTCTGTTACTCAGACTCTACCCAGAAACCACACTGCTTCCGATACCTAAATATTGTCCCTTTGCCTGCAGATTGTGCATTTCTATCTGTTTTTAGAGATAATGAATTTAGTTTTAGAGTTTCTCTACCCAAAGATAGAACCCTATAATTGTGTAATATAATAATCTCTCTCCTCCTTGATCAAATGATCAAATGTTCACACTGGTAGAAGCTATAAGAAATGTTCCATTTCCACCCGCCTCCTAACTTGAAGTCCATGTTTTAGTTTTCATTTCTTCATCATTAAATTATATTGTTGCAAAATCCGAAATATATAGTATTTTAAAGAAAATTTGGGGATATTGGCATCTGCCTTTTGATTTGAGATATATTTATATATATACACACAATGTCTTTCTGTCTGGGTTGTGTTTTCATTTATTGTTCTTAGGCTCTTCAATGATCCAATTATGTCTTTTGTCAGGAAACTAGAATGGAAAACACAGTAAAACATCCATACAAATATGACTTTATAACTGTGTCACCACACAATCAGCACTACCTTCCAACACAAATGTGTGGCCCAACCTCATGTGAACTCAGTGAAGCTGCACGATGCTGTCTGAGAGCTCTGAAGAGCCTCTTCAGAGCTCGACAGAGAGGCAGCATCATCTGCTCCATTCACTCCACTAAAACAAATACACAGCTTTCATTCATTATGGTCACTGACTGAAAGGAGATCCTGTGATTCTGTTTCAACGCTGCCTTTGGTCTCACTTCCAACACACACTCATACACACGTTTTCCTCCCTTGAGTGGTCCACATAGTTCTGCCAATTGTGGGGTCCGTCCTGTTTAGTGGGTCTACATGCAGCCACACACACATTTATGTTTGCATGACTTTTGGGGACACTTAATTTCCTGGAAAATGACCATAACCGAAAGTTTAAAAGTTAGAAAAACACTACTAATTTGATGGAATATCTCTGATAGACATGACCGTATTATCCAGTCTGATTCCAGTGTGATGTCTGGGGAGTCTCTGCTGATTTGTTCTAATAGAAAAGAACATTCATGTAACACTCATGTCCAAATGCCAAATCGACCAAACAAAACATCAATCTAACATGGGGCAAGGACATGGCATGACAAAAAAATAAATAAAAATGAAAAACATATCACCTAAGTAGCATGTCACACACATATGGCGTCAAAACACCAGTGATATAAGAGATTTCCAAAGTTTATGCTCAGTATGTCTTAATCACAAATATTTTAGAAACCAATTTGAGGAATCATTGACAAAAGTGAATGATTAAGTAAAAAAGTCTGTAGTTAGATATACAGTACATATGATTTCATTTGAAAATATACTTTTTTTCGTTTCAGTCTAAATGTCCAGCATCATTGATGTCTGAGACGTTTTAACTGCATTCGTTTTCATGTTTGTACGGTGGTATTTTCAATTTTCCTAAATTGTAATAATTCTATGGAAGTCTTTTTGACAAAAAAGATACATGTTGTGCTGTGGTGTTTACTCCACCATAAACAATGCTATGATTGGAGGACCTGAAGCTGACTGGACCGCTCCACTGTGGACGTCACCATCAGCTGAGCGTGTGAAGAGTGTAAACAGTTTTGGAGCAGAGCAGGTGTTTGAGCCCGGCTCGGCTGCGTTGTGTTGACCTGGTGTCTGTGCTGGAAAGTGGAGCAGTGCATCCACCAAATTAAGGTCTAGACAGACAAACATTCCAGTGGAGCGTTGCTAATCCTTCGGTTGCAAGCGAGCAAGCGCCCCGGGCTTCGGCAGCGGAGAGTCACTGCAAAAAATGTTGGTTTTTACAGAGGCTTCTTCAATTCACACCAAAGGTTGGACGCTCTGAGGAGCTCAGTTGGGTTTTGTTTTGTCTCGGAGCTGTGATGTTTCTGTGCTGCACCTGCCAATCAAACAGTTTGCATAGCCTTCGATTCCTCTCACAGTCATATTAGAATATTTGTTTGAACAGAAACGCCTTGGGGATAAAAGGCTGCCTTCCACAATCCAGTTAGATGAACATTTGTTTGCATTTCATTGTTGGAACATCTATGCGCTGTTTGCATGATGTTTATTAGTTTCCAAAAGCATCCAGACATCTTCTGTTTCCCTGTGTCTGAGATATCTTTGCAGTTTTACATCAGATGCAACGGGAAACAGAATACTTATGGTTTATGCTCTTCAGCTCTTTTTCCTTCAGCATGCAATCATTAACTTTCCGAGCTGTTTGACAAAATGACGTTAAGTGAAGGTTAATTTACTTAAAACTAAGAAACAATGTGTTAATGAAATAATACTCTTTTTCTTTTCATTCAAAAAGAAAGAAAGTTGTTCACCCTTTTCATCAGATGTGATTTTTTTTCTCCAGAGATAACTATTTGACACTAATTGCAAGTAGATTTGCAATTTTATACTGCACACATTTACGCATTTCACAATGTATTATATTTATTGAGAAGGTTTTTTTTCAATGACATCTATGTCCTATGGTACATCTTTCATTTTTGTTAAGTTTGATAAATCGACATTTGGTAGGTCTATCTATATTTGACAATTATATCATCTTTTGATGATAACAAAGCTCTTTTGAACTATAGAAATTAATAATTTAACTCAGCTATTCTCATGAACTGGCTATATCACGAGTCTGCACAAATACAAAATAAAACAAATAACATGAACTCAATAACTCTCATTTTCTAGTTGGCATCCTCACAAATATTCTGCATTTAATTAATATTATAACTGTAAACAGAGCTCATTGGAATACAATGTTGATGATTGTCAAGACATGAAAAACCATGTTTCATCTCACGTGTGCTTTATTGTTTGTGCGATGGCAGTAACTGACTGGCAGACGTGGACATTTCTTGCAGTGTGGGCTGTAGTGTGTGTCTCCTCCACTGGACGTGGTCTCCGGTTTGGACAGCTGAGAGCCAGCGGACTGAGTGTCACATTAGCTTTGAAAGTCATTAGCACAGCTTGATTTTAGCCGAGAGCCGAAGCCCTTCAGCAGCTCACTGACAACTTCTATCTCCACATTTCATTCAGATTGTGTGAAAGGTTCCCTAGAAAACACTTAGCTCATTCATCCTGCTTTTATTGCCGCTTGTGGTGGATTTTCAGTTTCGATTCAGCAGTGAAAGAGCTTAAAAGTACAATTAAATATCAGCATCTAAAGTTGATCCGCATTCATCATCTGAGCTTCTGCACTCAAGTATAAGTGTTTATTCCAGAACAATAAAGATCAGTTTCTTAAAAGATTTAGAGTATGCATCATTGCTACCAAGAATTGCTTCGTATTCACATTTTGGGTGTTCAACTCATGTGGAAATACACTTTACAAAATGAGTAAATTCATCTTTTTAACTTAATCGGAGGGATTTCAAGCAATGAGTCAAATGTCCTCCTGGTCCCCAGTGGAATACATGGACCAGTATGTTTGTCTTCATACATGACAGTATTACCAGCTGAAGATTCTAGACTGAAGCTGCTGAGCTGATTGCCTGAACGCCTGATTAGATGCCAATGGTTGTTGTAGATATTCTCACTTTAATGACACATTTTCACTCTAATCCATCATGCTATCATCATCATACCCCTCTCATACAGAGAAACCACTAGGTTAAGTATGTTAAATAATTCATAATTCAATATTGAGTTTTTGGTGCCTGTTAGCCGACTGCATGCCAAATAAAAGTATCAGGTTGCATTTTGGCCTTGGGACCTTTGTTGGATTTCATAATCTTCTTTCTCTTCACCATTTCAACCATTTCCATTCCATAAAAAGTGAAAACAATGCTGATTTTGGTTTCACAGCGGTCTCCTGGCTGAAGGTCCTGTCTTTCTTTCCCCTTCCATCTACCTTATACTCCCTATGCGTTAGAGCAGTCAGTTTTCCTCTATAATACTATTTAAAATTCATTCCATATTTTTTTCAATATTAAAATTATATCTGAATGTTTAATACTCAAATCTAGCCTATTATTAATATCAACTACATAGGCTTATACATTGCCAATGCCTTTATCGGCAATGTGGTTGATTTACTTCCTGTCCACTAGAGGGCGTTCCAAAAACATTACCAATAAATATGTTGAATTACCAACAAGTGACAACCTTCAAGGTAAGTAATAATTAAGAAAGTAAAACAACCACATTGCCGTTCTCCTGGGGACGCTGTGTCCCCATTGCCATGGCTACGCCCTCCTCGTCTCACCGTCAGCTCTACTTTCACTTTCTCACGTAAATGGACCTGCATTTATGTAGTGCTTTTCTAGCTAACTTGCTTCTCAAGGCGCTTTACGCTACATTCAGTCCCTTTTACCCGTTCACACACATTCATTCACTGATGGCAGAGGAGCAGCCTGCACCTCAAGAGCTAGCTCTAGCTAGCAGTAAGCAGCATGAATGCATATTTGTCATGACGTCATCGCTTCTAGAGGTCCATCCATATCTTTGTTTCATTTCACCGAGTGCTGCCATGCGGTTATATCCGTGTGCGCCGCCGTTAGCTGTTTCTGATATGAGATTGTGATTGAGAAAACTTCATTGTTCAGGAGACTTCATGTGTCAAAAGCCAAGGCAAGGAAAGTTAGAAAACACTTTTCTAGCAAAAAAGGAAAAAAATAATTGAATATTAATTTCAGTGTTTAAATAGTACTGATTTTTTTACTATTCAAATTATATTTGATTCCCAAAGTTTATTCCAACAGCCCTACTATGCGTGTTTTAATACTCTGTACTAGGGATGTCCCGATCCGATATTTGGATTAGATCGGCCGCCGATATTAGCAAAAAATGCATATCGATATCGGATCGTCTCCCGATCCAGTTTTTTTTTTTCAAAACTCCGGTCCGTGTTTTCCAGCGCACCGATGTAGGTAATCCATTCCAGTTTTTTTTCGTTTTTCCCCAAAATTCGGTCCGCGTTTTCCAGCACACCTAGCGCACACCTCGCGACCTGTCCAGCATCCACTAAACAACAACAAGACGGACTTGTGTGCATGTCCAGTGTTTCCCCTACCATTGTACAGGCCATAAAATCAATATGCCAAAAATAAGCCACCTATCAATTCATTCATGAATCAATAATCATTTACATTAGGAGCGCCTCCGCGCAGCACAGTGTAGACTTGCTCCGCAAGACACGCAGCCACAACAATCCTCGCCGCGCGCTCCCGCTACGTTCTTCTTCGTGTACTTTACGCGCTTGATGTTGTTCTGATGCCGTTCCGCCTCGTTAAACCACCACGATGTCGCTTTCTACTTTCTACGGAGTTGACACTGTATTTTGATAAGCTGTTGCACTCTTCAGACTCGTGGTGTGAGCGGAACCGGACCGGTACCGGAACCGGACCGGCTTCCGCGCTGCCTGCTCGCACAGATCCGCTCGTGCGCACATGCGCTGATGCAGGTCGAGTGTTGTCGATAAATATATGCACTCCTTCAAAACAGCATCAAGCCATATTGTGTGTGTAGTATTAGGACGTGATGACGTGTGTACGGGCTAAAGCCCGTTTGGGCTGGAGCAGTGTGAATGCAAAGCAAGGGACCCCCTGTGGGGGGAGGATTGTTTTTGATAAGCTGTGGAACTCTGAGTTAACCTATTTCTACCTGAATTTCTATGAACTATTAGGCTGTTGAGTAAACCTATAACTTATATTTTACTTGATAAAATAAGACAATATATGCACTCATGTCGTTGTAGTGTTTTACAGTATCTGTAGCTATTAATGTGATGCTCATCATTTTCCAGCCATATTTTTCCAGCCCCTAATTTTGGATCATTTCCATCAACCGGCATCTTTAATCTTTAATACATGCTTGGATCGGCCGGTATCGGTATCGGCCGGTACTAAAAGCTACAATATCGGTATCGGATCGGAAGTGCAAAAAGCTGGATCGGGACATCCCTACTCTGTACATCAACTTACTTCATACCTTACAGTGGCCGTTAAAACAGCCACATAGAGCAACATAGTTTGAAGCACAGGTAGGGCCACTGACCAAACTGCTGCACTTGGGATTGAAAATGGGCTGTATATTCAGATGATTTACTGAAAATAATAAAAGTAGATTAAGATGAATAACAGATTAAAATGTAGGGAATTGGAATAATTCAGTTGATTGTCCAGTTTGGAGTTATATAAACTAACCGTGATGTGATCAACACATCTGTTTCACCACTGGGTCAGCACAACAAGCTGTAAACACAACGCTGACATGATGGCTACCATGTTAGCTAACAGCTGCCCACTACACTACATTACTCTTCCATCTAGTGGAGTTTGGCTTGTGTCCCCCTGATGAAAGCAAATCCAATATGTCTCTTTTATCTCTGTTTTTGGTCCCCACTGACTCCGTAGGGAAATATCTGTCTCTCGGCTGCTAAACGCTCCACTTTCTTCACCAGCTAGTCTCTAACCGAGTCTGTCTGCTGTTTGCTGCTGAGCAGGTAGTGAACTTCATCAGAGCTTGTTTGATCAACCAGCTGCTGCTTGAGACAGTGAGACTGACAGGAAACCTGTGGACCGTGAAAGCAAACAGCTGATGCTAAAACACTCAGTGGAGCCGTCAGGAACCGCAGAGTCACGTCACCATAATGGACCCTTTTCTTATCTATTTTGATATCAAAACATTGATACGAGAAGCTTTTAATTCTGTAGCCTTTGTCTGCTTTCTACTTGCACTTTCGATCCACATCCTGCCCCCATATCAACACTTTAAGGAAATAAAACGGAGAAGACACACTGCCTTGTGCTGGGAAAACAAAAACGTTGCTCTGTTTTCTTCCAGTATGCTGACAGAAACACCAGGCCCTGATTGGTTCACATTCAGGCCCATCTTGCTCCATTACAACCATCCCAGAGCTTATCTGAGCCCAATCCTTCCAGGAAACACGACGCCGCAAAAGCTTTCTGTGGCTTCTCAGAGGCTGAATGTCCACTCCACTGTGTAAGCAATGTTCTCCATGTGTCACTGTGTGTGTGTGTGTGTGTGTGTGTGTGTGTGTGTGTGTGTGTGTGTGTGTGTGTGTTTGTGTCCACTGCCCTGATACACAGTTTGTGTGACAGCAGCAGATCAATGCACGTCCATGTTCTTTTCCTCTCAGCAGGCTCATTAGCCGATCTGCTAACATCCAGTCCTGTCAATTGAAATCCATCAACCGCTGTGCTAACATTGTAAATGGTGTCTTCACACTGAGCTCCGTCGCAAAACAACAGGAGGTAAAACACACATTAGCCTGTTGTGTATTTTTGGCTGCGGTGGCGTTTTGGTGATTGGTGAAGGTCATCGAGGGGTCACCGTTAAATATCTCTTAAAGTTGAACTCCGTAACATTTTCATCTATTTAATTGTCTTTTAAGTTCCTATCTATCAAAGAGTGAGTTAAAACAATGGTGATTGATCATGTGACCACTAATGAAAGTGGTTGTACTTGCTGTTTTGCCCAGAAATAGGATCTCCGTGTCTGTGGCGACATTCCTGCTTAAAATTCAATGGCAGCGCTCTATTAGTGATGCTTTTCACGTCAGTCAGCAGCGGTTGGTCCGCCCAGGCGGAGCTACTCATGGAAGCCTTACTTGTAATCCAAAATCGGTAACTTCCAACTGCTGAGTCAGGCTCCCTCTAGTCTAAACTGTTTGATCAGGTACATTTCATTACTGCTGACCCACAATGGAGGATCAACAGCCAGAGAAAGAAGACCATTCAACTTCCAGTCCCAAGAAAAAGACACAACAAACTAATGGAAGTGAAGAAGGAAAGTCATCAAGAAGCAAAGTGACGCCAACGAGTCGACACTGTGTGGTTTCCAAAGGAGGTTCGCCTGCAGTTACATCTACCGCCAAAGAGGCCGCTAGAAGCAACGGATCTGCCACTTTAAAGCATGCAGACTAAACGTCTGCTGAAGGATTAAACCCAACACCTGACAACATATTTTCAGTCCAAACTGAAACTCCCAACCCAAAGCCAAACCATCTAATCTCTACCAATCCTGTTGGAAGGTAGGAGCCTATCCGGCATGATGAAACTACGGGTTACAACCAGTAAACTGGAAATATTAGGAAATAAACAGTGGTAGCTCACACAGCGCTCAGTGAGCATTAGTTACCCAAGTTCACAGCCATGCTGGAGGCAAATAACATCTCAGCATGCTAGAGCGCAGGTTATGCCTTTGCCAATTTCAAGACAATATTTGGCTTTTTTTTCCCCATTAATGTATTAAATAATAACAATAATAGTTATAATAAAATAATATTTTGATAATGGGCTTTAAATCTACATAGGTTTGTGTCTGTGTTCACATTTACGCATCAATAAACACACTGTAGAATTAGGTATTACTCCGGCTCAGTCTGAATCGGCAGTGGGAGGAATATTTGAAGTGTATATAAGATGTACGCAACTTCAGTTTGACTGACCACATGCAGTTTGAGACAAATCATGGTCCATGAGCGTGATTAACTGAGATAGATCAACCGTCATGCCACAGTGCTGCTACAGCTGACAACAACTGGTGCGCTGCCAAAACGTCCGGGTAAAACTTGAAAGCCAGGATTTCTGTTCCATACCAAACCGAACATCCTGTTCCAAATGGTTCAACACACGAATGGTTACATACCTAGTAAATTAATATTAGTAAGTCAATCCATAGTTTATAATCGTTGGACACACACACACACTGTCCTCGGTACTGCATGCAGCAGAGGAACGATGGACTGATGGATTTTTTAAAATAAATCCTTTCTGGCATGAAGCCCTGAAGGCAAACTTCTCCCGTGTGCATCAGTCGTATCTGAAAATGTCTCAGTTCAAAAGTCAAAATGGATTGAAATAGATAGATGTCATAATTTCATTAACAACATTTTTTTATCTCAATATTCTGCTTCAATCCAAATGTGTTGGCATTCAGCCTCTAAATATCATAGTGCATCAATCTCTGACAGTTCTTGGAAAGTCATTAGTTTGGCAGGTATTTGGTCTTAAACCAAAATATTGGACAAAATGAAATGATGCGTAAAAGTACGTCAACATTCCGTAGCAATCCATCCATTATATGTTGAGACATTTCACAGGAAAGGCTGAAATATGGAGATGCTGGAGCAGTTTATACAAAATTCCGTCACACACAATCCATCGTTGCGATACTTCGGTCTGGACCAAAGTGGTGGACGACTGAACCACAGCGTGACAGACCTGTCCCATTGAAAAGAACGCAATCTCTTTTGGGCTCCATTGTTTCCGGTGTGAAAACTACGGCAGCTTTTGTCCACGAAATACAACCGGCACCACAAGCAGTGTTGACCTTGCGTGAGCAGCATTCATGTCCGTTGTCTGGTGGTGGACTCACCTGTCTCTGGTTCTCTGTCTCCAGTCGCAGCCGGGCCTCGATGCAGCGCCGCGTCTCCAGGAAGGCCTGCCGCTGAGCCCGGTCCGACAGGTAGCTGATGAATATCCCAGCAGTGTTCATACACATGAACAACACGGCCTGAGCCGCTACCTGAAACACACAGACAGAAGGACAGACGTTGAGATCACACCTATATGCTTCTGGATTTTCTGTTTGGATCGTTTCAGTTAACAGCAGTGTTTTTTTATAATCAAAAAGCACATAACTTACAAACAATTCATAAACTGAATATTCACACCAGCTGGACTTGCACCAGAGACATTGCGCTCCATGGTTAGTTAGTGCTTTCAGGGCACCCCAACTCCATTAATCAACAAGCAAGACAATACAATTCTCTTGTCTTTCGGCTGAAAGCAAACTGAAGATACATACTGATAAAACTTTGCCTCTATAAATGTGGGACTTTATTCTTGGGGAGGGACAATGTGGGTCCCCCCTCAGACTAAAGTGCAACTGTTGGAGGGACAGACAACTTCCACTTTGATCATTAATGTTAAACTCAAAAACCTGATGAATTCTACAGGTTTTGCAATTACAAGGAGCGTCTTTATTTCTCCGATTTCTATGAGTCATGCATTTATTTCAATTTAGATGAACTACAGAACTTGTACAAAACTATTTGTATCAATTGGATCATCACCAGAATTTCACCAATTTTAGGTTTTTAATGTAAAGACAACCATGTAGACTAGAGCGGCTACAGAGCTCAGCCTGCAGGCTTCAAGCAGAGTGAACAGGTTTGAAATCATCACCCCGTTATTAGCTGTTTTACACTGGCGCCCTGTAAGAAGAGATTTTAAGCTATTTTAATTAATTAAATTAAACTCCTCAATATATCTCTGATCTGTTATCCCCGTATGACCCTGCTCCTACTTTGAGATCCTCGGGCAGAGGCCTTCCATCTATTCCAGTCTCTCGGCTGAGGTTAAGGGGGACAGGGCTTTGGAGTTAAGAGCCCTGAGGCTCAGGAGAAACCTGCCTGAGGAAATAAGAGAGGCTGAGTCAGTGGCTTCTTTTAAATCTGAGCTCAAAACTAACTTTTATCGCCTTCCCTTATTCCACCTATATCTTGTTTTTATTTCTTTTACAGGTTTTACTATTCCATTTTGTTTATTTCTGTGTTTCTATTTGTTTTTATGTGAAACACTTTGTAACTCTGTTTGAATTAGATGCTTTGTAAAAAAATAAATAGTATTAGTATTATTTGTGACATCAGAGATAATGATAGGATTGGTTAAGCTAAAAGTACTAATAAATCTATCTGCTGATTGCCAAACCTGTATAAGAAGTTACCTCATAAGGGATCCGTGCATATAACCTATTAATGAAAATCAACATATGCACTTTTGCGTGGGTATTTTCCTGAATAATAGGTAGAAAGCTGTTAAAACTGCAGTGACTGTATCTGTGTGACAGCGATCCATCATAATAATAATAGTAGTCATTACTGTACAAGGGTGCTTTTGTACAGTCCTTGCTCTACTTGTCATTATTGACAACGTGCTGTAGATTTGCAGTCTCGTAGTAGTAATAATGCTTCTAATGCAAAGAACATAAATAATAATAATAATAATAATAATAATAATAATAATAATAATAATAATAATAATAACAAACTACAGACATGAATATAATGAATAGAGGTGTAATGATTTTGATTTGATTTGATTAATCGATGAATCGATTGTCAGTCCTATAGATTCTACTAAATCGATCTGCTAAAATCAATAAATAGAATGAATCGTTTTGGCTTCACCAATAATGGATATAAATGCATTTAATCGTATGAATCGTGATTCTTACTTATGATTAATGTTTTAATACGTTTAAGACTCTCCCCTGCCAGCATGTAGTCTACTGAAAATGTTAAAAAATAACTGAGCTATGTTTCATTACATTTTTGTATTCAGCATAAAATACTATGCAGGTTTTTTCTAGAATAAATATGTTATTTTTCACCTTTCAGAAGAATACAGATAGTCTCACTTGCATTATTGCATGTTTATTTCATGGATATAGAATTAAGGTTGCAAGTTACTGAATCGAATCGTGGTTTACAGAATCGAATCGAATCGTTACAAAAAAAATTGTCCTTGAATCGAATCGCCAACTACTGTATCGTTAATGGAATCGCTGTGAAGCCAAAGATTCACACCCGTAATAATGAATGAATTATGATGAAGAAGAAGAAGAAGTATACATTATTATTCAGATAGAAGCAATCAGTGGCACAAACTGCTGCTCTAAACAGACCAACCCACCAGCCAAACAACAAGAACTAAATAACTTCTCATCATCTCTTTGTAGATCAAAATGACTAATGACATGCAGGGAAATTGTTTTATCTAAAAATGTTCGAACAAACCCTCAAAAATTGCTTTAGTTTGCTCCCAAATTTGTCTGGTTGTGTGCGAGTTTACACTTTACAAGTTTAAAAATATTCAAACGAACCCGGCTCTACTGCATGGATACTCTCGGGGTCACGACTTTCCGATGTATGGCCTCATTTAAAGAAACAAAACATGCTGAGGCTGTGACGTGGTGACAGGGAAGGATTGTGTTATGTGACGAGTCACGGCGACTCGCAGGATGTCAGAGACTTCATCTGTAGTGATATAATTAAACAGCTGTCTGCCATCCATCATAGTGGCTGCTTAAAGAGTCCTCTGTTCAATGTGTTCATTTATCCACAGATAATACTGATCTACTGATTTTGTCCACAAGGACACACATTGGACTTTCAACCACTAGACCAATAGTTGAAAGTGTTAATAAAGATATACGTTGGACAAAAATAAAAACTTAACACTTTGTATTTTTGCTGAAATCCAACATCTAAGACTTTTTTTCTAAGTACACAAAAGGCCTATTTCTCTCAAATTAACCATTCCATCCACATGACAGGGGTGGCCTATCAAGATGCTGATTAGACAGCATGATGATTGCACAGGTGTGCCTCAGGCTCGTCACAATGAAAGGCCACTCTGAATGTGCAGTAGAATCACAGCACGATGCCACAGATGTCACATGTTTGGAGGGAACGTGCTGACTGCTTTACATTTCTGTTTCTTTTTTTTTTGTATACTCCTGTGTGAAATAACTACTGGGCAAATAAATATATATTTAGTGACAAAATAAATCAATATTTCCAGCAATACTATAAATATATAAATATATATATATATATATATATATATATATATATATATATATATATATATATATATATATATATACACTGATACAGAGATGAAACTTTTAAGGTTTTTAAAGTTATTATGAAGTCAATAAGAGAAATTTGAATTTGTACGTGCTTCGTATTATCAATTCAGTCAATGCAACCGAGTATGCATCCGAGTATGACTTCCATCCATCCATCCATTTTTTACCGCTTATCCTGTATTTTAGGGTCGCGGGGGGGCTGGAGCCGATCCCAGCTGTCATTGGGCGAAGGCAGGGTTCACCCTGGACAGGCCGCGAGTATGACTTGTTATCCTGAAATATGATTCCATTGAAAGAATGATATAAATGAATATATTGGATTATCGCCGAGCCCAAGCCGTGTCTTTTAGGCTGGAGACCCTCTCATGAGTTAGTCTCAATTCACTTCGGAGCCTTTTGACCAAACCCATCAGTCTGACGTGGACGTGAAATGAAGATGGAATTATTGAAGTCCTGCACACTGAGTGTTGCCCGCCAGAGGTTTTAGTTCACAGCGTCTCCTCCCTTTTTTCACACATTTATGATGTGATGACGTACATGTGTGTATGATGCCGTAGTTCACTCAAAGCTTCACATTGTGCTGCGTGGTGGGGTGCTGCGTGGTGCGGCCAATCAACAATGAGCACATTTACTGTGGTTGATGAAAACGGCATCAGAAACAAAAGCCTCATTTTCCAAAGATATCCAATGTTCTCCTACGATATTAGGAGTATTGTTCATTTTCAAATGATCCAAGAATCAAACAAAAGCAAAAAAACAAAATGTAGTGAGCTAAGATTAGATGAAAACTTAATGTTGGAGGTTGAGTAGCACCACTGATGAGCTTTCTTTGTACCATGATAACGAGGCAAGACGTCCACTGAAAAGAGACGGGGACATCTGAAACCTCAGGAGACAAGAGAACTGAGACAAAAGAATGAAGCAGGTCACTAATCATCGTGGAAGGAACGCTGAAAAAACCACAAGGCTCCTCCTTGACGGGCTTTAACCGCTTACAGAGTTATGGTGCTATCATAAACTACATGAATATATGATATATGATTGGATGGATTAATACATTGTATTTATTTAGTGTCAACATACGGCATCCTCTGTTCCAGGACCCTCTGGTCAGGACAACCCCCTAAAAAGCCTTTGAACTGGGGAAAAAGGGAAAACTCTCAGAGATAGAAACTGAGGAGGGATCCCTCTCCCAGGATGGACAGAAGTGCAACAGATGTCATGTGTACAGAAGAATGTTTTCTTTTATTGACGCCTGGTGGCCTAAAAATGTTAACGTTAATCTCAAAATGAACTCAACTGGGTGTGAATTATGTTCAGGAGATATTTTGACATGCCAGGATCCTCAGTCAGTTCTCAACCCGGAGCTTTAAATTCAGTTTAGAATATTGAGCATGGGAAGTTATTAAGTCAGCACAGATCACAACATACAGACTGATTACCAAGCAGAGCACAATAAACAAAATCATGGACAAATCCAATAATATTTTGAATCATTTTTCAAATCAACAATGGCTTATTACCTGTTTTTCTTAAATACATAACCAAAGTTTTGATGCTTAAATTGTCTTCCAACCCTGGAATGACCTACAAACTGTCAGAATCCTGTTAAATATTCACTTTAACAGGCATTACATAGCACCGCACCAGAAAAATGAGCGTGTCCACAAAATTGTCAAAAATCACCATGCACCAGTGACTCATTTGAGGTTTAATATATCTGCCGTTACCATCCTCACTAGATTTATGACTTAGTTTGCTGAGCAGAGGATGAGGAAGCTGCTCTGTCACATTTTAACAACGCACATCAGTGTGACTCATAAAAACATGGCTGCCCCCTTCAATTCTTTAAAAGATTTCTGGATGAAGACTGAAGGTTTTCATCAGCCGTGATGCTGCAAAGTGAAGCGCGCTCCGGCCCATTAAAGCGGCAGAAAACACAGCTGATGTAACACCCTGCAACATGACCGTCCTCCTCAGCGGCACGGGGGATTTCACCGCCACGACCAGCAGCTCCGCCTCCACGCCGCCGGCTTCCTCCTGCTGCTGGAGCTTTGCATGACGCAAGTATTCAAACAGGTTGGCTGAAAGTTTACAGATGAAAACACACACACACACACACACACACAGTCCCTTCAAGTTCCCTTTGAACGAGCAGGAGAATTGAACAGTTTTTTGTTCAAAATGATCAATTTACAAGAATGAAAGTGTGTTTATCTTTGGTATTCTCATAGGTTGATGTGTGTGTGTGTGTGTGTGTGTGTGTGTGTGTGTGTGTGTGTGTGTGTGTGTGTGTGTGTGTGTGTGTGTGTGTGTGTGTGTGTATGGTAAATACAGTCTCAGACAGGTCTGGACATGTCCTGAACATCTGCTGCCATCTCTGGTGTCGCTCTGTCTCTACCAAAGGTCACAGTGTTAGTTTTTATTGCCCAACACGACGAGCCGACTGTACCGTATCTGCAGCTGGCCGATAAGGTAGCAGATCAATAAGTCATGATTATGTTGCCAGGAGAGGGGATTTATTCTTTTTTTAAAACATGTCCTCTGACATGTAGGAGGCAACGGTGGATTACCAACGGGTCAAGATGGGCAACTTCCCGAGGGCACCAGAGCTCCAGGGTCTGGATCTTCTGGTTATAAGAACTAGAACTAATTAGCTGCATTCAAGGCCTTTATATGGTGATTAGAGTTGTTCTGATACCAAAGTACCAGAAATAACTCCAACACAGCCAAAGGTACTGGATCGGGTATCGGCAGGTATGCAGGTCTATGCCCCGACCCGTTTCTGTGTGATCGGACAAACCGTCAATTCTTTACTTCCAGATACCAAATCCAGCACCCAAACTAGCATGTAAGCCGTAACCAAGTAGTTATCCGATACAAGCACATTAAAAACTAAATTTTTTATCAAAATTATTATATTTGAACAGCTTTTTACCGCCTTGTATGGATGTTAAATGATTGCTACACTTCGGCTTTGTCAGAGGAATTTCTGCCACTGGTGTGGACGCTAACCATGATAGCATTAAGATACGTCCTTCTAGGATCCAAGGTCTGAGGCAAAGGAAAGAAAGAAAAGAACCACTTCCATGCATGTGTGTCTGACAGAAAAGCTACTGTAACAAACCTCCTACTACTTCCTGCGTTCATCCTAAAACACAGTGTAATGCAGTACAAACGCTGTTTCCCAGGCAGACTGAGCCGCTCATCTTCAAAGCGTCTAGAACTGTCTGCTTTCCAAGAATGTGAAGGCAGATTGGTTATTCCAGGATTCAGTATGGTGACATTTCCTCCCCTTCACACCACGTTTCTCTCGGATCCCGGCCTCAGTTAGCCACCTTGATGTGCGACTGTGACGTGTGTCGGTCTCAGAGGGTCCGTGAACAGGCATCTGTGACATCTAAACACATACGTGTGTGTTTAGATGCTTCTTTTATAGTTCACTCCTGAGTTGTAGAAGCCTCATTAGCATGAAGCAAATAAATGTGATGGTGATTAAATGTTTTATTGCACCCCCATCTGCCGTCTCGGGTTTTCTGTATTTCTTTTTTTTTATTACACCTACACTCGAGGCACAATTGTGTCACAGCTGATAAAAAGCTCAAACAGACCGTTCAGTGTTCTCTGTCGCTGAGAGAAACGCTCTGAAGTACGCTGCCACTGTTTTCCTCCTGCAGTAAAATTGCTGCACCACGAGCACATTTAGAGAGGGAAGAATTGAGCGTGAAGTGGGGATTTTCTGACATCGTGCTCTCGACAGCTCGCTGCTGTGTGGAGAGCGAGTTGACATTTTAGAAGGGGGGTTTTCCTCGACCGCCCGTAGGCCTCTCCGGCGCTCTGGGTCCGTGTCGGCGTTCACGGAGAGGAGAGGCCCGGCTTCATCGAGGACGCCGTCAATCCTCAAATATTTGCTGGATGAGACGGACATCTGGCGGATCCTGAATATGATCCTCATAACAGTTCTTCTTCATCTGTATATTGATGATCGGCCCAAGCAACTTAAACTCTGTAATACTTCACGACTGGTATTGCTCCATGGACCCATATCATGTCCTCCGATGATCTCGTGGTCCTGGGTCCATGTGGTCTCCAGCAGCTGTATGTTTTATGTATGGTGTGGAACATGATATGAAATCCATGCTGTCATGATCTCTAAAGTAGACAAATGTCAAAAATGTCCCAACACAGTCTAATGCCACCAAATGTAATCTATAGATTTTGTGTGACAATTGTAAAGTTTTTGTCAATGGAAAGTTAATTAGGATCCTTTATCATTGTAGACACACGAATAAAGCACATGATAAGTAATATAAATAATATTTAATATTGAGAACAACTACTTGTTCCAACAACAAAGGACTTTAACACAGGAGACCGTTGTTCGAGGCGTCCCAAAGTGTTGTCAGTCTGTACGAAACGAATGGATTAAATTTTGTTAATTGATTAAATTCTGTTTCACAAACTGCTGTCAGAATGTGTTGAATGTCCTGTTTTTTAACTGTCTGATAATAATCTTGGTGTCTGTAATAAACCAGGAATTATCTTGGACATTTTATTACAGAACTAATGATGATGAAGATATTATTGTCCACGCCACTTTCTGGTCAAACAGAAAAATAAGCTGTTATGATGCTATAACAATATTGCAGTGCAAGTCAAACTGTTTTAAGAAAGCTCATGTATAAATGTATCTGCCGGCTTAATGACTCGGATAATGAAACCCTCCGAGCGTATCTAACATGTTACCAATCCAGCTGTGGAGACATTGCCGAGACACTGCTGGTGGAGTTTTTATATGTAACGTCTTTTATCTGAACCCGGAGTCTTTAATAAAGTTCTAATGGATTGATTCAAAAGAATATTTTTTTACCATTTTTTCTTTAATTTATTTAAGAAATACCATCAGTGGTTATTGTGAGCAGCTATATAAAAACATCACTGCTGATCTATTCTGAATCTCAAAATCAACAGGTCCCTTAGTACAATGAATAACTGAGATTTCCATTCAAATCAACGTAGCAGGATGTTTTAGGATATAGATGTTAAAAAAAGAAAAGAGAAAAGGAAAAGAAAAACCCATGATATCAGCATTATTTATGCCCTGCTCTCCACTCTCTCATTTTTAAACTTTAAACATTTTTTTCTATTTACCAGACTTCACATAGCTTCCTCTGGAGACACTAAAGGCCTGATGCTAACTTGCTCTTTAAATGCATTAGAAACTCCTGGAAACACACTTTCATGTGTAAAATTGAGTTCAATGTTGTCTGATGCCATTGAAAGATTTGTTTACAAAAGAGACTGGGTCACAGAAATAACAGTTTTAATTTCTTGGCATGGCGGAGGTGGTCATTAATTCAGGCGGTTTAAAGGGTTAGGGTTAGGGTTAAGTAGTGTATGAAACCCTACATGTTACTGTAAAGAAAGAAAATACATCTTTAGGAGTGTATTTCACATTCACAACTGAATATGCGTAGGAGTATTCTTCCTTTAAGCCACACACACACACACACACACACACACACACACACACGGAGCCATCTCTTCTCCCTGGAGGCTCTTCACTGTATCTCACAGAGCCGACGAGCCTCCCGGTGCATTACGGTGTGTTACTGTGTGTTATTGTGAATATCTCCCAGGACGCCATCAGCGCTGATTCAATTTCCAAGTCGCCCCCTGAAGGCCTCTGCTCCTCCCACGGATACGGAAATTAAAACCCCATAAGCTGCGGCGGCTGCGCTACGGCTGCGGCGGCGTCCATGTTGTTGTTGGAAAAGGCGCAGCGCCAGCTCGCCATAAAGGGCACCGGCGTGGAGAGACCGCTGGTGCCCTCATTAAAAGGGAAATGCCAACGATGTGGACGTTTTTAACAAGATCTCATTAAAGGCGGCGGGCCAGGAAGAGGCACTGCTTACAAAACAGCTACATGGAAAATAATGAGCTGAGGTTAATAATAGTAATAATTATCATAATGTTTTCAATTTGACTCAAGGGTGAGTGGCGGCATATACGCCGTGACATGGAAAATAAACACTCGCTGTCAGATCCGTCCTCCAGATTTAACGATGCATAAATAGGACGAGGTGACAAAATAATTTGGAAAGAGCAGACGGCCGCGCAGCATCAATATTTCAGAGCGATCAGTTACCTCCCTGCATAAAGACGGGACTTATGTTACAGAATACACATGTACTGCAGAAGAGCGACGCCGCCACGGTTTAACCTGCTCTCCGTATCTGATGACAGCTGTATGAAAACACATTACACTACGAGCAAGCGGAGCTAAAAAGCTGCCAGCGCTGATCTCTGCAGAAAACACCCATCTGCCAAATGAAGGGATTTGTTCCGTGGCTCCGAGGTACAGAAGAGGACAGCGGATGATGAACTCACGCGGCCTGTTATCGGCCGACAACCAGACGAAGACGCGGTCCGCAGATACAACAACTTAAATCTAACATGACACGGACCGCCGCCATTAATTATTCAGAGCAAAGTGCAATATCACTCTGATGTTTGCAGAAAAACACTCTAAAGCGCCGGGTTTTCTCCGAGGGGACAAAGTGCCAGCATGTATTCCAACAGTGTCTCTGTTTGATCTTGATTAAACCTGGTGTGAACCGGGCGTAACCATCATGCATCTCTCCTGTCACGTGAGGGATGAGTGGGATGTGGCGGCGCCTGCCAACACAAGCGTCACACAGCATTGGCTTTCAGTAATTAGCCGTATTAAACGGGGATGTTCCAGACTACAGACTGTCCATCAGGGACAATCGCTCCTTTTTAAATGATCAAAAAACACACTCCTTAACACCCTGTTGTGCTTGAGTGAATGACTGAGCAGCACAAATCAATAACAGTCATTGTCATTCCATTAATACAATTCAACCTGACATCATATTGTCGCAGTTTCTCAGGTGGAAAAACCTCCGAAGAGCTACTGCCACAAAAATATTTGAGTGATTGATTAATGTTTTCATGGAGAGAAGCATGCGGACACTCAACAGATATTATAGAAACACTGCCTAAATATCTCAATACTAAAACAATATCACAGCAAAAATATAAAACATCAGGTTAGGTATAATAATAATAAAAGATGGAATAATAGAGTGGTACTGCAGTACAGGAGGCTATGAGAGGCTTCCAAAACAAAAACCCACAAAATGATAATAAATTCAGATGAAGTTCTGTTAGAAGTGAAAGGAAAAATCATTTTTTAAGTACCGAGGCATCGTACATTTTTTTAGTATTGCGATACCTTTCTATTCTCCGTATTATGAGCCAAACTAGCTCTGGAGATTTTTCTCTCCAAAAGAGTGAATACAATATTCACAATTTGCAATGTCTCATATGTTCGTCAGATTATTTGTAAGAACAAATCCAATGCTTGGAGTGAAATAATACTCCAACATCATGATTAGTGAGCATCTTCCTGTGTTTGTGCCAGAATGAAGAAATCCGATGCAAACGGCTCCAACATGTTTTCAGATCTGCTGCCTCCACTGTGATGGTGCGATGGTCTGCACCATGCACACAATGGATCTTCTGAATGGGCCGACAGTCCAGTTTGTGGATTATACGGCATAAAGACATTATTGGTGTAACGAGCTGATTTGATGGTCGAATCACAAACACTTTTCCATGACAGTCTGTGAACAGCTCCTCTTGGCACCTCCAGCATCACAGCTCGGCTGTGTTCTCGGGCTGAATGTGCAAACAACTGAGATGACGAGTGAACGTCTGCACGACGAGGTGTGTGTGTGTGTGTGTGTGTGTGTGTGCGTTTGTGTGTGTGTGGGAGGTGGGTGTTACAGCGGCTCATGTCAAACATGCAGCGATGAAAGCTGAGATGTTCAGCAATATGTTTGGAACGTGTGATCAGAAGCAAACACCATGACGGAGCGCTGGAGTAGCTGGTTTGTTGGTGTGTGCCGTTTGAAGGCAACTTTAATGTCAGCGAGGCAAAAACTCTGCCTCGAAGCTTCGTTACATTCCTATCTTGGCATTTTGCAGCCTGCTCTGCACAGGGATCACTGTTCCACACGGACCGTTGTTGAGGAAGCCAGGGATCCAGAGTGCGACCATTTTGGTCATACGACCAAAAATTTGTGAAATGCAAAATATGTTCCTTGGTCATTTAGCGGGTCTGAAGTTTTTTTCTTTATAATATCACCAAAGACGAGCATTTTAAGTTTATTTTTAAACTATTTAGGTTAGGTTATTGATTTCTTGTTTGAAAAAATCCTCATTTATCTTTAGCTATTTTTTCCCTCTTTTTTTCTTATCTTTATTCCTGTGTATAGTCATTGACCGAATGTGTTAAGAAATCAACAGTGTATATGAGAACTATATACAATGTTATTTTTTATCCGATTACTCGATTAATCGATGGAATAATCGGTAGCAGCTCTAGTATCGTGCCTGCATCAGGTTTTCTTTCCGTCAGTCAGGACGATGTTACGCTACAAAACAAAAGTTAGGGTTCGGCGACAGTCAGCTTTGGCCTTAGAATAGTTAGGTTTAGGACAACGAAATCCTCACAAACGCATCACAGCAACACATTAGAGAAAGTTGAAAATCCTGTGTTGTCGGAGCGCTCCCCCTCTGGCCATGTCACTTGGATGGGTTTCTTTTTTGAATCTTTCAAACAAATCTTGCCACAAGACGTCTGCCAAGCAGTTATGACATACCCGCCTGCTTTCCTAAAAATGACCTTCCCACACTACCTACTGTATTGTGAATTACATATCGAGGTAACATGTTGTCAAGGATTACATTTCCTCGAGACGTATCACAAATTAGCTTCAAACTCGTCCATGGAAGTCCACGTAGGGAGGTCTGGGTGGAGACTGATGTTCGTGTCAAAACCAAGAAGTTTTGTTTCATTTTCGTAGCCTTTTGTTTTTCACAAAAGCCTGACCAAGTCGTTTTGTGACCTAAATCTGTTTTTCTTTTTGTTTTATCCATTAATCATGTGTTTTTCCAGAAAAACATATATTTCCCTGTATATGCAGACAGGGTTGGATATACAGTTGTCAATGTCAATAAGTCCCATTTTTGGAGAAAAAGAACACTTTCTAAGCATCATCAAAGGTTTCCTGAATGCCGAGGCCTGAGACGGAGGAGTCACATGTATGTGTCTCGAGACCACTGCAGTGGTTTCATAACTGCCGACCTCTGACCCCTGACAAACCCTCCAACATGCGTGGACTTTCCCCCCGCTGTGGCCTTTTCGGCCAAGCTTCTCCTGAGCATGTGATCGTGACATTTCCCCACAGCTCTGCCTGCAGCTCAGCAGCATGCTCGTCTCTTTAATGTCACTTTATGGATGCAGCGTCTCGTCTTTCTCCTCGGAGCGAGGAGCAGAAAGCGGCATTGTGGTGAGCTGTGGCAGCTCCCCGCCTGGCTTGAACAACTGTGATGGATTGCTGCCTGAATGCACAGATTTCCCTGAGTGCTCTGTACAGTATACGCTACAGTCTGTCTTCTTGTGTTCCCTTTCACGGTATGAGATATTATCAATATTTTTCAAAGGCTGATTTATTGATATCGCTAATGGAATCCTCCTTCAAACATGTCTGCACAAGTTGTCATTATACTACATGTAAGCTCATCTCCTCTCATCTCTTCTCTGGCATCTCTCGTCTTTAAAAAAAAAAGAGGGATACATAAGTTTGATTCCTGTCATGTGACTTTACAATGAATTTAGGGGGAGTGCAGCCCCCCAAGAGAAGGCTGATTAATGATAAAGGAAGGGTGCACTTTCTTAAATAACAAAATCATGTTTAAGTGTATGGGGATGAATAATCAGACTCCATGACTTTTCCATAAAACAGCTAGCATTACCGGCTCAAAGGTAGGTCTGGTCGGAGCAAGGCCCGGAAGTAGGAGGCTAGAAAATGGGGAAGGGGCCATTGGGCCCCCACTCTTTATATATTGTATATATACTGGGAACTTGCACATCCAGTTTTGTTATTTTTTGCACTCCCTTAACAAACTGCACTGCCTCAAAACAGTTATATTGTACATACTTGTTTATGTTATATGTTATAGTGTCTCTTATATATTTTTTAGTGTAAATTTCTATTCCAGTACTTTTTCTCTTTTTTATTACATGTTTGTTGTATGCACCATACACAACCAAGACAAATTGCTTGCAAGTGAAAACTTACTTTGGCAATAAACCTGATTCTGATTCTGTAGGCCCAGCTGGCTCGATTCGGCGTTGCTACTGGTGTGATCCCATCACAAGATGTTCTCTTTTAAAATGTGTTCTTACTTTTTAGACAGATACATCATGCACACAAATACCACAAAACTGCCTTTCCACCCGCAATCTGAAAAAGGAGGCTTTAATTTGGCCCGACTTGCACCTAACAGCTGATTTCCAGCACAGATGGGAATAAGCTAAAACCAGTTTAAAACCAGTTCAGAAGAGAGCTCATTCTTCCCTGTCTGGTGTTTCTAGCAGCAGCTGCTAAAGCCACTGTTCACTACCTGCTCGGCAGCAAACAGACAAAGCTAGAGACCAGCCAGTGAACAAAATGGAGCATTTAGAAGCTAAAGAGGCCGACGTTTCCCTCAGGAGTCGGTGGAAAACGAGCTAAACGAGAGAGAACATTGGACGTACATTCATTCATCAGCTACACACAAACAACTACAAGAGGGATGATCATGTTCATGGACGTCGGAACTATTTTCTGAGAGGAGGGGGCAGGATTTTTGTTGGGAGAGACGCACACAATGATTAACGAACTAGACTGGATAAACACATGCAGCATCTTTATTGTTAAGAAAATGAAACGAAATGAATGAATAAATCAAGCCTTTAAGGAACATAACACTAGGTCACTATGCGCATTCATAATGGCCAAATGCGTAAGTCTCTCCTGCTTCATAGTGTTGCGCAGCCAGGTTTTCAACCTGCCCAAGGCTGAGAAAGAGCGCTCGGATGCCGCGACAGATATGGGCAGGGCCAGACAGAGCTTCATGAGCTTCTCCACCTCCGACAGCATGGAGCGGGTTTGGGGCTGCAAGGTGTGCAGGATGGACACAACATCCTGAATGGTGGTAATTTCTCGCCCCCCACACATGTCGCACAGTATGTCCAGCTCAAGGCTTAGCTGCTCTCGTGAAAAGGGGGTCAGTTCCACTCGTTTCCCTTGGGCCGCCTCAAGAACTGCCTGCTCTCGCCCTACAGCTACGCGGAGTCCCTCCTGATAGAAACGCCGCTCCACCTCCAGGGCGCACCATGTCCAGGGCGACATGGGGGGCGGATGTGCAGCCGCACCCCCCGCACCCCTAGTTCCGAAGTCTATGATCATGTTGGGAGGTGGGTGGGTCCAACAACACAGGACTTCCAACCACGTCACCGTTGCCAAAGACTCTTTGCATTTTCTAAACTTTATTGTGCACCATGTCAAGACATTTCTTCTAAGAAAGCTGTTTAACTAATCATGAACTACCAAATGAAACTGTTTAATAACTATATGGGAATGTTGTAGGACACGGGAGAGACATTGATGCAAAATATCAAGTTAAAAAAATCTCTTTACAAATCTTTTCTATGATTTAAAAAGGTCTGGTGTTGTGCTTTTTGACGGTTTCCCTAGTAAATGCCCTGAACCAATCAGAGCTTTGTAGGTTGGATTAAGATTTAGGATGTCCTCTTGCTGTACCAGAGCCAGACAAAAGGGCAGGAGAAATAGAGAAATGGACCAGGTGGATGGAACTTAAGTGAATTGCAGACATGAGAACTCTTACTTAACATACGTCTTTGACAGACGTGCTAACTGTTTAGCGGCTGAAATGAACAGAAACAAATAGCCTCACCAACAAACGCTTCCAAACATGAAAACAAAACAGCGTTTGTGAGAAATCAGTCCTGAGGCAAAGAAAATGTTCTGTGGTTCATTTTTAGGCATGAATAGCAAAATCCCAAATAACACATACATGAAATTGCAGTCTTAAAATGTCCATTCCCACCAACGGAGCCATTTTTCAGTCTCCCTGCCTGGTTGGGGAACATTTGGCTGCAATGACTCTTAACACTTTCTAAAAGCTAAATGTTCTCCTGCTGGCAGAATGGTGTCACACTTGACGGATAGTCGTTGTTGTGTAATACCGGGTGTCAACCTGCACACCGCCCCGAGGCAAGTTCACGGTGAGCTTGGCGATTTCATTGGCACGTGTCAAACTGCTCTATTCGGATTCAGAGTCCCACCTGAGAGCAGCTCTGACTTCTGCTGAACACAATGGGCTTCCACTGATGTCCCACTGAAGCCAGACTAATGTCATGTTACTGCTCAGGACATCACAACACCAGTAACATCACAAAATGTCCCTCACTGCTGGATGATTTTTGTTAGGAAGTTAACAGGTCGTAATTCACTCTCCAATATTGAATATGTTTGCAAAAAAACAACTCTTTTCTCACCAAAAGCTACATTTTCGTGATATCGTTATTTACTTTCGTCCAATACTATTTTTTTGGAGCCGATCCCAGCTGACCCAGGGTGAAAGCAGGGTCCACCCTGGACCGCTCACAGGACTATCACAGGGCTGATGTAGAGAGAGACAACCATTCACATTCACACCTACGGGCTATCTAGACTCAATGAAACTATACATTCACTATTTCCATCTGATCACATAACAACACAACAGTCCTGGTTATTGAAATAAGAACAATCTTTTGTGAATGAGGGTTTTTTTTTAATGAAAACGTCCTCCTCTTTCACTGATACACGCTTGACAACTTTTAACAAGAAGGCGTTTGAATAAACTCTCTGTGGCCAAACATGTTTACAACAAGGGTCGAATACAGGCGCCGTTCCTTCCTTCATTTTCCCGAGTACCTGCTGCTTTTTCCACATTTCAAACAGATAACAGTAATCCAAAAGTAATCTCATTAAAAGCTGACCCTGGAGGAGAGCGGTGAGCGCTGCTGGCTGGCGCCCGCTGCTATGACTAGGGTACAGCTGGGAGGTAATCCTGTCTGAAATCATCTTCAATGTGAAGAATAAGCCGAAAATCACCCTCACTATTAAGCCTAAAACCTCACTCAATGTGTTCTCGTACTCGTAACAGGACAGATATCATATCATATAAAAAAAAAACTTTAATCTGTGGGGTGAATACACAGGAAGTGGAGCGTGATATTCTCAAGAGTTGAACAAAAAAATTGTTTTGGAAAGTGATCCTGCTTTTATTTGCAAAACTTGCAAAACTTTCATGTTTCCAGAAAGCTGCTCTCCTCAGTGACCCTTACATCCTTCAAATATTTATTTTGAATAAACAATACTGGAGTATGTGTTCATTGATGTGTGAATTTTACAACCCAATTGACCCGATTGAATGCTGTTAAAAAACACTGATGAGTTTACATAATGTTTTCTTTTAAAAAATCACCCAAATGCCACCTTTTCTCTTAACCAGAAACTACACAAACTAACATTATTGTTTAACTTTAATAAACATTAAATTCTGATTCTTCAGCTGAAATAGGAAACCATAATTTATGATGACCAACAGACATGTGACAAAACAAATCTGTGAAACTGGGACTGAATGCGATGCTGTTTAATAAAATAAGGGTTGCAACAATGTAAACAACAACATCCATTTTTTTCTATACGCAAACTAGTTTGTTTTAATGATGTTTCCATAGAGGTGCAGGACTTAGGATAACCCCAAACTGATCTCTCCATTGCTATTGTACTGAGGTGGGCCAGGAATGTTGGCAGGTTTCTTAAAGACCGTACAATGTTTAAACAGACCGAGACCCAGACCCTACCACAATTAGGGTGAAAGTCACTACATCATAGTATCATAGTATTTTGCATGGCAATAATGTATCAATACATGGACACCAAATATCTATCTTTGTATAAACAATTAATATTGCAAATGTGTGGTAACAAGGTTACCAACAACAACAGTTAACTAGTCTGTCTGCTTTTTCTACACATTTGTCTACAATATAAACAAATGCAAGGGAGTCCAAGTAATAAATCACATTAAGCAAAAGCAATTCTGTAATCTATATGCACATGTCCAAGGTCATTTGGAAGGACTACTGGTTCAAGTGAGAAGGTGAGGACTGTGTAGAAGTGTAGAGGTTTAGAAGTGTAGAGGTTTAGAAGTGTAGAGGTTTAGAAGTGTAGAGGTTTAGAGGTGTAGAGGTTTAGAAGTGTAGAGGTTTAGAAGTGTAGAGGTTTAGAAGTGTAGAGGTTTAGAAGTGTAGAGGTTTAGAGGTGTAGAGGTTTAGAAGTGTAGAGGTTTAGAAGTGTAGAAGTGTAGAGGTTTAGAAGTGTAGAGGTTTAGAGGTGTAGAGGTTTAGAGGTGTAGAGGTTTAGAAGTGTAGAGGTGTAGAGGTTTAGAGGTGTAGAGGTTTAGAAGTGTAGAGGTGTAGAAGTGTAGAGGTTTAGAAGTGTAGAGGTTTAGAAGTGTAGAGGTTTAGAAGTGTAGAGGTTTAGAAGTGTAGAAGTGTAGAGGTTTAGAAGTGTAGAGGTTTAGAAGTGTAAAAGGTTTAGAAGTGTAGAGGTTTAGAAGTGTAAAAGGTTTAGAAGTGTAGAGGTTTAGAAGTGTAGAAGGTTTAGAAGTGTAGAGGTTTAGAAGTGTAGAGGTTTAGAGGTGTAGAGGTTTAGAAGTGTAGAGGTTTAGAAGTGTAGAAGTGTAGAGGTTTAGAAGTGTAGAAGTGTAGAGGTTTAGAAGTGTAGAGGTTTAGAGGTGTAGAGGTTTAGAGGTGTAGAGGTGTAGAGCTTTAGAGGTGTAGAGGTGTAGAGGTGTAGAGCTTTAGAGGTGTAGAGGTGTAGAGGTGTAGAGGTTTAGAGGTGTAGAGGTTTAGAGGTGTAGAGGTTTAGAAGTGTAGAAGGTTTAGAGGTGTAGAGGTTTAGAAGTGTAGAAGGTTTAGAGGTGTAGAGGTTTAGAAGTGTAGAGGTTTAGAAGTGTAGAAGTGAGGGCAGAAGGCGTGGCAAGATTCTCTCCATGTTGACGTCAATGAAAAAGTGAATAACTGTATGCATCCCGTCCAGTTTGTCCAGGACATTTCGATGTGTCTTGACAGGCAAATAAGTAAGTCAGCTGAATTTTGTTGTAAAGCAGGAAAACTGCTATAGAAGACCGGAAACAAGGCGAGTTTGTGTGCAACTGTTTGTATATCCTGAAATAAACCACAGGGGGAGTCGATCTCATGACTCAATAAAGATGGATGGCTCTTTGCACCACCTCTGACACACGATCCCGAGCTTGTGTCACCATCAGTCAGATATTGGCCTGTTTCTCGTCATTCGATGTTTGTTGCGTGTTTGACCTCGGGACACATTGTAGGGGAGGCCTCGGGGTCAAAAGTGTCCCAGAGGTGTCCGTAGAGAACGAGCTGCTGTGTGTTAACCTGATGACCCCCTCAAGGTCTCCGCTACACTAAAATCAATGCAGTAATACAATGGGAGGGTCTTATAGAAGGAGAGAACAACTAAGAGGTTGTTCTGTTTTTGTCTGAAGACTTTAAAGGTCTAAAGGTCAGACAACAGGCCAGGCTCAGAACAAAGCACGATAGTGATTTTAAGCTGAGCTGATTATACATTTTTAAAAAGCACAATTCATTAGGCAGTCACGACATCGTCTTTTTCACTGAAGAATTGCAGATTTTTTCACTTTAGTTTCTTGTATTTTGGAGCTGCAACTCACTATTTAATTTTCTTGATTAATCGATTCATCATTTGGCAAATAAGATGTCAGAAAATTATCAAAAAAACTGTAAATCTTTAAGGCTGAATGTAATTGTTTAAGGCTGTCAAATGTTAAAGAACACAGTCTCACGGCAGTTCATGAAATAGTCACAAATCTTCTACTCGTGTATATGGACACACATTTTCTGTTTGTTTTTTTCAATTTCAATTGGAAATATAGTTTTTGTTTGCACAAAATTTTTGTTTGTGTCAATTCCTGTTCCTTGAAACAAAACAACTTGACCATGAGACTGGGTTGAATATTCGGCCTATTTGCTAGAAAAACAACTAAAACTATGATGAACACATTTGTTAAAATAGTTGTTGGTTCTTTTTCTGACGATTTACCATCGAATACTTGTTTAGGTATTTTTTCGGTTTATTTTCTTACTGCTTTATCTTAAATCAAATTCTTATTATTAATTCCTGCAGCTCTCAGTGAATCAGTTTTGCGGAAGAAAACCATTTTTTTCTTGAAACATCTTTGAAAAGGAGCGTTTAGCGTGTCATCTCCTCTGTCTTTGTTCTCATGACTTGTTGACGCGATGTGATTCAGCAGTGCTTTGTCAGGCAGAAACACACAAACAGCTCTTACACCTGAACTACCTGGTTGGTGCTGTCACAAGCTCATGATAACGCAGCAGAAATGCATCGCAAGAACGCCGACGGAGCACATTTTGTGGACGCTTTGCTCGTGTGACGCAGCCACAAAACGCTCAATGATTGTGGTATTTGCTCAAACGTCCTTCTTATATTCACCAGCAGCGAAGCTATAATCAGCACCGACACACTGAAGTTCAGTGAAAGGGACACAAAGAGATGCTTTCATTGAGATGGATGTCTGGCTCCCCGGCCGATAATAGAGGGGGTGTCGAGTCAGCGTTTGGCAAGAAAAACTGACTTGCAGGTAACTCTGGAGGTCGGTCACTGCTGCTGAACACACAGACACATTCCAGTTTACGGAAATGTGGACGTGACATTTGAATAAAAAAACAACAAAGGAATAAACTTCTGGGACATAAAGAAGAAGGTAGCCTCCAAATTCCCTGAAGGCGGGTTTCAGGGCCGACCGCACTGCTAATCTACACAATGTGTCATTCATCAGGTCGGGACAGTTTTCTGGCACTAGAAGTCCACAAAAAAGGTTTAAAAGCCCAGAGCAGAAGAGCAGAGACGGGAGGAAATGAGCCACTGCAAGGCGGCGTGTTTTATCGTTTTAGAGCTCCGACTCGGGGTCTGTAATTCTTCCAGACAGACTGTTTCATTTGGTCTCGCGGAGGACGAGGCCGGAGGAGTAAACAAGGTGACAAACTGTGGCCAAGGCCAAAATCGCCTCTGTGATGTTTGTGATGGCAATGAGCCGGGTAGTAAATCAAGCTCTCCATTCTGTCTGCCTTCAAACAGACCTGAGAGGCTGCGTCTTACTGTTTAATCCATTTTATTCTTTCTCCTTTAATGTCTTCAGCAACAACATAAAACCAAGAGACAGTGTGGACCTTCTTTCATATTTGCGCTGGTCGCGGATTAAATGGATGCTTTTAGAACTGCGATCACAAAGCGAAACAAAGGCCGGTCCCCAGTAAAGGCAGAGCGGCTGTGAGGCTGAACTTTGAATTAATTGCTGTAGTCAGCATGCTAACATCCCCACGGCAACAGTGCTGATGTTTAGCAGGTAAAAGGTGCGTTAGCTGGTCAAACGGGTGATATTTAGTCTCTACGGTCATGTGTCCACATAAGACGTTCTTCTGTAAGAAAAGCAGCCGCAGGGCGCTGGGGAGCGTTGCATCAAACAAATGTTTCTATGGCAACAGTATCTTAACTGTATTGAAAGGAAGCTTTTTATTGCTGAATTTATAAATGACACTGCATCTCCTGTAAAAAATGTTTTAATAAAAATGATGTTCTATGGTTAAGTTTTGATAATGCCTACTGATTTATAAATGGAAGGAAAGTGTTTATTTCCTGCTTTGA
This sequence comes from Eutrigla gurnardus, assembly GCF_963514095.1. Classification (NCBI taxonomy): domain Eukaryota; kingdom Metazoa; phylum Chordata; class Actinopteri; order Perciformes; family Triglidae; genus Eutrigla; species Eutrigla gurnardus. The sequence goes on from NC_139918.1 coordinate 10,921,505, forward strand.
TTTTGGGGTTCATTCATGACCAATGCTTGGAGGTAATGCCAATGCGTCTCTGGCAATTTCTGGAAATGCCTTGGAGGTCACAAAGCCGAAATGTCACCGGGAAACTCACTGCCATAAAAAGCTCAAAAAGCTGCTGGCGGCCCTGATCCTTCATTAAATATTAAGGGTGGCTGAGTGCAGTGTCTGGTAACAGCGAGATTGTCCGAGATCAACCGCATGACACCGGTGAAATAACGGAGGAGGGGGAGGAGGGTGAAAGAGAGGTGTGGGGAGGAAGAAGACGGAGGGAGAAGACCAAGGAAAGCTGCAGATGAGGATGACGAGCCGTCGTCTGAATGACACACTTCAAAGGTCAAAGGACTTCAGATGACAAACTGTGTCAGGGTCAACCTGGAGGTCTTTCATTGACATAGTATTCAAGATAATTGTGATTGATGAAATACATACAGTGTTAATAACAGGAAGCTTAATCAGAGGCAGAGTCTTGCCTTCGCAATCACAGGAAAAAAAGATTGTGCTGTGGAAGGTCCGATGACGTTATTCCGCATAATCATTAGCCTTCTGTTGCAGGGAGAGTTGGTATTTTCAGAACAATGGGCCGTTTGTTTTTTGAGATAACAGGCTTTCGGTCCAACGGGACAATTTTTTGGACTGCAGGGTTTTAGAATGAAGGGCTGTGGGAACAATGCCATAGCACCGTCCAAAAGGGGAGGGTTCTTACATACACCCGAAATGTCAAATGTAAATGAAAGCACACGGACGCCTTTAAAAGGAAATAAAAGTGGGTTTGATTGTGATTAACGAGCATCAGTTGAAAACGGCTTTTTCCAAAGCTCACGAAGGGCAAGAGACGGAAAAATGCATGCATGCAGCCTTTTTGTGAAATCCACACTTGCCCTTTTTTCCCTCTTTTTTCCCCTCTATCTGCTTGGTGCAGCTGGCGCTCCAGGTAAGCTGAGTTTGACCTTGAAAGAGGAAACTGCGGCAAGCTTGAAGAACGACTAATCGGCGGGTGCGAAGCTCATGCTGTGTTTGTGTGTGTGTGTGTGTGTGTGTGTGTGTGTGTTTGTGTGTGTGCGTGTGTGTGTGTGTGGGAAGAAGATACACTACTATTGACAGTTTTATAATGCTCTTAGTTACAACAGAACACTCCCCTAACACCAGAACACACACATTATCATACACCACCCAGAACAACCTAATCTGTTATTTACTGACGCCTCTGTTCATTTACCAGCGAGGAAAAAGGCTAAATGACTTCTGCACAAAGGCAACGATCGATGCAGCGGCCACTGGAAGAGCAGAATCAGGTTTTCAGGGGGAGAAAAAAGGTGAACAGCGGGTCAATATGAGCTTATTGTTTAGAGAAGATGGGATGTGACAGTATTGGTGTAAAGGCTTTAAGGGAAATGCAGCGGCCAATACTGAAGCCTTGGATGTGCCGGAGACAAAGGATGTGGGGCCAGCAGGGGCACAGAGGGACTCTAAAGAGACGGAGCCGGATCGATGGAGGCTATTCTGAGTCTATCAGGAAGAACCAGGCTCAGACGTGGAAGGTGGAAGTGGACGACTCTTAGCACTTTTGACTATTTGTGCTGTTACAGCGAGGGAGGGAAAATAACCATCTTTTGGGAAACTATATGACATCGTATTCAAACCAAACCACCTTCACTTCCATGATGTCATCTACTCGTAGGAGACCCTTACCCTGACAGAGGAAGCGAAGGTGCTGGGTTGATCGCGGTCCTCTGACGGATCACAGTAGCCTCTGTGAAGGTATTCAGTAGGATCGGGTGGTTTTACCAGGGAATTAAGAAATATAGTTGCTTTCAATGATGCTGTGGTGATGTGATGTACTTTAGTGCGCAGCATGCGACACCAGAGGTCAGTCTCCATGGTGGAACAGGCAGATAACGCCCACTTTTTTGGGATGTTGGTGAAAATATGTGTGTGTATCGGCCAATATGGCTCATGGGTAGAGGGGAAAACGTGAAAGGTATATATGTTCCGTTTTATCTGCTGATTTATGGACTAGGGTTAACTCCATGATTTCTTGCATCCACAAACCACCTTTTAAAGTGGCCTCAAAAAGTGTAAAAAAGTACTGGTCTGATTTGAAAACAAATTAATTTTTGACTTAATGTAATGTGTCTGAGTCTCCTGAAGTAGCGACCTTACAAAGACTTCTCCTTCATAAATACGTCTTTGTGCTGCTCTGCAGCAACATTTTTCATCCCTGAAATTCTGGGACATTTTATAAATCCAGAGTTTTCCTTTCTAATCCAACCGACGGACATTGTCTTCCCCTCCTCATCTGTAGTTATTATGTATATTATATGTTCACCCCATCCTTGAGAAAACACAATTAATAGGATAGGATTAGGACCGCTTGAGTCCAGGATGTTTAATTTCACAGCAGGCCTTGTCTTCCTAACCCCAGGAGTGCAGCATGAGCCGTCCTAATCCTCCCTCCGCTGCCGCGTCCATCCAGTGCACGCAACACAACCACAACGCGGCCTGTATGCCATCGTCCCCGAATTAAGACAGAATGTGTAAGGCTCTGATCTCACAGCGTCTTCAAGTTGACTCATACCAACACGCGATGCTGAAATAATCCTTCAGTCTTCAGCAAGTTAATACTCATAAGGCAGACGCAAGCTAAGCCTTATCAAGTAGAAGCCCATCACTAAACCTGCACCTCAGTGAAGATGTTACCCATCTATCCAAGACTTTTAAATGGATGTTTCCTTTGACATAATTAGTTCACAAAGATGTTTAAAAAAATCAATCCTTTTATTGTCAATAATCATCATAAATGTGATGATTTGGATGGTTGGTTGGATTTGGTTGGATCTGACAAACACAAGCAGTAGAGCGGCAACCCGAGCAGCAACCTTACTGGATCTGGATCCATCTGTATTCTGGTGTGAAGCTGCTAACAAAGTTAGCTTCATAATACAAGTTCAACGTGACAGCTAAGTGTTAGACTTTTTAGTAGTTAACTGCATTGGTAGTGACGGTATCAACCTGTCAATCACAAGGTAGCCCCGCCCTAAAGCATCCGCTGCTTTATGGTCTATTAGACTCTAAATGGACCATAAAGTACTAAATGAACATCATGTTGTATTGAAGTAGACTTGAAACTACAGATTGAGATCATAAACTCATGTTAATAATGTTTACTGAGATAATACATCAAGTGACAAGTAGGGTCATTTTCTCATAGACTTCTATACAATCTGACTTCTATTTATAACCAGAGGAGTCGCCCCCTGATGGCCAGTAGAGAGAATGCAAGTTTAAGGCACTTCAGATTTGGCCTCACTTTTCTGAACCAGAAATTAGCTTCAGCCATGTAAACATATAGAGTATATCTGACATTCAATGTTTCTCTGTACCACTAAAGACCACTTAAAACAACTGATTGATTATCAAACTAATTTGATTAATTGACTGATGGTTGCAGCTCTAACTGAAATTGCCATAGGAATTCTGCTGAAACTACAGCTATATGACAATTAAACACATTCACATTTCAATGATTGTTATTGTCGTGTCTTTCTTTTGTGGAATAGTAGATTCACAAAATACGTTTACAGCATTTCTTTTTTTTTTAAAGATTATTTTTGTCAAAATAAGCCCAGACCTTATATCTACACATTTTGTGACTGCAAATCACCATGACACGGTGTGCGTAGGGGCAGATATACAAATGCAGACAGAGTCAATGATTGAACTACAATGGTGTCGTCATAAGTGGACATGAGCACACGTTTGTCACTAACCTTTGCAACGTGGGTAGTATAATATGGGCTTCGGGACATTTTAGGAGGTTATATCATTGCTTTACATTTTATTCCTCTGCCCCCTGCCTCTTATACTAAATGTCATGTTTTCCTACAATTCCCAGGATGCTTTTCAACAACCCTGGTATTTTATGTCATATGGATGAACTATGCTGTAATTATTCTTCCTTACACATGACATCTATTGTACTTCTGTTCATTCGAGGAGAGGGCTTCCTCCCTGAGGTAGGTTTCCCTTATCTGATGGAGGGTTCAGGGACAGAGGATGTCAACATGGACAAAGCTTTTATGGACCGAAAAACGGACTGAATCACCATTGTGTTGAATCTATGGCATATCAGATGTTTTATTGATCTGCAAAAATCATAAAACACTGTAGTCTCTCCAGCTAACAGCTGCCTGGAGCTGCGAGCGCTCCTCCGAGAGGCTCGCTGGGTCGGTCGGTGGCTGCGTGCGGAGCGGCGGAGCTGATCCACACAAGGGGAAGCTGGGAAATCCCCCCTGAGCTACACAACAAGAGACACGCAGTGCGGCAGCGTACAGTCAGCTGCATCACATCTACAGTCATCTGTACGGCCACACTGACGAGGGTCAGCTGAGACTGAGAAGTGAAGCATGATGGGATTCAGCTTGACACTGGAAGAAGGACTTTCTGAGTTCCAGTAACCATAATTCCATACTATTTTTTATGCCAGAAAAAAAAATATTATGTTCCAATACATAGTATGTATACTGCTATCAACACCAAATGTCTATGGATCCCAGGAGCCTGGCCTGCTCCAGATTTCTGCCTAAAGTCTGTTGAAGTCTGTTTTCCTGCCACGCTTGCTCCTGGTAATGTTGGGAATTCATTGACTCTGAAAATAATGAGCGTGTTCTCGTCCTGCTTGATGTGCAAAGTGTCACTGACACTATAAATAAAAGTGATTTGAATTTAAATTGAATAGGATGTCAAATGCAGCATGCCAAGACATCTTACTGCATCTGGGCACATTTTCATCATGCTTTTCTGACCCACAATCCTCTGTGCAGCAGACCTACGATAGACGCATCAATTGAATGCACACTGCATGCAACAGAAACCCAATCATTTTTGGCCAGAGTAATAATGGTCATCACATAAATAGTCCCTGGGTTGTTCATTTTTTGAAAATGTAATTCTAAAGTTAGGAATATGTTACTCAATAAAATACAATGTGTCTGTGTGTGTGTGCTTGTGTGTGTGTTGAATGGTGCGGCGCTGTCCGAGGTGCTGAAAACCAGCGGAGGAGATGAATAGACAGACTGTCTGATCATTTTTAAATTAATAAAATTTGGTCTATAAAACGTACAGAAATAGTGAGAAGTGCCCATTTAAAGATACCACAGTCCAAGAGAACACGTTGAAATCTTTAAATGTCTTGTTCCTTTACAATCAAATCAAAGAGCAAAGGCAAACTGTAGCCAAGAAGTTGATGAATCGTTCTATCTCTACTTCTCCTTCTGACTAAAAAAAATCAAACATGACATTTAAAAAAGACACAAAACCAGAGCAAACTGCTCATATGAGCTCTGTGCAGACCGAGAGCCTGGATGTGAAAATCCTGAGCACAATAGTCTCTTTGGGTTAAATATAGAGATAGAAAAATGGGGCAATGTGCTCCTGACATCAGAGATCAACAAAGTGTCACGAGGCTTCAAATTGTGAATCATCTCTTATTTTAAAAAGCAGTCACAGATCCTATAAATACTGTAAAACTGCCAGGAAATGTGGGTTAGCTGATTCTAGGATCTGATGTTTACTGACTCCACTCCAAACTATGATTGATTAATGAATTAATAATGTCGTTGAAGGCAAACTTGGCATATTTAATAAAGAATATATAGACGTAACGCATCAACACTGTCAAATTGTGAGTATTTTACAGTATTCTGTTGCTTTTGCTGAACCTCTGTAGTCTCTATGTGGTGTTCACTGTTGCTTTACTTTGGTCGAGTATTTCAGTAGAAATAATGCAACAGTTTCAGTATGTGAGCTTCTGTCAGGTGTGTTTTAAAATCTCCCTCGATCAGTAAACTAAAGACCATTCCTACATACTCTGATTCATTGCTTTGTGTTTCCTTGTTATGTGATGATTTCCTCCAGTGTTGAGTCCTATCCCATCACTGGATCAGTGCCATTCAGAAGATAAACAATAAGAGAAGAATGAGGAAGAAGGCTTCTCTCGCCATTTAGACAAACACATAACAAAAGTAGTTTTGGGTGTACAGAGTCAAGTAAAGTGAACCCTATCAAACCCCCTGAATCAACCGCAGACATGATGCTCGACATGGACCTGACGCTTCTGAATGCACCGTGCAAGCTGTTCTATCTGGTGCCTTGGAAGGAAAGTATCCAGCAAAGAGCTGGACCCCAAATGTAAGCTCATTTATGAGTATAATGTTCACCAGTAGGGGGTGCTGAACCTATTCAGAGCTGCAGTGCATTTCAGGACCTGTGTGTGTGTGTGTGTGTGTGTGTGTGTGTGTGTGTGTGTGTGTGTGTGTGTGTGTGTGTGTGTGTGTGTGTGCTGGACAGCTCCCGGTGCTGAAGCCTCAGCAGTCAGACCAGAAACAGCCTCGTTTCCTCATAACAAGACAAATTCAAGACCTCACAAATCTGGAAATCCCAAACGCAGCCCAGTCAAGCCGACAAATGAAAACCTGCCCGCGCTCACAATAACACAAGCCAGGTGTGGTTTCACTGACAAGCAAACAGCTGCCCAGTTTGAGTGTTTATGCTCACAACCAAGCACAAATAGAAAGAACTGGCTGAGGTAAATGTGCATGAAGAGCAGGCGGTGTTTTCTTTCTCTCAGCTGAGGGTTGCTGTAAACACCAACATCGGTCACAAGTCTGCAGACTTTGGCAAGTTCATGGACCAAAACAAACAGAATCGTCAAGAGGCGGGGGGGGGGGGGGGGGGGATGAGGAGGGGGTCAATAAAGGAGAAAATGGTTGAGGGGGAGGATGGGAGAGAGGAGAAGTGATGCGAGTGAAGGGAGAGAAAGGGTAGAGGGAAGAAAGGAGAGTAGAGGAATGAGGGGGGAAGAAAAGGGACGAGAGGAGGTGTGGAGAGAGGAGGAATTAGAGAAATGGGAGGAGGATGGGAGAGTGAGGACAGGAGCAGAGGATTAGGGGAGATAACGGAGAAAGAAGGGGGAGAGGGGAGGAAGATAGAGACAGAGAAGGGAGAGGGAATTAGGAGGGGAAGAGGGGGGGCAAGGGGAGATAGAGGAGGGGGAAGGAGATGAAAAAAGGAGGGTACGGAGGAGGTGGTAGAAGATGAAGGGTGGTGAAGATGAAGGGTTGATGGGGGTGTGAGGAATGAGATAAAGAAACGCAGAGGAGGATTAGGGGAAGATTTAGGGGGAACATAAATTGAATGGCTGTAGGAAAGGAGGGGGGAGGTAGAATGGAGAAGACGAGGCAGACAGGTGACAACCTACCTGGTTGGTTGAGAGCTGTGCATTCTGGGAGATGAACATCTGGACCAGGATGTGGAGCCCCGAGGTGAAGAGGCCGGCCAGGATGGCCCAGGTGAGCGGCAGCGGCAGCATGCTGTAGGTTGCGAACAGGGTGAAGAGCACGTACCCCACCCCGTCACCCAGCAGCCCGTAGCCCAGCCCGGCCGCCAGGATCTGCGTGGCCATGGCCACCCAGGTGACCACGCCGCTGTACTGCAGGTAGCTGTGCGACGTGGTGTCCTTCCGCACCACCACTAAGGCACAAATGACCACTTCGATGCCCGTGAAGAAGCCCAAGAGCGTCCCTTTGATGGGGTCCATCGGGGAGGAGGCCAGGGTGAGGTGCAGCACCAGCAGGGTGAGCTTGGTCACCACGTCCAGGATGTTCATCACCACCACCGACTTGCGTCTCTGGCCCAGAAAGTAGCGCTGGTAGAGCCGCTCCAGGTCGCGGGACTTGAAGGCGTTCCGCAGCGTGGGGAAGATGACGCCCCGGTACGAGTAGCCCCAGTTCAGGAAGAAGTCGGAGTTGCTCGGCGCGCAGTCGATCTGCAGGAAGCCCAGGTCGCTGCTGGCGCGCTCCGGGAACACCTTGGTCCCGCCGTTGTTGTGGCGGTCTCCCACCGACGTCCGGCCCGCCGACTGCTTCCGCGCGTCCAGGCTCGGGTCGTAGAGCTCGTCCGGCCCGATCCCCTTCACCTCTCCTCCGCCGCCGCCCTGCTCGTGGATGAACCGCTGCTCGGTGATGTGCCGCACCGCGTTCTGCCACAGCAGCCGCTTGGGTCGCGCGCTGCCGCTGCCGCTGCCGCTGCTGTTGCTGTTGTTGCTGCTGCTCGGGGTCTTGTTGATGGTGTACAGCTCCTCGCTCGCGCTGGAGCACCGGACCTCGGACAGTTCCATCGCTGCTGCCGCGTGTTGCTGCTGCTGTTGTTGTCTTCTTCTCCTATCGCGTGTGTCGGTGAACGTTATCCCTCCCTTCCCGGTTGTCAGTTATCTCAGCGATTTTGGGAAGACGACGTCCTCTCGTGCGCATCGAACCGGGGGTGCGTGCTTCTCTCTCGGGTTGCGGCGAGCACGGCACGGGGTAGAGCGCGGTTGGAGGTCATCGTCACGCGGACGATTCCACTGAAGAAATAGCACATAAATCCGACTCGAGTGGAAAAGCATCTCTCGGATTAACCGCGTACCATCATCGTGTCTCCGCGTCTCCGTGCTGGAGGCTAGAAATCACCGGGCGGCGTGTCCAAGCGGCAGCTCGAGCCGCCGTGCGCCGACCGTCCGCACCATCAGGGTGCCGCGGCGCCACGGAGAGCCGGGATCCGTGAAAAACAAGGCGGAGGTTTTGGGGGCGCACGCGGTGTCAGGCAGCAGAGTCCGGAGACACTGATCTTTAAAAATGAACCCACAAAATGTCTCGCGCGTCGTTTGTACAACTGGGTCCCTTCACTTCGCCATTCTTGTCTTTGCGCGAGCCTCTGTAGAGCAAAAAAAAAAGCACAAATCACGTAAATTCCCGTTTAGTGTTCATAAAAAAAAAGATGCCACAAAAAGACGCATCCGGGAAGGTCAGAAAGTCATGGACAATCCGTGTACATACCCGGTTTCTATCAACGTGGTCTGGAGCCGAAGGAGATTCTAAATTGTCAACTTGTTGTTGCTCCAGAGGCTCGCAGACGGGATCAGAGTCGAGTGCGCGAGCTCCGCAACGCGGATCAACCCTCCTTCTTGAGCCTCTCCATCTAGTCGAGGGGCTCGCGCTTGAATGCAACACCTTGCTGAGGGGGAGGGAGGGGGGTCGCGAGGAGCGGTGCCAAGACACACAACGGTCCTCCGTCACAATCCCACTCGGTTTTCTCTCAGCAGCTCGCGTCCAGAAGTGTCCCCGAAAAGATGAAAACGTCCCCGTGCTGCGCGCGAGGATGAGAGTGCCTTCCTCCTCCTCCTCCAGTTCCTCCTCCTCCTTCTCCTCCCGTGAGCCGTCTCTCCGCGTGAGTCCTCCCGGTATCCCACCTTCTTCTCCGTCTCCTTCTCCTCCTCTTCGGTGTTTAAAAGGGCGTGCAGCAGCAGCAGCCGCGTGGAGAGGATGTGCAGAGAGCGCGAGGCTGGTCAGCGAGAGGCGCGGCGGCGCGAGCGAGTTAGCTGGACTCCGGTTTGACGTCACAGTCACCACTGCATGTCTGTGTATGTGTGTGCTCCCCCTCTCCTCTCCTCGTGTCTTCCCCTTTATCCCCATCTCCTTCCCCCCTGTCTGTTTCTCTCTCCCCCTCCCCCCACCTCGCTGTCTCCATTCCTTCAGATTATTTGCATTTTGTCCTCCTTTTATATTGCAGGTTGCTCTTTTTTCATTTAATTCTTTTTGAATGTACTTCATTCACACTTTATCTGTTTTCCCAGGTTAGCTCTCGGCCCCGTAGTTCCAAAGACGGGGCATCTTAATTTGAAGCCAATAGTGTTCCTCCACCTGTGTGGCAACACTTTGGTGAAGACCACTTTTGCCAGTCAATATTGAACGATTCTCCAAACTGTTCGTGGTTGAGTTACATTCTAGGTAATGTAGGCAACAGATAGCCTATTGACAAGAAAGAAGAATGCCTGGAATTTAAATAAAGTTGTGAAATAAAAGATGATATCTCTGGGTTGTTGTTTTTTTTAAACTGTCCATTGTGAGTCGACAATGTTGATGCAGGTCAACGCTAAATCTGATGGGTTTCATTTGTAGATTATGGAAATATTGTGGTTCCAACATTTCCATTAGGAGGAAGATGTTGCAGCTACAGATATTAATTCAAAACCACGTACAAAACAAACAAAACAAACTGCTGCAAATACAATATTATTTTTTTCCATTTGACCATAGGCTTTTATAATATTGATCATTGATATTGATTGAATCTTCTGCCATTATTATAATATTTTTTTAAATTGCTGATAGTAAACATGACGAGTTATTATTGTGTGCAGAATTAGGTAGAATTACTCTCTGAACAAGTTTTGTTGGCTTGTCTTTTATATAGCCTAATGGAGAAACTCAATGTGGACAGTCATTCACTCTCCGAGTTGCTTGAGAAAGTTAATAATATCATGTTATTACAAATATGAATAGAAATAATGTATTAGCCGACCATTAGCCGGGGGCGGCTGGCTAGTTAGCTAGCTAGCTTGTTCATCTGCAGAGCTGACTAATTAGCTAGCTTTTTTTGATTGGCATCATATACCTTGTTTATCCAACAGGTGAAGAAATAGACTTCCACTGAACTACAGAGACACATTTGTTTAATAAGGTTAATTGAATTTCAGTGTAAATGTGTTTGCTCTCTCACAAAAAGCTAATTTAGCCACAGCTGCATTGGCGTTAGCTGTATCTTTCAGCTAGCGAGCAACATGTTGATGTGACAAGTGAACATTTCCTTTTTCTGTCCATCAACTCTTAGTAATTCAACTCATCTGTGTAACAACAAAACGAACACTAAGAAGCTATTCATATCAAAAAGAAAAGATCAGTACGATGATTAATAGTTATATATCTTGGCTTCTTGAGTCAAATTAAAAAAGGTTAGTGCAAAAAAAGCCATTATAGATGTAGGCTATTAAATATCAAAATAAAGCATCTTCTCTAAGAAGCGTCTTCTGTAAAAATTCACCTTCCGTTCAGTCGGACCACTTCATCATTCTGGGTCTACTGTCCATTTCTCTTCAGGCCAGTGAGGCGTCGGCCGCTGCACTACTTCTGATTCGTAGTGTTGGTAATCTATAATGTGCAGTTTATTTTGCTGCTTGGTGTAAATCACCCTGATTTGGGAGCATCCGTTTACTCATCAAAATCTTAATAATATGCTGGCAATATAATTTGATCCTTAATCTAATCTGAGACTTCGCAGGCCCCTCATGTTAATCACAAACACTAAACTTGAAATTAATCATGAAAGGAGAGCTCCCCAGAGATGTTTGTACAATCATCCTGCACAGATCTCTACTCACTGTCTTGCCTGGGGCACACTGGTTACAGCCAGATTAATTCAGTGTGTCATCAAAATGCTCACACTGTCTACAAAATATTGGAGAAGGAACGTTCCCCCTGCTGTGTGCGAGTAGCGTGTCCCACTTTTGCTTATCCAAGAGAAGCAGGACGAAGGCCTGTGAGAGCTGGCTGGACTAGGATTAGATCGTCTGAAATGATTCGCTCCTAAACCTTGAGGAGCTGCAAGATGAGGTCCTTATGAGGAGGAGAAGCAACCCCCACTTTGACTCACGCATGGCTCCCGGCGAGAGGAAAGTTGCCTCATTGCTATTCAGTCTATTTTTACCTCCTTTTTCGTCTACACTGTAGCTTTTTTTTTTCTTCTGCTGATTCCCAGGAAAGAAGAATTACTGAAATCCTTCCCCAAACCGAACGCTATAAAGCACCAAAAAGATCTGGTATAATTCAACATGCCCTTTATTTGTCCTCATAAGTAGGGCGTCCTAAATGATGGCAACAAAGTATTGCGTTTCCCACATCGCTGGTGTCTGAGCTTCAGAAGGAAAACTGCTCCAGAAAGACAAGATGCAGCATAAAATGATAAGATGAAGATGTACGTTGGATTAACTCAGCAAACATCCATCCATCGTCTACCGCTTATCCTGTATTCAGGGTCGCTGCGGGCTGGAGCCGATCCCAGCTGACATTGGGAGAAGGCGGGGTTCACCCTAGACAGGTCTCAGCAAACATGTCTCGGGCAAAATGATATCAATGTGCTTTAAATCTATTATCGATGCTGTTGTTATGGAAAATGTATTTATATTTGAATGAAATTCAATCGCCTTCATTTGTTATAAAATGACTGTGACCTTATAAATGAACCATGTTGTGTCCAGCAGGCAGGTGTTTACATGAGACCCTGAAGCAAAGCATATAATCCACGGTTCTCACAGAATTGTACAAAATCTGAAGTAGCAGCTCAGGTCGTAAAATGGTCACAAAATGCAATCTAGTGGTATCATGTACAGGTAAACAAATTGTAAAAAAAAAAAAAAAAGTTCAGCAAGAAACTAATGCCAATAAAATGTCAACTACTATAATCTTTCATGGTGGACACACAAATGATACGCATCAATGTGACAGTAAACATTGAGAAAGACTACTTCTAGTGGGGGACTTTGGACAACTAGGTGGTTTGTTGCCTAAACCTGATTGTATGTAGTTATTTTAAAGTCAAGCTGAAATGAAAACCAATATATGCTGAAAAAGGATTAAAAAAATCTGATATAACATTATTTATATCAAATCCAATATCTTTTTCTTCCTGGAAAAGAAATTAGGACGCATGCTTACATCAGCAATACCAACAGTTTTTGACCTATAATATCATAACATCCATACATCATTCAATCTGCAACTACGGCGCTACACAGAGCTGGAGTTCCAATTCCTCCCAACGTCCCGTCTGTCTATCATGATCCACTTGGAAATACGTCACCATAGAAACTCATCTTTAAGCCCGACAATGAGGTTTTACCTAAACCTAACTAAATGTTTTTGTTGCCTCAACCTAACTTTTGTTTCGTAGCGTAATGTCGTCCCGACTGACACAAAAAAATAAGGTGTGTCGAGCCACAAAATCGTGAATGAAAAACTTTATTCACAATAATGTTAACAACAAGTCGAAAAGTCTCAACTGAAAGATACAAATGTCATTGACTGTATGGACATTTGGGGATCTTTGACTCCTCATCAGCAGAAATCAATTTTAGTGCAGTTACAGAAATTTTCTTCCAGACATTTTTTTCTCATGGTTAGGGTTTTGCTAAATTTAGGCACCCCATTTCTTTAAGTAGCTGAGAAGTTCCAGGTCCTCTATTGATCTGGGAAACAACGGTTGAAGACTGGTCATGTGTTCTGAGCAAAATGTGGTTTTCACATGATTCTTTCCTAATTTCTAGGACTTTTTTAAACACTTGTTCATCACGTCAAAAGAGACCAAAGACAAGCAGCATGTTATTTTCTTCAACAGCTGTTTTTACATTTCAAACGTTTTGGATTCACAGTGGACATGGACTTAATGTCTTGGTATTAAAGGAATTCTCGTTCTCTCCTGGAGCCTTTCAAAACAATTAAGTGTTAATTTGATATCCTCAGTCATGAAAATCAGGTGCTGATTTAAATGTAATATTCATCCATTTGGACTGAAACCCTTCATTTACTTTCTAGCAGTCACATTAAAGGCGGCATACATTATCTGAAGTGCATCACATGTGCGGGGCCCCTCTGCCATCAAAATGTCGCCTGTCCCCTCAGAAATTAAGCTGTTTGCCAATTTGCCCGAACCTTCTCATTTCAGGGTGTCAGCCCCCCTGACAGCTCGGCGGGGTCACAGTTGACAGCTCATCAATTCCACGGTGTCGTGATTTGAGGTTTCAATGACGAAATGACAGGAAATGGCTCGCCCTCATTTCATATGTAGCCTACAGAGCTTAAAGCCGGCGAGTATGCGCAGCAAGGATGAATGTGTCCTTTTTCCTGTCACTTGACTGTGTGTCAAGGCTGCGGTCCCTGCGCGGGCTGGGCCCCGCAGCTAGCCGCAGAGCTAAAATAAGTCTTACCTTGAATAATGGAGCGAGACATGGGAAGGTTTTTAGCTCGGCAGGAGCTTTTATTCTCATTAAATGTCCCCGTTGGAGGTTACGACCTGCCAGGAACAGGATGTTGTTTCTACTTTTCTCTCTTTCTTTTGGGTCTTTGTTCAGTTCAAGGTTTGCAATATTATCCATCAGCTGTGGGGCAAAAAATAGGCCCACAGCAGACACATCGATCGGCCAAGAAACATAATTCTGGTAAAGAATTGTCATGATTTTTAGTGTTGAAAGGAGAACTCAGTACTCAGCAAAACTATAAATACATTTACCCATGTAAGGATAATACACCATCTAACATCTAACAGTCATGATATCCAACTTCTACTTCAGTAAAAGCAACAGAAGGATGTATTCTGGTGTGATATCCAAGACAGACTCAAGAAAGAACCAAAAGAAGCAAATGAGGTTAAAGTATCTAAAGGTCACCGTGATATTGAGCTGAAACAAGCATGTCTTCCAGAGTTCTTGATATTTTTACTTGTTGGAGATTCATGATTTCAAAATGTGAGTCTTTAGAATAACCAGTAACTCCAGCTGTTGAATAAATGTAATGCATTCAAAATGTTTAAGTCAAACTTCTTAGGATGCAAGACACCCGAAAAAACACGAGTCAATCACTAATTAATTTCATCATTATTATACAAATAAAATATTCTCATTACCACCTCTTTAAATGTGGCAGCTTGAAAACGTAAAGCAACGATGCTGTTGGTGGCTGAGTGAAGAATGGAAGTAAGGTATAAAGACACAAACAGGACATTCACACAGGAGGCCGGTGTTCTTGTCCTATGTCAAACCCAAAGTCAACATTGACTTATATTAAGCAAAATAATGTTGCATAGGTTGCATAATATAGCAAAGTTCAGTAGGTTACAAAAATGTAGCAAAGTTGTTACATAATCTAATACATTTACATATGTCACGTAACATAGCCAAATCTTTTCCGACTACATGATATTGTTGTTTTCTTTAAATGTTTCAGATTAAGTCATCATAGAGTGTGATTGACCCCATGCTATCATAGCTTAATTAATTTTAATGCTGTCAAATTCACAATGACTTGCTCTTATTGAGACATGTTTCTGCTTAAGTTAGAGTAATGAACTGAACAGAAGTCCTAAAATCATTGTACTTTACAACTCCGACAAAATAAAGAAATATACAGTTTAATGGCAGCAGCTGTGCTGTGACATCGGTTATACTGACATTTGAGATGAGAAATGACAGAGAAATCTAGAAACAACAAAACCCTTCATATTGAATATAGCCAAAAAAACATCTGTTACCACATGATAAGCTACAAACGTGTATAAAAACATATTGGCAAAACAACCCAGCAGACACTCAAAGATTCCAATGAACATCAGAACCCATGATTCAGCCGTGAATGATTGATGGCTGGATGTGTCTTAACAATTTAATGGATCGCTGGGATAATACAGAAACAGACTAATATGCAGATTTTGTAAGTTAGCTGGTTGTTTATGTCTTTTTTTTTGAGTAAATGTGAATTTAGCCCAGGGGGCACCTCCACTTTGAAATTTGAAGAAAACACAGAAGTGCCTTGAACTTGCATTCTCTCTGCTGGCCATCAGGGGGCGACTCCTCTGGTTGGATAAAGAAGTCTCATTGTATATAAGTCTATGAGAAAATTACCCTACTTCTCACGTGATTTATTATCTCAGTAAACATTAAAACACGAGTGTATGGTCTCAATCTCTAGTTTCAAGTCGTCTTTTTTGCAGAAATAATATACAGGTACCCAGTTCACACAAACTGAAGACTTAAATGAATTGATCATTCATAAAATAATTCAAGCTGTTATTGAAAGTCTTCATTGATATTCACCTTTTATTATCAAAGTGTCCCTGAGCAGCAGCAACAGCTCATATATGCAGAGGTCACATTGCATGTATGATATATACAGTATATGGTTAGAAAAAGCTTTATGGTCCATCCTTCTCCACATGTGTCCTCGGAGGGATTTGAACCTCTAACCCTGCTGTCGGGCTTCTGAATCTCTTCCTGCCCTTCATCTGCAGAGACATACTCACTTCCTCTCTTCAGACTGCAGCCGCCTGCTGTGAAGGTCATTTACCACTTAATTTGTCAAACTGCGGCAGCTACCTACATTTCATACTTCACCACTTACAATTTCCTTTCCGCATAATGATTTATCCCACGTTACGTATGTGTCTTTGTTCAAACTGTGTTGTTGTTTGCACAGCATGAGTAATAACCTTATTAATTCCTCTGGCAGGCTGGTTTCTGGTCCATTTCCTCCACTGAAGACAAGGTCTCAGAGGGCTTTCTCTTGCACAAGTAGTGTGTCTGAGTCTTAATGGGTTCCAGAGTGGAAACATCACTTGATTATATCGGCTGATAAATACATATAATAAAATCTTGGTTATATGCACGTCCATGGTCTTTTTCTAACCATAACCACATTTAGAGACCATTTAAAGGTGCAATGAGTAAGTTGCAGTCAATAACAGTTTTTAATATTGGCTCAACAACACCAAAAGCCACGCCCTCTGACAGGGTCAAGGTGTTCGCCAGCAGGTGAAAGCCAACCGCAGATTCACCCTCGTTGGCATTTCACCTCGCTCTATATGTGTTTTTTCTGTTCTGTGTCCACCAATTTCGTATTATCCACTTGGATAGAGACAGCCACTCATACAGTGAGTTACATTGAGGTTGTTTTTAAGGAATCTGAGAAACATACAATTTGTTGGTCATCTGAGGACTTGTGAAGCAGAACCACACACCGATAACGTACCTTTGACAACAAAAATAAAAAAAACATCAATAAATTGTTCATGATTTATCAGCAATGTCAAACAACTTTAAAGTTTTTGCAAAGAAAGAAGGCACTCAGTCTACACACATGCTGTATATGTTATATTTCCTGTAGATATCTGTGTTTCTTATATATGTGATTTAGTTCTCTAAAGGTCACATCCAGCCTGATTTGAAGTTTTCCTCAACATACATGTTAATTCTGACTGCTTTAACACGGCCTTTCTGTGATTAAAGAGATTTCTAAATCAGTTTTTCCAAATGTATTCAGCTCATTCATTCTAATTCAGCTCCAATAAGAGCAAACTGTGTGTACTGGCCTGCTGCCAGGTGTTAATGTTCGACTGAAGGAGGGAGTGGGTGGAAAAAGAGTGAACAAGCTCAGCCACCCGACTCTAGTTAAATAAAGGTTAATAATTACACAGATAAATGGTGCTCTGGACCCATCAGGCTTAAACAAGAAAACAGACTTTTATTGAGGTAAATAAATCAAGTTTGTGGAAACTCAGTCTGGCAGAGGAACTGCAGATTCTTTATACGATGCAAGATTACTGCTCATCAGTGGAACAAAAAGAAGCAGCGAAAGAATAGAGGTCTTGTTTCTGTCTTTTGTTGACTGACTTTGAATCTGGATCAAGCATGAGACTCCCTGTGATCCTGATGGGGAAACGTAGTTTGTAGTGGGGAAAAAATATGTGAGATTAAGAAGACAGTCACTGAGGATGTTATTAGGACAACGTCATCTCTTTGGACCCAACAGTGAATCGACAGATTGATGCATTGCAAGGATGCTGAATTGAATTCCTGTTTGTAATGTTGTTAGCCGGATCCAGACCTCCGAAGCAGCCGAGCTAATCAGAGACCTTGTGGGTTGGACTGAACACTGAGGACATTTGGGACGTTAAATGTTAAAATGAGAATACTGGAAAAAAGTTACTTAAAAAAATAAGTCAATATATTTAAAAAAAATGTATCAAGTGTAAATTTGCTTGGTAGGATTTCATTTAATAAAATGTAATAATTTGGTCTCAAAACAAATTAAAAATCTGAAATTAGCTGTGAAAACTCAATAAATATATAAATGTCACTAATATTAGGAGATAAAGCCTTTAATGCTCCAAAGTAGTTTTATATATATATATATATATATATATATATATATATATATATATATATATATATATATATATATAAAGGTTTACATACTTTAAGCTTGATTGTTAAAGTCAATCAGTCAGTACTTTTTAACTTTACAAACTAAAGTGTCAGGAGTGCTGTGAAAGTGCTGATCCTTCAACGGCTGTGAATCCAGGAGACAGCTAGCTGTCCAGGGGTCCGTTTCACAAAGCAGGTTTAGTAAAAACCTTGAGTTAGTTAACCCTGAGATGAGGGAAACTCTGGTTTTTCGGTTTCACAAAGCCAGTTCAGCATAAATCTGAGTCAGTTACCCGGGTAACATACTCCGTGAACCTAACCTGCTCGCTAGCAGGTTTGCTTCAACAAACCGTGAGTTTCTCCCTACATGTCTCCGCCTTTTTCCGGAATCTGAACCAACTCTGAAAAAATGTTCCGTCCTTTCCTCGTCAACCTAATCGATACGGAAATAAAAGTGATTCTAGCAGCTTTGCGTCGGGAGAGGATTTTGATTACCTTTCCTTTCAATCACATTAGATATTATCTAAACAATATTCTCCGACATTTTCAACATTTCATATCGCGGACATAATCCGCAACCAGATTCTTTGCGGAGGTAGCTTTTCTGCGAACAGGAGATTTATGAAATGTTTAAGTACATTCCTGTGTTGAAATGCCTGCTTATATTTACTGTTTAATATGTGAAATTTAAATCATATGCCTTAGTCAACGTATTTGCGCAATATTCTTATGCTTAATTTTCAACTGAAGCCACTTTCTTTCTGTGCCTGGGGGGATTACACCCAATGAAAATGATAATTTATTCATTGCGCTACTTTGTGAACTACGGGAATTGAACCGCTGTCACCTGTATCATAGGTAGCATTGCTAACCGTTACACCACAGTGTCGCTCTGCAAAGCTGAAAATGAACACATATTACCTTTAGATCAATAGACTCTTTCATTCAGTTATACACATCAGATCGGGCAGTAATTGTCTGCCACGCCAACTATCCTACTTTGCTGCAGTTACGTTGCTCCGCTTTCTCAGGATGAGCTTGTTTTCTACATAAACACTCGGTAATATCTAATAACGCTCTCCCGGTTGCCATGGTGAATCGTAGTATCGGAGCTCCATTGATGATGGCTTTGTAGAGTCGGCAGGCATGCGCGTAACTCAGAGTTAACATACTCAGAGTTGACTGAACTAATTCAAAACCACTGTTCTGAAACCGAAAACTCAGAGTTGCCCATCTCAGAGTTGGTCAACTCAGAGTTCAGGGTTAGGTTCAGAGTTTGTTGAACCTGCTTTGTGAAACGGGCCCCAGGTTACTCCGTACTAAACAAACATGCAGGATTTCAATATCACAGTTCCTGGAGTGACGGGTGGATCTGATGAACAGAAGCGGCAGATGGCATTCCAAACTGCAACCTTACTGGATCTGGATCCATCTGGATTAATAATTCAAGGTGAACTTTGCAGCTTAATGTTAAATTCAATTTAGTAGCCAATTGAATTGTTAGCATGATAGCAACCTGTCAATGACAAGGTTGCCCCACCCTAAAGCATGCACTGCTTAATGGACTATTTGACTCTAACATAACATATGTTATTATGGAACATAATTTATTGAATGAACTTCATGCTGTATTGAAGAAGACTAGTACAGTGTAGAAGGCAAGTTTAAGGCCTTTCAGCATTGGCTTCACTTTCCAGAACTGGAAGTTGCCTATACTTTGGAGGCAGAGTGGCAATGCTCATGTGCTAACTTTTATAATTATAATCCTGCTTTCATCTCAACCATTGTCTTCAAATGTATCTCTGGTTAAAGTTATTTGAAAAACAGTAGCCATAGTAGCAGGAATAATAGCAGTGAGGGGAACACTTTCGCTTTGTAGAATCTTCCTCTCACCATTATTTGATTAGGACCTGCTTGTGTATGTTATTGCATATTTAACCAGTTCATTGTCTTTATGTGTCGATTGATTGAAAAAGATTGATAACTTATAGTTAAATATGTACGTCACTGTGCATCCATTGTTTTTTTCTACAAGTAGGAGAGGAGCATCTGTGACAATTTTGGAAACCACATGGTTGGGTTTCGAATGTTCTCATCCGGACGTCCCTCTGACCTCAACTCAGGATGCAGATTGTCTGGATGCCGAGCAGGTTTTTGACTCAACCGCGGTTTATCTGACAGATTGGAGGCAGGCTGGGAAATGAGAGAGGCTTCAGGAGTCTTATCATCTCACACTGCATCTCTTCCTCCTCCGCCTGCCACACTCACCAGCAATGCACATGCCACCATCAATGAGCCAAACCGCCATCAGCATGCCGGCAGTGTGTTACAAGTGTGCTTGGGAGTGGGTATGGCAATACGTACAAGTATGCATCTGCGCCCGTTTATGTATGCATGCATATGACTCGCACTGTGTGTGTTTAAACAAATCTCATTGAGGGAATGTGGCTGGGAAGATGTACTGAGGTCACACATGACTTGCCAGCAGCATTGAAGAATACTTCACCTAAAGCAAGAAGGTCATTCTGTGAAGGAAATACACAAGTAAACATGGTGTATTTGGGTCTTTGTGTGTGGT
Source organism: Eutrigla gurnardus (assembly GCF_963514095.1). NCBI lineage: Eukaryota > Metazoa > Chordata > Actinopteri > Perciformes > Triglidae > Eutrigla > Eutrigla gurnardus. The sequence goes on from NC_139918.1 coordinate 10,941,940, forward strand.
TTAACATGTTGTTGATCAGGTTTGGTCCAGACTGAAATATCCAATCATGTAAAAAGATATTTATGGTCCCCAGAGGATGAATGTTTATGATCCACTGACTTTCCTCTATAGGTGGTTCACATCTGTTATGACTGAAACAAGTATTGGACTCATTATGCCTCATGAAAGCCAGTTTCCTGCTAATTCTATTCACATGGAACTAAACTGCATTCTGAATTATGTTTCAGGGACACATTTTTCCCCAGATCATTTGAAATCGTTTGGAAACACATAAACACACAAATTTAATAAAAATCTTAACAAAGCATGGTACAAAACAGCATTTGCAGGTTTACGCAACAAGTCCTCTTGTTTATGTTTAGTAAAAACCATCAGGGTTTGGTTTAAAACTACTACGTTGAAATATATAGCATTTCTTCAGTACTGAAAGACACTTGAGATACAGGATAATTACAATGATCAAATACAAGAATACTCAGCCACATGAGTGGGGAAAAACAAGATACAAATACAAAAATACATAAAAACAAATACAACATTTTAGAGATTGACAGTTCAGGTGTGGAGGGCCAGTGGGAGTCTTGTATTGTATACTTTATTGAACAGGAGGGAGTTGGAGGTTTGGGGCAGCAAAGGCTGTCAACCAATGTGCATTGCTTGGTCCAGGTGATGGGGTCAAAAGGTTTGCATTTGACGATCGGAGGTGGCGAGTAAAGAGGTCTGTGAGGTATGAGTGGCCAGGTTATTGAGGAGTTTGTAGGTGATGAGCAGGATCTTGAAGTGAATGCAATGTTGTATGGGGGCCAGTGAAGGTGTTGAAGGATGTGTGTGATGTGGTCTTTGGAGCGGGAATGGGTAAGCAACTGGGCAGCTGAGTTCTGAACATCTTGTAGTTTGTGGAGGTCGGTGGAGGGGGGGCCATAGAGGATGCTGTTGCAATAGTCCAGTCTGGAGGTTATGGAGGTGGGATGAGTGTTTCTGCATGGGATAAAGACCTGCTATATTACGGAGATGGAAGAAAGACATTTTGGTGATGTTCTTCATATGTGACTTCAAGGAGAGAGTGGGATGCAGGATGATGCCGAGGTTTCAGACCAAGGGAGAGGGAGTGACTGTGTGACCATCAGATGTATTGCAGTACAGTTTGAGGAAGTTGTTGCTTATGCAGGTGTTTATATCAGTGAGGCAGTCTGTGAGGGTGGAAAGAATGGCAGGGGTGATGGTTTTCCTGGAGATGCAAAGCTGGGTTTAGTCTGTGTAGCACTGAAATTGTAGTCCATGACGGCACATTATGTGACCAAGGGGTAGCATGTATAGAAATAACAGGAGGGGACCAAGCACCAAGCCTTGGGGGACACCACATGTAAGTGGGGTGATGTGGAATTTGCAGTTATTAATGGAAATGTAGTGAGTTGAGTTGCAACATTCCAGGATTTTAGAGAGCAATGGGAGGTTTGAGATGGGTCTGAAACTGTTGGGGTTGTCATGGTCCAGGCCAGGCTTCTTGAGGATGGGTGTGCACCTTGATATGTGGTTCAGACTTCCATTTTCTCTGCAGGATGAATTATACTTTTGGTGACTTTTGGCTAAAGTTTCTATTTGTCCAATATTATTTTTGCTAAAATACATCCACAACTAATGACATGCACATCAGCTTTAGCTGTACTTGGTGTTTAGGGCTAATTAGCAAATGTTAGTATGCTAACAATTATAAAATGTTTTTTAATTATACCTGCTAAACGTATGCATTGTATCACATTAGTACATGTATCTCAAAGTGCTGCTGTTCCTTAGCAGGCTACAACCTCAGAGCTGTTAGCATGGCCCTGTCTCCTACAAAATTGTGATCCCGCTGGACTTAAATGCACTCTCAATTACGTTTCTAGGGAAACACATTTTCTCCCAGATCGAGCTGATCAGCTGTGGTTGTTTTGAGCAGAAGTCAACCCAAACTGCTTTCTCTTGTTGATTGACAACACTGCAGCTCAACTTATGTTTTTTTTTTCAGGTGTTTGGGGCCATAGTGCTGTTTTGTGTTGGAGCCTATGTTGGGAAATAGGTGTAAGAAAGTAACCTTAACCACACCGGACACATTTTTTTCCTCGGGTCAGGTGGGTTAATCCAACACTACCTTTGGTTCTGGAAAAATGCAGTTTTGTTAAACTGGTCTATACTGAATGAGTCCTCCCACCGCTTTGCTCTGATTAACAGTAGTAGCTCCTATAATTCAAACCTGCTGAGTCGATGTTTTCCAGATCCGTCTCAGCCAAAATGCAATCAGATTTAATTAAAGTGGAAAGACCAACGCAAATGTGAGGAAAGCCTTTAATCATCTTGGATCATATATGGATGCACAAGAAAGGAAAAATTGACTTCAGTCATTACAGAGACTCTATTCAACAATCTTTTGAATGATGACACACAGTAGTCTGATTTCACTTTTTTCAAAATCATCTTCATTGAAAATGTCAAATAACAAGTTTTGCTATATAGTGAAAGAAAAACCTGTCTCTCTTCCAAACCATTCCTTGGTCAGCTTGCATCTAGAGTGAAGTTAATAAAAATGCGTTTGATGTATCACAAATAAGTAGCATATGACTGCGTTGAAGTCTGCGTATTGATTGACGGTTCACACCAATGAAATATTAATCAAAGAGACACGTACGGAGCAGGAAGAGACTCATAACTACCACAAAGAAACAGAGTAACCCCTAACCACTAAGAGATGCAAAACAGCTGTAAAGAGACACACAATGACTCACAATTACTATGAAATGGAACAAAAGAACAGTAAACAGACACAAAACTAATACAAACAGATAACATTACTACTAAAGGACCACTGAAGATACAAATGACTACAAATAGACACTATAAAAAACAGAGGGATGCGTGCTAACTACAACAAACAGGGGGCTGATTATGAGCCCTCTCCACACTTTAAGAATATATTTCGAGTGAAGAAACGCTAAATCCTTTTAGTTTGCAAATAATAAAACCAATCAGTTTTTAACTGAACCATACAAATAGAGAGCGGCTGAGTGCCCTCAACGGTAACCACTGTGCGGTCCTTTAAATAGGCATGAGAAGAAGGATCGGTTCCCACTGAAATACGTTTCATTTGACGTCCTCACTTCTCTATCTGCATCTTGGAAGTCTTAGCAGCATTCAGTAATCCTTGACTTGTAGCAGCATGCAAAATGATGTAACCAAGAGGGAGGGAGAAAAGCGAAGGAACTCTTGAAACAAGCTGATCTGCAGTAAAAACGCTCCGAAATCACCATCACGCCGTCCAAGTCATATACATTTTTTAATCCTCTGTACAAGATTAAAAACTCGTTGAGATTTTCTTCTGCTCAGATGATGTCACAGAGGCTGAGGCCGCCTCTGGAAATGATCATGTTTGAGGGTAACGCCGCAGTTTATGCCTGCTGCAAATAACTGACTGTACTGGCATCATATCTGAAAGGCAGCCTGAGGGGATGAGTCATCCAGGGGACTTTCTTTTTTTCTCCTCCTCCTCCTCCTCATTCCTCCAGTCCCTGGCTTGTAATCTGCTGCGCTCAGCTCGTCGTCCATTTGGCTGCTGGTTGTCGTTGTTTGGCTTGGAGCCGCAGCATTACTCATCCGTAATCACATCGGTAATCAGAGAATACTGGAATATGATCAATACAGAAACATTTCTCTGATTGTCCACTCGAGCTGGAGACAGTCGAGATCCTAATGCGCAAAATTTATTATGATTATTATGATGTCCGACAAACTCATCTGCATCAGCTCTTCACTTAGAGAGTTTCATTTCTCTTATTTGTTTCTCATCGCATTTTGATTTTTTTTATGATCTTTTCTGTTTGTTGTTGATTAAATGGCTCATTTGTTTTTTTAATTCCTAATTAGACATTTCATTAATATTTATTAATACGGATTGTTACAGTTTGTACTGGAGAACAAATCCCGTCAAGTCACTGTTTTTGTAGGAGACACTCAAAAACTACAAACTTACTTCATTCACAAAAGTCAAAGCGTTCCAGGGCAGCTGTTTTTATAGATAAGGGTGAGAAATGTATACCTGCTGGTTATTAGGCTAAAGTGTCTTAACAGAGAAGCTGAAATGATCATTTCTGACTGATTTGGACAAGATGTGGTCTACATTTCACTTTTTTCAAACATTGGAATCACAATTGGTGCCATGTAGCACAACGAGCAAACATAATTGAAAAACACATGGAGAATAACGGGTATAAAGAGCATGGAAGTCCACAAAGGGTGGTTGTTATTTATTTAAGCTAGTTATGAGTGTTATATTGTCACATTATGTTATATGTACATTATGCCTATCTAACCATAACCAAGTAGATTTGTTACCTGAACCTAACCAATTCTTTTACAACTTTAATCACGTGTGATTGTGCATTTCTGCAAGCGTTGTTTATTATGGCTGATGATCAGCAGGATTACAGGTTAATTAATGTGGTGTTTAGGGTGTGGTGTAGAGGGTGGTGTAGAGGGTGTGGTGTTTAGGGTGTGGTGTAGAGGTTTGGTGTAGAGGGTTTGGTGTAGAGGGTGTGGTGTAGAGGTTGGTTTAGAGGGTGGTGTAGAGGGTGGTGTAGAGGGTTTGGTGTAGAGGGTGTGGTGTAGAGGGTGTGGTGTAGAGGGTGGTGTAGAGGGTGTTGTGTGGAGGGTGTGGTGTAGAGGTTGGTGTAGAGGATGGTGTAGAGGGTGGTGTAGAGGGTGTGGTGTAGAGGGTGGCGTAGAGGGTGGTGTAGAGGGTGTTGTGTAGAGGGTGTGGTGTAGAGGTTGGTGTAGAGGGTGATGTAGAGGGTGGTGTAGAGGATGGTGTAGAGGGTGAAGTAGAGGGTGGTGTAGAGGGTGTGGTGTAGAGGTTGGTTTAGAGGGTGGTTTAGAGGGTGGTGTAGAGGGTGTGGTGTAGGGGGTTTGGTGTAGAGGGTGTGGTGTAGAGGGTGGTGTAGAGGGTGTGGTGTAGAGGGTGGTGAAGAGGGTGTGGTGTAGAGGGTGGTGTAGAGGGTGGTGTAGAGGGTTTGGTTTAGAGGGTGTGGTGTAGAGGTTGGTTTAGAGGATGGTTTAGAGGGTGATGTAGAGGGTGGTGTAGAGGGTGTGGTGTAGAGGGTGATGTAGAGGGTGGTGTAGAGGGTGATGTAGAGGGTGATGTAGAGGGTGGTGTAGAAGGTATGGTGTAGTAAGTGTAAAGTACAGTGGCCACCACAGACTGGTAGAACATCTGCAGTAACTTTCTACAGATGTTGAAGGACCCCAACCCCCAGGTAGGTGTAAGTCCTGACCACATCCACGTCAACCCCGTTGATGGAGACCACCATCTGGTCTGTGAGGTGTTCAGATTCAGATGTCACAAAGTCCTCCACCAGGCTCCTGTACTCCCCCTCCTGTCCATTCCTGATCCAACCAACATTCTCAGTGTCGTCTGAGTACTTCTGCATGTGGAGGAGCTCAGCGTTATTCTGGAAGTCAGAGGTGTACAGGGTCAACAAAAGAGGGAGTGCACACTCCCTCCCACCGTTGTTGCTACTACATGTTACTGTCTTTCAATAAAATCCACCCTCTGGCTCAAATTCCAGTTCTAAATCTAACTCTTGTAAGAAACGATTTTTCCAGGTGTTGTGATTGACAGCTCAGAAGGCAGAACCAAAGTAGAACGGAGGTTGATGATTGGCTTAAAGTTAGGCCTCAGACCATGCAACAGTTGCCATAAATGAATGACTTTCAGCTTCTCCCAGTACCTCCTCCTCATATTCATACTGGGGCATGTTTGTGAAGCTGTTCTCTGACCAGTATCTTCTTCACTAGACATAATTGCCGATCGTAAACCAAGCTTCTTTATCTTGCTGCTTCCTGGTTATGAAGTCCCTTTGACCAATGGGATGCAGCCAAGGGAACATGTGTCGCTTGTACTGATAGCGTGCTTGTTATTGAGGTCGGCGTACACCGAAATGAGACTCTCTTGAACTTGATATTACCGGCTCGCTCCACCCGGCCACTTACATCAACTGGAAGCATTAACAAGTGAACCCAGAACCTGCTTCTAGCTTCGGATGCAGACGGAATTTCATATCAATGCGCTGTGGGAGGCCTGCCTGCCGAACTGCTGGAGTGAGCTGTGGGAAGAGGCAGCGCCCACTCAGAAAGGGCTACTCATTATCAATCATGAGTACATCCACCGGCAGTGGCTGGAAACCTGGAGGAGCCCAACTGAAAACCATCTCCAATCAAGGTGCCTGACTAGAAAGCCTGAGTGGATTCACTCCGCGGGAGGGAGGCTGCTGAAGTCATCGTGTGGTGGGTTTCAAGTCTCAAGTGATCCTGAAGCGTTGCTATGTAGACTGGTGCACTTGGCTGTGGTGATAATAGGACCTGTTTTTGTTTGCTTTCACAAGAGCCAAGCCAGTCAGCAGGAGGGACTGAGCTGATGCTCCGGACCGGGAGGAACATAAGTTACAGTTGCTCCCCACCCTTCTCCCTTACCTTTTGAAAATAAATGGACTTTTGATTTTTACCTGCACTAACTACCTACCTCTGAGCCTCATTCGCCACAGCGCACCTTTTAACAACTTTTATGAGAATAATACAGTAATTTTAGATAAAAATAAACAATGCAGGGATTTTCACAAGATTGAATTGCCTTAACCCAGAAAATAAACACACACAACATGAATGGTAGTGAACGGACGTCAACACAGGGAGGCGGAGCTCTACTAAAGTAAACACTGCAGTCACTGATGTGTTGAAGACAGGAGGAATCTCTGCTAATGGAAAGGAGTCGGAATTAGAGTGGTATGGTCCTTTCAATCTCAGAGCCAGTCTGCCACACCTAAAGGATAAATGCTTTATTTTTCAATTATGGAAATGGCCTTGGTGGGGGTCTGTGCTCTCCAAGTGCTCTTCTAGTTATATTTATGATTGTGTTGTAGGTTTTTCTTTTGGGACAATAGAGAATTTGAGATTTCACGCTGATTCTCGAATGAATGGACGAGACAAACAGAGGACTGTGTGATTTATTGAAACAAGGCTGCTGCTCTGTTGTATAATGATGGCTATCAGCACCACCTTCACCTCCATTTCCCCGGAGGGTCACTGCTTTTTACAGGCAACACAAATTACACCGACACCAAGCTCATCAGCCTTAATACCTGTCGGGGGGGGGGGGGGGGTGTCCATGCTGCATGTGGAGGCGTTTCATTAGCTGATCAAACACTTTAATTTAGCTCAGATATATTTAGTTCAGATGAAATCATGTGGAAATCTGAGAATCCCCCTTTTATTAAGTCTCATTCCTTCTTGCTTTTAGTGTTTGTGGTTCTGATTTTTTTTCTACTTCCCACAGGTCGCCAATCAATCAGTCAGCGTGGGCGGGGCTTCTTTTCTCTGGATTCACATCACGATACATACACACATCATACATTAACACAATGAATGTTGATTATATGTTGAGCTAATTGCAAAAAAGATGGTTTGATGCAAATAAACCCAACTACAATGTGGTTTTGTCCGACGTTGGAGTAAACAGAGTAGAAGAAGCAGTAGAGGTTGTGAACTGGTTTCCTCGGCCGTCTAACATTTGAGAGTGACATGGAGAGAGGTCTTCAGGAATTTGTTTCAGTTGTGCAGGTTTTAATTGTCGTTTCATGTCAGCTAGTTTCATGCTGTCCGGAGATGAAGACAATCATTCACACTTTGTGGGAATTTACAAGTCAGCCTCATGACAGTTAATGAATTTGTCACAAAATGGGATACGGATTGTCAGTTTTAGGGGGCGGCACACAGCATTCAAACGATACCAATAGAAAGTCAGTTGGGATTCTTTTTCATGGTGGATACACAAAGTAAACGTGTGACTCTGCGAACAGCCAGTGAAGTTGTATTCAATATTGAGAAAGTGGATGTGTGGTGCAGAGATGGATTGGTCCAACAACACAGGACTATCTAAACTGAAGCTTGCTTAAACCTAACTTTTGTTTTGTAGCGTAATGTCGTTCTGACTGACAGAAAAAAAAGTGGTGCAGCCACTAACGATGCACCTTGCTGAGCAGGACGGGGGTAAAAAAAAGTTAAATTCATGTCCATGTATGGGAATCCATACATGGACATGTATGGATTTTTTTTTGAGTTCTCAGTACATTTTGCGGTTCTCACAGATTTTCTAAAGCGATACTGATAGTGCATAATTAGTGAATAGAAACACGGCTGCTGTCATCCTTATCCTGAACTCTATGTATCCCCTCCCGTGTACGAGTCCACTGACCTTCAAGTTCAGCACAGATCAACCATGCCTCAACTCGAGGGTTTGGTTCCACAGTTTAAAATACAACACTTACCCACACACACAGCCTGATTGCACACTCAAGTATCACATTATACTAACAAGCAATGTTTAAATATGCCGCAAGCTTGACTGTCATACTGAATGAAAACCATGATGTAAACTAGGTTTTGTAGAAGCATATTTATATAGGCACCATAACATTTGAAACTACAAAAGCAAATTGCTTTGTGAGTGCTGGATGCTGAAAGCTGAATTACGCTGAATTGCTGGTTTAAAGGCGATAAGAGAGTGAATTGGAAATATTTGAATAGGTGGAAATGGTTATAATTCGTATGAATGTCCCTGAGAAAATTGACTAATACTAATAATAATAGAAGATGTGGAATATTTTAAGGTTCGTTGAAAAGCTGAAGCTACGCTACATCGCTGGCTGCAATCTGTAGAAGAATTGAATGACGAAGGTGAAGGGCGAGGGGGAAATGAATGGATTTCTGTTTGAACATTAGTCTAGTCACTTGAATGGGGAAAATGATGTGGAAAACATGAACGTATTAAAGGTATGAATGAAAGAGTAATTGAGCTGAATGTTTCGATGTTTGAATGAAGTTTCTATGTTTAAAAATGAGGACGAGTTCGAGGACGGAAGAACATGCGGAAGCATAATTTTAAACGATTCTTCGTGCGTAGAAGAACTTGCGTTGGGAATGCTTCACACCCATGAAACACATCTCTGTGCAGTCTGCTCCATCCCTGCCGAGTGCTTCCTGTGTGAGCAGAGGCAGCGGTCGCCGGGGTCCCAGGCTGGATGCTGTCAGGTTGATGTATGGAGTCACTGAGTGTTCACACAGTGTCACATGTCGTGTGTCTGGAGCGCCGCCAAACACTGACGCTTCTTCCCCTCGGACCGCCGCAGCTGACAAATCATGTCGCCTCCCAAAACGACATCATACCCCCCCCCTCGCTGTTGCTGCGTTCCGCCGCTGGTCTGCAGCTTCCTGCTGCCAAAACATGGAGATTTACTCCAAAATAAAAGACTGAACTACTGTGACAAAACACCATGTGTGTGTGTGTGTGTGTGTGTGTGTGTGTGTGTGTGTGTGCAGATATTTACACTAGATTTAAGAGATTTTTCAATTTCATTCATCATGGAATTAAAAATCAAGCAAATATTAAACTATTAAAGGACAATGGGCCTCATGCACCAACCCTTCTTTAGAAGAAATGTCTTATTATTTGTTATTTGTCTGTCGTCGGGTTTACACACACTCAAGAGCACACATCTCATTTAGGTGTGAGGATGTGTTTGAGGGAACTTCCACCTCAACAATCCTACCAGAACGCTCGGCGACACTGCCTCTGGTAATGAAACAAGGTGTGAAAGTGACCTGGGGTGTGTGTTTTAACAGGTTATTGATAAGTCAAGCTTCCCTGTTAGTGAGCGATGTGTCACATCCTAGTGGAGACAAAGTGTCAGGGTGTGTTCATGAATCCACGTACATGTGTAGAAGTGTGGAACATGGGGGTTTTAATACGGAATCAAATTCTTCAGGTGACCACGTGAGCGTGTGCGCAGACAGTCGATCTCCGTGGGCGGAGGTGAGGCCGGGTAATGAGCAGCTATTTCCGACCCTCTCCAGGACAGGATGGCGGATTTGCTGTGACTACATGGCGGCGGGAGGCACACATCAAATCAACACAGGAAGAAACGGACCATTAATGAGCCTTCACAATTCAGACAGCGCTTCTGATGTGTCGCTGGGCATGTGTGTGTGTGTGTGTGTGTGTGTGTGTGTTCATAAAGCCTCGGTGTAAAACCCTCCAGGAACAGCGAGGGGTCTTTAAACACTAACAGTCATTTACAAACCTAAACAGGATTCAGTGCACAGCGAGAGCTGCATCCTGATTTCACACAATGTTCCGAGCTTATTTTAGTAGGCCTATCTTTGCACACATCTCGACCCCGAGTGGCAGCTGCAGGAGAAGAAGAACACTTAATAACACGCTGTAGTCGGCTATTCACGGAAACATGTAAAACACCACCGTACCGTTTATTTCCGTTAATTAAAACTTGGGTATTATTTTGGTCGTTTTGTCCATCATTTCTGCCGGTGATAATAACATGTAATAGTTACACTTTTGGGTAATAATTATATATACTTTGATCTTAGTCTTGAATAACCAGAATGATCTCGGCAGCATTGTGTCAGAGTTAAGGAAAGGTTAAAAATGTGAATACTACAGATACCTACGTCTCCTTGTGGAGATCGATTCTAGCACTTCGAGTCTGACTTATCTGGTGAAGTTCAACGTTTTTAATGACTTTGAAAATGGCTTTGAAGCAGGGCCGGACTGGGAACAAAATTTGGCCCTGGCATTTCCCCTCTGGACCAACCCACCACTTGTCCACTTGTTTTTTTTCTTGGATCTTCTCCGCTCCCCCTTTCCTCGTTTTGGAGCCTCTGTCATCCATACTTTGGACCGTTCTCTGTTTATTCCTGCAACATAGCAGACTGGCTATTACAACATTATTACCACATACACCTAGCGGCTGCATGGACGGATTCACTTGAGAGATGAGCAGGGGATCGTAAACACGCATTGAACTTGTCATAAGGTTGGCTATATTGGCCTGTGCAACCCCCCCCTCCCAAGCGAAATGGATGCAACTGCATTTATACATGACGAGCCGAAGGACAATTCATGGGCTGCAGAACACATAAAAATTTCAGATTGCCAGTCCGAGCCTGCTTTAAAGTGTGTTACAATTTACACGTTTTTTTTTCTAAGCTTTCATAACACAAATAAAGGCATCGACCAATCGTGATGCTGAATGAGGGGCAAACAGTAATACTCCTTTCAAGCACAGACCACTCCTTCTGTTCTCACCTTTCACAATAAAAGTCTTAGACATGTAAAATGTGCAGGCCATTGTAGGTGTTTTTACACTTTAGAGTTTGAAAAAGATCGCAAGACAGCTATTTTTTCTGATCTCATAATTTAGATAAGGACATTGAAATGTGATTCCTAAAGTTTTATTTACCTACAACAGGTGAAAAGGTTGATTGCTGTAAGAACATTTTAGTCCAATTCTCTCTTTCAAGTATAAATGTAAGGTACATGATTAGATAAGATTAGATCAACCTTTAATAGCCCCACAACGAGGACATTTGCGATTAAATTAAACTTGAAATCAAGAACCAGGTCGGATTGTCCCACTGTTATTCATTCAAGGTTGAAACGGGTTGCGGTGACTTTTTGTGACAGAATGTTTTTTTTGCAGTGTGGGATGAGGTCGGTGTCGTCGATCCGCTCTGTGATTAAACTGACAGTTGGGATGTCGCAGAGCGCCAAAGCACTGCTATCGAAACTGTGAACTGGCTGCCATAATTAACGGCTTGGGCTGCACCGGGAACAATGTGCCAGAGCAGCTGAGAGAGAAACAGACCAGCAGCCTGATGTCTATGGGAAGTCAACTGGGAGGACACACTGCTTTTGGCTTTTTGCTGCTGCTTGTTGTTTGCATGCGGAACACATGGGTCACGTGAGGTCACAGAGAGTTAAGTTCAATTACGCATGTCAGTCAGAACAATCTAAAATGTTCTTTGTTAAAGTTTCGTAATTGACATCCCGTATAAAGTGCATGTTGAATGAAGCACAAACAGTAGACAATTTAAAGAAATTCATGTCCATGATTGTATTTTTTTAACAAGGTGATCCCACAGAAATACTTGAAATGACCCCTCGACCTCTTGCGCCCGTCAACACTTCCTTGGCATGTGTGGTGTCCACACAGACGGTGTTGTTGCTGCTGCCCTGCTTTCTATATAGTTTACCTTTCCTCATGATTGCAGAATGATTCATTTAATCTCATTATAAATGTCAGGACAGCAGAGTCACTGGCCATCTTCCACAAAAGGCTCAAGATTCACCTGTTTAGACTTCACCTCGACTCTGCATCGCATGACTCGCTTCCACGAAAAAAAAGCACTTCTATGTTCTTACCTGTAGCACTTTGATCATAGCACTGTTGTTCTTAAGGTATGCTTGCTGAACAGCTACTACTTTACTCAGATGAGGACCTTACACTTGTTCTATTTTTAGCTCTTACTTTATCGGCAATGATATGTTGTGGTTTCTTTCTTTTGACAAATGTACTTATTATAAGTTGCTTTGGACAAAAGCGTCTGCTAAATGCCCTCAATGTAAATGTCATTTATATATATTTTGGACAGAAACAGGTTAAAAAGTGTATGCTCTTTTATTAAAAGTAATAACAAGCAAATCACTGCACTTTCCATATAAACACCTGCAGCTCTCGTCGGCGTGATAAGTCAAGTCAAGTCAAGCCAAGACCATCCTGAACAAGCCTAGTAACTGTGGCACCTGGCTCTAAAAACCGCGGCCCGTGAGATTATCGTTGCCCACGTGTTCATGACATCAGAGCAAGTCGGGATCAAGTCGGATACAAAACTACCCAGCATGCATTGTGCGGCGATCGCCGGCGATCGATTCTGCGCAGGGCTCATCTCGAACAAGCCTAAAACCTCAGGTTGCCTGTCTGTTTCTGAACGCTGATTGGCTGATTGAAGGCTCCTGGCCCAAGCTGCACCATGTTGGCCTAATGAGGCCTCAGCTTATAAAAAGAGCTGTGCCCTCACAGTCTGGCTCTCTCTCACTGCCCTCTCAGACTGGTGGTTTGGTTTGGTTTATTACATCATTTTCTTTACGTAGTTTTCATTTTCATTATACTTTGTTTGGGAAGGTTGGGCTGGCATTACTGTTTTCGTGGCTTTGTTTTAAGCTTAGTTCATCATTTAGGTAGTTGAGAGTCTCTGGTCCGACGGCCCACTGTGTGGTTGGCCAGAGCACCCGTTATTCTTATTTTCACCAGCCCAACTGACCCTTTTGTTGTTTTGGTCCAGTTTTAGTTCTTTTGTTAGGAAACGAGAAATCATTTTTGGCATTTGAACCTGGTTTTGTCCTTATGTTATTGGCCTTTGTGGAGTTTTGATTTGGTGGCCGTAACACTGGGTGAAAGTCCTGTGTTTGACCCATCTGTTCACCCACACTTCCTCCCTACGTGGGCTTTATCAAAACACTTTTCTCTTGGAAAGTCAATGAGGATCCTCATTGACTTTCCATTAGTATTGTTTTTTGTATTGCTTGGTGCAAACACATAATTTGAACACGTTACGTGCTACTGCCACGTAAGGCGATATGAAGAGGTTGTGTCGGATAAGGCTGGTTTTAAAGTTATCTTGCCAGGAACCTCCTGGTGGCACTGGTCGTAAAGTCAGAAGCTCGCCATGGTCAGATTAATCGTCTGGGGACTATGAATGTGGGACACAATTTGGCACAATATGTCTAATTGCTTTTATTTCTGAACAAATGAAGTTGGATGTATCATACGTCCCGTTTTTCTTCCGGTGGGGATGACTTGTGTTTTGTTATGTCCAGCACACAGAGTCTGCTGAATAAATCTACACACACCAAGATCCCACCTGCAAATAGTATCTCTGGGCCAGGACAGGTCTCCCTGCAAGCTGCCACTGCAGAATGTTAATTGCTGCTTCACATCACAGTTAAACCAGACGGGAAGAAAAAATACATGTAGACACATCTGAAATGTACAGCATGTACTGTCTTAAACCAGAGCAAACCCTATGGACCATGTGGACCATGTGGTCCATGTCCTGAAGTCACATGATAGTGGAGCAGTCGACTGTGTCCTAATACAGCTTTAAAGATCCGTTTAATGAATTAAATGTGACCTGTCTGCTGCACCGGTTCATCACCTTCCTTTCATTTCCTGTATGAAAAAAAAATGTTAGGTGCAGATTTGTTTGATAAAGTTTACACTCTAGCCTATACACATACTTTTTGATCACGCTAATCTTCATAGTGTAGAATGTGATACGGGATTTTAACTGAGTTCTAAAATTTGCACTCCATCATTCATTTCCCCCAGAAATACATTTGAAAATAAATGTAAAAAGCAAAATAATGTTGAATATGCTTTTTGTTAATGTTCACACCAACACAATAAAATCACAGCTGTGGTAAACCAGAGTAGCTTGAGGTAAAATTCATCGAACAACTCGGGATGATGTTATGAACACAGACAGCTCGGCCGGTACAAGCAGAAATAGTTATTTCAGCCATGATTAAGGTAAGCCATGTGACTATATGTCACATATTACATGTATGCAAAAGTATATCTGTGATTGTACTTTTAATACATTTCCAAAGGGTTAACAGGTATGATAATGGAGGTGTTGAGGAGAAGATAATGAGGATGAAGAGTGTATTCTGGGTAAATAGGTGATGGCGGCGGTGAATGTTGGGAAGAGGAGGTCTATTCCTGTCAGGCCCTGAAAAGTAACTGGGCTGTGAAACAGAATTACAGGATCAGTTCTGCTAATGCATCAATCAGAATAAATGATTCTGGCATGCTGTGTTTGTCACTTAGTTTACAGATGCTACATAAAATGTTTTCCTTCTGAAATTAGGAGGTTTTATGTCGTTTGTGAAGGAACATGAAAATGGTGGTTTTTAAGAGACCTGGTCAGAGCAATTTTCAGTAAAGGCCTTTGTCCTCCTCTGACGCAATGAAGCAACTGTGACAATACGCTCGTTGGGATGAGCTTTGCAGCATGGACACTTTTAAAATAGTCCCGAAATTGAAATATACTTATTTGTGTTCAAATTGTCCGATTGTTTTTTCGCTCAGCAGGACTCTAAATCTAATGTATTTGAATTGGAGATACTATTCCTGCCTACACCACTTGTTATTCAGTTAGTCAGGACGACAATCCGCTACAAAGCTAAAGTTAGTTTAAGAATTGTTTTGGTGCTGTTTGAATCTCTGGACTTCAAACCAATAGACTTTGTGACTATTTCTTATATATACTTTGAACTGCTGTGAGACCGGGCTGTGGATGTTTAGTCCTGAACAATGACCTCACAAGGTCAAGGCGCAGCAGCTGCTCCCCACCGACTGCAAGACTCGTGACAAACAGGAACAGATCAAAAAAACAGTTGTGACCCATAGGAACATAAAAGCCTGTCTCTTTTAATAACCTGTCTCAAATAAAGCTCAGTCAAGGTTAGAAAAAGCCCTGCTCCTAATTGATGGTATAATAATAATGCATAAGTTTAATATAGCGCTGTTCCAGGTGCTCAGAAAGGTATTAAGCTTCAAACGAAAGTTACCAAGCAAACCAAATTTTAAAGAGTATAAACTAGCAGACACTCAGGGAAGTCAGTCTCTATGTTGCTCATCACTGTTGAACCTACTGTTCTCCTGACTGGGTTGATAAGACGGGTGTGTGCCAAATCCCAGATGCTGTGGTCGGTGTGCTTTCTGGACAGAGATACATCAGGTCACTGTCTATTTCTGTAGCCGGGTGTCTAGACAGTCTACTGACCCAGCTCCTCTATTCCTGGACAAACAATATTACCTGTACTGCTCATTCACATGAGTGTGAAATGTAGAATTATGTAATTATAACGGAAGCAAAGCAGGACGTTTTTTTGCGTGACATCAAAAGTCAATTTTCACTTATGAAATGTATGTAACATGCTTAACTTTAGGTAACTTATAAACATGTATTTGAACTCAAACCAAAATAATTTCATAAACCCAGTTTTGTTGTAGTTGTTGTTTCAACTCAATGTTAACCGCTGTTTAAAAATGCTGGTAGGTGCAGTTTGCAGGTCTGAAGCATTATGATGGTCGTCGTTATATCGTGTCATCAGTGCTCCAGTTGTATCAATGAGACAACAGTATTAGAATTAATTTAACATATTTGATTAATAAATAACTTGCATCCAGACATTCACAGAGTTCATGAGAGACAGCAAGAAAAGAAGCCAGAAGAAAACCAATTCATGTTCAATTACATTAAACTGGAAAATGTATCCCAGGCTGCTCAGCGTTCATTCAATTGTGCAGTCATGTTTTTTCTGCATTGATTATTCAATTCCACGTTTGGTTTTGCTGAATAACTGCTGAAATCTATGACTGTGTTGTGTGGATGGGCAGCGAGGTCAGCTGCTTCTCCATGGTTGTAAAGCATTGCAGGATGAAGAAAACACTCACACGCTAACAAGGCAGAGGGCAGAGATGACTCAGCCCGGCTCCTGGATGGACAGGAATGTATGGTTGGATAAAAAGATCACAGAGATTCAACATGGTGGAGAAGTGAGCACTTCTCACAGTCCAATTTAACGTTATTAACGTAATTCAACTGTTTTATTTTAGGTTAATTTGTTTCTTCAGTGTCTTTGATGACTCATCCTCCTAGATATTACTTTTTAACAGAGTGGACATTTGTAACAGCAAATGCCATCTGGAGTTAGTGGATGGGTTCAAATACTACGCTACCCATGAGCCTCAGCCACTACTGCTTTGGGGAAAAAAGCCAAAAGAACAAATTAGAGAGACATTTCTGTCACTGAAATGTTTGAATTTCGTGGCCTGTTATTGAACTTTTCTTACAGAAAAGCACCATGGGAGTTGTAGTTAACTTCTCTTTAAGTAGTTATGTCCATGTGGTCTGTCTGCAGGTTCTTCTCACACACTATTTTAACAATAAAGAAAATTGGTATTTATTCCAGTGTGCCATAACAGGTCGTGGTGACAAATACAGGACTTTCACCCCGGAAACAGCTGTTTGTGTCCCATCTCAACCTCCATATTAATGCCACCTCTGTAGGTATTGTAACCAAGTAGCAGCCTTTTCCTGAACCTTACTAAGTCGTTTTTGCCGAAGCTTAACCAAGTATTTCAAATGTACTAGTTTTAACTCAAACCACCATGTTTTAGTTGACCTAATGAAGTAGTTTTGTTGTGCAGATGTGTTGCAATCTATAGCATCATGACGAAAGACAGGTTTGTAAATCAGTTTACAGGAAACCGCAAACAAGTTCACATAAGTTTGTATTGTGTATTGTTAAACAACAAAAGTATAGTACTGGCAAAAAATGACTTTTGTAGTAATTCTATTTCATGTGATCTCACTGTACACTGACATGTTTGGATTGTGGGATATCTCTATGCAAAATTTGTTTTATCACTTGAAAACTGTTCAAACGTGTATGCGGTCCTACGAGGGGCCTTCAATCTGATCCAGATGGACTGAGCCACTGATGTTGAAGATCAGTTTTTACTACTCAAGAACATTGACGCAAAGATGCTGGACGACAGACAGATCAAGAGAGGGAGTGGAAAACAATTGACCAATTTTGCCGTCATGGAAAAGAGATGGGAAATGAGAGAAGAATCATATGAACGAACAAGTGGTGGTTTATGGACCGACAGGCTGTTATGTTGTGGAAACACATGCACACTATCATGCAAATGTAAATATCAGTCACTGATGACTGGTAACTGTGGCAGTTTCTATTGTTATATTCATCTATGATCCATTTGCCATAAGCATGTCAGAGATGATGTCACAGTTATCTAACAGACATCGATTGCACGTCTTTTAAATCCGACTTCCACTGAGAGGAACATGTCATTGTATGGAGTGATACCTGTCTGTTAACCAGCTAAATCATCGCTGGAAAATGATCTGTGGAAGAGAGTAGGAACCCTGAAGAGTGCTGAGTCATTCATCTGTCTGGTAAAGATGGAAGAGGAGCACTTGTCATCATCGATCAGAGCGAACAGGGAAAACATCGCTCCTTGTTTCTGTCCTTCAGGGTGTCGAATGCCTTCTCTTCTTTCTTTGTTGTCGTCTCATCTCCTCTCTCACTCAGCCATCTGCAATTATCTCTATGGTTTACATTGGGAGCGCTATGTGACCAAACCCTCGGGTAACATACAGCAGAGCAGGGTTGAACATACTAAAAAACTTCTAGTGGTTTGGTCTCCTAAAAATGATGTTCCCACACAAAATGAAACTGCATTGTAATAATGTATTTAGGGTATTTTATTGTTGATTACGCTTGCTTTGACGTATCCCAAGTTGTTTCAAATGAGTCCACGTAGGGAGGAGATGTGGGTGGTGGACGGGTAAAAACAGGACTTTCATCAAATGGTGTTTGTGTCCTGATTGAACCAAGTAGTTTTGGTGTCTAAACATGACAAAAAAAATTCATAGTCATTTAAAGCCAAACCGTGCTTTTTACACATCTCTCATTTGTACTGCACAGTTCTATATTTGTATTCTCAAATTTATACTTGAATTTTGCTGATTAAAATGATTCCTTCTAAGAAATTCCTGTTTTATTACAAGTAAATATGGGGAGAGGAGGGTGGAAAGGGCCAACATCTCTTCAGTAAAGGTCTCATTTGTTTATGGTAATTTTAAGTATATGCACATTTTTTAAAAACATTTTAAAGCAAAGTCACTTGTTTGGCCATTTGCTGATGCACCTATAAATGTTTTCATGCCGACAAATGACATCATCCAGTATATGTCTTGTCAGGAAATTAACAAATTTAGTGCTTGATGAAAAAAGGTTGTGTGGAGAGACACAGAGCTTAGTCGTCTGCACTGAGCCGTTTATCAGAGCGCTAATATTTCCCACCACAGATTTTTCAACTTGATGCTCTGTTGTGAAGCCGAGTGTCAGCTCCTGCAGGGATACAACATCGATCAGCTGGATCCAGCAGAGAAATTCATGTCCCACATCAGAGGCAGTGGCACTGCATGAAAGATAGAACCAATACAATGTAAATGTCTACCTGGCCTTCACTCCTTAAATGAACTCTTCAAGACTGCCTCTCCTGTTGTAGTTGCTTCATGCCGTTTCTGCTGGAATTCTTTTCAGAGAATGTCTTCTTATTCACGTTTTGTCAAAGTTCTTCTTTTTCCTCTTTACCTTCGCCTTCCTTAAGGTCTTGTTTTGTTTGTTGCTGAAATGATTGTTTGGAAAGCCCCTAATGTCATATTTGATTGTAACATTGTCTACCTGTTTTTGGAAACAATGAAAAAGATTAATGCAAATGTCAAAGGAATTTGCAATTAACCGTCAGCTGAACTGATGCTTCAGCTGTCAAGTGCCGCTCAACCGCTTATGTTTGTCAGATCCACCCGTCGCTTCCCTGCAGTACAAATTTGGTCACTTCCTTTACGGGTTGAAAATTCCAAGAGGGCAACGGCCAAAATGCCGAACTGAATGCTTCAGAAATAACCACAAATGTGTGATGGAAACGGGCCCAATCTGGCAACATTGATTTGAATGTATGATTTGAACTTGATTTGATGTTCACGTGAAGCATTGTCACTAAACACACAATTCACACTGATTTCCCGATCACCTTTATTTACTAATTAAACTACTCAAAGATTGGCAGCAAAACTTTAAAAGTTAGTAATTAATCACATGCACAATGGCCCTGTACACCACTAATCAATACATTGAGGTAAAGTTAGATTAATATATATTGAGTATATTATTAATGATTAAATAATATAAAAGTAAATAAAAACATACTGTGAAATCGGGTTTATTTTCTGTTTCTGTTCACTTCTTTCACTGCTCCTATTGAGTGCGTGTGTGTGTGTATGTGTTTGTGTGTGTGTGTGTGTGTGTGTGTGTGTGTGTGTGTGTGTGTGTGTTTGTGTGTGTGATGTACAAGCTCCCTGCACGCACACTGAGCCATCCAGTGAGTCACTGACAGGAGGTTAAATAAGATGGCCGTGACCTTTCCCTTTTGAATTACATTGGAGAGGAAACAAGCGTGTTGGCAGAACGTGATGTTTTCCTGCAGCAGACCGCTGCACTCAATCTGCCTCCTCAACACGGTGTAGTTTTCAGCTGACCGTTGGCTTGCATACATTCAGGGCAGAGTGACGTAGCGGAGGGTTCCTTGAAACTTTGAGGTCAAGCTAGAGCCAAAGAAGCATTTTTGGGGGTTTGAAAGCAAGTATTAAAGACAGGAGCAAGAAAAATAAGCTAAAATTAACAATGCAATGGTGAATTTAAGACACATTAGACATTGCATCATTTGACGCCTGTGGCAGACAGAGGATGCACCACGTGCAGACAGAAGTAGTAGTCAGGGTACAGTAGCTGGCATGCAAATGTGATTTAATTACTGATTATTCTGAAGGGTTGACCCGTGATGAAGTGCAACAAAATGCCTTTGGTGTGTTGATTACATAAAAACAATCACTGTGGGTTTTAGTGTGTGGCCCGTAACCACACCTGACATTCAAACATGACAAATGGGATTTTAAATAGACGAGAAAATAAGCATCTGATTATTGTTTCAACTTTAATTTCAGGTCTCCTTTGGCAACAAAGCTAGCAAACATTTTAGTTAAACATTTTGTTTACAACATACAACCAATGAGGAGAATCGAATTGCCAAAAAAACAGATCTATGAAGTATAGGCTCATACATCAGCTTTCATTTTGCACCATTACAGCATAACTACTATATGAATCTGGTGACTGCTTTGTGTGTAGCATCTAACAGCACCGCCATTACTGCCTACAAGCCGTGGGGACGTGTTGTGTGCTAACCGTATTAAGAGCTGACATTCAGTTGAAGGCTTCTATGATCGTAACTTACATAAGTGGTGGACGTCTATAATAAAATGAAGACTTTTACGATGACACCTTCATGTTCTGTCATGCATTACGCAATTCATTAACACACTTAGCAAAGACTTTGTTCATGACATCGTGGTCAGTGTTTGTTGGCCTTCTTCGAACTACAAAGGTTATATTTCACAGTAACGCCACAGTTACTAGAAGGAGTTAATTTATTCTGTGGGACCATATAAGCCCTGAGACAGTGTCTTAGCCCACTAGTAGCATTAGCTAACATTTATTTTTAGCAGTGTTAACTCAGCTGACGTTTCTGGTTTCACCATGTTAAGATAGCATTAGCTAAGTATTGTGAATTTAGCTGACGTCATTGGTTTCACCATGTTGGGATAATGTTTGCAAAACAGTGTTAACTTGACTGACATTACTGGTTAGCTAAGCATTGTTAACCGAGCTGACATCACTGGTTTCCCCATGCTAGGCTAGCATTAGCTAAGCAGTGTCCAACATGGTGAAACCAGAACGTCAGCTAATGTTAGCGAAGCAGTGCTATCTTAGCTGATGTTACTGGTTTCACTATGTTACGTTTAGGCTAACGTTTGGAAGCTGATTATCACTCACGTTCTTCCCACATTGGTCAAAAGTAATGTTACTTAGTAATCAATGTTTATAATGATAATGATAGAGGACAAAGTTGGGACTGGGATTCTCTCTCTCTGGGACTGGGACTAGTAGTAAAATTATTTTGATATACAACTCATGCAGGTTTGAAGCAAAGACACAAACAAGCCCCATGATTGCTGATGTATAATGTCACCCATTCACCCTCTCAGTAAGATAATGGAGCATCCCACAGCCCATCGAGACATTACATGGCAGCGGGCTTTTCGATGCTCGACTCAACATCCGACTCAACGATCCCCTCAGCTCCTCCTATGAGCCATCGATTAGGCAATCAATGATACATAATCGCTGCACAATAACAACTCATTACCAGAGCGTGTGACATTCACCATCGGGCCTCCACCCAGGAGAAGACCGGAGGCTGAGGACAGTGATTGATACAGTTAATGGTGGCTAGGTGGATAATTGTCCAGCTTTGCTGTCCTTCTCCCTAGCTGTTCTATTTTTTCTATTTTTTTTTATATAATTTTTGTGTCTATGAAACAATTCATGGATGCAGATTGAATTGTTTCTGAACATTCTGATTGGTCAACTGCAGTGGAAGTTGGCTTCTTACCCAGCAGACCAAGTTGGAATCTCTCTCTTTTTACCAATATGTCAACCTGACCACAGGTCCCGTCCCTCATTCTACTGGTACCTTAACCTGAACAGAGGTCCGCTCATCCTACTGCGACCTCGACCTGAACAGAGGTCTCCTCTTTCTCCTGGGATTTTGACCACAGGTCAAGTCCCCAAGCAGCGCCCTCAAAACAGCCAACAAGCTGGCTGTTGGAGCCTGCTTCTGCAACAAAGACAAGAATTCCTAGTCGAGACGCATCTCACTACAAATTCCTCAATCAACAACTTCAAGGACAGCAACTTTCCCTCACAGGAACCTGAAGACAGCAATCTTTCTTCAGAGGAACAACCAACTCTTCAAGGACTGGTAACAATCTGGGCTTAGCTTCGGATAGAAACTGAATGTGATGACGTTAATGTTATATAGAAAACCTGTTCTCCAGGCGGGGCCACAAGGCCTCCCACAAAGAACACCCCCACTCCACATGGCTTGCTGGTTGACACCCACAGCCGCCATCTTCTAACACAATGTTGTATAAGAATGAACGATCTTATCTGCAAAGAATTTACAAATCCTTCAACTGCTTGTACTCATATGCTAATAGTTATTAATTATTGGCATTTGAGTAAAAACCCCTTTATATGAGACTGAGTACAGGCTCGGTTATCTTTTCCCTGATTTCAGGGCGGTGCCCCGTTTGTTATTAATTATATTAATAATCCTATTAATATCAATAATTCTATTGTAATGAGTAATTATCTATTAATAACAGAATCTGCTCATGCTAGTTCCCCAACATCTCCCTGATATATGCGCCCTGTACTCCATGCTGAGTGTGTGATTGTAACGTTTCGTAATCAGGCTATATTCAGTTAGAAAGAAGACATTGCATTCTTTTCATTCAGCCACTCCCGACACACTGACTCAGCTACACTCTGAGTGCACAAAGCGCTCTGTCATGCATGTTAGCAGTGACCTTGTTATCAAAGTTAAAATGTTGAGAGGAACAAGCTTCCTGATTGGCATGTATGTGATGAATTAATTATCCAACACAGCAGCTCCAGAGTGACTGATTGTTTTCCAGCGTCTGAACTGATGAAATTTAACCAACAAGTGATGCATAACGGTGCAGTTCTCTATGGTGTGTTTACTTATATGGTTGGGTATAGCATATTGTAATTTAGTATGACGTGGTAGAGTTAAAAACTGAATATGTGGTGGTTCGATCCCTCCTCCGTGTCATTGAGTAGGACATTGAAGCCGACAGTGCTCCCTACAAGCAGGCCAGGATCTTGACCGCTAAGGTGTGTTAGAAATAGAAAAAAAAGCAAGTCAACATCTGCTGAATGAATGTAATGTAATGCATTAAATATAACACCCCTGGGTTCTCACATGTCATCACTCACTAGCTTGAGTTCTGATTCGTGGGCCTCCACAGAAGGCCGTGGAACTGGTCATAAAGTTGGCGAAAACAAAGCCCATCCCTTTAGAGGGACAATACGATTGGTCAATTTTACTGTCATTTGAAATTACTATGGCAATGTAACAGTTTATATCCCCAATGATATACTTCCCTGCCATACAGCAGCATGACCTTTCTCTCTTGCATGTCAACCTCTTAAATTCTCCCTCCCTCTCTCTCTGACAGACACAAACAGTGCACAGGTCGCACATTTTGCTATGTTAATACATCTATTTTGGACTTGTTAGGTACCTATGTTGGAGATATGATACCTGTAGTTTGAAAGTCTTGACAATGATTTCATTAGATTCATACTTTCACAATCTCTTCACTTCATTTTTTTACTAGTATAAACAGTATTTTAAAAACCCTGGCTAGTGCTGGTGCTGGTTGACGACCAACTATATATTTTGTTGACTAATGATTAATTGACTTAATCAGCAGATCTGAACTGATTCAAATCATTTTTATTTAGCACCAACCTGGACCAACTACCATATTATCATTAATTATATGATACCTATTATACTTATTATTCTATATGTTGACAACGTTTTACAATTATAAATTCTTCAATTTATGTACCAAGGTAACATTTTCTGGTTGTTTTCAAATTTAGCAGCATGAACTGTGTATTGTTGTATGCCAAAGGCAATCATAATAGCATAAAATATATATATATATATATATATATATATATATATATATATATATATATATATTCCTGGTATATTCCTGATGCATAATTGGAGAGTTGAAGTTAAAGATATAAACCTCATCTCTTGCTGGTCATTATCTCCTGTTTTTAAACATTGCAGATGTAAATGATAAAAAGAAACTGGTCATGTGTCATATTTAGATGGTAAATGCCAGATTTTTTTATCATATGTAATTGTGCACAGGTGCAGTGTGTCTGCAGAGGTTAACTCTGAAGGGAACAGCTGAATAAGTCTGCTGGTTAAAAATATTTCCTCTTTTCATCAGACCCACCAGCACTCTTAATGAGACGGTGGTGTCTGCGGCGCGGCCCGCCGTCTCCCATGGATACGAGTGGCTCTAAATCAGCGAAATGAAAAAGGCGTTCACCGTCGGAGGGCTGTAAAATCCTGCCTCTTGCTCTCCCTGACTGCTGAATTGAATCACGTTGAACAAATTGAGAAAGTTCAAATGTGGACATCTCGAGGAGTTTGGGAGAGGAAGTTGATTTGTGCTGTATATATATATATATATATATTGAAAGCAAACAGATGGCCTTCAGAGGAGACTGCATCATTATGAGTTCATGCATTTGTCTATATGGTCTGAAGCAGCAACGTTGGAGCCCTTCCATAATCTGCACATTTCCTTTGCAAGTGTACAAAATGCTGAGGAAAGAGTGATGCAAATATCATGCTGTCAGACAGTTGACTATAATAAAGCAGAGAGGGGCACAGCTGCAGGATTTTAACAGTATTGAGCAATTTGCATTGATTGAGCTTGATTTCTAAACACAAAACCTGAAGGCGGCACTTCGTGTTCGGACTGAGTGTTGATGTGCACATTCAATCAGTCTGGGGGCACAACGTAATGATGATGTGAAGAATGCACTTTATTTAGTTTGATTTATTATTGACCATCATCAGCAGACCTGTACAGATAGGGCTTGAGGGAAGATCCACTGTGCTATGCTGTGTGGAATGAAAGGCACAATGGCCCACATTCTTTCAGGTTGCAACACCTTACTCACCCAAGCGAAATGCAGGTGACGGCAGGAAAAAGTGCTCCTGGCTTTAGCCAGGGATGGCTAAAATCTGATCCTGAACTTGGTGCTTCTGTTCTGGAGACTCCTGTAGCGCCTCCCACGGGGCAGGAGGGAAAACAGTCTGTGTGCTGGGTGGCAGGGGTCTGTCCTGATTTTCCTTGCTCTCCTGAGGCAACGCTTCCTGTAAATGTCCCCATTAGCAGGAAGCGAGGCGATGCGCTGGGCAGTTTTCAACACCTTCTGCAACGCCTTCCGGTCCGCAACAGAGCAGCTCCCGAACCAATCCCACTGTGATACAGTTGGTGAGGATGCTCTCGATGGTACAGCGGTAGAAGCTCACCAGGATACCTGAAGAGAGGTGGTTTTTCTTCAGGGTCCTCAGGAAAAAGAGGCGCTGGTGAGCTTTCTTGACCAAGTTGGAGCAGTTGGTGGTCCAGGAGAGGTCTTGTGATATGTGGATCCCCAGGAATTTGAAGCTGGTCACACGCTCCACCACTGCACCGTTGATGTGGATGGATTGGTGTGTGTCAGCGTTCCTCCTGAAGTCCAAAATTAGCTCTTTTGTTTTATTGGTGTTAAGCAGCAGGTTGTTGTGCTCGCACCACACAGCCAGAGGATCCTCCTCCCCAGCATGCCCGGTATGCCAGATGGCCAGTCCGCCCCTGGCTCTCACCAACATCTTGGGGCAAGGAAGACTCAAGAGGTGGCAAACCCCACGGAACACCAGAAACATCCATCTAGTTTGTCACGGCAGGAGAGGAACCCCCCGCCCCCCAGAAAGACCAGCAAGGGTGGGATATGAGGGTGAACCTGGCAAGGAAGCTGCAGTTTCCCCCACTTGTTCAAACATCCCTGAGGCCAGATTGCCAAGAGTGCAAGGACAAGGGGTGGCAGGTTTGACTATTCCCTATAAAAATTAGATACAGATAATTCCCTCCTGTTGTCCTGAAGTTGCTGAATCAGAAATAGAGGAAAAACTTTTGTCTCATGTGACTGTTGAGACTGCTGAGTTCTAAGGCATAACCTCATATATGTGTATAAACCATAAAGTTTCTATGGTAAATAAAACATGGTAGCTGCTGTATTTGTATGTAGATTACATTATTTTAAGTGTTTATGGAGCAGTCCAGACTCCATTCAGAAAACAAGCGTTTTAAAATGTTGTTTGCTTGTCATTATACGGATAGACCTAACAAAGCATGACTCCAGACGTTTTACTAATCACCTTCATTATGGAGTTATTTCAGCATAAATCGGTTTATTGCAATTAAATCACAGCAAAATGGTTTATTATGGGTTCATCTCGCTATCTATCTCTGAAGACGCTGCCACTTGCTCCTGCGCTGCAGTAGCCGCTGTGTTCCCAACATTCCCATCGCCTGACCCCCTTTTATCTGTACCTGTTTGGTTTGGTCTTCAAACCTGCTTATGTGGATCTGTTACAATTCGGATCCATACAGCTATCCACACAGGCGACGGCTCCCATTTCACTTGTGTAACCACAACCCAAAGCATATTATTACGCGTCTATTTTCAGCCATGTCCCGCCAGCAATTGCACTCAGCATGGCCAAAACGCAGGTGACCTACTCAACACTCAGCCTGAGTGCATCCTGCCTAGAACAATGACAGAAGCTGCTGCTGTCACTTCTACTACGCAGGCTGATTACACACTAAGCAACAGGAAGAAGGAATTTTATTCTAAAAGAATGGTAACTTTGTAAGATAGCCACTTGATTTGTCTAAATCAGCCTGTGGAAGCCTCACATTAGCTTTGTTTTGCACTTTGAAGTACATGTTTCCATACAAAGATGTATCTTGTCCCTACATATTACATTTATTTGCTGTGGGCATGTGCTATTGTTTTAATATTTTGGTAGCATCTGCTAAATGCCCTAAATGTAAATGGTATTGGTGTTCAAAATTAATCCACAAGTGATAAAACAATAAAAGTGTGTTCTGCCTCGCTGATGATGTAGGTTTCCAATGACTAACCACAGACAAGTAAACCCCAGAGGACACCAAATGTGAACATGCTGTTTAGTCATTTCAACACCTGATCTATGTGAATGTGCTTTCACCTATTCCACAGCTTTGTGGAGCATTTTAGCCTCATTTAGCTTATAGTTTTGGCTTTTAGTGTGTTTGCTGTGGTTCGGTGTTTCCAACTGCAGCAGGCAGCTGTTTTCATCACTGTTCACTGCCTGTTCAGCATCAAACAGATCATCAGATGGACACAAACATGTCTCCATTGGGATGATCATGTTGTATTGTCTCTGCTGGGTGTCTAGATATGCAACTTTATCTTACAAATTGCTTTAAAAAATGATACATCAATGTTGTATTTTCGACTTGATCTTCTGCCCCCCAGAGTGACCAATAATTTCAGCTTCAATTTTGTGTTACACTTTGTGAGCGTCCTATCCATAGACTGTATAGAAGTGGACCTAGTCTTCATGCCGTCACACATATGGACTACAGTTTTGAAGCCTCAAAGCCTCAAGTTCAACATTTAGGTCCTTCGGTGAACGATTTTCGTAAAATAAGAGAAAGTTTCCAAACGAGCCGCCATGTTGGTCTGCGTGAATTCCGGAGCAGACAGGACAGCTGTGAAAGCGATCGTCCAATCAGGTGCAGCCATGAACTGTATGCGTGATTGTTTGAAGGAGAGCGCCTGTCAATCATCCTCTAGTGGCAGCCCACCAAGCGTGCAATACTGGGAATATATATATATATATTTATCTACACACACAATAACTGCTGTAATAATTCCATAATAACTGTTCAAAATGTATACTAGGGCTTCTAAGGGAAATCATTTTTCTCAGTCCTATTTCCAAAACTCATGTTATTATAACAGAACAAAAATTAACATGTGCTTCAGTGAAGGAGGCAGCGAGAGAGAGAGATGGAGAGTGGTAGAGATAGAGGACTTCACCATGGATGTAAGACAACAAGGACAAAAAGCTAAACTACAACTGACTTCATGGAAACTGCCTGACCTTTTCTAAGAAGCACGTTCTAGTTTGGCCCAGATGTCTCTCTCAACCCCCATGTGACGACCTGTGACTGACCTCGGGCTGGGACTATAGAATATGGGACTATACAATATCCTGAAACGGGTACCAAAGGAGGTCTTCATGGGCTGGCCAGAAAAACCTGTTGACACCATGCAGAGAATCAGAATCAGAAAAGGTTTATTGTCAAATTCCATATTGGTCTTCAGTGCGCACAATATTTACAAACAGTAAACAATAAAGCAAGTACTGCCGTCAAGAACACAAGTCTAAGTCAAAAATAAAATAAGATAATTTCCAAAAATAAAAAGCGGAGGCTGCAGGAGCCGTGGTAGTGTGCTCTTGATGACTGAACTTTGAAAGGTTTTGCATTGAAGCAGTCGCAGCTCAGATTTTGTTGCTGTGCACAAGCAGCTGACATCCCTGTATGTCAGGTCTCCATGGGCTATAGGGTCGCTGATGCATCCTCATATGGATGGAACTGGTGGCACATCTTTGGGCATCTCCAAAACGGTTTCCTCGTTGACAAAAAGCAACTTGAGTGTTGTGTCTGTCTTTTGCAAACAGCTCTGTGGCGTCAGGAATATCTGTCCCTTCTCTGACCAGACTGTCATCTTCAGGACCCCTCCCAACCATCCGGTGTTAGAAGACTAACAGGACTGTGTTTTGAGCATAGAATCAGCAAATACACAAAATAATAGCCACATAGCATCTATGCTAACAGCATGTGGACACAGAGCACATGTAGTAAATCTTTTTCAAATAAACAAATAACATCTAAGAAAGAATTGAGGAAACAGACTGTACACCATTAATGACACCCTCAGTCAGCGCTAAAGGAGGAGGAGGGGGAGATGGGAGAGGAAGTGGTGAGGAGGGGGGAGGAAGAGAAGAGGAGGGGAGGAGAAGAAGAGGGGAGGAGAGGAGGAGGCTGGGAAGATGAAGGAGGTGAAGTCATTCAGCTCTTAAATGACTTCTGTCTAGTTGAGTTTACAGAACTCACCACTGTTTCAATCAAAATAAAGACAAAGTCCAGCATGGAGAGTCTCAGTGAACCTGGTCTGGACTCTGTGGAGGAGAGTCATGGTCTTAGAGACGCTGTAGAAGGACAGTATACCTGCTCCGTGATCCAGGTACACTCCTACTCTGGAGGACGGAGGACCTGAGACGGGAGTTTGGACACCGTTGTACCAGAAGTAATAATCATCATTGTGTTGTTACATGTTATTAAGTGTAACAACCAGGATTTGTCATTAAATCCAAACACACATTGATTCCCTCCTCCTGCTCTGCTGATACTCTTGTATGCGACTGATACCTCAACTCCATCTCCTCTCCTCTCCACCTCCCAGTAACAACGTCCAGTCCCACTCTCTCTACTCAGGACCTGATAATTATTAATTAATCTGTCTGGGTGACGAGAATAAGACTGCGGTTGACTCATTAATGTTGCTTTTCTGTTTCCCTCAATTAAAGACTTTGTGGACTGGTGCCAGCGGAACCACCTCCAGCTCAACGCCGGGAAGACCAAAGAGCTGGTGGTGGATTTCCGCAGGCACAAACAACCCTGCACACAGGTGAACATCCTAGGAACGGACATTGAGATGGTGACATCTTATAAGTACCTGGGAGTTCACCTGAACAATAAACTGGACTGGTCTCATCACACTGCAGCAACATACAAGAAAGATCAGAGCAGACTCCATCTGCTGAGGAAGCTCAGGTCCTTTGGAGTGCAGCGGGCACTCCTGACAACTTTCTATCAGCCATTTTCTATGGTGTAGTCTGCATTTTCTATGGTGTAGTCCTGTCTCAGACTACACCATAGACGACAGGAAGAGACAGGAAGAGACTTGACAAACTTATCAAGAAGGCCAGCTCCATCCTGGGATGCCCTCTTGATCCAGTGCAGGTGGTGGGAGAGAGCAGGATGATGGACAAGCTGTCATTGCTGCTGGTGAAGGAGTCCCACCCCCTGCAGGTCACTATCACCGCACTGGTCAGCTCCTTCAGTGATGGACTGATACACCCCAAGTGTGTGAAAGAGAGGTATCGCAGGTCCTTCCTTCCTGCTGCTGTCAGACTCTACAATAAGCACTGCTCCCAATAGACCTCATTCTGCACTCTTTATTGTAAATAAAAACAAATTCACTACTGCATGTTTATATGTATATACAAGTCTATTCTATTTCTTACCTTTTTAAATTATTCTGTTAATTTTTGCTATTGTTATTATTATTATTGTTTTTTTTTTTAACATTCTGTCCTTTGGCTGCTGTGTCTAACAAGTGTCCTCGCTGCAGAAAATTTCTGATTCTGATTCTGATTCTGATTCATAAAATAACAGTGGTGTTGGTAACATAGGTAATGCAATTGGATATTTTAAGAATTCAGCTCTGGTCCTGGGCTCTGGTTGCGGCAGTGAAACATCTACTTCAGTCCCTACAGCTAAGACCTTCATCCATTTCTTTGTCAGAACATCATGCAGGTCATCTCTGACCGCTGACACAGCCGCTGTCACGTCCTCAAAGTAGTGCAGAGGACGGGTGTTGATGCTGGATGAGTGTGTGGACTCACTGAGTGGTGACAGCGACGGGTAGTCGTGTAGAAACTGGTTGTGATCCTCTGTGTGTGAGAGCTTCTCCAGCTCAGCGTCTTTCCTCTTCAGCTCACTGATCTCCTGCTCCAGCTTCTCCTGAAGCTCTGTGACTCGACTCACTTCAGTTTCCTGCCGGGATCTGACCTGCTGCTTCACGTCAGAGCGTCTTTTCTCCATGAGACGGATCAGCTCAGTGAACATCACCTCACTGTCCTCCACTGCTTTATCAGCAGAGTGGTTGATAGCCTCCACCTCCTGTTGGAGCAGCTTCACATCTTTGTCTCTATCCTGGATTCTCTGCTGGATGTTTAGTCGACTCACATCCAACTCTCTCTGCCTCTCAGTCCTTTCTGCTGCAGCTGAGACTGTGTCGTGGCCTTTGTGTTCATCCACAGCGCAGAGATAACACATAGACTGCTGATCAGTGCGGCAGAACATCTTCATCACCTCATCATGACGAGAGCACACGTTCTCCTGGAGCTTGTTGGAGGGCTCCACCAGCTGATGTTTCTTGAATGCTGGTGATTCATAATGAGGCTGGAGGTGTTTCTCACAGTAAGAGGCCAGACACACCAGACAGGACTTGAGGGCTTTCAGTTTCCTCCCAGTGCAGAAATCACAGGCCACATCTTCAGGTCCAGCATAGCAGAGACCAGCAGGAGCAGCTTGGAGTCCAGTCTTCTTCAGCTCCTCCACCAAAACTGCCAACATGGTGTTTTTCAGCAGGACAGGCCTCGGTATGAAGGTCTTCCTACACTGAGGGCAGCTGTGGATCTCCTTCTCATCCCAGAAGCTTTCAATACACATCATGCAGTAGCTGTGTCCACAGGGAAGAGTCACCGGGTCCTTCAGTAGATCCAAACAGATGCAACAAGAGAAGGTCTCCCGGTCCAGCTGAACTCCTTTCTGCGCCATTTCACCTCTCAGCGACGACGACTGTCTAAGTTTAACTCTGTGAGAAGTGAAACTGGATCTGAGGTCTGATCTCAACAACATGTGTTTCTGCAGTGAATGTGGCCTGTCAGCTGCTGCACTTCACCGCCATGTTGGTTCCACCCGTCCTCACACGGTAGATCTGAAGGGGAGGGAACAAGGAAATGTGTGGACAGAGTGGAGCTGGCTGTGTTTGAGAGCAGAGAGAGGAGGGAGGAGTTCTCAAGCTGAGACTCCTTCCAGGAAGAGGAGCGGGTTGAGAGAGAAACTGTTTGTGTAACACTTTATTAACAACAGCGCTCATTTTTTAGGAGGTGAACTCTTGCTTTCAGGTCAAAATGAGAACGATGGTAGAGAGGAACGACTTCACTTAAAAACACATGAAAACGTTGCTGGAACATAAATACCGTATGTTGTTCTGGAATCAAAGTCGTCTGAATATCTTGTTGCCTAAAGCAGAAGGAGGGAGGTTGAGGAGTGGTGAGCGTCAGAGCCACTATCCAGGATGAAACAATCAAGATCCAGGAATCAGGAAGTAGACCTGGTCAAGATCCAGCCTTGTGTCAATGGTTCAGATGGTGGTGGGAGGTATTTTCTTGGCGCACGACCTGAGTATTGTTATCAATCCCTTTACGTCCACAGTGGACCATCTTCTGATGGCTGCTGCCAGCAGGATAACACGCCGTGTCCATCCATTGTCTACCACTTATCCTGTAATCCGGGGGGGCTGGAGCCGATCCCAGCTGTCATTGGGTGAAGGCAGGGTACACCCTGGACAGGACGCCAGTCTATCACAGGGCTGACATGTAGAGACAGACAACCATTCACGCTCACATTCACACCTACGGGCAATTTAGAGTCATCAATGAATCTATCCCCATGTCTTTGGACTGTGGGAGGAAGCCGGAGAACCCAGAGAGAACCCACGCTTGCATGTGGAGAACATGCAAAGCCTGTGAGGCGACAGTGCTGCCCACTACACCACCTTGCAGCCCGTTTACATACGTCATATGAAATAATAAATCAAGTGAAAAGTAGTGTCATTTTCTCATAGACTTCCAGGCAATCAGACTTCTTTTTCGCCCCCTGATGGCAAGTAGAGAGAATGCAGGTTTGAGGCACTTCACTTTTAATAACAAGGAAAAATTACACAAAAAATAAAGACATTCATCGCCTGAATCCAATGTAGATCATTCTTGCCTGGGGTTGCTTATTGGAAATGGTCATCAGGTTGTCAAAGAGTGCAACTTTGCAGTTATACAAAAGTGAAATATGAGCTGTTGGGCAATATGAAGGTTTCATTATCAGATCAAATTATCATAGTTTTATAAATTGAGAAACATAAGGTAACATGTTACACAGGTAAAAACATTGACTTACTAAATACAAGTCATCACCTTACATAACATCATTTAATAAACAACTAATCTATTTTTTTGGCTTACATGTTATATATGCTGGTAGGGAAGACTCCTTTTTCACCATGGCAAGGTCATATAACATGGCTCTCTTAGATACATCATTGCTTAAGAGAATGAATTCCTCACAGCCTGGTTCCTCCACTTTTTAGTGATATTACCATGTAAATGTGTGGAATATTTCTCCAAAACAGAGATTATACTGTGTTATCAAATGAATCTCCTCCACTTCTGGCTACAAAAAACAATCAGAGGAGAGCCTTTAGCTTTACTAATGATGGCAGGATTTTGAGGCTTTTAGCAGAATTACAGCACTGACGGGTAATGAAGAGCAGGAAGAGCTTCAGTTTGCTCCAGTGCTCTTCACCACTCTGAATTTAGCTCAAAAAACGAACCGACGGGGAGTCAGTTGCCAAAACCCTGCTGTCTGATAGTGTTTAAGCACTGCTGCCAGAACTCAGAACACTGTAACTGTCTTCTTATCGATAGATGTTGGTCGGTAAATCTAACACTGGAGGCAGGTTCACGCGTTTTCGCCAGGCCACCCTGCAGGGAAAGGTTCACCAGCTTACCAAAGTAACATTAATTAATTTATAATCCTCATTTGTAATCCAAACTATGTCCCAGGATAAAAAACTTAATTGAAATATACTGAGTATACTTTATGTGCATATGATTTGTGTAATGAGTATGACATAAGTAACAGTGCACTGTTTTGGATGTATTAACAATGTCCTTCATCAACCCCTCCAGAAAGTGGCGATGTTGACGCAAATTCAACCAACCCCCATGACTAATGCACCTGAAAGTGTCCTTCTTGCAGTTAGCTACATTGAGAGAGAGAGAGAGAGAGAGAGAGAGAGAGAGAGAGAGAGAGAGAGAGAGAGAGAGAGAGAGAGAGAGAGAGAGAACATTCCAGCCGTGAATGTAGCAGTGTAGTGTGTGTGCATGTTAAAGTGAAGGGAGTTCACTCTGGCTGCTCCGGCTCGGGAACACTTAAGGTGGGCTGACCTTTAAGGTGGACCAGCATTATTCTCCTTTAAGTGACAAGCTGCTCCTCTGAGTCTCCTTAGTTATTTTTTTTTTATCTTTAATATTTATTTGAACTGTGTAACTGGCAGCAGGTTTAACAATTAATTATGAATATCTCTACAGTAAACTGTGCTCTGTTTGTATCAGGAAAACATAAAGTTGAATGTTTTCAAGGTTATTGTTAGAACTGCAATGGTATTATTAAGTACTCATATCGATACACGGTATCTGCAAGTACTGAAATGAAGTACTTGTGCTCAGCTTGAAAAAAAGTGCATCGGTGCATCCTTATTTGTCGAGGTTTCACATTCTGCTCCTTATTCACCTTCAGTCTAACTTTATGTTCCCACATTAATATACAGAGAAAATGGTAATTTTTCAGGTATATTTTCAAATGGCGATTAATCTAGATTAATCCACAGCTACCCTGCAGTTAATCTGATTAAAATGTTTAATAGTTTGACAGCCCTAATCACAAGAAAAAAAAGATTCCTCTTTAAAAAGTACTACTCACCTATCTGTTAAGTCGCTACGTCTCCAGGAGCTCACAGCTGATCGTGGTTTGTTTACCTGACGTTACATAACAACTGTTACTGAATTATTCCTCATTCAGCTTGACCGGACGTTTACAAAACAATACCTAAAGTATCCGAACATGCATCACATTCAAAAAAAATGTGAATCGGGCATTTTAATCCCAAGTAGACAAAGTAGTATAAGAAAATTAAGTATAAGAAATGATACCAAGTACACCGTCTGTAAATCGAAAATAGCACATTTTCCTGACAAATCATCAGTAAACTAAGTTATACTTAAATGAAGTATACGTATATTATTAGCTTATCTCAGCATTAGTAAGTCTGCCTGGCAACCTGACGTTGGTGTCAAGACTTCTGTGTTGTCACTACCCTCTACAGAGCCAGAGTTCAGCAAATCTGATTACTTTTCTATTGTAATTCTAAGTACCCAAAATATAATCATTTTGGAAAAAAATCTGTGGACAGCAGATGGCATCCCTGTGCTGATGTATTTGTAATTTAAATACCTGTCCCAAAATAACAAATGACAATAGAACTTGAACAGACTTTATAGACCCTTTTTTAAGTATTACTTGTTGACCTTGTTGCCTTTATCTATTGAGAGGACAACCTGAGAATGAAAGGGGACGAGAGAGGGGTATGACGCACAGCAAAGGACCACTAATAGGACTCGAAGCCGGGGCCGCAGTTAAGGACTTTGCCTCGGTACGTTGAGCGCCAACTCTACCAAGTGAGCTATCTGGTGTCTTTTGTTTTACTTTGCTGAATCCACTTATTTTTTCCAACTGTGGGACTTTCTTTACAAGGGGGGTTACAGTGCATGTCAGTGGGGGCAGTGGTGGACTTTTTTTTCTTTCTTTTTTTTTTTAATGCATTATGTTCGATGCAGCATTGCAGTTTCCTTTGCAATATTACTACACCATAAGATACATTATGTTAATCTAGTTATACTAGTTAAAGGTATATGTATTGTATTATATTTTACTTATCTTGTGTGACTGTATAGCGCATAGCAGTTGTTGGTATTTACTGGTGGTGCAGGAAGACATGAACCACCAAAGACTTTTTTACACAAATATTTATTAACTATGTTAAGCCTAGAACCATTCATTTTATTTGAAATCTACTCTTACTCTTACTCTTACTTTTACTTAAAGTAAATTTAAAAGCATGTACTTTTGGATACTTAAGTACCTTTAAAAGGAAGTACTTTTTTACTCTTACTCGAGTACCATGTCGACTGAGCTACTTTTACTTGTAACGGAGTAAATTTTGACCAGTAGTATTTGTACTCTTACTCAAGTACTGAGGTCGAGTACTCTGTCCATCTCTGAGTGGGGGTCCCGGCACGGGGTTGATGAGTTTTTGTGGCGTGAGGTTTTGGTCTTTAGAGTTTATATCCGGGGTGGGAGGGGTCGGACTTGATCATACCATACCATACCAGCTTTGTGATATTGAAAACAGGTTTGGCTGTATTTGCTCATCACAAGACCTAATGGATCTGTTCCTCCCTGCATCTGAAGACTGTCCAGTCCTCCGTCCTGTTTTTCCCCCTCCGCATCTTCTGCTCACTGACATTTCCTCGAGAGCAGATTTATTGGCCCACATAATTAAAATGGCTGGCATCCCATGCTGCAGCTCTGCTACCTGCTGCCCCATAAATGCTGTCGGTAAGCGTGACAGATGGGAGACCGGGATGTGACACAGAGGCCGAAAAAACAAAACATCTGCACCGTAAATCTCTGGCAGAGCGTCGGCAGCCACCGCACACACCCGCTGCCCCGACGTTACGGGGCGCGCATGACGCCAAACGTGTATCACTCGGGCAGATTTACTGCAGGGAAACGGGTTAGTTTGTCAGCCACAACATTAATCTCATTTTGCTGAGCAGACATGATTTTGATGCCACTTTTCCGATAGCATGCGTGTCTTTACTCCATCTTTAAAGGAGAAATACGGTCATTTTTTAACCCCGTTTTCATTGTCCCCAGGGTCATCCCGACTTATTTGAAGCAAAAAAACTGACAAAAATTGACGTTGCCTAGCCCGAGATCTGTACCTGCCTGGCAGCCTTCCAGACTCGCTCCAATGCTAACCCATAGGGGCAAGTTTTATCTGCTTTCCTGGGCCTCAGAAAATAATTCCAAGACCTATGCAACACAGGTTGGGTCCATATACGAGACACGACAGCGCTCGTTTAGCTCAAATAGTGTAGCCAAACGACATAAATATGTATGTTTTTGCATGGAGTTACTCACCTCAAATCACCCTGTAGACATTAGCAGTAGATAGCCGAGCGCCTGTCGTCCCTCCCAGTCACCGCAGAAACAAAAACGTTTTCCTCGTAGTTTTGATTTTGTATCCATAAAGAAACGACCGAGCTGTGCAGTCGTCAGGTCCGTAATAAATCCATGAAGCCGTTATGTCCATATGTATGACTATGTTACAACATAGCAACGACTGCTTACAGCTAAACAGTAGCCGGGAGCCAAAAGTCTCGTGCAAGTTCCCGTCTCTTGACGTCCTCACTCTGGAGCTGTTTTCAAGCCAATACGGTGACAAACGTATTTCCATCGAGCAGTGCCGTCATGTCCATATGACAGTGTAACTAGCGCTAGCCTACATAGTAAGATTGCTTAGCCTTTGTGACAGTTGAACCTCCTACAGCGACAACAAATCTTGCGCAGTCTCAGTAGGCTAGTTGTGTTGACAGCACGAGTGGGAGTCGCGTGTCGCGTGTGCAGACTGCAGTCTCTCAACAACAGAGTGAGATCAAAGTGACCCTCGCGCGACTGTCCAAGATTTGTCACTGTACTGGCTTGAAAACAGCTCCAGAGTGAGGTACAAAATCAAAACTACGAGGAAAACGTTTTTGTTTCTGCGGTGACTGGGAGGGACGACAGGCGCTCGGCTATCTACTGCTAATGTCTACAGGGTGATTTGAGGTGAGTAACTCCATGCAAAAACACACATATTTATGTCGTTTTGCCACACTATTTGAGCTAAACGAGCGCCGTCATGTCTCGTACGGACCCAACCTGTGTTGCATAGGAATTATTTTCTGAGGCCCAGGAAAGCAGATAAAAGTTGCCCCAATGGGTTAGCATTGGAGCGCAGACTTCTGTGGATTCCTGACATTTTTGCGCCCCAACAGCTGTTTTACAAGAAGATAAAACACATGCACACTGGAGGACTGTCTTATTTCTTTTGTCCAGCTGCAACAGCATTTCAAGATCTTTCGTACTGTGAAGAGGATTGGAGGCGGGACATAACGTTGGGAGGAATTCAATTTGATGGTTGAAAAGTTGACGGACGGATCTGATTGATTTCAGAAGGGAAATCATGATATTATTGGTTTGTACTAGCTGATGTAAGCACACGTCATATTTTGCTCTCCAAAAATATTGGATTTTCAGTTAAGAATTTAATATGAATATGAAGAATTGTATTTTTTTAATTTTTCAGAATATGGTGTTAAATTGGGGATGTGATCTTAAAGGGTTAAAACTATAATTTTTATTCCAGCACGTCTGGCAGTAAAAACAGTAACCCTTAATTTCCTTTCTGCAGAAATGCTGTATTGGCCATATTTTACAATACAATACAATTACTGTCAGCAAGGCTGAAGGTTAAATGATAAACTCCTCCATTAAAACAGCACATTTAATTTGAAACGAAACTACCAGTTAAACCACTATATAAATGC
Organism: Eutrigla gurnardus; assembly: GCF_963514095.1. Taxonomy (NCBI): domain Eukaryota; kingdom Metazoa; phylum Chordata; class Actinopteri; order Perciformes; family Triglidae; genus Eutrigla; species Eutrigla gurnardus. Next base: position 10,980,435 of record NC_139918.1, read on the forward strand.
ACATGGGGAGTAAAGAGAATATTGAATCTGTTTTAAAATTCACACACAAGTCTCAAAGGTCCACTAGCTGTTTTGTAATTATAACCACATCTCTGATCAGGAATAAACTTCTGCACTTAAAATTCACATTGTGTGAATGTAGCAGGCGGTTGGTAGAATGTATTGTGGATTTGATCTATTGTATTTCCTGTTGTTGTTGTTGTTGCAGTTAAAGAGACAGATATTTCCCCCAGGAAACACAGAACAGAGGGAAATGTATTTCATCACGCTGTTGGCATATCTAAAAATACGCTTCAAATATTTAGGGAGGAGTTTTGAGTGATGGCTGGGTCAAAAACATGCAAGTACCGTTAAAGCCAAGACATAACCGAGTAGTTTTGTTGCTTTTTTGCTTTGTGTTGTTTCAATGTTCTAGTCGTAAATTGCTTTTACATAAACTTAAAGTGATGGTTCGGAGTGAAATGCACCCTAGGTAATTTCCACCATGACATCCAGCCAAACACCCCCTTGGAAGCATTTTTAGCAATGGTCAGCATTGGTCATGATAGGGCAATCAGCCGAATGGCTTAGTAATAGCGCGATGGTACATAGTGTATATCTCGTAAATTTCCCCACTAATAATGCATGGAATGTTACCAAACTTCTGCAGTAGTACACATAGGGTCTGTACTCACAAAACGAGGCCTTTGAAAGTTTGTAAGTACATCAGGAGTTTATTTAAAAGAACACTTACATATTAGCTGCTACTGCTAAAGCTACCACTGTTGCGTAGACTGCACTTCCGTGTTTACCCAGCTTCTTCTTCTTCTTCGTTGGTGTTTAATGGCAGTCGGCGTTTATCCAGCTGTTTCCGTGACACGAGTTTCACGCCAGAGTATGAAAAAGTTTCGCTGAGTTTTTATAAATGCTTGTATTATCATGTCAACACTTGTCAACACTTGTTGACCTGATAATAGAAGCATTTATAAAAAAAATTAAGCGAAACTGCCATTAAACACCAACGAAGAAGAAGAAGAAGCTGGGTAAACACGGAAGTGCAGTCTATGCAACAGTGGTAGCTTTAGCAGTAGAAGCTATCATGCAAGTATTCTTTTAAATAAACTCCTGATGTACTTACAAACTTTAAAATGCCTCGTTTTGTGAGTACAGACCCTATGTGTACTACTGCAGAAGTTTGGTAACATTCCATGCATTATTAGTGGGGAAATTTACGAGATATTCACTATGTACCATCGCGATATTACTAAGCCATTCGGCTGATCGCCCTATCTTAAATAAAAAAAAAATAAAAAATAAAGCTTGATCTTGACCAATGCTGACCATCGCTAAAAATGTTTCCGAGGGGGTGTTTGGCTGGATGTCATGGTGGAAATTACCTAGGGTGCATTTCACTCCGAACCATCACTTTAACCAAGTCGTTTTGTTGTCTCGTTTTTTTTTATTTTTTTTATTTTGGTTAAATTTGTATCATTAACCACTTGTGAACACTCCTTATGAATGATAATGTTGCTGGATATGTCAATAACCAACTTTTGGAAGCAGTCATGTAGGTTGATGTCTGTTGTGTTCACATTTTATTCTTGAGCTCTTATTACGAAATACATTTATCAATTAAAAAGTAAAAACTTGCTTTTTTTGCATGTGACTCCAGCACTCAAAGGCAGAGTAGGTTATTTGGAAATATTACAGAGACTTTGAACGCATCGCCCAACCGGAAAAGTCCCGCCCCCTTCGTTCAGACCTCTGTTCAGAACGCCAAACGAGTGCTCGAGATCGGCAGCAAGGATTTTTACAGTCCTGCCACGGCAACAGATGATATTTTTAAAAATATTTTATGTCAGAGCATTTAATTTATTCATTGTTATATGTATGTGATGAGGATTCCAAGTAATACAACAGAACTTGTTTCTGAATAGAATCACCTACTCAACCTTTAAGTTTTCGTGGCTCTTGTCTGTTTGTGTGCAGGTATTATCCTCTCATCAGATTCTAAGATGTCCTCCGATGCACCAAAGATAATTCTCTAATAGTCATTTCCCTCTCTGTGCCCACAGTCGCTCTCATATCTCCATCTGCTCCGGGAGGAAATTAATCTGTTGGCTTTCGCTGTTTACACAAATCTGCATCTTGTTAGAGAAGAAATAAAATTGGACACTTTCAGATGCAGACAGTGATCCAGGGTCAAAACAACCACATTAATATTCCATTTATAATCACTGCCTTAAGTTAAATCGACTATTTTCACGCCCACCATTCTTGCTTTGATTTCTATCCACAGAAAAGCTGCCGTTGGTGGAGTGTGGAGAGCATTTGTGGAGGATTGATGCCCCGGTCGAATTTAAAAACCAGTGTTTGCTTTTTTTTTCTTTTTTTACAATTCCCTAATTATTTTCTGCCGAAGCCCTTCTTCCCACTTCATCGCCATACAGCCTGTCGCCTTCATCTGTTTGACAATCAGCCACCTGCTCGCTGGCTCCGACACAGTTTGACTCCAACCAGAGCAAAATGTATGTGGACAGATTCGCAGAGAGTGCACAGTCGGCTGGAAACGGGGGCGGGAATATGGGGGAAGCATCGGGTTCATATCACAGCTTTTAAATCACTGCCAACGGGGAAGGAGGTTTTATTTTTACGGTGTGTTGCCATGTTGCATACAGTGACAGAAAGGGACATGGTGGACGACTGAACCCGTGACCTTGTGGTGTGCAGGTGTGTCCATCTATCAGTAGGACACAACAAATGAACCTTCCACATCGCGCAATCAATAACCTGCAATGAGCTCTTTGCACAAAATATTCACATCACACAGCCATCTCACCCAGAGTGTTAACATCATGAAATCAATACATGCAGTCTGAGAAGACAAAATCTTTATAAACCATGGACTGATCTGAATGGCCTCTTACCACAACTCAACGTTTCTACATTTCTGCTCGGACTTAATCAATTATGTAGGCTACAATGTGTTCTCCAGGAAACTGTCCTATTTTATTATTTACACATTGATACACTTTGGTGACGTTTTGCAAATTGTTTCTTTAAAAAAACAGAAACTCATAGTTAGGTGTTCTGGTAGGCTGGTACAGGTTCCCTGTACACCAGGCGGTTACAGCGGATGATGATGATGATGATGATGATGATGATGATGATGCCCTTTGCACAATGAATTTCCAACCCAGTCAACAAGAAATAATGTTGGTATTATTTTCACAAAACAAGGGACATGTTGAATGAGGATGTTTGTGATGCACAAACATGTTTCATATCAGCCCCATTTCATATTTTTGGGACTCCCTTGAAAAGGAGAAGGCACATCTCAAGGGGTTATTCCTAATGAATATTTTTTATATCACAAATACATAAACACAAGGTAACCATCAAGGTAAGAAAACAACGGAACAGAACAACAGAATGGAACAGAACCTCTAGTGGTGTCGGTGGGATTTTGGGGATCACTTATCCTGCGCTCTGCCACGAAACAAATGGTATACCATTGAACAGAGTTCTTAAGAAATCACAAAGACTTAAGTGAAACTATAGGTTGAAGATATCAGGTCTTGCATCCTCTGTCCTCTCTGACTTAAGTGCTAAAATCACAAATTTCATTCATTTATTTTCTGCCTGAAGACTAATTGGCTTCAGTATTTTCCTTTTGTCTGACACACAGACTGACATGCGTGCTTTCGTTTCCATCAAGATGTCCGTGTAGCAGCTGGCAGTTGTGTAAAATTTGAGTTTGTGATTTGACAGGTAAGGTTGTTTGTAAGTCACAGAGGTAAAAGCTTCCCAGCTGAATCTAATGAGAGTATCTGACGTACCTGCTCCCCTTCGGTTTAATTGACTGCCAACGCCCTGAACAGCTGAACTCATATCCAACCAGCAGGGCGCGAAGAAAGGAAAAGTAGGTTGATGCAGGAAAACAGTTTTTACATGTTGGGAACTTTAAGAGCTAAATAAAGGCTGTTGGGTGTCAAGCAAAGGGCTGACAAAGTGTGAGGAGAGTGCCGGGTTTCACAATCGCTTCACTGAAATAGAATAAGAGGTTCGTGCTTTCCCCATTTTCCTGTGGAGAGTCCTATTGCTTGACTTCAATTGTGCGCTGTGAGGACACGCTGACTCATCCTCAGCCTCTCTCAGTGGAAGGCGTCTTGGGAGACGCTTTCTTAAAAAAGAAAAAAGAAAATCAACACCCACACATTGCAGCGTTCCAGTTGAGGGGCCCAGGGCCTCGTCTCTGCAGAGCTCTCCTTTCTCTGCTTTTCAGGAGGAAGGAGATGATAAATTAATGTCCTGTAACGTCTTTGTTTCGCTTTCTAAAGTGCACTTTATCCAATTCTGGGTGAAAAGTAAAAACCATAATTTCCATGAAGGGAAAAGAATGAAAGCTATATTTAAGATCTATGAAAAGTTTTGTTGACTTGCTGAGGTCGGCATTTGAATGGAAACTCAATAAATCGCTAACAGTAGATTAAAGGCTACACAACAGTTGACTTCAGACTGGCGCTGCTCTGGGTCAACGGGATCCTGGTATAGTCTTCACCTGGGACAATCCATTTGAACATTTCATCAAATTTCATCAAATGTTTCACATTTTTGTGTCATGTATATGTCAAGCCCTATACTAAGGCTTAAGAAAACCAATTCAATGCTTTTTCTGCTTGCTTGCTTACGAAGCCCAACACCACTGTCATACTAATTTATGACAATACATCAATAAATTGTTCTCTTGGATTACTCAATTGTGCTCCTGAATTATTAATTTGATCTGAAAAATTAACAGAACATATCATGAAAAATGATTGATTACATCTGTATGAAAAAGAGCGAGGTGACGAGGACAGAGGATTGGCTAATGTGAAAACAAGCAAGAACATGTGTCCTGGTGGCAAGTTGGGCCTCGAAACAGGATCGTCATACCTGTCTACCTGTTATTCAGTTTGGATTGTTGATGGCAATTAATCATGAGTAATGATGTCTATTATAACAAGGGGCCCTAATTTCGTGGCGCAGCGCAGGGCGGCGCAGGGTGGCGGAGCCGGCGTAATGCAAGTTTCGACCCGCGCAGCCTTGCACACGGTCAGTTTGGCAGTTTGGTGGATCGCCTGCGCCAAGATGGGTGTGGCGGCGCAGCAGGGGGAGGCGTCACAGATTCAGCTTGGCGTAGCGGAAGTTTCGTGGCAAAAAGCCTCGCCGAGACTGCGCTGAAAGCTCGCCAGCTCCAACCTGGTCTACTTTTGGCGCAAGGCGTAAATAAAGTCCATTCATTCAAGGCGAATCACAGCTGGCGGAGTGGAAGTTTGGCTGACCGACGCGCAGTGCGTACACGTCACTGAGACCTCACAGGCAGGTTTCCACAGTTCCAGGCACATTTAAATGCAATAAATAATCACAACAAACACTATTTAATGCAACTAATTGAATCAACACGTGAATTTATATCTATATAAATTGTCCCGTCACATCTGACGTCAGATCAAAGGCGGATGGCACGCGTAACGGAAACTCAGCCTCTCGGACCAAAACATCTCCCTCTCTCTCTCCTGTTTTTTATATTATGGGCATTGTTATTATTATGATACGCGCGCACAGCGCGTGATGCGCGTGGTGGGAGCAGCGGCGCTGCTTCTGTCATCGGGTTGTCAAGTGACGGAACTTGCACTGAACCTCCCCTAACGCATTAAAGGAGAGGAGAGGAGCTCATTTGATTGGTGGAGATCTGAATCGGCTGTATTAATCCCAGTCCACGCCTCGTCTCCTCCTCGTCTCCCACTCACGCCTTCTTCTCCTCCCTCTTTCCCACTTGCGCGGGTGGGAGTGACGGGAGGTGTGCCTGTGCGAGCCTGCGCGGTGCACGAAACTTGCAAAGTCCAGGCGGACACACCCCGTCAGCGTGGCGCAGGTGCGCTGAGAGCTGACTGCGCCTGGTCTACGAAACTGGGGCCCAAGGACTTAAACATCCATTAATATGGATCGTATCAATATGACGGAATAAAAAGTCAACACAGCCGCAGGGCAGAAACAAAGATCGACAAATATTTGTACAACTGCAAATGAGTTCCCAGCTGCTTATGTGACCAGAGACAATGTTAACAGCAGCAATGAATACACACACGGTTATAGCAAACTCACTAATGCAGCGAAAAAACAGGGAAATTTAAACATTAAAAAGAGAAATAAAGATTTCATGAGGAAAGCAGGAGCACAAATCCATAAGCAATGACAGGATATTCATATGCAACTAATCGTTAGCAAATATATGTTGTAGGAAACAAGAAGATTTCCTTGACGTTAAGACAGAAGGAAATTATTGATCTAATGTTAATTAATGTTTCCCCTTGAAACACACATGAGCAGATTTATAAAAAAAAAAAGAACTGTATTTCTGTATTTTGAAAGTATTCTGTGTACAGATCAGTCGACGCAGTTGTTAATGGACTTCACTGCTCATTCACTGGGACATTTCTACTGGCAGCAACGTGTTTTTAAAAATGTACATTTGCTTATATTGATATGGTTGTAAATTCCTTCATTGATAATCCAGGTTAATATAGGAATATATGATCTTTTTCATTTAGCACCCTTAATGTTTTAGGGAAACCTAAAACAAGACCGTAGGCCGAGTGGGGGAATCTATCAAACAGCACACCTCTACCTTTGTACAGCACTAATGCAGTTAGTCAAATCAGTCACACTACCAAATAAACACTATGCATTCATAATGCTGTGAATATATCATTTCACAGACATATTGTTTTTTTTTCCTGGGTTGTGTGAAATCATGCTTCAGGAGGTGTTGCCCAGGTCGCCATACAAGCTGGAACCACATGGAATATTTTGGCATTGCATGCTCACGGTAGAAGGAAAATGACAGAACAGGTTGTTTAAATGTAAATGTTTAAATGTATTCTAGTTTTGTTAATGTGACTGAATGTAGAACGGGAAGTCTCACTTTACAGCCGAGCTCTCTTCCACCGTCTAGGTTTGATAACAGATTAAAAAGTCCCAGTGAAATGGAGGCTAATGTATCATTAGCTTCTGCACTGTGACATATTCCCCAGTGAAATTGAATATTTGAGCATTGTAAAGTCACCAGAGAGATTTTAATCAAATCCACTAAATAATTTCGCTGCTTAAAAGTGTGGAGACTTCAGCAGGATACGGAACTACAGAGGACTGTCGGCTTCAAACCTCCTGGACCATCTTAGATCAGGAGCACGACGTAGTTTTTCTTTGGCGTGTGTCCGGCAGACGGAGCAAAACATGACACCCGTCGAGTCGTCGTACTGAAGCCATTCCCTGTCAGTCTTCCATTTCTCACTGAACTTTCTCACTTTCGCTTTTTTAGTCGATGTTTCGCCTTCTTTGTCACATTCCTTTCCACCTATCTCCTCTGTATTTTTCCTCTTTGGTTCGGTCACACAGGGAATATGCCGCCACATTGCTGCGCTCGAGTCTCACGCCTGGTTCACACCGGCCGCGGAAACGCCACGGCCCGCTACCCCTCTGTTCACACCAGACGCGTATTTCTCTGTGATGGTCGACAAGCGCTTCTGCTCAGCTGTTGTTCATTCAGAGCTATTTTTTCATTATGGAGTAAATAATCCCATAAAATTAATACGCCATGTTTCTGTAACCAAGAAGTTTGTACACTTATTGTATTTATCCGTTCTGAGAGAGAGAGAGAGAGAGAGAGAGAGAGAGAGAGAGAGAGAGAGAGAGAGAGAGAATGGTAGTGCAGATATACCGTTGAAATACGCATATTTGTTTATCTACTCTTCACATTTATTAAATGTATTGTCTCTTCCTGTTTCCCAGTGCAAATTTAGATACACAAATATGATCACATTTGTCAATCGCATTATTTTATTTTGAAAATTGCTTTTATTTTGAAAATTGACGGATAGCCTCGTGTTTCTTTGTGTGATTTACTGCCAGAATTGACGCGTTCGCTCGCGGCACGCGCAAAAAAAAAGAGCAGAAGCCGGAACGATCGCTTCACGGCGCGGGACGGCCGCGCCTAATTCGTGGCGCTTCGCGTCTGGTGTGAACTACACTATCGCTTAACAGGGGTGCCGAAAGGAAGCGGGCTCCGCTACGCGTCTATTCGCGGCGCTTCCGCGGCCGGTGTGAACCAGGCGTCACTCACTGCGACAAACTTTTAAAGAGCGGTGACGCGCACGCTACGTTGCTTCGGGGGAACTATTTTCTACAGCGGTGACGGGGGAGCTACTTCAGTGTGACACACAACAAATCACCGGTTTAGCTTGACGTTTGCTACCGTCATAATTGATCAGTTTACAGCTACTACAATGTTTTGTTATATCATGCATAATTTATTGCAAGAGCACGACCATCGGGACAAACAGTGGCATGTACCCCTCCAAAATTAAGTCGCCAGGGGAATATTTTAGTCGCATTTGTCGAGTGGCGACCGCTAGTTTACAGCCCTGATTGTAAACATAAGTTTATGGTCTCAATCTCTAGTTTCAAGTCTTCTTCATGATGTTCATTTAGTAAATTATAGTCCATTTACAGTCAAACAGACCAGAAAGCAGGGTTGGTTATGGGCGGGGCCATGGTCCAGGAGTCATCCGTGTTTTGGTTTTATTACTTTAACCACTTTACTGTGTTTTCACTTCACAAACCTTAATGGTAACAATCTTGGGATGAGTCATTGAACATTTGAAACTGTTTATGAGGGAATTTACTACATGTTTTTTAAATCAAAGGACATGTTCATACTTTCATAGAAGTATATTATTGGTGGAAATGCTTTAAAGCATTTCCAACCTATGTTATCCTGTTCGGCCATTTTGTTTATTATTATTCTTCCGTACGTTTTTTGGCCGTCTCTAGCTTCTGCATACTTTCAGCTACAAAAACCATTCAACTATCAAAATGTTCAGCTTTTTCAGCTCTTTTGTGCTGATTTTCAACCTTTTTTCTGCCTTTCATACTTTTTCATATATTCAGCCTTTTCCATATTTTTTTTTCAATGCATTCCTATGGAGATAAGCCTAAAAACCTCTTTAACATCCTCATCTTTGAACTCCGACTAGTTTCACATACTTCCACCTACAGACTCCATTTAAACTTTAAACAACCTACAAGACTTTGAACTATTCAATTCTTATTCAGTTTTTTGATATCTTTTACAGTTTTTCTATAATCACAGTTTATGTTTTATGGTTTTTTCAGACCTCATCAGAGTTTATAATGGGTGTGTATTGCGCGTGCTAGAGTGGGTGACATCATCGCTTAGAGTGTGAGAGCAGCCCAACACACTTCAGCTTTTTTTTCTTTCCAAACTCCTCCCGGCCACAATTTTCACTCTACAGAGGTGATATTTTCCAATTTTGTAGACAAACTTGTCCTGTCTCTCACAATGTGATCAAAAACTCTGTGAGATTTACAGAATTTGAACTAGCAACCTCTAAGCGCGGCCACGTCGGTTTTTCTCCCCATTGACTTACAATACTAATTGAGAAACAGATTTTCAAAGAAACCTGAAATGAGCAGCATTTCTAACTCGCCCTAGTGTCCACATTTCTGAGACTAGGAAAAAATAAAAGTGATCAGTGTCTTCAGCAAAGTCTTGTAGCGCTAACGGTGCGGAAATTTTGGCGATACGAGTTTCGGTGTGAGCGTGAGAAGCTTTTGTTCGGACCCTCCGCAAAGCCGAAATGGAGGAATAGAGACAGGCTCTAGACAGTTACACAGGCGCGTAGATGGCTTTGATCTCTGTGGCTTTGATCTTTAGAAGTGACAGCAGGTGTGCTCTGATTGGCGGACAGGAGCGGCAGACAGGAGCAGTCAGTGGGATTTGTAGTTTTTTTTGTCAAACATCTTCTGCTCAGGTATACTTTCACCTAGAAACTCCATTTAAACTTTAAAATGTATACACAAGTCTGTCTATCTCTCTCTGTCTCACTCTCTGTCTGTCTGACTACTACTACTACTACTACTTCTACTACTAGCCTACTACTGATACTACGTCCACTGCTCGTACTTGTACTAGTACTACTACTACTGCTACTACTAGCCTACTACTGATACTATGTCCACTACTTGTAATAGTACTACTACTAATACTACTACTACTAGCCTACTACTGATACTATGTCCACTACTTGTAATAGTACTACTACTAATACTACTACTACTAGCCTACTACTGATACTACCTCCAGTACTTGTAGTAGTACTAGTACTACTACTACTACTACTTCTACTACTAGCCTACTACTGATACTACTTCTAATACTTCTACTACTAGCCTACTACTGATACTTCCTCCACTACTTGTAGTAGTAACACAGCTTTCACACGGGAAGGGCATCGGCAAAACTTTCTGGAGGACAAGAATGCCGGCGCTGCTAGTGTAACCCAGAGGTAACTAACTACAGTTACTTGCTGCATGTAATCGCTTCAGGTCTGTTTTTGGGTGCGTTGCCCTTTAAGCACCGCGTTACGGCAGTTTTTACGACAGCCACCTGGTTTCCGCCCCTAGTGGGAATCGCGGGCTCAGAGGGATGTAGTGAAGCTGCAGCCGAACACGTTGCTTCTCCGATATAGACTCTTATTACTGTAGTGTTTCCATTAGCGACGGTCGTCACCCCCTTGACCATTCTTCAGGCAAACACATATTAGACATTCATACATCAACATAAATAAAAAGAGAGCTCTCTATTTTTTTTTTGCTGGCCAGCCATTTATTTTTATTTTGAAAGGACAATTGAAAGACTCTTTTATAAAACACCTGATTGGTGATTATTTTTATTTTATTTTATATATTTATGGGGTAAATACTCCCTGAACCGAAGGACTATTAACTCAGACAGAGCATTCAAGTGTTTTTTCCTTTTCTATCAAAGGGAATATTTTAACTTCATTTATTTTTATATATAAAGTGAATGTTCTTATAACTGCCACGTCGCTTCTTCTTCTTCTTCTTCTTCTTATGCTGCGCCCGGCCGCGCTCCGTGGCAAGACGGCCACCAGGCACTCGCTGACGGGCCCTCCCTCTGGGACTGGCTCCAGACGGGAGCTCCGGGCTTCCTCCAGGCCGGGTCACTCCTCTTCTTCCTAGGTTATTCATGGGAGTCTTTTGAACCATTCTTAGTCTGGCCCCTCACCTGAGACCAATTTGCCATGGGAAACCCCACCAGGAGCACAAAGCTCCAGACAACACAGGCCTCAGGGTCATAGGGACACGCAAACCTCTCCACCGCGTTAAGGTGATGGTTCCCGGAAAGGTTTTTTTTTTTGGTTGTGGGAAACCGGAGCACCCGGAGTAAAACCCACAGGGGAGGGGATAATATGGGAGGGGTTGAGGAGATATTTAATTTGGCCGCCCTTTTTTTTATAATTATATATAGCTGTATTTTTTTACAGCATATATTATTTTCTGAATTATAAATTTAGGGCCAAATTAGGACACAGCACCAGTTCAACGTCTTTTGCGCAGACCGATGCTGTGTCGGAACCTCTTGAAGAGAGATTTCTTCTTCTTGGGGGGCTGCACCTCCTCTGGCAGCTCCACCCAAGGAAGACTCTGCTCGAGGCTTTCGACCTGGAGCTCAGTCACCAGTTGGTCGGGTGAGGTCTGGTGCAGCTCCTCAGCTCCCTGAAGAGCACCACCATTCACAACCTCGATGTCTTCTGGTTCCTTCGCAAGGTCCTGGTCCAGGGTCCTCTGCTCGAGTTCTGCCTTTAGCTGAGATAATTCAGCTCGGAGGTCCTTGTTGTCCTCCTCGGCAGTCTGGAGGTCATCTGAGAGCTGCTGGTTGGTGGAGACCTGTTTTCTCAGGGCCTCCATCGCCTGCTCCACGTTTGAGCTCCTCAGTGAGGTTCACCCTAATGCTGTTCTCTTCAGCATTGATTCGCTGCTGCTCAAGCAGCAAAGGTTTTTTTTTTTGGTTGTGGGAAACCGGAGCACCCACAGGGGAGGGGGTAATATGGGAGGGGATGAGGAGATATTTAATTTGGGGCCAAATTGTTTTTTTTCTAGTGGGGGGAAACCGGCGCTCCCGGAGAAAACCCACACGACACAGTACAATTCACTGTGCCGCCCTTTTTTTTACAATAATATATAGCTGTATTTTTTTACAGCATATATTATTTTCCGAATTATAAATTTAGGGCCAAATTAGGACACAGCACCAGTTCAACGCCTTTTGCGCAGACCGATGCTGTGTCGGAACCTCTTGAAAAGAGATTTCTTCTTCTTGGGGGGCTGCACCTCCTCTGGCAGCTCCACACAAGGAAGACTCTGCTCGAGGCTTTCGCCCTGGAGCTCAGTCACCAGTTGGTCGGGTGAGGTCTGGTGCAGCTCCTCAGCTCCCTGAAGATCAGCACCATTCACAGCCTCGATGTCTTCTGGTTCCTTCGCCAGCTCCTGGGTCCTCTGCTGGAGTTCTGCCTTTAGCTGAGATAATTCAGCTCGTAGGTCCTTGTTGTCCTCCTCAGCAGTCTGGAGGTCATCTGAGAGCTGCTGGTTGGTTGAGACCTGTTTTATCAGGGCCTCCTTCGCCAGCTCCTGGTCCAGGGTCCTCTCCTGGAGATCTGCCTTTAGCTGAACGAATTCAGCTCGGAGGTCTTTGTTGTCCTCCTCAGCAGTCTGGAGGTCATTTGATAGCTGATGGTTGGTGGAGACCTGTTTTATCAGGGCCTCCTTCGCCAGCTCCTGGTCCAGGGTCTTTTCAGATAAATCAGCTTGGAGGTCCTTGTTGTCCTCCGTGGCGGTCTGGAGGTCATTTACCAACTGCTGGTTGGCGGAGGCTTGTTTTATCAGGGCCTCTTTCGCGAGGTCATGGCGCAGAGTACTCTGATCAAGCTCTTCTTGCAGATGAACTAGCTGATCTCTGAGGCCTTGGGCGACCTTCACCTCAGCCTGGAGATTAATGGTTGTCTCCAGGTTGATTGAGGCCTGTACTTTCAAGTACTCCAATTCCTCCTCCTTTTCAAAGTTCTCCTGCCTGAGGCTCTGGATAGCCTTCTCCTGCTGTTCAAACTTTTCCTGGAGGATTAAATGAGACACCTTGAGGTCCTCATGCTCCCTCTGAAGATCTTTCTTCTTCTTTATCTTCACGGTGCAATGGACTGCAGAGGCGATCTCCATTTTATTCAGAGTCTCTGGCTCACTTGCCTTCTTGAGCATCTCCAGTTCGCCACGGATGGCCTTGCCCCGATTGATGTGCATTTCCTTCAGGGTCTTTTGCCGTTTGAGCTCCTCAGTGAGCCCCATCCTAATGCCGTACTCTTCAGCGTTGATTCGCTTCTGCTCACGCAGTTGCTCACGCAGCTGGTTGATGGTCTCCTGAGGGGTCAGTTGGACACGAGTCCTGCTGTTTCCCTGCTGCATCTTGGCTTCAGGAATGATAGATTACAAGACGGTACAATGTAAACTGGCTTTCGCCGATGAACAGATGGACGAGAAGAGCAGACTGGTGGAGACAGCCCGCTCCAGATGTAAAAGTTCTGTCACTATCTGTTTGAACGTAGATGAAATTTCGTTCCTCTCACAAAGTTGCAAAAAGTTCAAAATATCACTATCTATTCACTCTCAATCACTATCTCTCTAAAGCTCTCTCTCTCTCCAAACTCCAAAAACTCCACGATGAGTTCTGGTCGCTGCTTGTATTTATACAGTCCAGGGTCACGTGATGTCACCAGTCATCAAAGACATCAAGACATCAAAGCACATTGTACATTCCAAAATGAAAAAAAAAGAAAAGAACTTTCAGGTTGCCATAGTAACCGCTGCCCTTAAACATGTGTACATTGTTTTTTTGGTTTTTCATCGACTTCAGCACCCCAAAAGTCCGCCATACTTTAACTTCCAAACGTGATTAAATGTTTAAAACGTTCACAAGAATGTGGACTTTATTGGTTGAAACATTCATGTCGATGGTCCATACGGTTTTCCCGATATCGCAGTTTGAGTTTGGTGAAGTTTCAGATGTTATAATGGGTGTGAATGGCACGGAATCTTCAGCTTGTGTCGATATAATATAATATTTCCAACTATTTAGTAAGTCTACGAGAATTGTATTTGTTTTATGTTAACATTTCACACATTTTTTTAATATATACTGTATATATACAGTATATGCAGTATATACAGTATATACACGGTCCACTTTTTTCTTGGGTACAACCACAACCATGAATCATCATTCACCTGTCTCCTTGTTCATTCAGATTGACTGGCATACAGACAATCTTATTTCCCAGTGAAACAGGAAACAAGGAAACACAGGCAGGACATAAGGTCGGGAGGAATTTGATGATTCAAAAGATTAGCTCACCACCTTCTCTCTCTCGTTGGTACTAGCTGATTTAAGTACGTGCGGTTAAAATCACGTTTTTCATTTCAGCTTGTCTTTAAAGGGCGGGTCCACCATTATGATTATCATGTTTTTAAATAATTCTGTAGCTTCCCACTGCTGTTCCCATATACACATATATCTCATGTAACCTGGTTGGCAATCTTCTGACCCCACTCCGGTGTGCAATCCTACACAAGTTCCTGAAAATGGTGCAGTTTCCTGAGAATGAACCTGAATCTACAGAATTTCTTATATATATCGGAGGAGGGCGTGTCCTCATGGCGATTACGCACATGGTGTATGATGGTCAATAAGCAAGCATATTTTAATATTTAGGGCGCTTTTCGGCATGAGACTGTGACATTGCAGAAGTGTAGCACCGCCCCTCCAGTCCCCCCGTAAACTCTGCTGGCTCTGTCATCACTTTTCTCATATTAAGCACATTTATAATGTAACTGTACGCTGCTCAAATATCCCATTTCACTGGGGCAACACGTCATTCATCCCTTTGCATTCTACTTAGGTGTGAATATACAGGGGAGCCACATGAGCAATACCTGATTGGTGGAAATGCTTTAAAGCATTTCCAACCTATGTTATCCTAATCTTTATTATTGGTGGAAATGCTTTCAAGCAGTACTACTACTACTACTACTAGCCTACTACTGATACTACCTCCACTACTTGTAGTAGTACTACTACTACTACTACTACTTCTACTACTGATACTACGTCCACTACTTGAACTTTTACTCGTACTACTACTCCTTTTGCTACTAGCCTACTACTGATACCATGTCCACTACTTGTACTTGTACTAGTACTAGTACTACTTCTAGTTTACTACTAATACTACCTCCACTACTTGTAATAGTACTAGGACTACTACTAGTACTTCTACTTCTACTACTACTAATACTACTAATAATTGTACTAATATTACTAGTACTAGTAGTACTTCTACTTCTACTACTACTAATACTATTAATAATTGTACTAATATTACTAGTACTACTGCTAATACTTCTGCTACTACTAATACTACTTTTACTAATACTACTAGTATTACTGCTACTACTACTACTACTACTACTGATACTACTCCTACTACTTCTATTAGTACCCTACTAATACTACAAACAAAAAGAACATTCAAATATTAAAATGTTCAGCTCTTTAAGGACATTTCAACGTGTCTTCAACATTTTTTTCCCTTTCATATTCTTTTCAAATATTCAGGTTTTTCATATTTGTTCAGCTATTTAGCTTATTTCATACATTTGCAGATATTAAGCTTTGTTAATATTATTTTCAAATATTGAGCTTTTTTCATAATTTTGCACATATTCAGCTTTTTCATACTTTTCACATATTCAGCTTTCTGAATATTCTCTTCAGCTATTCAGATTTTCAAACGTTTTGCATATTCAGCTTTTTTTAATATTCTCTTCAAATATTCAGCTTTTTCATACTTTTGCACTTATTCAGCTTTTTGAATATTCTCTTGAAATATTCAGCTTTTTAAATATTTTCTTCAAATATTCTGCTTTTTTAATATTTTCTTCAAATATTCAGCTTTGTTTTCAGTGTTGCTTCAGCATTAAAGCATTTCCACGTGTTTCCGCAGGAAATACATTTTCTAGTTTCGAACAATATTTGATTGTGGCAGTTAGAATTTATACAAGGACCTGAACGACTTGGGTCATATTTTCCAGGTTGCCCTTTAATGATTACGTGACATTGCTGTTACACTTCATGGATTGGAGAATGGTGCCAGTGAACATAATCTCTAAAATATATATCAAGTATTTTGTGTCAAGTGTTCTTGAACAAGACCCTCACTGCCAATTGTGCTCATGAAGTGCTAAAAGCCCACAGAGCTTTGTCAAGACTCATCTCTCAAACGCAACGTTTCCCATGTGAGAGGTCAAAGGTCAGAGTCCTTCCATATCCCGCGTGGATATCAGTAGGCATGCAGCAGCTGCAGAGCCCTGCTGTGTCTGTTTTTTTCTCCCTTTGCCCCGAGCTGCTCATTCATTTCCATCTCAAAAAATGACTGGTCTCCCATCGGAGGACTGCTTAGTAATTTAAAAGCTAATGAGAGAAAATTAAAATGACACAGTGTTTCATTGGGAAGACATCTCTCTTTAATCGAGTGGCCCAATTAAAAGTAAGAAAGATAAAGTGACCCGAGGGGAGGGAGCTCTTTATTCGCTTTTGTCAGGTGAATTCAGGTGCAGTTCAGTTCAGTATGAACTGGAGACCGAAACATCGGACTGCCATTCAACAAAAGGGTTAACGGTACAGAACGTTTGGTTTCACTGGATGCTTGAAGTTAAATATAGTGGCTGACTAAGAAAAAGCAAAAACCCGGCAAAATTATTATTTTTATAACATGTAACTAATTTACCATATCTGAGAATTAAACTACTGGGGTGGATCTCTCTAAACATTTCTTTTTCCATTTTATTTCTTACGCGATGCTTTTGTCATCTGTAATGTTGAGTTGTGGAGACTGAAGAAAACCTTCATCAACAAATGCAGACTTGGTGCTGGTTGCAAATCTAATTACTCACACTGTATCTAGATATGGTCAACCCTGGTCGACTGTCTTAGTTTTTGTTGTAAGGTAACGCTTTAAATAACTTATTTTACTGTGACGGTGACTGTTTCATTAAATTAATTTATTGAGGTTTTGGATGATTTTTACAAAAATTACTTCAGTCGAAACCCAAATATTTTCATCTTTTAGGATGGGGTTGATTAATGGAAATCCCAGCCTTTATCCTGGTTAAGCCTGTTTAAATTAGCTTTTTAGCTAGTTTTGAAAATGTAAAGAGTAGAAAGTATTTGTTTTAAAATGTATGGATTAAAAGTTGTTGGGCATGTTGAGTTTATAGGACTAGATAGTACAATCCCTTAGATAATCAGTAATTGGTGTAAAAGTGGGGGTAAAGGGGTAAAGGGGTAAACACTTCACAGCTTTCAGGTGGGCACCCTCCTTCATTGGTTTTTTGTTGAAAGGCCCTGGACACCTCCAAAAGGCTCAATGGCGACACCTGGTGTCACAGATGTGCCCCCCTCTGTTTTTACCCCTTGATGGTCATTTTGCAGCCCGGTTGGGGTCCTTTCTCTTGATCCATAGCCAGCTGCTGCTTCATTCGGCGGCATCTGACAGTGATTTGACGGCTTGTCGGAAGGCCTGTCCTCACATTCCCATTCCCTTAAGAAGATTGGTTGTGGACGTGGCAACAAATCCTCTACACCCAACCTCAACCGGAAGCACCTGGGCACACCAGCCACGTTATTCAGCCTCAGTTTATGTCGGAGTACTTCAGTCGCTTACGCTCTTATGCTTCACCAAATGCAACTTCCCATGGTACAGTATGAAAAGCGACTTCTGAGATGTTGACCACAAGACCAGGTCCAGCCTGAGGTTAGCTGTAATGATCTCAGGCGGAAAAGTGAGTCTCTGGTCTAAGTCAACCTGCATTCTCCAGTCCCGGCAGTGTCTAGGAGGGTTGCTTCCACTCTTGCAGATGGCTTTGCTGGGAGTTGTCCTGCTGTTACAAATGGGTGGTGTTTGTGTGCCTAGGCATTGGGGGAGGGAGGGTGTTGTTGGTAGTTCTCCTTCCTTCCAGGGTGATCTCCAGTTGTCGTAGGACCTGGTTGTGTCTCCAAGTACAGCGGCCTTGGGACAAACTGGTTTTGCAGCCGGTGATGATGTGCCTCAGTGTTGCAGGGGTTTGACACAGCGTACAAGAAGGATCTTCACCAAAACATTGGTTTCTGGGTGTGGGAAGAACATCATAGGTGGCTCTGATGATGAAGCTGATTTGGCTTCCTTCCATCTCCCAAAGATCCGTCCATTGGAGCTTTTGATGCCGCACCTGAGCGGGAATAAGATACTCAAGTAAGGCCAATAAAACAGTTGTTCACAAAAAAAGATACTCAAGTAAAGTACAGATACCTGAACATTAAGTAAAACCAATTACAGTAACAAAGTATTTCTACTTTCTTACTTACCACCTATGCCAACGAGTCATGACCATGCGGCAACCTCTGGTTCTCTCTCTGGTTGCAAAAAGAAGTCTATGAGAAAGTCACCCTCCTCAGTAGAAATAAACATGAGTTTATGTTCTCAGTCTCTAGTTTCAAGTCTTCTTCATTACAACAAGTTATTTACTTTATTAAAGTAATTTAGTCAATTATGGTCCATTTAAATTCACAAGCAGGGTGTGCTTTTGGGCAGGGCTACCTTGTGATTGACAGGTCGCTACCATGGCTTTGATACCACAGCCTTGCTACCATAGCTACCAATGCAGTTAGCTACTAAGATGACTTAGTTGTCAAGTTCACCTTAAATCTTGAAGCTAACTTTGTTAACAGCTTCACACCACAATCCAGATGGATCCAGATCCAAGGTTTCCGCTCGGGGTGCTGCTCTGCTGCTTGTGTTTGTCAGATCCACCCGTCGCTCCTCCGTAACCCTAACCCTTCCATGAGATTGTGCTGCAATAACACACAAAAGCTGAGTGAGGAATTGTTAGACCAGCAACTCCTGTGTTCTGTGAAGAAACATTTTAGTTTTTGTCTGCGTTGGAGTCTAGTGGCTTTGGAAAGAACTTAGATAGACATAGACGGTCTCAGGCAAGGTAGAGTAGAGTAAACCTGTGAAAATGTTCCTCACTTAAATTATATTAATTTGTCTGAAATGTTTTCAGACCAGGACATGGTGATCCCATTTACCAACTTGAGGCTGGCAGATGTAACCGACTTCACTGCCCTCATGGAGGCGCTGCTTGAGGAGCAACTCAACAGGTGAAAAACTGCCTAACAAAACTTTGTAATCTTGATCGCAGAAAGAAAAAATTCTGCTTGAAATGGACAGTTTGTCATTTTTAGACACGTAATTTATATTTAACAGATTTTGACATTAAGATCTAATTGAATGTGTTTCCTCAGCTGATCATTGAAAAAATAATGGTATTTTCATGAATGAAGTGAATTTCTGCCTATCGCCATCTTTGCAATGACTTTGTGTGAAATACAGCCACATGCAAGTTTGCTTCTCGTTAGCACACCTGGAGCACTATTACTCCCCATCAAGGCGTGATATCGTAGGACTATCAACATGCACAACGTGTTACCGTGGTAGATGTCATTTACAACTGATGAATGCCGCCCCCACATTCATTTCTGCACCATTCATCATCTAGCTGTTATTCAGCCATTTCATATTTGTTCTTTGTTTTCATGGCCAGATGTGCATGAGTCACAGAAATCATTTTCATTTTGAAGTCCAGTATTTTTGTCATTCTGACAGATGGTGCTACCGTCGCTACCAATGTAATTAGACACTTTAACACTTAGCTGTAAAGTTGACCTTGGATCATATCATGATTTTCAATATAAGCAGAGACGCACAGTGCCATAAATATTGTTTTTAATTGAATATGGTCAAAGTATATTCAACAGATTAGCTCTAAGCCTAATTCAAGTGTAGGAGCCATGTATTAGATGTCGTGTGTTAGTGTAATATGCCTCAAAGCACTCGGTGGTGTTTTGCACCAAACCAACTGGCCTCAGCCAATATAAAGTAAATTCATGCCAGTAATCTCAGATATTTGCTGATTGGGGAAACGAGGCAAACAGCTTGTACTTGGTTAACCATAATGTGGTATTTGTTTTAATTATGTCATCAAACATTTCTCCCGTTCATTTTCTGTTGATGTCTAGCAGCTGTAACATCTGCCTACAACGTCATCACGGCAGTATTATCTGAGCATTGTTCGCTGAAAACCATGTACCTGATACGTCACAGTTGCCTGTGAAAAAAAGTTCAAAACATAGGTTCAGTCGGAGCCCACTGATGCGTCTTCGAAATTTTGGATGACAACGAAGATGTGAGGGTTGTGTTTCTGCACTGTCTGTTTTTTCTCCGCCTCTTCTGTCTCCCTTACAGAGCTGGGCAGGTGGGGCTGACGAGGCACACCTGCTGTCACTCAGTTCATCACCACTTCCATAAAGCCTCGGGTCTTCGCTCTACTCCTCTGCCAGATAATTCCGTCTCGTCGGTAGAGCTGACCCTCATAAATATTTGTTTATTCTGTGTGCTGCTCGTTGCTTCCATCGTGTACTTTAACGTGTGTTTTTCTCTCTCGTGTTTTTTCAGTTTCACTTTCCTTGCCGCCTCGTCGCCTGCGTTCCTGAGTTTGTTGCCTATGTGCCTGAGTGTTTTTGTTCTACTGGATTTTCCCCGCTGCCTCGCCAGCCACCACTCGTTTTATTGTTGGACACCTTTTGTTGAAATAAACTTTGTTCCGCTCATACATCTACGCCTGCCAGTCTGTGCTTCCGGGTCCTACCCCCGTTTAGCCGTAACAGAAGATCCTTATTACTGTCATTTCTTAACACTCTCCGATGACAATCAATCAAGGTGAGCTGATAAAATAGCCTAACAAATCCAATAACTGTGTGCTGAGGAGACCACTAGTTGCTAACATTATCTCATGTGCGTTATGAGGGCTAGGTAGCTGCTAATTGCTAAATAAAAGGCTCATGGTGCAAATTACAATGTCAATTATATATTATGTATGATGTAAATGATCTCATACTGATAAAGGATAATACATATGTAGGCTTTAAACTCTCCTGCCATCTCTCCCTGCCTTCCCCCCCAATTGTTCTCCCACATGCAGTGTTGCCAGATCAGATTGACAGTTTCCAGCCCAGACACAAGTTAAAACCCACCCACTTCAATCAAAAGCAGCCCAAATCAGTAAACAGTAAAACCATCACATACGCGATAGAAAATACAACATCAAATAACCAATAACCAAATAAAATGTCAGATAAAGCAATAGCAAGGTTGTTGAACACCCAGAGAGTGCAGCCAGTCGGACGACCAAATACACATAATGCACTTCTGTGATCACATGCTGCCATGAAATGTTAAGACACTTTAGGATGACAGGCTCTCTCTCTCTCTCTCTCTCTCTCTCTCTCTCTCTCTCTCTCTCTCTCTCTCTCTCTCTCTCTCACACACACACACACACACACACACACACACACACGAAAATTTAGTTTTTAAATTAATCAGTAAATTGCCTGGAATTAGTCCGCTACAATTAATTAAATCAGTCACAGTGCAAAAAGGCTTCACATGAATTCCCTTACCTTCATGCAGAAACATCTTCTCTTGAAGTTGAAGAATGTTCATAACTTGAAGAACAATGTACTTCACTGCAAGCCAGGTCCGCTGGCTAATCCATGGTGGAATCAAATCTCTTCAACAACTCGAGGTTTGAAGGGAGCGGACGTCCTTCCTTTCCTGCTCAGGCCAGAGTGCACATCCATAAGGCCAGAAAGGAGTGGCAGTCCCATGCAATTTCTTGTATTATCCTTTAGCAGCGTCACTTCACAAAATGCTGTCTCGACGCTAGCATTGGAAAAAAGCAGAGAGAGAGAGAAAGATCTAAAGGCACCAAGTGCTAATTCCTGAAAACATTGGTTTCCTCAGCATCTTTAAATGCATCAACATCCATCCAAAATGCTTCAATGGCCTGATCACTTGAGAAGCCTGCTGCTGCTGTGTCTCATATTATGAGACTTTTGTAAATTTTGCTTAATGATAACCATACAGTATATTCCAGCTTAATTGGGATAAGTTGCATAGCTCTGTTGGCAGATATCCAGTGATTGGCAAACACAGTAAGTTGTAGACTTGGTTTTTATTTGAGTAGCGTGAGAACGGAGTGATTTTATTCTGACCATAACACTTACATATTATATTCAATAGTTCTAGTATTTTGTATTAGTTTTCGTATTCTGTGCATAAATGCCTTGTGGTGGGATGCCTTGCACCGATCCAAGGACTACCCATTACTCCGAAACCTCAATAGTACCAAAAAGGTCTCATCAGACTGAAAGCAACAGGCATGTTGAAGAACGAATATCAAAAATACAAAATCTCCTTGCAATAAACAGAAACTCATGCAGAATGACGTTATTGTGTCATGTGACATGTCACGGGTAGACATCAGGGTAAATGTAAGTGGCAGTAGGCGCGAGGAGAGCGGATGTTGTCAGATTTGGAGCACAGAAAGTGTGGCTTAGTGTTATCTACCAGATTTCAGCTGGCCGGCTGGTACCACCATCGCTGAAATCAAACAAATGTCGCTCAGCAAAGTCTAGACTCTTCTCTGTTCTGGTCCTCAGTTGTGGAACGAACTCCCGACCAATATCAGGACAGCAGAGTCATTTGCCATCTTCCGAAAAAGGCTCAAGACTCACCTGTTCAGACTTCACCTCGACTCTACATAGCATGACTGAAAAAGCACTTCTATGTTCCTACCTTTAGCACTTTGATCATAGCACTGTTGTTCTTAAGGTATCCTTGCTGAACAGCTACTACTTTACTCAGACGAGGACCTAACACTTGAATGATACGTGATTAGACACAGTAACAAACAGAATGGATTTGGGAAACTAAACTTTTAGTGGTCGTACATGGATGGTGAGGGGTAGTCCAGAGGGAATACAGCCCGTTTAGCATTCTCCCTCAATGCTCGACCAATTTTAAACCATTCACATTCGCCATTTAGACACAAACACATGAGAAAAAAGGATTGAAAGATACCAAAGTTACTATTTAAGGCATTTGTGCTTGCCTCAGCTATACGAGTAGTAAAAACTGTACATTACACAACATGAAGAGACAGTTGGGTCAGTGTGTTGTCAGCTCATCTTCGTCGCTTGAACCGGATTATATCAACATTAAAATCCTGAATATGTACAGAACAAAACAATCCATGGAATTTAGACCTCACTGAGGAGTTTTACCCCTCAAAACTATGAACAGCAATGACATATTCTACATTTTGCTTGCAAACAGGGATCTCGGTTAAGAAGCTTAACTACGACCCAAGTATCATTCTCTGGAGTTTTATTAAGCGAACGGATCATCAGCTTATAGAGAGGAGACTTTGCCCAATCTAGTGGAAAATAGTGCAGAGAGGGAGGGAAGGCTGCGGAGCTATCAGGATGGTATATATAGGATTAAGTTCCCTGTGCCTGAGGAAATGTTGGGCCGACAAGTAAAATTATTAACATGCTTGTCTGGGCCGAAGATGTCTGGGAAGCTTTGGGCAGAATCACGGGTTAAATGTCAAAATGTTGGTAAGATTAAAAACATCTATTTATCAAGACCAAGATGGGGAATGTTCTCCTAAACACGCTACATCAATGGCATTATCATTACGCAATATGAACACATACAGTATATGTGTATATATTTAGATATATACTCCTTTATGTGTGTGTGTGTGTGTGTGTGTGTGTGTGTGTGTGTGTGTGTGTGTGTGTGTGTGTGTGTGTGTGTGTGTATATATGTGTGTGTATATATATATAAATATATAATGTAGCCTAATTATATATTATTGTTATTATTATTATGCTGCATTAGTTTGCAACGCTTCCATTATGAAATGGAATGGAAGAATAAAGTGGTGTGCTGTCATTGCCGATGTGGTGATAACAATAGTATTTTCCCGAAATAATAAATACATGCAATTTGTGGCAGTTTGTGTTGTGACACGCTGCAACCCTTATTTTCATTTGAACCTATATGTTTTGCAAATTCACGTGACACAAATACAGTAAACTTTATTGTATCTGATATTAGTTAATTTAGAGAGCAATTACACCAACCTGTCTGTCTGTCTGTCAGACAGCTAGTTAGCTGCTAGCAGCTAGTTAGCTGGTTAGCTTTTTATAGCTATTGCCAAATTTGATGGTGATGCTCAGCAGAGTAATTTCACTTCGGCTCTTAAACAGATGTAAGATTATGATGATAATAAGAAATAATAAGATGAATAGAGTGATGCAGGGATGACAGTTGTTTTGGCCTAACTTAGAAATTAGCATTGCACACGTTCCCATAATGAAATGCCAATGCAATTTTTCCATTGGATTTTGAATTCTAGCAAAATATAAGCTCAGTGGCAAACCAATACAAATGTTTTCGATACTTTGATGTTTTGTCAAGCGAGATGAGACAAATGAGGCACCTCTTAAGGTAAAAAAAAAAAGGGTTTTAATGGCTTAATGCTATTGCCAGAAGAGCTTTAAACAAAGTTCACTGTCACATGATCACACGGCTTTAAAGACGGACTAGTCGGGCAGTCACTGGACTTGAAGAGACATGTAAAAGATTCAAAATTCCCGAGAGGGGTGTCTACTGATGTCTTTTATATTGTGGAACAAACCTCTCAAATCTCTTAAGCATGTTTTAGCCACAGACCTTATTTCACACATGTAACCAAAAACACATAAAAATACCCATTGACTTCAAAGAGTGACGTTGCTGATCAGTTTAGGATACATTTCTGAAGCAACGTACATACAGCACCACAAAATGGCAAGCTGCTGATATAGTGAACTCTATAGTGAGTAGGCTGAGTGAGTGATCGTGACCTTTGTGATCCCCTGGAAATTTCAGCGCCACCAACAGGTCAAACTTGCTTTGGTTGATAATAACATATCTCTCAAAGATGCACAAAATTCCTATCAGCCTCAGCTACCAGCTATACTTTATGCATGCTAACCTGCTGACATAACCACCATGACAAACATAACATTTATATTTGAAGGCATTCATTGGAGGCAGATGCTGCTTGCACTCAAGTGTCAAAAGCCAACAGTACTTTTTGCAAAAGTCAATATAGCTATTTACACCCGGTTCTACTGTATATAGCAAGGCAGAGCACCCAGGTGTCGGTTGCCAACAATGCTATTTGCACCCAACCTAGATACTCTGCAGGCTATAGGCTGTGTATAAACCTAACCAAGTTGTTTTGTTGCCAAAACATGACCAAGTCGTTTTGTTGCCTTAACCTAACCAACAAACTGCATTTGAACATTATAATCACGGGTCCCATATTTAATCCGTTCATCCACCTTTCTGCTAACTCTTGCTAAATAAAGTAGCATATTCAACTATGCTGGGTGCAAATACTACATTAATTTTATTGTCCAAAAGGGGCTTCATATTCTTACTTGTAAATCATAACTTGCGCATTCAAATGCAAACCCAACGTGGTATTAAGCTAAACCCTCAGCATGAATGTTAATGGTAGAATTCTCATAATGTTTCCCTACATTTTTTCATTGAACCAACAATTGAGTTTTCTGGTGTGTTCTGAGATTCCAGCCTCTACTTGCTTCTCCACTCACATGAACATGTGGAGCAGAAACATTAGATGTAACGTGCTGTACTACCTTTCTTCATCTGAAAGCTGATTATAGCTGGTATTGATCTGCTATCTGTGGACAAAAGAGTATAGTGATGAATAATTGAGTCCAATGCCCTTATGTGTCTTGCTGTTTATCGATGTTACAGCAGATCATTGGCTGATCTATAAGCAGGAGAGAGCTGTAACCTTGGTTTCTTATGGACACACACACACACAAATTCTGATAATGTTAAATATTTTCTTCTTTAAAGCTGCAAGGACGGGTTCTACAAAACTTTTTTTTCTGCATTGGAGTCCAACTGGGAAATACAACTCTCCCACATTCCGGTGCAACACGTGGGGCAACAGTTTTAGCCGGTACACTTTTTATAAACACAATTTACATCTAGGTCAAATATTAACATTCATGTGAATTTATATTTACACATCTCACTTTTATAATTGTGATGATGTTGTGCATAGCTTTTTTAATGTCACCATTTCTATTTTTTAAACTCTCATTTTACTTTCTCTATGTATTTCATTCATTATATTTTTTTCTGACTGCTGTAACATTGATTTCCTCTCAGGGATCAATAAAGTCATTTTTATATATCTTTCATCTTCATGTAAGTAGAGTGATGAAGCATTAGAACCCATTTACTTATAATTAAGAAATTTCAACAAGCCTGTTGACAACAGAGTTGTAAAAAAATACTTTTATGGTTCTAAAAACCTTTTCGAAAAATTCTGGTTGCTTTTTAGAGACGACGGTTTGACCGCAGAGTCAAGAGTTGATTCTCTGGAATCGGTTGTTTGTCAGTTTTCGTTTCGTCGCCTGTCCCAGTAGCAGAAAATACCTCTACACTATTACCGAGGCTTGGCTGAAGCCCATCTTGTTCATTGGTGTTTAACATTAGTCTCCTGGTCCACTAGCGCCTCTACTGGCTATCTGTGGTAGATATACATACTGAGAGTCTGACGCACACAGAACCGCTGCATCTCAGACTAAAACAACAACCGGTCCCATGACCCACCACTCCTAACTCTTCTACCGATGAGAACCACTGCCAATCAGACCGAAACAACAACCGGTCCCATGAACTCAGTCCTCTTTTGCCCACTGAGGGCTGCGGTGACTCAGACTGTAATAACAACCGGTCCCGTCCACCATTGCGAGGTTTTAATCCAGTCAATGAAGCGGTGAATATGACTTTGTAATACATAAGTCAACTTTATGTGCATAGCACATTTAGTAACAACATGAGTTAAACCAAAGGGACTTGTCAGCTGCTTTGAGGGTTAGAATTGGACAGTTGGTGAGACGAGGATCTGGTTTTATAAGCGTTATATATAGCACATTTAAAAACAACAGGAGGGACAAACAAACTTTTCCTCATGTCGCTCAGCACGAAACCAATGTTTTACGAACTGCTGTGAGACTGTGATGGTATATCATGCATGCACCAGACCCTGACCCCCCGGCATTGAACCCTCCAATCAGCTAGGGGTCTGTCTCTTGCAGGACTCTGGTAGCAGCTGATGAGGCACACCTGAACCTGGTGTGGTTCCAGGTATGAAACTCACAACAAGAACATGGACTTCCCTCTTCTTCTGCTTGTTTGGTTCTTTTTGGTTAATACGTAAGAGAGTGTCTATTTTATTACTTTTAACTTGTCTGGTCTCCCATTTTTGTTGCAGCCTTCTTCTTTATGCAAACATCTTCCAAATGAATGATTTAGTTGTGTACCACATCCATCCATCCATCCATCCATTGTCTACCGCTTATCCTGTATTCAGGGTCGCGGGGGGGCTGGAGCCGATCCCAGCTGTCATTGGGCGAAGGCAGGGTACACCCTGGATAGGTCGCCAGTCTATCACAGGGCTGACATGTAGAGACAAACAACCATTCACGCTCACATTCACTGTGTACCACATAATGTAAAATTATGAATACATTTTTGAGCATCAAAACACCGCAAAAATTGTTAAATTGTTCAAAAATTCTAAAAGAAAGACATTTTAAACTTATGAATATTATCCTTCGAAGACATGAAGTGCTGTTAGTGAAATACTTTCATGCCAATCATGTTGAGTCAACTCAGGCAGAGAAGAACTTCCTCATATTTTATGGGACAAAAACAGAAGGCTGAAAAACATTTCTGACATTATGATCATTGAAAAAAAATGTGACCTCATCTTGAAACACCCACTTCCCTGAATACATCTCCTTTGGGGACTGATTATCTTTGTTCTCAAGGGAACATGCAGAACAGCAGAGAAATAAACTCACAATTTAATTTCAGTTCAGTTAGAAAGAGATGGGAGCCTGAGATAGCAGATAATCACGTCACTGTGACCTCTGACCTGTTTAGTGTCGGATGCTCATAATGATCCAGGGATTAACTTTGTTGTTTTTTCTCGGTGGCCACGTTTCGTAGCACATTGGAACAAGGAAACAAGTGTCTTGACCTAAATTTCTCATCATCATCATCATCATCATCATCATTGTCAACCGCTTATCATTGTCAACAGCTCCAGCGAGGGGAACCCAAACTTCCCTTAGTAGTAATTTGTATCCAGTTTAAAAGGCAATTGACACTTTAATTTATCATTTTTTATTATATTGTCATGGCTATATAAAGCAGGAATCTTAGAAATAGCATTAAGACCTGACATAAATTTAGACTGCTTTTCTCCAATCAACCTTCACCAACTGACGTCAAAGATCTCTTCATCTACACCATCAGACCCGATACCAACTAGGCCACTCAAATATGTTTTACCCTTAGTTAATATGTCCGTATTAGATATGATCAATGTCTCTTTATTAACAGGCTATGTGCCACAGTCCTTTAAAGTAGCTGTAATTAAACCTCTTCTTAAGAAGCCTACTCTAGATCCAGGGGTTTTTGCAAAATACAGACCAATATCAAATCTTCCTTTTCTCTCTAAGATCCTTGAGAAAGTAGTCACCAATCAGCTGTGTGACTTTCTCAACAATAACAGTCTACTTGAGGACTTCCAGTCAGGATTTAGAGTACATCATAGTACAGAGACAGCTCTGGTGAAAATTACAAATGACCTTCTTATTGCTTCTGACAAAGGACTGGTCTCAATTGTATCTATCGATCAAGCCTGAAAAAGAAAAACTATCAGTTAGTTAAACTCCAGGCATGTATTGCCAATATAAAAACCTGGATGACCTGCAATTTCCTGATGTTAAAACTCAGATAAGACAGAAGTATTTGTGCTTGGGCCCAAACTCTCCCAAAATCATTGTCTTAAGATATAGCTACTATTGATGGGATTGCCATTGCCTCAAATACTAGCCTTGGAGTTATCTTTGATTAGGATCTGTCCTTTAACTAACATATTAAACAGACTACAGACTACTTTCACCTGCATAACAGGCTGTCTCAAAAAGATGCAGAAAAACTTGTCCATTCACTCACTAGAAGAATAGATCACATTTCTCCTGTATTAGCTTCTCTGCACTGGCTGCCAGTAAAATCCAGAATAGAATTTAAAATCCTTCTCCTCACTTACAAGGCTCTTAATGGACTGGCACCATCATATCTTAAAGAGCTCATTTAACCCTACTGTCCTCCTAGAGCACTACGCTCTCAGAATAAAGGGTTACTTGTAGTTCCTAAAGTCTCCAAAATTAGAACAGGGGCCAGAGCTTTCAGCCATCAAGCTCCTCTTCTGTGGAACCGTCTTCCGGTTCTGGTTCTGGAAGCCGTTCACACATTCAAGAGTACAAGAGTAAACTTAAAACTTTTCTCTTTGACTTATAGTTAGGGCTGGCTCAGGTTTGTCTAACTAGGACTGTTAGGGGAACTATAATGACACACTGAATCTCTCTCTCTCTCTCTCTCTCTCTCTTTCTCTATGCATTCCGTGGTCTTGTTTTCTTACTGCTATTATTATTTAGGGGGCTGACTATTGATGCAAATGAATTAAAATCTGCTCAAATCTGAGGTTCTGACCTTCGACTGCTAACTGGCTTGATGATGGAAGCACCATATTGTGGTTCCACCTTCCCGCTGTGATGCTGCTCATCACTGTTAATACTACTACCAACACCAAATGCAAATAGTTCCAAGAGCCTGGTCAGCTCCAGATTTCTGCCTAAATGTCTGTTAAGGCAGTTGTTTCTTGCTCTATTTTCCCAGGTAGCGAAAGATGGACGGTGGAAGAACCGAAGTGAAGCAAAGCGAGAACAAGACGGAGTGTGTCCTGTATTGCTGCAGCCCAGTCTCTGACAGTTCATGAAATAGTCACGAAATACAATTTATTGGTTTTATGTACAGGGACACGGTCCTTTTTCCATGTCTTTCAGTACGAAAACAATGCCAATGGAAAGTTAATTAGGATCATTGATGCAGTGTGTTAAATATTGAGAAAGACTACTTATGGGCGGGTGGATGGGTCCAACAACACAAGACTTTCAACCAGGATGTTCAACACCACAGGTTCTGTGTCGGATTGTCTTTATGCTCATGTTGCTTTTCCTGGGAGAAGATTTTACTTTAATATGGTTATGTTCTTATAACGAATAAAACGATAAAAAATGTAAGGCCCAAAGTTTAATAAGGTGTTAATCTTTAATACAGCAACTTTTATTAATGTAGCTGAGAATGAATGTTGGAGCTGCAACAGACAAAAAAACAAAAAGCTGCCGCGCTGCTGGACAAGCTTTCTGACATGACGTCCTGCAGCTTTGTTCTGTGAAAATGATGATTTCACTGAGCAGCTGTGTTGTTTTCTGTGCTGCACACACACACACACACACACACACACACACACACACACACACACACACATACAGAGAGCTGCTGGCTTTCATTTTGTTTTCTGTTATTCATTCTTCTTTTTGTCTCCTGTCTACAATAGAGCAGGACGAGCTGCTGCTGCTGGAGAGCTGCCATGGTTCAGCTAACATGATCTCAGTCACACACACACACACACACACACACACAACTTCACGATGACAAAGACAGCAGAGTACAGGCATGCATACCACACACACACAGACAAACGGTGGCTTATGCTCACTAATCGTCTTTCTCATTCATTCTCACTCTAACTTGAAAAAAATATGAAAGGGATTTGCTCAGTGCTGAGCCAGATGTGATAATAATGATCCAGGAGGGTTGACCTGGGGGAGCGAGTGTGTGTGTGTGTGTGTGTGTGTGTGTGTGTGTGTGTGTGTGTGGGTGTGGTAGGAGAGCAGGGAATATCACAGTGTGATTGTCTACCTCTCCTCTTTGTGAAGAGACACAGAGGAGGCTATCTGCTCCCCTTTCTGTTTTTATTGAGGCTCCAGAAGACAGATCAGCCGCATTATCAACATCCAACGGTGCAGAGGTCATAGGTCAAAGTAATGATGATTCAGGAGCTAAGCTCCTTGTTGGAGACATGCAGTCAAACAAATACGTGAGCGATCCATGTGGTGGTCACGTTTTAAATGATCGAGGTGGATGCATCAGTTGGCTGGAGCTCAAGAGAAGGTGATTTAACATGAAGATGGTGTGGTTAAATGCCAAGGGCAAATTTACTCTATATGTATATGGCAAATATAATAAAGCTTATGTGTATTGATATTGTGTACTGAGTTTACTGTCTACATATTCACAAAGTGAAATAGTTTAATAACTGCTACAATATTCAGCTCTCATATTTACCTCAGTGTTATTTTCCTGATTGGTTTTATTCATCTTTACCGGCTCATCATAAACTTACGAAGCTACATATCTGCATGAAATAACCGAGGATATAATGTTTGTATGGCAGCCCACAAAGAGTGCAGACCTCCAAACACACAAATCAAATTCAATGGAAGTGTGTCCTCCGTTCTCCCTCACGACAACTGAATACAACTCATGTCGTATGATGGTATTTCTCAATATATGAGTAGAAAATTGTGAGCGGGTGGACACCAAGAAGTTTGGTGACTTTTTTCTAGCTGTGTTTTTGACCAAACAATGGCAGCTATAATTTCACAATAAATTAAAATCCCTGCTACATGTTGATAAAAGATGCCCAAATTTCACCAACTAACCCAAAGTTATTTTTCTTCCAACCAACTGAACCAAAAGTTGTTCCCCAAGGTCTCAGTGATTTAAGAGGCTATGCCCAATCTTTTGTGTAAGCTTGGTTTATGCATTATGGTATTATATTATATATAGTTAAGTTTAGGTATGACTGTGTAATAAAGAATATATGATTTCTACTTGTAAAAATGCAGATTATGTTTCTTTAGTGTACTGCAATATAACATGTACAGATACTTGTTTTGCAAGAAATGGTTTATATGATTAAAAACCAGCGGAATGGTCCTTTAAACAGCTGCTGTATAGTATCTGTATCAACCCCCTGAGTCTGTCTGTTGTGAAATCACTTGAGGACGACATCGCGGCTCAACAAATAGACCGCGACACATAAGTCAAGCCTCCGCAGCGCTGTTCCTCGGACTCATTTCCCATGTATAGGACGAGTGCTCAGCCTCGAGGACGCTCCATTGTGCCAGGCTAATGGTGTGTATGTGCCACAAAACAGCTTCCCATCTTCAAAAGAGGGCATATATTCCCATTTCAAAGGCCCTAAGAGCAGTCTTCCTTTCCAACAAACGAACGTCACAAAGTGCAATCAATGGAATAACTGCTGCCTGTGTGCTCGGACCACTGATCCGCTCAAAAGGGGGCTTCATAGGCTGGCCGACTCATCAGCATGCACCGCTGCAGGCTCATAAACACAGAATGCTAAACTAAATACACATTATAGAATATTTTATTCATCCTCAGCTTCTTGACTGTGCCATTTTTTTCAGAATTGCAAACAAAAAGTTATTTCAGTTATACTTATTCAAATACGGTCCCCCGGGGCACGCTGGAAAGGGCGGGGCTTAGCCTCGAAAGGAGGACAATTAACAACACTTGCTAAAATACATACTGTGATCTAATTGTTTTATTTTATTATCATTGCTTCAGTTCCATAATAATAATAAATATTTTGGAAATTCCCCATGCCACAGCCACTAATTCACCTGTCACTCCAGATCCTGTCATCCTCCATCCAACCACCAGGAGCCTCAGACGACTGTTCCAGTTCTCCCTCCCTCTCTTCCCACCACCCACCACCTTTCAGATTACCAGTTCACCGTCTTTCCTATAAGATTGCTTTCAAAAATGCACACTCTCAGACGCTTATTTGCAAAAATGTATCTTAAAGCATTAACACAAAGAGATAAAGGACAAATGCATGAAAAGAGCTGGCGCTGTGGTTATTTCCACTTCCAAAAGAAGGTGAACTCGCTGACGGCGCTCCCCGCTCTTTCCTCATTTATTCCTTAAGCTTAACTCACCGATAACTTCCTTTTCTTTTCACCCGGTGGATTTAGTATTCTTCTGCTGCTTTCATTCGCTTGTGATAATTATACGCCGCAGTGAGCAGTCTATTGTTCCTGGCAAAGCTTTATTCAGTCCACTTCTACCAACTATGCATTTTAATATCGCCCACACATTTCAAAACTGTCCACTGTCAATCATGGCATTGTGGCCGTTTCACTTGGCATCTCCTGTAATTAAACCCCTCGATGCAAATAAAAACAGCTCATTCTTGATTGAAACAGAGCATGCAGCTCCAGTATATCTGATGTGTTTAGGAACAATGAGTCTGGTACCTGCTCAGCAAGACAGGCTCGGTTTGAGACCAGCCGGTGGACATAGTGGAGCGTTTAGCAGCCAGAGACAGATGTTTCCCTCAGGACATGGTGGAGACCAAACAGAGAGCTAAAAGAGAGAGAATGTTGGATTTTCATTTATCAGGTGACAGCTGGAATGTGTAGCAGCTTGTACAAAATTGATGTCACTGATGTTTTTCTGGTTCCTGTTGAAAACAAGTGGAGGAAGAAACAACAATTGCAGGTTTGAACATTGATGAATGCAGATTTAATGGAAAGTTTAGTAAAGCTTTCTCAAAATATTATGACAGCTGTAGTTGTCAATTTATTTACCAGAAAGGAATATACATTGTGGCGCCCGCGGGACAGAGGTAAGGAGGAGGGTTGCTGCCGCAACCTCGCCAAAGCGCTGAGCCAGGTCGCCGTGGTGGATGGCCACCCAGTGCAAGGGGTAAGGCCACTCTCACACCCATTCTTCGCCATAAAAGGAAAACTCTTGTATCGTGTGATAATGAAGGACGGGGAGCAGGTCGAGCAGCTGCTAGTGCCCCGCCCTTTTGTCCCGTCTGTCCTACAGATGGCCCACAGCCACCTCCTCGGCGCCCACCTGGGGGCGGAAAAGACCCTCGAACGAGTGGTCGGCCGGTTCTACTGGATTGGGGTGAAGAGGGAGGTGGAGGACCACTGCCGACAGTGTCCCGACTGCCAGATGGTGGCGCCCCGGCCACATGTAAGAGCCCCCTTAATTCCCCTCCCAATTATAACCACCCCCTTCAGCCGAATAGGGATGGACCTGGTCGGACCCCTCCCAAAGAGCAGTAATGGGTACCAATACATCCTCGTCGTGTTGGACTACGCCACCCGCTACCCAGAGGCCATTCCTCTCCGCACCATGGCTACGAAGGGCATCGCCAAGGAGCTGGTGCTGATGTTCACCCGGGTCGGCATCCCTGAGGAGATCCTGACCGATCAAGGTACCCCCTTTATGTCTGGACTGATGCGCAAGATGTGCAAACTACTAAGCATTAAACAGTTACGCACATCCGTATACCACCCACAGACTGACGGCTTAGTGGAAAGGTTTAATCAGACCTTGAAGAAAATGTTGAAGAAAGTAATGGAACTGGACGGGAGAAACTGGGATCAGCTACTGCCTTTCCTGATGTTTTCGATACGTGAAGTTCCCCAGGCATCCACCGGTTTCTCCCCGTTTGAACTACTCTATGGACGGAGACCCCGAGGCCTGCTGGACCTGGCCAAGGAGGCGTGGGAACAGCAACCCTCTCCCCACCGAACGATGATTGAACATGTGGAGGGCCTCCGTAAGCGAATGACCACGCTGTGGCCGCTCGTGAGAGAGCACATGGCCGAGGCCCAAACGGCACAGGCACGGGTCTACAACCGGGAGGCGCAACCCCGCGAGTTCCAGGTGGGGGATAAAGTCCTGGTGTTAATTCCCACGGTGGAGTGCAAGTTCCTGGCGCGGTGGCAGGGGCCATATGAGGTGATCGAGAGGACGGGCGAAGTAAACTACAGGGTACGACAGCCAGGTAGACGACACCCCACCAAGATATATCACATCAACCTCCTGAAAAAGTGGGTGGCCCGCGAGGCATGTCTGTTTCTCTCTCCCCCACAGAAGCCGCACAAGACAGTGCTGGAGGCAGTGCCCATGGGAGAGCAGCTCACGCCCCGACAGACCCAGGACCTCCGGGAGCTGGTGCAGAGGCACCACCGGGTTTTTTCCACCGAGGCGGTCTACACCACCCTCATCGAACACCCCATCCACACAACCCCCGGCAGGAAGGTAAAACTAAGACCCTACCGTGTCCCCGAGGCCAGGAGACAGGCCATTAGAGAAGAGGTCCAGAAAATGCTACAAGCAGGCATTATAGAAGAGTCCCGGAGTGAGTGGTGTAGCCCCATTGTGCTGTTAGTTTCTGACTTACCAACAAGATACAAAGCAGCTTCCTTCCTTTCTTCAGACAAAATGTAGTAGTTGCATTGTCACAGAGATGATGTACCATTGTGCACTTCCCTCTGAGTGTGGGTTAACACAGGTTCCCATTCCACAATAAGGCCACTGAGAGGTAAAGTGGCCGTGCAGCTGCTTGTGAGGAGGAGGAGTAGACCCCGTTAGCGTCTGCACCGGATGATGCCTTGAAATGACCGAAGGGAGAACAAACAACCCCGGCGGCCGAGTCTGAAGCAGGTCGGCCCTTCATCTGCATCTCAATGAGGAATTTGATCACAGCTCAGCGTTCAGAGGCGACGGCACAATGTGAGGCGACCGGGGGGGAGCCGCTTTCTGATATGAAAATTCAGACTGGGAAAGAAATGAAAGACGGAGGGATGTGTGAAGCTCGAAAGAAAAAAAAATCTGCATGTTTGCTGTGTTTGATTCATAATATGCAGTGTTTCTCCCTCTAGGTTAGTTTGTGTTTCTAGATGATAATGATGACATTCAAACTGGAGAAAAAAATGTCTGGAAGTGCTACTTAAAATTCTGAGTCTCCCGGCAACAATTTACTCAAGGCCTGGATACTGTAAATATGCATAATCCTTGACACGCTCCAAGCCTTGGTCCTGTGGATCTCTATTAAGAAACAACTGTCGTGTCTTCTATGAGAGATGTGGGAACAATACTGTACATGGAAAACATGATGTGTGGACCGGTGCTCGATTGTTTTTCATGTTTTCACCTGTTATGAAGGTGTGCATGCATAGCCAGACATTGAAATCAAGTTTGTTTTAAAGGCAGAGTATGTTATTTGGAAAAACTACAGAGACGTTGACTTTGAATGCATCGCAGAACCGAAAAAGTCCCTTCGTTCAGACCTCTGTTCAAAGCCGCTCCCCCAGAACACCAAACGATTGCTCGAGATCGGCAGAGTGCACAATCAGGAAGTAAGCATTGACAGACAGACAGTACAATTATTTTCTCCGGCCCGACTTTTTTGATTTGAAGTTGTTTTTACAGTCCTGCCTCAGCCACATATGACATTCTTATTTTATTTTTATGTCAGAGCATTTAATTTATTCATTACTATTGGTATGTGACGAGGATTTCAAGTAATATAACAGAAAGTGTTTCTGCATAGAATCACCTACTCATCCTTTAAGTGAATTAGGTATCTTTGGAAATAAACTTATTGGAGCTGTTGCTGAGTGAGAAAAAGAAGAGGAAGTTCAAGAGCAAGTTTTTGGCGGCCATCAATTGTTATCAATGTAGAAGTGTGGAAGCTGCTTTGGAAAGGAAGTAATATTTGGGACCAGGCCGTCCACGTTGAAGGGCAACATAATCTTTTATTCGTCCCATTGCAGGACATGTACAGTGTGACATCATGAGTTCAAAAAGAAAGCACCCGTTAAAGAAGCACGATAGGCTCATGAATAAATAATTAAAGTTAAAAAAAAACAATAACCGTTTAAATGAATTGCATATACGATATATTGATATTGAACAGTTGTATTGGTGTTATAGAGTGACAGTGTTGGTCTGTTTACTGGCAGCAGTGATGGTTGTAAAGTGTGACAGCAGCAGGAAGGAGGAGCTGCTGGACCTCTCCTTCGACACAGTGAAGCTACCATCACCGCAGGAGCTCTTTATATAACCAACAACATGGGGAGAAGTATAAGATGCATATATTGTAGTCCATCATCTGAACATTGTAGTTCCGCCACGCCAGACCAACGGCAATCATTACCGTTAATTACCGTTAATTATCTGCAGTCGCATTATAATTACCTAACTTAGTGAAAGTGCAGTCGGATTCTCTGAGACCACGACCACCTTATACTCCATCTCATGTTTATATATTACCTAATGACCTTTACCTCGAGGTAAAGGACAAATAAATCACTTTTTGACCCTAGTCATCAATTAACTCCACAAACGCTATCTGCATGGCCCCTCTTGCTATGAGCTAACAGTGCTAACCACCATGTCACCCAGGAGGGGGCACAATTCTCTCACAATCTAACTGACAAAGGTACAATTAGTGATGACGTTACAAATACAAACAGGGACGTGATTGGCTGCTCGGTCAATAGATCCTGTGGACTGCATCATGTTTATACCCATTGACGACATCAGGAAGCTAGTGTTGAAGTAGCTTGTTTTGCAGATCAAACTGTGCCCATTGTTGATTGTTACATTATTTACGTTGGAAGTACATTGAGTTAAATTTCAGCAGTGTTTCTAATACATTTCTTATCTATTATACCAATATTGACCACCACATATTGATTCTCTTTTCTTTTTGCTACTAGTGCATTGGCTGTTTGGAATGAGTGCCCGTTGAGAACAGGCCAATTGGAAGTGCTGTAACTGCTCAACAGCAAAAGTGAACTGCAGTTGGGGATGTCACAAGAATCGATGAATTGCTTCGCGTTCAGTGTGAACGGCCCTTGAGAATGCGTTAAAAATGGAAATGAGCCTAAGTCTACGGCAGCTTTGAGCATATCCACCAAGTTTGTTGGCTTAACACCGATGATCTCTCTACCACTTGAACTGCAATTAACTTTATTTTAAAGTTACAAAGATATCTCTATCAGCTGTTCACCGTTTAAACCTGACAAACTTCATATAAACTGTTTTAGCACATTCAATTAACTAACAACTTCATATTTCAACATATATTTATTGCAGTTCGTGTTCAGTTATTTATTCTTGTCTAAAAATGTTGTTTGTAGACTGGGCTACAACATTAAACATGCATTTTTAATCTTGCCTCGTAACCAAGCACTTTTTCTTTTAGGTTGAGATGATGAACTGCACATTTCCGCATAAATATACGTGTATATGGAGATACGTCCTAGATCTGTTTCTACCAGCGGACGGCTTGTCACCCTAGGAGATCTGTTTTAAAGTTTGTGGAACTTATTTTCTTAAGTGGACCCATTAACACAGCGAATGAATAACTCAAACAAACTTATAAAAGTGCAGCATAACTTACTGGTTGTGTCCGAAATCATTCACTAATGCATTCCTTTCTACTCACCCAAGAGTTCTATATAGGGGACGATGAGAGGACTATGTAGAGGACTATGTAGAGGATTGTGTAGGGGAGAGGACTACATATAGAGTATGTAATGCACTGCTGTAGCACAATTAAAACGTGTCAGATTAACAACAGCTGTTGGACGATCCATAATCCATCCATCCTTTATCAATCACCGCTTATCCTGTTGGGGGGCTGGAGCCGATCCAGCTTCCAGAGGAGTGTTTTCTGATGCTTGTATGTCTGTGTGCTTCTCTCAGGCCTCAGCTCCAGATCCTCGGCCCGCCTCTAGACAGTGGGCGGTGCCTCTGGACACCTGGAGCCCTAATCAGCCAGCAAGATGGTATAAAGCCGGGGAGCGTCATCAATCTCTCTCTCTGCTCTGATTGCTGCTCTGAGCCCTGTAATGTATTTCGCTCAAATCATATCCTCAAATAAGAAAAACCTTAAGGTCTTATTTGAGACTATCAGCTCCCTTGTCTCACCCTCTGTCCCGCAAATTCCTGTGTATTCAAATTCTGACAGCAATGATTTTCTTAAATACTTTTTGGTCAAAATCAGTGACATTAGAGACAATATCCCACCACTGTCTTCAACTGACTCTGTTGCACTGTCTAATTCTACTGGTCAATTGTCCTGCACCTGGTCCTCTTTTGGTCAGGTGACGCTCCAGGACATCACTATGCTGTTGCAAAAAATGAAACCCTCCTCGTCTCCTTCTGATGTTATCCCCACTAAGCTGCTTAAAACTGTTCTCAACTCGATTGGTCCTTGTGTTGTGAACCTAATTAATCTTTCACTTTCAACTGGTGTGGTTCCTAGGTACTTCAAACATGCTGTCGTTGAACCTGTTCTTAAAAAACCATCCCTGGATCCATCACTACCTAAAAACTACAGGCCAATCTCTAAGCTTCCTTTTTTGTCCAAGCTTTTGGAGAAAATAGTGGCAGAGGAACTAACAGTGTTCTTAGAGACAAATAATGTCCTGGATAAATTCCAGTCGGGTTTCCGTAGAAATCACTCTACCGAAACTGCCTTGACTCGAGTTTCTAGTGATATTATGATGGCAGCCGACTCTGGCAAAGACTCAGTCCTCGTTCTACTAGACCTCTCCTCAGCCTTTGATACTGTTGATTACGAAATTATGGCAAACAGACTCAAAGACCTAGGGTTCTCTGGTCTCGTCTTAAAATGGTTTGAATCGTATCTCTCTGAAAGAAGTTTTAATGTATGTGCAAACCAGATCTTCTCAGAAACAGCCTCCCTGCCCTGTGGGGTTCCACAAGGCTCGGTGCTGGGGCCAATTCTATTCCTTTTATACATTCTTCCCCTGGGTCAGATAATTAGCCAGTTCCAACATGTTTCTTATCATCTATTTGCTGATGACATCCAACTGTATTGTTCTTTTAATGAGTCTGAGTCTTTTAAACTGTCTTCACTAACCAGCTGTTTGTCCACCATCAAACAATGGTTAAATTCAAATTACTTGCAATTAAATTCAGAAAAGACAGAGACCCTGATTATTGCACCCGAAAATCGCATCCCCTTTATCAAAGCTCACTTGGGTATAGTAGGCTCCTCCGTCCAGACGAGTCTCCGGAACCTCGGGGTCATCTTTGACTCAGCCATGTCTCTTGAGCACCACACCAGCAAGCTGATTAGAAACTGCTTCTTTCAACTGAGGAACATCTCTAAGATAAGATCCATGGTGTCCAAAGCAGAACTTGAGATGATCATCCATGCCTTTATCTCCTCACGTCTAGATTACTGCAACAGCCTTTTCACATGTCTTAAACAAAAAGCACTTCATGGCCTCCAGGCTGTTCAGAACTCCGCAGCTAGACTTTTAACCCACACGAGAAAAAGTGCGCACATCACGCCGATTTTAGCAGAACTCCATTGGCTCCCAATCCATTTTAGAATTCATTTTAAAATCTTAGTTCTTACTTTCAGGGCTTTACATGGTCAAGCCCCCTCCTACATTTTAGAGCTGCTAAAATCTTATACCCCCTCACGCTCCCTCAGATCCTCTGGTAAATGCCTGCTTACCATCCCGCTCACTCATTTTAAATCCAGAGGGGACAGAGCCTTCCAAGCTGTTGCCCCCAGACTTTGGAACGCCCTACCACTGTCCCTACGCACTTTAAACTCCATCGAATCTTTTAAAAAGGATCTGAAATCCCTGCTGTTTCGACTGGCTTTTACGTAGGGGTGGGTTTTCTGGGTTTTGTCGTAACTTTGTTTTATATTGCCATGCTATTATGTTTCTATGCTCCTTTGTATTTTAATTGTCTATTCTTATTTTACTCTTTGACTCTGTTGTGAAGCACTTTGTGAACCCCTTCTATGAAAAGTGCTATACAAATAAATTTTGCTTGCTTGCTTGCTAATGCTGTTGCTTGCTGCCCTGTTACCGACTGAAACCTGTTGTGTGTACAAGTTGAGAAGAGCAGCAGTGGCTGTTCCCTCTGCTCCCCTGTGAACTGTTTAACCTGTATTAACCTTCAGCCAGGAAGCTGCCATTTTGTTTCTTCTTCTTTCTTCTTCATTCAAACGTAGGGATGGTTTTTGTTTGTTTTGTTGGCCTCAGTTTTCCCTGAAGATGAACAAAGCTTCCACGACTGGCAATAAATATACACAACTGGACCACTTGACTCCTAGAGCAATTTGGGGACGTAACACAGCTGACACTGGGCGAAGGCACGTTGGGCGAGTTACACCCTGGAGAGAAAGACAACCGTTCACACCTATGGGACATTTAGAGTCATTGATGAACCTATCCCCATCCTGCATGTCTTTGGACTGTTGGAAGAAGCCGGAGAACCCGGAGAGAACCCACCCCAACATGCAAACTCCACTCCATTAAAAAATAACATAATTTTATGTAATACATACATATTTAAGCTAATTGTTGACTTGCTTCATATCTGAATTCTTCAAGTGGATTTAAGTTCCCCTGATAAGCAGTGATGCCAAGTATATGTCTGGGGCTTTTATTGTGAAAAGTAAGAAGGAGTAGCATAGGCTGCTGTTGTCAATGTTCCCAATGTAATCAATAAATAAATAAAAGTACCAGATGTTAGTGTTGCGCTGCTCTCTCCGCTCTCATCTGTCATTTCCAGTGCAATGCATGATGGTATATTCTTGGTATTTGACCATCAGTTTGCAGGATGAATTGTGGGATACTTTTGAGTAGCCCCTGCCTCGTCTTGTTTCACAGCTGAGATGTATTCTGACATCGTCGGCTCCACCAGCTGCACACGCGATCAATAAGTGATTGGTCACTGATCAGAGAGTTGAGAGGAGGGAACAACTTCTAGGCTCTGAACAGGTAGAGAAGTTGGAGCAGCGAGACATGGCAGAGAAGGAGGAAGCTGTGTGCTTCTTAAACATCACGCACGCTTTCTCACTGCAGCAGCCGTCGCGGTGGGGAGTCGATGAGTCATCCCCGTAGCTTTTATGCGAGCGGTGCATCAATCACCTGCTCCTGATGGGAGCAGATGGCGCGTGGCGGCTCAACCAGCGTGAAGCTGTGTGTGTGTGTGTGTGTGTGTGTGTGTGTGTGTGCCAGCGTGCCAGCGAGGAAGGACGGTTGGGTGAAGGCTGATGCAAACATCAGTGCGGCTGTGTTCGGTGTTGATCTGGCACCACAGAACCAGCTGTGCTGCAGGTGCAGCCACAGCAGAACGAGAGAGGACAGAAAAAAAAGAGAAAAGAGTGCGTGACGGCGGCGCCTTGAACGGAGGAATGTGTGCCTCGTCAGTGGAGCAGGAAGAGAGGGTGATGAAGCAGAAGGGCATGCGTCAGGCCACCGTGGTGACCCAGGTGTCACAGCAGTTAGTGGGAAGGCTGGTTGTTTACAAAGGGATTAGTGACGGACTACTGTGTGTGTGTGTGTGTGTGTGTGTGTGTGTGTGTGTGTGTGTGTGTGTGTGTGTGTGTGTGTGTGTGTGTGTGAGCCGATCACAGCTGGCTGTGTTTGCACACGTGTAGACGATTAGAGAACATATCTTGAAGAAACCCAAGTAAAAACGCACCGTGATGATAATCTCTATGGAAAGATTTAGATTTGGAGGTGAACACGGGTCTCCTGGTGTAAAGTCCTGTGTTGTTGGCAGCAGGCTTCGGTTGACAACAGTCAGTGTGGAGAGCAACAGAGGCAGAATTCATTGGCTGAAATACAATCTAGGAACCCACTAGGCTATCGTCTAAACCAGAGGTCTTCAACGTTTTCAGGTCAAGGACCCCAAAGGCTTGGAGGGACCCCTATTACATATCATATCAAATTGTATTAAACTGGGTCAAAAATAATGTGTAGTGCAGCCTACAGTGCCATTTATAACAGTACTTTGTAATGATGTATGTATACATTGCTAAGCCATTAAAATAATAATTGTTGACAGATTCATATATTTATAGAACATATTGTAGTTCTATATTGGCATTTCTACATCACAATTTCAAATTAAAATGTATATTTGTTAGATGTATTAATGTTAAGGTGTATTTTTGGACATATTTTAAATTAAAAAAAAGAAGAAAAAGAAGTTTGGGATCAAATCATTTCGGGGACCCCCTGCTGTAACTGCAGACCCCTAGGGGTCCTGGACCCCCTGTTGAAGATCTCTGTGCTTAACTGATCCGAGTTGACGAGTGACTTGAGTCAATCATTGGGGAAACGCCAGCCCACCGTCTCCAACTACAAATATATACATTTCAAACTGAGGCTAATGTGTGTTTTACTGTTTGTGCCTTTTTTTAATTTTGATTACGGAACTGAAACATTGCATTTCCATCGTGTTTCATTTCTGGAACATTCACAAACAGCCAAAGCCAATTGTCAACAATGTCTCCAGTGAGTAAAAAAACCTTTAGAAAACCTGGTTTTATGCTGTGGAAGCAGTCAGGCTATGCAAGTTGAGTGATTCATGACAATGAGTCCTCTGCTGCTTGGAGGAACGGCAAGCGGCAGCACTCATATCCAACTTCCACATATCAATGCAAACATGAATATATATTAAAAAACATATGCTTGAATACCCCCATCCCTTTGCTCTGACATAATTTAAGATCCCGTTTTTTTTTTTACTGCCAGCCGGAGATCCATTTTCTCCTTGAATCAGAGATCAGAGCTTCCGTGGCCTCGGGCGTGAGTGCCTCAGCAGTGAGAAAAGAAAGCAAACAGGAAGCAGTTGAGGGTT
This sequence comes from Eutrigla gurnardus, assembly GCF_963514095.1. NCBI lineage: Eukaryota > Metazoa > Chordata > Actinopteri > Perciformes > Triglidae > Eutrigla > Eutrigla gurnardus. Next base: position 11,023,889 of record NC_139918.1, read on the forward strand.
GGAGCTGGCGGGCTGGAAGTCGGTGGCCTGTGCTGATACTGTCACAGGCTGATTGAAGCTCTGGGAGGAGAGAAACCTTCACGGCGCTCCAGGAGGAGTCCCGAGAGGCGGCGCGTGTCCTGTGAAATGTGGTTTGTTTTTCCCTGAGGGGAATCTTCTTCGCTGTAATGCGTTTACGATATCAAAGTGATTATGTAATCATGCAGCCGTACCGCTGGGGCTAATGGGCTTTTCCTCTTTCGTTCTTCTAGCGAACTGATCGTATCACTGATGCTAAGAAGAGAAACATAGACGTTCTTCCATGTGAAGGTTAGAGAGGAGGGAAACACTTATTTTTCTTATGCGTTGCAATCCATTTGTGATGATTCAGTCACTGCATCGTCCTGTTAGTCACACAGAAACAGATGTTAAGTATCCAGATGTTCCAATACATCTCATGAGAAGCTAGGTGACCTGTCCTCCCAGACACCATAGATATTATCACTTCACATCATTGTCTAGGGCTGGGCACCCAGTCAATTAGTTAACAAACCAGCTGAGTTGTTCATTTGACTAAACTTACTTTAATTTGGTCTTTTTTTAATACTGAAGTATTTCCAAGAAACCCTTTTTTTGTGAGGTGCTTTTATGGGATTCTTTATGTAGAAAGTCAGTTTTAAAGATCTTATCATTAAATCAACTAAGTGATTCTTCAACAAAATGATATTAGTAGATGTTTTTCTATGATATCTTTCACATATTTATCTTCTATTTTATTTGATATTTCGGGCAATTTTCATTATTTTTTAGCGTTAGGGTTGGACATTTATTCATACATTTTTCACATCTTTTTATATTTTTCACATCTTCTGATTATATTTATAGGTAATTTTTTGGGATGTTTTTTTAATGATAATAGAAATATTTTTCACATACCTTACCGACATTTTCACATCTTATTTGAAAAATGTTCACATCTTTTTCAGATTGCTTTCACATATTTTTGGGATATTTTTCATTCATTTTTAGGATGATGTCTTTATGACATTTATCACATATTTTTTGATTATTTTCCAGCATTTTATTACATATTTGCTGGACATTTTTACATATTTGGACTATTAGTACAGCACTGTTCCAATGTGTTTGACATGGACTGAAGCTCTCACCAAGTTTTCATGTCAGTGTTTCTGCCCCTCTCCTCTATCGACTCACAAAACATCTGATCTTGTTAATGCCGCAATCATTTCAAATGCAATTTATCAAACTCCCTGAGCTTTCAAGAGAAAACCACAAGGCACTCAAAGCATCGTAATGCTTTTCCTCAGAAGACTCACCACAATGTCCCCGAACACAAAGTCAGTTCCATTTAGAAATAGTCTTTCCAACGAGTTTGGTTTGCAGAGTCCTGACCTCAAACCCCCATCCAACACCTTATAAGGGATGAACTGCAGTGATCACCCATCATCTGTGTTGGACCTCACTAATGTGTCTGGATGAGAGTAGATCCCTGTTGAGGCTGTTGGAGCAGAGCATTCATTAATATCCTCGTGTGTGTGTGTGTGTGTGTGTGTGTGTGTGTGTGTGTGTGTGTGTGTGTGTGTGTGTGTGTGTGTGTGTGTGTGTGTGTGTGTGTGTGTGTGTGGTGGAATCTCAAAGGCTCCACATACTTCTGGCCACATTGTATAATTGTTCAGTTTATCTACTGGAGAAAATGTATTTGCACATGATAATAATTCATTAAACAATGATCAAATTACAGGTTAGGTTTAGGCTCCCATAAGCGTATGGTTATGGTTTGGGAAAGGTTATTCTGGATGGAAGATGAGATAAAATCAAACTTGTGGCAGAGATTGATCAAACAACAGAAGAATAAGAAAAAACAAAAGCCTATCAATATAATCATATGCAAACAATAGAATAATAAACATAAAGTGTATAAAATAATTAATAACCCTAGTGCAAAATTGCTGAGCAATAAGAGTAAAACGCCGTTACCCCAACCATCATCCCGCTGATTGTGCCGACTGTATGAGCGTCTCCTCAGGACTGTCTGTTCACGTCACACGCCTCGTGTGGGCTGTTCCTTTTAAAGACATGTTGGAGCTGGGGAGACAAACAACAATGAGATGGTTCTTCCTCCTCTTTCTTCAGAGTTCTTTGTCAGTCTGGTTTTTTTTAGATTTGCGTCGTATCAGCTGCAGCCGGCGCTAAGGAGCCCTTTGATTTCTCATCCCTGAGCTAGTTGACATTTATTTCACACACACTTGACATTTGGAAATGGGCTCCCCCTGTGAGCGCTGCGTATGCACACTTGTAAGTCACACACACACACACACACACACACACACACACACAGGCCCGTGGCATTAGCAGCCTTTGTGCAGAGCAGCTGGATGGTTGGACCGTCTGCAGGTTTGCAGAACAAGGACTCAGCTTGGACTCGAATCGAAGGACTACACTCAACTTTTGTGCTGAAGCTTTCAGTCCGTCAATAAATCAACACATTCTGATCCATTTTGACAACAGCAAGTATATACTTGTCAAAGTCTGTCTGTCTGTCTGTCTGTCTGTCTGTCCTTCGCCAAACTTAAGAACCGTCTGCTTCTCACATGGCAGGGGTTTTGATGGAGATGAAAGGAAGTAATAAACTCTGCAGCAGCGGGGTCAGAGCACCGTGAGCGATTAGCTGCACTCCCAGGATCCCGAGTTAGATTTCTTATTTCTTACAGTAACATTAGATGTAATTCATAATTTCCACCCCCGTGTTTAATGTGCTACAGATAATTAGCTAACTAGCCTGCAAACTCAGTGAATGTTTGTTTGGTGGCTCGTTCCAAAAGCTACACCGCTTCCAAATGTACAGCGAGTGAGCAAATCACCATTATTATTAGTTATTTCTGAACCATTTCTATCTGTTTATTTCAATTAAGTCACATTTAGTTGTTTATTTTGGGTTCATCCAGCCTTTTGCACATACTTTTGAAAAGAAATAATCCGGCTTCGCTTTTTATTCCATTATTATCCATTTGATTGCTGAGCTCATTCGGTGTCATTATTCAAGTTTGAATATAATATTTAGTTGTTTTTTGTTTTTTTTAGTGAGTATGAAGTCAGCAGTGACGTTACAGCTTGGAAGGTAAAATTGCAGTGTGTTCAGTTTTTTCAGACCGAAGCTAAAATCATGTCTTGCTTGTCGGTCACCTGCTGATTAAAGTGAAAGCTGCTAGCTCCTAAATTAGCAACAACTTTTGCTCACATAAGGTGGGCTGACCTTTAAGGTGGACGTGACAGCCTTATTCCAAATTTTAAATATGTCTTTTAACCATTTCAAATACTTAACGTCAGTTCATGTTGTTTACATCCCTACTCTCATCCAAATATGGTCATTTCTGGCTCCCAAAAACCAAGAGGGCAGCGAGCAAGATGCCAAAGTTGAGACTCCAAAACCACGGTCCTCAAACCAAAGGGTGACGTCGCAGTGGCTATGTCCACTTGTTTAGTCAGTTCGGAGATTAGCAGCTTCACTCAGTTTCTGCCACTGAAAGCTGCCCTTCATGTCCTACTTTCAGTGTAATCCCAACACAGCAGAGACGGATCTGTGCAGCAGGACAGTAGCTCAACTCTGCCCTCTAAGGTGAGAAATATGGTTACTGTAGCTCTGTTCATCCATCTATTCATCCAGACAGCAGCAGATTTGAAATATTTCTCGGTATTCTTCATTTATCTGGCTGTCCTTTTGAAGTCAGCTTTTTCAGAAACCAGTTGGATCCTGTGGGGTGCACGCTGCTACACACTGCAGCATGTCACTGACGGAGGTCACCAAACCCTCCTCTGTGTGGGTGTATACCTGTGCCTCTCTGCAGGTAATCAAACATTCGTCGTGCCTCCACCGGGTTGTCTGAGGCAAACTTCCATCACGCTCCCCCGTCCTCGCCGCCTCCGTCTCCCCCCTCTGTGGAGGGTGACTCATTGTTTTCAGACTTTCCTCGACTCACGGAGACATTGATTGGAGTCGGTTTATTTCTGCTCTGGGACTCGTCACGCTGACCTGTCAAAGTCTAATAGTCTAACCACAACTCATACGCAGAGTTCAGACTGAAGACAGCGTCTTAGTTTAATATGTTTTATTATTTATAGAATAAGAATGTGGGTTTTGTGAGGGTGACATGTTTACTGTAACAGCATTTAGATCAAGATTAAATGCTGATTTAAGAAACACTGAAAAACATGATTCTCCTGGGAAAATCAGGAGGGCTGGCCTCTTTGTTCTTTTAATGCAGCGGCACTTGATCAATGGTTTTGACGGTGTCTCTGTGTCCTGCAGTGTTCCCTGTTGAGCGAGTCAAGGTTTGAGCGGGCGTTCGTCAGCCTCCCTTCATCCTCATCGTGAACAATACGGAAAACGCCGCTTCCACTGAATCTATTATTTAGCTTTGTTAGCCATTTCACCGTTTCTGAAACTTCTCGTCCCTACAGAAAGTCTGATCTCACAGTAACAGGTACACCGAAGGCCCTGACACACCAAGACGGTTATCGGCCGTCGGACAGTCTGCTGACGTCGGTGACACAAGTCTGTTCTGTGTGTTCTGTGCCATCGGCCGTCGTCAAAGATTCCACATGTCGAATCGGCCACGACCAAGTCGTTCAAAATAACCAATCTGATTGGTGGAGCGCTCGCCCTTGACTAGCGAATCAGTGAACAAGATGACCGGATGTGACGATGACAAACAAACCACATAAAGCGCAGACGATGGCAACACATGCGTGCTCTGTTTGAGACGTCATTTCCGTTTTTTGGGGGGGTTTTTTGGCGACAACACAGATTAGCGCCTCCTGCTGTTATGGAGACATTACGTCTTGCGCAAGCACAGAACGTACGCTCAAGTCGGTAGTCGTTCAGGTGTGGGCCAAGCACTCCATGATCGGCTGTCAGATTGGTGTCTCAGGGCCTTTACATGTTCCTCCCGACCTCCCGTCACACCTCCATCTAAACACGGCTATTCTTAGCCGTCTGATGAAGATCGGGGCACACTGCAGGGAGAATAGGGTGCTGTAACACCCTTCACATCTGAGAGAAATGTGAACACGGCAGCTTTGTTCTCTGTAATTGATCTCCAAGCTGGAACTTCTTGCTGAGTGTTGGCCGATGTAGCTGAAAAGGACACGCTTTGATGGAAAAGGAATCTTGATTTGGTCAAGATTTAAATGAAGCTTGGTAGAGACGGAAAAAAAGAGAGAGAATATTGGATTTACCATTCATCACATCCAAACGACGTCTTTTCTACGTCATCGTTGCACGTCCAATGTCGGTCCTCTGAAGGTGCAGAACGCTCAGATGATGTATTTTTCCCGATGTCTACCGAACGTCCAACATTGATGTCCACAGGACCTCTGTATAAGAGCTAATTGTGGTCCAAATGTTGTGGTTGTGGATGTCTTTTCTATGTCAAATTTAAAGGTCCCCTATTATACTGATTTTCATCAATTTCACACAGCTGTCAGAGGTCCAACAACACTGTTTTCAATATGCATGAATTTCAGCTGTCTAAAAGTTGCTCAAATGAGCTCTGCTGATAACAGGCTGTTTCTGTGTCTGCACCTTTAAATGCTTATGAGCTCTGTCTGTCATCGCCTACTTGGAGAGCCACGGAGACGATGCCGCTTACGCTAGCGGTAGCATACGCCAATGTTTACGGTGGATGTGTCGATATGGCTCGCCTATGTGGCTCGGGTGAAGTTGCTGGGTCCCGTATGGTTGGGAAGATCCTTTTACTAGGGTCAGTGTCGAGGCAAAGCCAGCTTTGTACTGACCCTCGTTACTGAAGTAGTCCAATGTGAAGTGGTTAGCACACACATACAAGCTAACACGGACCGTAGCCGGCACATTGTCATTACAAATGAAACGCAACCACTGTCTCTTCTGTTCTGTAGCTGGGACAGTATAAGCACTTATGTTGATTTGTACAACCAACAACAGAGCAATCTGCGTGTCTAGCTCTGAGTGAAATGCTGCTATCTCACCGCAGGACACACCGAACTATCATCAGAGGATTTCGGCCGATGCAAATGACTCCCTTCGTTACTTAAAGACGGGAGCTGAATCCGAACAGGCCGTAGGAGTGCCGTTTTACCAGTGGGGGGGCTGCAGAAACCATGCCGGAGTCACTTGTTTTCCTCATCCTGGGAGTTGACAGGCTCAAGGAGGACCAGTTTATAGGTGTAGAGACCAGAGAAAACCTGTTTTTCATAATATGGGACCTTTAAACTCATTTTAGACATCGTTTTTATATAGTTTCTCGCCTCTGTGCATAACTGTATTCCCAAGCTGATTACGTTCGTAACAGCAGCAATTAGTGGCTATGCTTCTTTGGGTAATGTAAGCTGACCAGCTAGCTAGCCAGCTAGCATGATATTGCTAACAATAACGTTAGCATGCTACTTTCTGATTGCCATTTGCACTCATAGGCATGCAGACGTGTACAGTGACATAGTGACGTGGCTCTCTGGGCTCTCTAGCCTGTGGAAATGCAAACAGGTTCTCAGAAGTTTCGCAAGTTGAACTCTGAACCAGCACGGGCACCAGCCCGGTTCTTGAACTAGGTTAAAAGACAATTCAATAGATGAAAATGTTACGGACTACAACTTTAATCAGGGTTATGATAACAGTGTTGATATTTTTTAATAAAAATACATTCATAGTGTCAATTTCCTGCACCTGTTTAAGACGTCCAAATAAGTTACCTGTCATGGCGTCCAAATGTTGAACTACTTATTGACGTCCAAGTGGGCATGAGAGTGGTCTGGATATGATGATGTTTATGATAGTTTTATTTCCCTCTAGTGGCCAGAACGGATTAATGCAACTTTAAGATGCAGTACCTCAAATGACTACCAGTCACTGATTAAAAACAAATTGCAAAATGTCTATATCGTCAACCGCTAAGTTAATTTACATTTTCCATGAACAAGCTAAAGTGGTGACTGAATAACTGACTTCACTTCTGTTTTGCCTTTGTGGATACGCTTCAAATTTTTAGAAATGGTTAGTTATTTCAAAATCATTTAAAGGCAAATAGGAAAAAAAACCTTGCCAAATATTCAAATATTCTGTACTCTGTTTATAGCTTCTTCTATCTTTCTGTACATTTCATAGGTTACAATCCATAAAAATATGAATCAATAATGACAATAATCATTAGTCACAGCCCTAATGTAAATGCATACTATTATTATTATTATATTGTTATTATTATTATTATTATTATTATTATTATTATAATAATAATAAAAATAATAATAATAATAATATGATTATCTCTACCCATAATGACATTGGTCATGTGTGTGTGTTAGTGTGTGTGTGTGTGCATAACTGCACATATACTTATGTCTGCTCATTAATGGCTGCATGCTCAAAGACCTCTCGTCGTTGGACCCACAATTTCTCAAAACACATGTCTTTCCTGTTTAAGTGCCATTGACTGACTGCTGACTCATCACTCGCCACGCTGAACCAACCCCCAACCAACAGGGGCCGCTAGTGAGACACAGTCGGGCACAACAGTTTGCTCACATTTATTGTTTGGGAGGGCATGCTTGGCTAACGGCTGCACACAGTGCATCGCATTCAATCTGCTGAGTGCAATTTTTTTGCCTGCCATGCGACACTGTAGTCAGACTCATATAACAAGTTCATGGATGACGGTTCCAAGACAATGTGCTCTTCACACCCACTGCCTCTTCTGTTTATTTTAACTGGGTGCAACTACGTTCCTTTAAGTGACGGCATGACGATTCATCTCATGAAGTGAATCTACTAGTTTTCCAGCTCAAGTCCAGACATAACTGCAGGAATGTCTCTTGGAATCCACTGATCTTACAGCTTTATGACAGTGTCCCTAAAATCTGACACATGATTCCAAAACCGAACACCCCCATAATAAATGTGGCATTGCTACCTCAAATGCGTCCCTCGTCAAATTTTATGCTCCTAAAATATCGCCCAATTTCATGTAATATCTCCATTATTTGACTTTTAAGGTTGTTGTTATGGCCTCTAATTTCAGAAAATGTGATTGAATTATCCCACTTGTCCTCAATGCTCTATGTCCTGTACGATCAAAGGAACCCAACAATGTTAATGTCCCAGTAACGTTGTTGGAGGGTCACACAGCATCTCTAAACCCCCTCCCCTCAAACTCATCCACTGGTACAAGAAATAATCCCACGTTAATTAAAATGCAAAGCAAAGCCTATTTAATAGAAATAATATTTGTAACAACATTACAACCCCCCCCCCCCCCCTCCACCCCTCCACCCCTCCCATGCACGGTGCGCCCCCTCCCTTCCCGTAGCCTATCATGATTCTTTTTGGACGTCACCACATCAAAAAATCAACACAAGATGTCAAAACGGCCAAAACTGTCCGGTGCCCAGGGAAGAAAAAAAAGAAAAGAAGAGGAGGAGAAATGAGAAAAAGACAGAGGTAACGTTACATGAAATTATTTATCTGTTACAGATAGACACCTGGCTTTTTAGCATTAGGATAACGTTACATGATTCGCTAATTGCTAATCAATAAATAGCTAACGTTAGTTGACTGTTTTAACGTGAATTAATATTGTGGAGGGGGCTAAGTTGTTATGGAAAGTATTAATGTAACGTTAGGTAATTACAGTACTCCCACCTTACATTCCTCAGGGACATTTGTATTAGATCTTTTAAGCAGGTGTTTACATTTGTTTACATTTGTATTGCCTTCTGGTTAGCCAACATTTGGCAACCATGTGTTTTGTTCCATGTTTTCTATGGTTGCCATGGCAACCATGTGTTTTGTTCCATGTTTTCTATGGTTGCCATGGCAACCATGTGTTTTGTTCCGTGTTTTTTTTACGGTTGCCATGGCAACCATGTGTTTTGTTCCATGTTTTCTATGGTTGCCATGGCAACCATGTGTTTTGTTCCATGTTACATGGTTTTGATCTTTGAAAGGGTGTACTTGCATTATTAGTTTCTTGTGAGTATATACACTACACTGCCGATGCAAGGGGGGCGCCACCTAAAATCTTGCCTAGGGCTCCAGATTGGTTAGGGCCGGGCCTGCTCTATAGTTCTCCTAAGAGACCCTCTCACGATCCACCAAGCTTCTTTTTTTTTTTTTTTTATCCGCGCACCAAGAGAGCTGATTGGTCAGTAGGCGGTGTTTTTCTCCACGTTGATCTCTTATCAGGAACATAACCTGGGCCCTCATTTATAAAGCTTGCGTACGCACAAAACGGGGCTGGAAACCTGCGTACGGCACTTTCCACGCAAATGTTGTGATCTATAAAAACCAAACTTGACGGGAAAGTGTGCGTACCCGTAAGCAAACTCTGAGGCATGCGTACCGGTACGCACATTCTGGAGACTGGAAGGGAATCAGCAGTAAACGTGAGAAGAACTATATATTTTTGATGACTCGCACACATTTAATTATACTCCATATCATACGTTAGATCTGCGTTATCATGATGAACTCCAGCAATGTTTTTGACGCTTTTAACGAGTGATAGTTTTTTTCATATTAACACCTTCTTTTAAAATCTGACTTGTATCTTAAATCAAAATAATAATCACCGCAGGAGGAGGAGACGGCCCAAATGCATGTAATACAGTATACAATAAATACCTTCCATTAGATTACTGTAGAACACAGTGGGAATAACTAAATATTCTCCTTATTTATGTGCATATATCATCAACGCACATACATACAGCCATTAAGCCATCGTATAATTGTTACACTTATCCTCGTTTTTAAACCACCAGAGCGCAGAGGAAATGCGCTATAATGAGTGGCACGCTCGTTCGCGCTCAGTCGTGGAGCGTGGAGAGCGCAACTTTACCAAAATTCAGGAGGCAGACTCCACCCGGCAAAGGTGGTAGAGTCCCCAGCATGATGACCCCGAGCCACGGCCCCCTGCCCGACTGGAGGGGTATCAACAGGGCGCAAGAATCCGTGAGGATGTTATGCGTTTGTAAGATAAGGAAGACAACAATCAATGTTAATTTTAAACGTATTCTTTTATTAATCGCAGTGCGCGTTTGCCGTAGCTCATCTGCAACGTTGTTGATGGCGGTGATTGTGTCTCGCTGAAGTTGCAGGACGGCATCAGTGAGCACCCGACCGCTTGATGTGCCATGCCTCCAGGGTGCACTGCTGCTTTGCGCCGGACCCGGACGCTGTGCCGAGGGCCCGTCACCGTCACCCTCCTCACGTCACCCTCCTCACCATCACCCTCCTCTACGCCACACGCTGCAGACTCTGGAAGGACAAAAACTATTTAACATTTTGTTTTATATACAAAAAAAGTTTAATATCTGTTTACCCTTATCCATCTGGTCTCAAATACTCAAGCAATACATTAAATCCATGTTAGGAGCGGAAAGATGTCATTTACCTTCAGATCACCGTCCGCTCCGTCCCACTGACGCCGTTGACACTCGCACTGCGTCTTTTTCTTCGTGATCCCGCTGCTGTGGCCACTAAATTAAATTATTGTCCGGGCCTCACCTCCCCAACAAGTGTCTCTTCTCCGTTTCTGAAAAGTTACGTTTCTTCGCTATTTTCCTGACCTGTCGCCGTGATTCACCACACAGAAACGATTGCATGCCGGCTCATTAACATAGTAAAATGTGGGCGTGTACAGGGCGGGATTCAGGTACGCACACTTGTAGGTGATCCTGTGATTTATAAAGGGAACATTGCGTACAGCTTGCGTGCGCACAGTTTTATAAATCAGATTTTTTTTGGGGCGCACGCAAACTTTGGCTTTTTGGCGTACGTACACTTTTAGTAAGGATCCTACGCACAGTTTTATAAATGAGGGCCCTGCTCTGTGGCAGATTAGCTCTGCAGCATAAGTTACCATGGCGATCTACCCTGGTAAGAAGTGAACCAGCGTAGTAGGACGGAAAACCCAGAGTAAACTCTTAAGTTACCTCGCTAAGCCCAAATCCTGCTTCGTAGTACAGGCCCCTGTTGTTAGTGTGAGTACATTACATCCTGGTACCGAACACACAGAGAGATCTGTTGTTATAGTAACGTTACATCCTGGTACCGAACACACAGAGGGACCTGTCGTTATAGTAACGTTACATCCTGGTACCCAACACACAGAGAGACCTGTTGTTATAGTAACGTTACATCCTGGTACCGAACACACAGAGAGATCTGTTGTTATAGTAACGTTACATCCTGGTACCGAACACACAGAGGGACCTGTCGTTATAGTAACGTTACATCCTGGTACCCAACACACAGAGAGACCTGTTGTTATAGTAACGTTACATCCTGGTACCCAACACACAGAGAGACCTGTTGTTATAGTAACATTACATCCTGGTACCCAACACACAGAGAGACCTGTTGTTATAGTAACGTTACATCCTGGTACCCAACACACAGAGAGACCTGTTGTTATAGTAACGTTACATCCTGGTACCCAACACACAGAGAGACCTGTTGTTATAGTAACATTACATCCTGGTACCCAACACACAGAGAGACCTGTTGTTATAGTAACGTTACATCCTGGTACCCAACACACAGGCTTTGATCATTTTGGCCACTTTTGTGTCTTTCTAATCATGTATGTAACTTCAGAACTATTATGACATATTATCTTTCAAATTGACAAACATATGTGTAATGCATCACACAATGAAAATGGGATCAAAAAATTATTTGTCTCACATTTGAGTATGTGCAGTTTTTGGCACTCTCACATTCGCTTCATATTTCCCAGTTGCAGCTTTTACACACATAAACTGCATCACCAGTGAATTGTTTGGTGGCTGTCAGCTGTTAAATTCACTTCCACCTCGGCACATGAAGCTTATAAAACATATCGACGGTAACTCTGGGACCATTAACCTGTCCATCCAAACCCCCCGCCTCCTCCAGGCTCAGTTAAACATCCATCAGAGTCGATCCACTGTTTGTGGGACCACTGAGGATGTTTCAGAGGAGGTTAAACTCCAGCAGTCACTCCTTTCAGGCATCTGTCCTCCGCCCACACACGCCTTTGAAGTGCAAACCCAGGGTTTTCAGCAGCACTTTTCACCTGCAGCGAGAAGTGTGTGCGTATGTGTGTGTGTGTGTGGAGAGCTGTTCAAAGTGAGAGACAGATTGATTGCATCTTATGTGTGTTTGCTATAAAATCTATCCCCTGCTACGTGAAGGATGTAGGTGAACATTTAAGGCAAGTATATGTGTGTGTTTTGTTAAACAGTTTGAAAGAATGCTGCAGTCAAAATTGACTGAGTGAAGAGCCGCTCATAGAGTCACAATGTTAGAAGGAGGTATTCACTTCCCCTTACCTGCTTCTGATTTATGATCTTTCAGCGAATTTTTTAATCAAATTGAGTGGAGTGATATTAGGATTTTAAGTAAAACACTGCACAATATTGAAGGCAGTAAAATATATATTTTTGGTGGAGCAACAGATGTGGTATAAAGATAGAGAAAGTCCACACAGGGAGGAAGGGAGTGGAGGGGGATGGGTCAAACAAACACAGGAGTTTTATCAAGGAGACCGCTGTTCGGGTCCAGGAAACTAAATGTAAAGTTTACAGTTTGGTGTGAGGAGTGGTTTTGATGCCTAAACATAACTTCCTGTGAGGGCGGGAGTTTATTTTGAAAAGACGCTATGCATGTAACGAGCGTATATTGACAGGAGCACCGATGGCTGAATTATTTGACACATTGGCGCGACAACGTGTTGTAGTGTCTAGTGTGAAGTTGCATTTCTGTTTTATTTCAGTTTCATTGGCCATATAAACCAAACCATGTTTTTAACTAAACCTAACTATGTTGTTTTGTTGTGTCAATCTGCGACTCTTTGGTCTCAAACGCACTTTTGGAGCTCATGCCCCTCCCCCCCAAAAAGCCTCCTGTGAGGAGTTTGCATGTTCCTTCTGTGGGTTCCTTCCTCCCACTTTGCAAAGATGTGCGTGTTATGCTGATTGGTCAATCTAAGGCCCCGTACACACGAAGCAAAACAAACTTTTTTTCTCCGTTTTGCCTTGGCGTCGTTTCAAGGAAATCTGCCAGACGAATCCACTGAAAACGACTCAGCGCGCTGTATTACATATTCCAGGCCTATATGTGGCGCTGTTTCTGCTACAAAAATGCAGAAGAAGAGACGGAGCGTGACCGGATGTTTGCCGTTGCTGTGGCAACACGTGAGAGTTACGGCTAAATATCCACCGGACCACCTGATCAATAAACACCCATAAGATGACAATTTGGCCCGTATAAATAAAACCAATAAGCACCAACAGCCGTCACCCTAAGGACCTTGACAGGCGTTGTCACACGTTGGGATGGATTAATTAGACAAATAAATGCCTACATTCATGGGAAGTTACCTGCGGTTGTTTGTTAGCATCGTAATAAAGTAGTTTTTTCCACGGAATATCGCCCCCCTCTCTCAGCTCCCTTATTTTTGCATACAGTGGCCCTGATACGCCGACGTACAGACGAGCAGAATATTCTTTTCCACCCTGAGAGCTGGTTTCAAAAAAGTGCGTTTTCACGCCGCGAAAACGCCGGATTAGTATGGACGGCATGGCGAAACGCACAAGACTTCTGCGTTTACGCACTGAAAACGTTTTCGTGTGTACGGGGCCTGTCCACACGAAAACTTTTTTGAAACCAGCTCTCAGGGTGGAAAAGAAAAAAACGGCACCCCTCCGTTTCGTGATCAGGCGAATTCGACTTGATGTAGCCGCCTGCAGCGCGCTACCTAACGTCATGTATTGTGGGTTGAAAGCGATGCATGATGGCTAGAATTGTGTCCGACTTAGCAGCCGGTCTACGGCGGCTGCAACCGGCTTGTCCACAACTCCGCTACAGCGGAATGGTTCTCTATTGGTTAAAAGTTCACTGACGTGTGTTCGGGTCCGCACTCAGCAGCCACCTTGTGGTGAAATGATACTTTTTATTTTGGTCGCATTGATCTCATGGCTTGATCTAAAGTTCTGTGCATTGTGTTGTTAGTAGGCCTATTTATATGTGAGGTCTGGTTAATACAAACATAGAATGATAATACAAATATACTGGAAAAAAAGAATGCCTTCCACATGTTGCCTTGCGTGTGTGTGTGTGTGTGTGTGTATATATATATATACATACACACACTTAACATATCCTCTTTGGTTTGCTGCTGTGTTCTATTGCTTGAGCACCATAGTCACATTGTCCGACTTGACGGCGTTTGTCTACGGTCTCTTTTAGAGCCCGCCCCCTCAGACACCTGCAGCTCTTGTCGGCGTGATAAGTCAAGTCAAGCCAAGACCATCCTGAACAAGCCTATAGTTTTCATGTGGACGGCGAAAACGAATACGCTGACGTCATCGCCCCGCTCCTCGACCCTCGAGCATGACTTCTTCCCCCGCGACGTCTCGTAACAACAACAATAACGGCGGCCTCCGCGCTCGTAGCAGATATTCTGCTCGTCTGTACGTCGGCGTATCAGGGCCACTGTATGCAAGAAGCGGCATCAGAGGCGAGGCGATACTGCGTTCTATCTAAACGCTCCGAGCACCTGAGGCGGAAAAGACGTGAACAGGGCGACATGCCGTCCGCAGATTTAACAAGCTCAAAGCTCAAGCTAAACACATGTTTATGATGCACAGCAAATTCGCTTGCGGTTGAAGGGTCGTGTAAATATGCGAGACGAGCAAAACTTCACCTTTCTTAGTTGTTTTGATGCATCAAGCTACCGGTAATCAGATTTCCGAATACATCACACAGCTTCCGAGTCCATAGATGAGACTGCAGCCGCGCTGTGGGACATCTCACTAGTTCCGCAACGCCGGGGTGCTATCTAAACACAGACGCCGTTGTGGCGTTATGCCGCAAACAAAGATCTTTCTAAAAGCTCCGGTTCAGGGCATATTTTGACTCGCCTTTCCGCCATTACGGTGGAATCGTCTGTCTTAAAGGGAGACTTGTGGTAGACTGGCGACCTCTCCATAAGCAGTTCCAGAAAATGCAAGGATGCATGCTCTGATTGGTCAGATGGCCCACTCTGCTGTGATTGATGTGTTTGTTGGAAATGTCCAGAACCAGACAGGAGTTTTACTGCTGAGGAAACTTGATTTTAGCCACTTGTTCCTCAGCTCCTCTTCTTGTAGAAGTCCATACAAAGGACATTTATGTTTGTCTTCTTAACATGGTAACAAACTAGCGGCTGGGCAGACATTATGCAAATGGCCTACTTGGTGACATCATCACTTTACGGAAGAAAAGGCAATATTTGAATGGAGGCGTTTTAATCAGTTCAGGAGCAGAGTTGCCGTGGGGCAGAAGAACTCCTGCAGGAGGTCGTCTGTTAACATACTCTTCGTGAAAGAGGGACAATGATGACGTAATTAACAGTTGTCGAAACATTAATTTCATCCCTTTGGATGAACGTATTTTTGGTTTAAGGGAAGGAAAGATTCAAAGGAAAGCCCGTTCAGTATAATGAATCCCTGCTGGCTCCAGTCCTGAACTGTGATGGAATATGTCTCTTCATCCGCTCATCAACAACTAAACTGGTTCTGACTTGCTGCACCACAACATCTCAAAGCAGCCAGACAATCAGCGGCCGTCTTCCAGCTAATGAGAAAACTGTGACTGTATCAACGTCTCATTGACTTCACCTGTTTGCTGATTAAACTTGTCAATATTCCGCTGAGACATCATTAAAGATCGCTGCTTACTAATAAAAAGAGATTCATGGCTTTTCAAATCTGGCATTTCTAAGCCCTTCAGTGGTGGCAGACAAGCCTGAAGTCACAATGATTCAAAGGGTAAGCCAAATGTTAACTTACTGTAATGGACACTTTAGGTCCACAGGTTTATTTTTTTAAATGGTGGACATGGTGGAAGGATTATGAAAGCTCTGAGAGGCAATTTAGAAAAAAAACCAACCTGATCCATTTTCCAAGTCTGATCTAAATTTTTTCCCCTCTTGTGTTTATGATTTAGGAACAAGTGAAATAAAGTTTTCCCAGCCTCTTGTATATGTTTGCTCTATTGTTTTCACATGGATGATCACTGTGGTCTATTAGCCAGACACACAGTTACATATGCGAGGGTACGTGGTAGCTCCGGCATTGCTCAAAGCTTAGGCGGCTGTGTCTGTAAGCTCTGTTGCTAGGCGATGGGGTGTAACCGCTACCAGACCTAACAACTTTAAATCCACGTTTACCACTTCCTGAGTTGCAGGGAAATGCAGTTAAGCAACTTTAAAGAACTGGTCGAGGGCATCGGGTGTCTGTGTTACATTGATGATGTTATTAAAAAAAACATAAACGTGAAACTCAACCAGTCAGAGATTTTAAAGCATTCTTGCTCCCTTTGGTTTGAATCTTGAGCGATCCGTCCGGCTCCTTCATCCTGTTACAGCATCCCGTTGGTGAAACACCTCCCTGGTTGAATAACATGCTGCTGTCTGACTGCTAAATCGGTTGATGTTTGGTCAGTAAGCCTCATTTAAAGCCTGTGTGCAGTTATGACATGTGGGCATTGCTGCATGAGAGTAATTACACAAACAGGATCTTTATTTTTATGTACTTTTTGTCAGGCGGAGGGCGCCGCTGGCTGCTGTCAGTCATTTGACTTTAGCTGACGCTTGGCATGCCATCTGTGGGGCTAAAGCCTTTAATCACCTCTAAGTCCATTGGACGGCGCAGCAAAGGTCCTTAGCAGCTTAAAAAGCACAACCGGCACACTTTCACACACATTCACTCATCAGCTCGGAGAGATATCTTTAGGTCCTGGGTCTCATTGGTGAGCTTAATGACAACATATTCTCTTGTGCCGTCATTGGGGATGTCGCAGGCTTATTTGTTTTCTTTATTAAATTAACTATCAGCACATGTGTGTGATATAATCCAGTGGCCCTAACGGGATTAAATACACCACGAGTGAGTGTGTACACATTCAGCATGAGAGGCCCAAACATGCAGTTGGTTTGATCAACCCACTGAACTACAACAGGCCACTGTTGTTAATGCATGTACTGTTAAAAAAATAAAACAAAAACAAACTGACTCTTTAATATATTATTATTAAGTTACAAAGTGTGATATGCTTTTATGATATGAAGCAGTATTAAACTAGTAATTATGCAAAGTATTTAAAACTGGCTCCATATTGACAAATAACATTAAAATGCTTTTACATGCAGATAAAAACTGAAAAATCCAAACAGTGAAAGGAGCAACTCTACAATACTTTCTACATTTCTAGACTGTAGTTTCTGTCCGTTTATTCATATTTGAAATGGTGGGTAGCACTGTACCCTCACAGCGAGAGGGTACAGTGCTACCCACCATAGTAGTTATGGTGTAGTAGTAGTAGTTATTATTGTCATTATTATTAATATTATGATTTACTTTTTCTTTTCATCCATCTGTATTTATTCCTGGCCTCTGTAAATCATCAAAAGCTCATTTGGTCTGTATTTAATTTCTGTTTTAAACATGTGATACAATCACATACTTTGACAGGGAAATCCAAACAAAGTGTGTGTGTGGTATTTCCAATTAAAAGGTAATTACAGATAGTAAAGTGAGCCTCCTCGTGCTGGACCGCACACCTTGCCGCAGGCTGCTATAATTAGCCGTCTCGCGCTCCTCCGTGGTCCCTGAATGCTGAGGAGGAGCGGGGGAGTTTTGGGAGCTGCTCCGCGGTAGCAGCACACACTTCCGTGTTGTCTGTCACCGTAAAGCAGGAAGCACTGTAGTAATGTGTAGGAGTTAATCCGCCCTGCTGCTGTTTACCTACAGGTATGCGCCGCCGGTTCATCTCCGTCCACGTCTCACGTCAATGTCCGCCTGTCTCTCTGTGTGCCTGTGTGTTTCCGCTGAACCCGCCGCAGTGTTTGGACTTTGCTGAGACGTTAGCTGCTGATGCTAATTCCTCCCGGACAATCAGTGTTTACATGACTGTTGTTGGTTAGTGTCTCGGCGGACGGCGCGAGCCTGTTAACGAGGCTTCGCGTCTCGTTCAGACTCAACGTGTGTCGCGTGAACTCATAAGCAGGTGATTTCATGTTAACGAGTCGTCATTCCGATACCAGGTGAACTGACACGGCAGGAGAAGCTACATGGAGGCTAACTAACCCGGGACCAATCGGGGCTCAGCATACAGAGGAACTGCGGTACATTAGCACCAGGATGCCAGCTGGTAAGCTGTGTGTTTGTGCGTGTGTGTGTGTGTGTGTGTGTGTGCGTGTGTGTGTGTTGAAATGATAAAGAAATAACTCTACACTTCAGTGTGCATGTGTTGTGTAAGTGTTGTCTTATTAATCAATTAATCATTTGGCCCTTAACCAGTGTTAGAACGTACTTTGTTATTTTCCTGAAGTAAATGTAGAAATACCAGTCTAAAAATACTCAATTACAAGTAAAACTGAAGTAAAAGTGCAAAAGTAGTATCTGCTTAATGTACTTAAAAGTATCAAAAGTAAATGTAGGGTGTACACAGACTGGCTGCTTTCAAAGTGTTTTATTTGAACAGGGATCGTCAATAACGGTTGCCAGGTTGCTGTTGGCAAGCCTCTTGAGAAATTTGCACAGTTTTCGTTCCTTTGCTGTAAAAACGGTACTTTGGAGCAAATTTGGGATTTGTGATGTTGAGCGCTATGAACAGAATTGACTTGTAAATTGAGCTACTCAGATATGAGAATTTGTTGCTTTTTCTTCTTCATCGAAGTAAAGTCCAACATACACATGACATTTATACATCTACACATTTTCATTATGAAGATGACTTTACTGCATGGTAGTTTAATCTTCTATAATCTGAGATAATTAATCTTATCTCAAAAGGAAACTTTTTGGCAGCGATCGCAGTTATTTTGTCCAGGATGTTCATGACACTGATTTTTACATCATCCCATGGGTAGTTGCTTTAAGGCTTTGGGAAATCATGATGTGACATTTTTCACCATTTTCTGACATTTGATAGACTGAACAATGTCTTTATTCCTCAACACAACGACTGAGGGATTAATCAGTGCTGAAAATGATTGTTGGTTCCATCCCTGAGTTGCAGGTCAAACCTTATCAAGCTTGCTTGCGTGCTGCATTTAAGGGTGTGTGAGATTTTGAATGTGTACTCTGAAAACACTGCTAGTGTTGCACAAACATGCATTTCCTGCTTTTGATCGCTACCACTATCTATGAGAAGTAGAAGGTCCCTCCTCTGCTGCTTCGACGGGCTGAATGTGCCCAGGTTGGAGAGCAGAGCTGTAAACCTGTAGGAGCTAGCATGGCTAGCAAACTAGCAGCAGCGAGTTGTGAATTATACAACTTCTGTGTCACTCTTGATCGTTACCCAGCATGCAGCACTCCTCCCCCTCTACTACTGCAGGTACATTACAAGCGTCTGCTAAATGACCTAAATGTAAATGTACATTATCAGGAACACGTGTGTGGATATATAAATGACATATCTTGAACAGCAGGTCAGTCATTTCCGCTTTGTTGTGATTTCTCAGGTCAAAGTTCACTCACTGGGTGCGATACAGTCAATCTGAGACCGAGAGTGAATGTGTCCCGCGCCATTTATCGTTCATATTATTATCATTGAGTTTTTAAAGGCTGTTTGTCAATCACTTTGAATCCTTTGAGTTGAAATACACGGTCATATGTAGGGATGGGACGCAATAACAATATTTCTTAAAATGTAAAGTAATTTGATTATTTTAGTTTGTTGTCGATCGACAGTATTCAAAATAACATAATTCCTTAATTTGAGGTTCTCAGATATGAACATTTGTTGCTTTTTGTCCTCTATGGTAGTAAACCGAATATTATTGACTGTTCAGACAAAACATGACATTTTAATAAATTCACCTTGTGCTTTAGGAAATAAGTGATGGGATATTCAAGATGACGACTTCATGTAATGCTACGTTCACGCAACAAAAACAAGCTCCACTCTTTATATCAAGAATTCTTCTTTAATTGATGAATATTTGGACTTTTACACAAATGAACCACATGCACACACTCTTCAACATACGTACACACTGTTTCTTGAAATTACATTTTAAGGCTGTAGGCTAATTGTTTCTACCTTCATATATTATTTGTGCACTGTTACATTTGACTCCATGAACTCCAGATCATGTGACTTTAAAACCAGATTGTTAGTGTGGTCCAGATTTCCCACATTGTTTACTGTCCAATATCCAATGCTTTATGATCCAGAATGTGTCTTGTTTTCCCCCAAACTGCTCCTTGCCAACTTTATCTATTTAATATGAGGTTAAACTTTCCAGACGATTTGTGGTCTATTATCAAACCCAGAAATGTGTTTTTTTTTCTACATGAACATTGTCATGTCCACTAGCTACCTTTTTTTTTTTTTTTCTCAGAAACTTGCCGCAAAAATAAATTGACCACAAAATAACACTGAAATTGGTATTTTGTTAGAATGTTTTATTTATTTATTTTCAACAAATTCCACAACAACACAACTTTGACTTGGTGTTTGTGATCACAGTCCATCAGCAGCAAAAGCTCTTCTTTTGTAGAAATTTTTTTTTGGAAGTTGAGAATTGTAGAAGAGAAGAATCCGTGGTGTGAAGGTTTAGTTGGCTGTTAGGCTGCGGTACGACGGATCCTCTGACTGCAACACAAGGCTCATTACGAAGATCAAACACAGTCTTAAGTCCTGGGATCCCCTCCGTCGCTCCTCGTCATTCCTCTGTCCTGACTGTCACCTCTCTAACCCTGCACACGCCTAGTGGAGCGCAGCATCAATAAATGATATACAAGGCTTCAAAACCCTCTGTTTGTGTGTGTGCGCACTCGGGACTGACGGCGTTTCTATTTTGGGAAAGTTGGACTTTGGGTGCCCTCGTCTTTCCCCCCCCCACAGCTGCTGCTCTAGCAGGTGACCAGCTGCTGTTTACCGGAGAACCATTCTCTCCTGAAAACCCGTCGGCTGCTGAGAAATCCAGAAAATTCCCCCTCCAGACGGGCTTGTTATGTTTGGGAGCAGTGGCTGGCGGTGCAGGGGGTGGAGGAGGCGGGGCTGGTGTGTTCCAGACTGCTGGTGTGTCTGGATGTTGGTGTTTGGCTGCATGCAGCACCTTCAAAGGCTCCGCAGCCTCGCGGGCCTCTTGTCTGCTCTGTAATTACTCCCATTGGTAAACTGCTGATTACATTAGCGCTAATGTGACACCTTCAACATTGATTCCTGATGGGCCAATGTGACAGAATGGGCCAGTGTCTGTGAATATGTTAGTCATGTGGACTAAATGCGCTGCAGACGATGTGCTTTGTCTTAGTGCTGGTCTAAGTCAAAGAAACTAGACTGGAAAAGCTTGAAATTCTCTTCTGATTTGTTCTTTCTTTTTTTTTCCATCTGAGGAATGTTAATGAACGTCAGGCCCGAGATGGAGATTGTTAAATTAGCTAGACATCCTTGAATCACTTACAAGTAGGGCTATGTCTGGGAGTAAACATTTGAAGATGGCGACGGCCAAAATCCAAGATGCCGAACTTGAGCAGGGCTCCAGACTAACTTTTTCATTTTGTTGCACCAGCACATCATTTAGGTGCACCCAGAATGTTAATGGTACAATAATAAATCTATTATGTCTTTTCTTTATAGTTCCCATACACACTGGTAATTTCACACATTATGTAAATTACTATAAACAGTAATAAATATAAGAATGTAATGCGGCGTTCACACCGGACGCGAAAGACGTGAATACAATCGCGTGAGACGCGTGTATCGCGCCGCTTGATCATTTTGGACTATTCGCTTCATTCTTGTCATTTGCTTCATTCTTGTCATTCGCGCATGACGCTCATTTTTGAGGGGAGCCGGCGGGTCACGTCGGCGGACCCTCCTCCTCCGCCTCGGGGTACCCGATGCCAGAGTCCGTGAGCCTCCTCCGGGAGCCACGTCCCTCGCACCTCTCCCCAGGGAGAGTCGGGGCCACATTCGACCTCAGATCAGACGAGACAACCCGCTGAATTTAAGCATATTACTAAGCGGAGGAAAAGAAACTAACCAGGATTCCCTCAGTAGCGGCGAGCGAAGAGGGAAGAGCCCAGCGCCGAATCCCCGTCCGACGGGCGGGCGGACGTAGGAAATGTGGCGTACGGAAGACCGCTTGCCCGGTGTCGCTCAGGGGCCTGAGTCCTTCTGATCGAGGCTCAGCCCGTGGACGGTGTGAGGCCGGTAACGGCCCCCGTCGCGCCGGGGTCCGGTCTTCCCGAGTCGGGTTGTTTGGGAATGCAGCCCGTCCATCTCAGCTCATCTGTCTGTCGGCTTGAACTCGTCGCTGATTGGCTGTCGCGGCGCGATGCCGCCTGAAAAGTTCGATATTTTCAACTTTATTTGCGTCGCGCCAGACGCTCCATTCGCGCCGCCTCCACCTGAATCGCGTGTCATCGCGCCATTTACATTGATTTTCAATGTAGAGTCGCCGCTCAATTCGCATCTATCGCGTCCGGTCTGAACGCCCCTTAAGAGTGCTGGGCCCACCGCACACCTATCACTGTACATGTTTGTGGTGATTTTCTTCCTGCTTCCACACATGAACAGCGGCCTCCTTGGTGAACGTCCTGTGTTTGTTTGACCCATAACTGCACTTTCTTGCTAGTTGTAATCGTTATTATAACACATCGATATTAGAGTTGAGCAGATACCGATCCGAACACAAATAGCTGGATCGAGCATCGGTGACAACAGCCACGATACGTTATCATATACATTATTTTAATACATTTAAAAGCCTACGTGAATTTCAAATTTGCATTAGAATCTCTGTGTGTGTGTGTGTGTGTGTGTGTGTGTGTGTGTGTGTGTGTGTGTGTGTGTGTGTGTGTGTGTGTGTGTGTGTGTGTGTGTGTGTGTGTGTGTGTGTGTGTGTGTGTGTGTGTGTGTGTGTGTGTGTGTGTGTGTGTGGCGCTCCATTTCGTAGCTCACTCCTGGGTCTGTTGTGGTCTAGAGGCTCTCATTATCCTCAAAGTGTTAACCACCTCAATTAAGTCATTATGTAGGACAAACTACGCCGTCACTCATGCTGCTGCTCTTTCAGACCCAACGAACAGTCAGATAAGCACACGTTTAGATCTGAGATAAAGACATGGAAGGATGCCTGCTGGGAATTACTTCTATTTTGTACCTTCCCAATTATTGTTCGCCTCGCTTTGCTCTGAGAGAGAAGCTGGCGGTGGACGGAGTCGTCTTCATTCCTATGCTAAAACTACGTCTGCTTCCCAGTGGGACAATCGGACTATAACGGGCAGTTAAAGTGACACTCAATGGAACGCCTTTTATAGTTCCAGCAAAATGCTCCAGCAGACTGCAGCAGTAGACGCATAATACGATCAGCGAGCCCAAGAAAAGCAGTGTGAAGCATTCTCATTAGCAGCCTTCTCCACTAAAGTGTTTGTTTTCCTCACAGGGAATGAGGAAAATGCAGAAGTATGTGCAACGAACTCGTAATCAAAAAGTGTTGTTTTTAAACGACTCCATCCAGCAATTGGAGCTAAAACTAGAGCATTTTTTAAAGGATAGAAAGCGGGGTGTGTCCAAGGTCAACAGTGTTCACATCAGCTCATATTGGCCCATGAGTCCAAAAGAGGAAGAACTGTGGGTGGAAGTAGGCACGGGACAATGTCGTAAATAAGGTAATCTTATATCGTAAAGGTCTCACTTCATAAATAAGGGATAAATAAATGTTAAATGAATCTGCTGTCTGTTCTTTGCTGCATGGAGATTCCAGGATTGTTAAAACCAGGCTCTATTACTCGTATGTTCTCTTCCATGACAGCGAGCTAGCACCTTTTTCAAGTCACACATGGTGATATTCCGGATTATCCCTGTAATATTATTTCCCCACGATCAACTTATTGTGATTTTTAACAAAAAATCACATTGTCCTACATCGTCCTGTCCCTAGGTGGAAGTGAAGTGAAAGTGCACATTTGACGCAGAGCTTCATCTCGTTCCTCCTGCTGTTAGAAAACAATCACTGAAGGTTTATTTCTTTCACACAGTTGGACGTCCTTAAAGGCCCCCACACACCGCCCAGACGTCCAACTGCCTTATCCGACCACTCTCCGCCCACTCTGTTGCCTCTCGTCTGACCCGTTCGGCAGAAAAGTTCCGTTGTACACACCGCTTCGACGTGCTTCCGACAACACAGCAGCGTGTACGTTCTGCGCTTGCGCGAGATGCAATAAGCCTCCTTAACAGCGGGTGGCGCTAGTCTCGTGCCAGTACTCCAAAACAGGAAAACAGGAAATGACGGAACTGAGTGCAGATAAAAACAATGCACACACAGTCTTGGTTCAGTATTTGTTCGACTCGAGAAGACCTCTTCCGTCTCTTCGCTCCACGTAGCCATTGCTTCGATAAATGTGCAGAAATAACCAAAAGTGCGATGCAACGACAAAGTAAAATCTGTACTCTGCGCCATCTCTGTTTATGTGGTTTGTTGTTTACCATCGTCACTTCCGCCCCGCCCACACACCGCCATTGGATACTCTGATTCGCTAGCACACCGTTAATCAGAGTATCCAATGGCTCAGACGTCCAACAGCCCACCTCCTCAGACTTCGTATGCTCAGTCTGATCAGACAACGTCCGCGCGGCTGTACACACCAAACATGTGTTCCCGACCTCGTCCGAGCCTCTCCAAACGCTTCAGACGTCAAACGGTTGGGCTGGTGTGTTCCTGCCTTTATACCCTTTGCAGTTCGTCGTGAATGAGTCTCAGGGCTCGTTTACACGAAGGGAAAACGCAGATATTTCCACGCGGTTTGGCCTCTCATTTACATGAAAACCCAGTTTTTATCACAGAAAAACGATTATTTCTAAAAACTCCGGTAAAGTGGGGATTTCTGATAACGCTGGTTATGTGTTGTTGTGTCAACTGGGAGAAATGGGGTTTTAGGTTCTCAAGCTTCACATTATGCACTAGATAATGCTTAATGTCATGTGAGCGCCCTATGTTGAAGTCGCTCGTGTTATTCGTTGTTGGTGATTCTGATTGGCTTGCATGGCTTTATCCTTCTCCCTACACTACCGCCCATAGGTTTGATGTAGTTATAATGGTGCTCGACGCGGTATTTATGCGGGTTGATGTAAATGACAACTCTTTCAAAAACAGAGGGGGGAAATATTAGTTTCTCTAAATACCCTGCTATGTAAAAACATGGCCTCAATGGTGCTGGACCCCCCGAGTGAGGCCACTGTGTTCAGATGCTAAAAGTTGTGTGGTGTCCGATGCGTCACCCAGCATGCATCTGGATCCCAGGTGGAACAGGAGTCTTGGGGATGCAGAAGGAATCAAAGTGGATCAGACCTTTGGTTTGTGACGCTCCACCGGCTAATTGCACGCGTGCAGTCGGTTCCTGTGCTCTTAGGACGGTTCCTCCCTCAGTTGTTGGCTGTGATTGGTATGCATAGTGGAAGATGGTTTGTTCTGCAAAGGAGGATTTGGCCTAAATATAACTTCAAAGGAGGTGCACCTCCTCCGCCAGTCGCATCTTTGCAGAGAGGGAAGCTTTTATCTCTGCGTGCTTGTTGTGCGACGCTCGGCTTACTGCTCTGCTGCACCGTTTTATTTATTTCTATTAAGGATTTTACCATTTTCCTCTGGCCTGTTTTGTAGTCTGATGTTTTCTCGCGTCTTTATCAACATCCGACAGGTGTCGGTACAGAGATGTCGAGCAGCAGCGGTGTACTGGAACAACAACGGCATGAGGAATGGCTGAGCCGGAAATAGCACGTTTACTTCAGTCAATACGCAGCAGTTTTCACTTGGATACTAGAAATCACTGCAGATTAGTGACAGTGTTTGTGTGCAAATCATAATGTACTGAATGGATGTGGAGGAAACTGATGTCGAAGCAAGTCGACTAATTAAAAAAGACTTTATAGGAATAGTTTCTCCAAAACGAATGTTTTCAGTGCTTTTTAAAAGGACATAAACATTACTGAAATCTGTGAGAACGGTTGGGGGGCTTCCAAAGCTACGTAACCACCCAACAAGCTGTTCCGATGGATTATACGCTGCTGTCAACGGACGAATGGATGAACTTTATTTATAGACCTTTTCATCGAAGAATGGTGCTTTTATAATTCAGCATAAAAAAATGCAATAATAAAGGTTGAGTAGTAGGGCTGGGTATCGTTTAAAATGTTTCGATACCAGTGCCCTTGAAACGATACCGATACCACTTGAGTACTTAATTAGATACATTTTTCTTTAAATAATTAAGCTGCTACAGAAGCTAAAACTACCGGTAACCTAACCACTGAACAAAACATTGACAGATGTGACTGAGTAGGGTGCTAACTTGCTAATTAAGTAAAATTAGCGAGCAAGCTAGGCTAGCGTTAGCTCACATGCCTACAACGTGCCCAAAAACGATTTACTTTACAATACCTGTTTTAACACACGAAGGATGAGTACTGTTAACCTAGTAACCATTTATATATTACCTGAAGTTATCGACGGTTGCGCCATGTCCTGTTGAGATGACAACGACGACGACGCTGGTGTTGTAGACGCTGGCTTCTTAAACACAGTTCAGATCTCCATCCTTAAGTTTGCTCCGTGCTTGATAAGCTGTTTCATCATATTACTAGTATTCCCAGTTTTCCCCGAAATAATCTTGCCGCATTCTATGCATCTATTTGTACCCGCCGTCACAGGCGTGTAGTACAACCATACTTTTGAACATTTTGCTGCCGGCATCTCGGAATGATGACCAGCCAACTCTGCACGACTTCAACCCGCTTTACCGCCATACAATTATTGTTGTTGTGGTGGTGGACCAATCACACGGCGCATTTAATCGAAGAACGCTTGCGGTGATTGGCTGCGAGCAAAACCATAGAAACAGTAATTTTTTCTTGATCTGGGTACAAAAAGAACCGATTGCAGGTATCGTTTGACAGGCGCAGTTTCGATACTACTTGGTACCGGGTTGTTTCGGTCGATACCTGAAAGGTATCGAGTACCGATACCCAGCCCTATTGAGTAGGTGATTCTATTCAGGAACAGGTTCTGTTATATTACTTCAAGTCCTCGTAAAACATACTGATGGCAATGAATACATTAAATGCTCTCTCACATAAAAAGGACTGTTTTTTTCCGATTGACCTACTCTGCCTTTGTAAGAATAAAGGTTTTGGGTTCTGAGTCATGTTTTTGACCAGTTTATAGAGAACTGTGCCATTCGATGTCATCGCCTTAGACGCTGAGAGAACAAGACACATTACATTCACCCGAGGAAAAATCACTTAACAGAGAAGTGAAGTCAATATAATGTCGGTTCTGTTTACACACTAAAGTAGCGACAGATTGAATGAACTAGACCAGAGACTATTCAGGTCAAACAGATCATTCATTCATTCAACCTATATTTATACTCGAGAGGTCATCGAGGAGCAGCCCTCATTGTTGTTAGCAACCAGCTTTAAAAGAGACGTATCTTCTATAAATAAGTGCAGTGCAGTGGATCAAATGTATGCCGATGTGAAGAGGGCTTGATGTGGATTTAGAAAAGGGATCGATGATGAATATTAAAAAAAGTTATTGTTAGATATTTAAAGCAATTTTGAAAGTGTTCAATTTGAGAACAGAATTTGGTGGGGTGGTAGAATGAGTGTCGAATTAATTTCCGTTCTGAACTAATAATACCTTCTGTTATTCACAGTGACAGAAGTGAGATGAAAACATCATTTTTAAATAACAATAAACTATTTTGGATGTAGTAGAGAAATTAGCTTTTTTGGAAACGTAGTTGTCTAAATGAAAATATAAACATTTGGATAAGTACATAAGATTAGGAATAAGCTTTAGCTATTTAAAAGGAAAGCCCATATAAGGCAGGACCCTAGGGGACTGCAGAGGAACAGGTCTTGGTATCAAATTCAAGGTATCGGAATGGATATCGGCGTATCCACAACAAGCTTTTCTGCAGCTCGCTGTGTCGTCCCACCTTCGCTCTGTTGCACTAAATCCAATGAATGCTCAAAAAATGTAAATGAGTTGTAAACTCAAGGTCGGAATCTAAAAAGACACTGAGGTTTCTCACTTGTGGTCATGTCTGGATCACCAGACTTCACCCTGAGGAGGACGTGTTTCATGACAATCTATCTACAAACTATTTTAGCCTGGACCAAAATGGTGGACCAGACTGCCTATCCATCCATCCATCCCTAGAGCCACGTCAGCTCCTACAAATGGTGACAGACAGCATTCTGTTATTTAAGGTATTTGGTCTATTTGGTAATCCACGTCCAAATCGTAAAAAAAGAAATCCATATTCAATACTTCTCAGACTCGTCTCCTGATGTGTCAGTCGAACCTGCTAACCTTCACCTGAGGACAAATCCCTGAACAGGAACAGTACTTCATATTTCTAGATAGTTAATACATCGTTTGATTTGAATACAAACTCCACAGTGCTGCCAGTTTGTGGCGATGGGGGTTTCTCACGTTCCAGTCCCACTAAAGGGCCATTCCAATGTCCAGGATCCTTCAAATCCTACCGAGGACATGAGAATTATCTTTTTTTTTTTGTTATTTCACCTCCTCAGTCAGCCCAAATCAGTTTCTGATTAAAGTTTGGGCAAGAAATTGCCAATCAAGTCGCGGAATCTTAACTCATATTTGATCAATAAGGCCTAATTTAAAAGTTTGTTACGACCTTCGTCGCTCAGCAACAGACGTGTTCGGCGAGCTATTAATAGCACCGAGGCCGACAACGGCAGAGCGAGACAGTGGGGTAGAGCAGTTTATATTATATTCATATTTTATCTAACTCTGTGAACTGAGGCTTTATTTTGATGGAACCAGAGTGAGTAGTTGTTGGAAGCGGAAAGACGGGACTCACCAAGAAGGTTTTCATGAGTTTTATTTTGTTTCTGTCGAGTTTGTCGAGAGTCTGGTAGCTTGGAGGAGAGCACATGCATTTTTGAATTGTACATATAGGGATTATATTAATTCTGTTTGAATCTCTGCATATTGCCATGCACTTTGTGCGATCTGTGCTAACAATGTCTGAACACTTCGACCTGAGGGTTTCCTGCTTGCAGAAGGAAGATTTGTTTCCCCATGTATTGTTTAATTAGCAAAGTAATCAATCAAAAATGATGAGACAAAAGCAGCACATTTCTTCAGGCACAGTATTTGTTGGGGCTGTGACAGAGCCATGGTGATGAATCCGTCAGCAACTGAGATTTGATAGTTTATTAATCATTTATCGAGTAAACAATGTTAAAGAAAAACCTTTTCAATCCCACAGATATTTTTATATTATCAATCGTTCGCAACATTTGACAATGGTCATTAATCGACTTGATAACTAATTTAATTAAGTCATTTATGAAGCAAAATTGCTAAAGAGTTTTTTTTTTTTTTTTTTTTTTTTTTTTTAAACCTCTCCAAGAATGTACTAATTGTGAAAAAAAAAATTGGGATAATATAAATATGATTTTGCCATTTGATTCCCACTTTGATGGCATATTGCTGCAGTTGGCTTCGGTCAGAGGCACAGCAGGCAGTCAATGTATATGGCAAGTTTTTGTTTGCTCTATATATAAGACTTGGAACAAAAGGAGATCAGAAGGAGAGGATGACTTATTAAGCTTATATTTATTGCTTAAAAATAAGGGAAACATTACAGATGCTCCTCAACATGATTATTGATTCCTGAACTAATATTTGGTAGAGATGCACCAATACTTTTTTCAGCCGAAGTACAAATACTTAAATTTCAGTACTTACTGATATAAGTACTTAATAATACCATTACATCTAACAGTACTCCGTCACACACACTCTCTTGACCGGACCCTTGCTAATGTAACATCTACTGCAGTACATCAGTGAAACCAGACAGATTCTATCAGCAGACACACAGCTGACAACTTCCTGCTAAATGAACTGATGTGATGGAGACTCACTAGACGTCTGTTCAGCTTCATACTGCAGCTGCTGATGAATTATGATTCAACATGTTTGTTCATCAGGTTATTGTGGCAGCTGGGCGTCTGATTAGGCTCAACGGTGAGAGGTCAACGTCCCGTTGCTGCAGTGGTGTACATGAGTACATGAGAACCCGGTATCGGTCCATCCCTAATATTTGGAGATTTTGGGCAGGTGAAACATTTTATGTTGGTGTTTCCTGGTCTGGGGGGAACCATAGGAATGGCTTGTCGCCATGCCTATAACATATTTGGGTAAACACTGGTTTATTGTATATCTGTAAATGACAAATGTTGAGTTTGTAGCTGTGTGTATGTTTAATCAGCTGTATGTGGGAAAGGTTTCAAGTAAATTAACCATAGGGCATTGGAGCCTGCTTATCTTTTGTAGCTGGCCTTTTCGACAGCAAAGGGAATAGGACATTTGAAAGTGATTAAAAAAAATTGCAATATAGTTGGATGTAGGTCAGCACTTATGGGTATTTAGCTTTCAAGTGGTTTATCCTCCACAACATCGGACTTCTGATGTAATTGTTTTTCTTCTACAAGGTGAATGGTTGCATCTTGAAAATATTTTTTGCAGAGATTTTGATAGCCTAAACAAATACTATGTACATGCTGTGTGGTTATGTCTGCTGATGACAACACACAATGACATTCTGTTTGATGAATCAGGAGGCTTTCATGCCTTAATTTGAATATGATTGAATAGTCTCATCAATATCAAACGACCTCACAGAACGGTTGGATGATATGTGCTGTACATTGGCGACATTTGAACGCCGGAGTGTGCTGTATGTTGTGTATTGCTCTGAATATAGGACCAGTGAGTCCACCCAAAAATGTTTTTGCCCCAACACGAGCCCCAGATGGTCTGGGCTTAGCCCCAGGCCTCGTCTACTCCTAAGGCGAGTCCACACTGGAAGAATTGCCCGACTCGCGTCGGTAAATGAAGTCGGGCTACTTAATATGGCCGACTCGAACAACGACATGGGCGGTTCACACCTACGGAATTACAGCCGACGCCATATGTTCCACGCTTGCGCGAGATGTAATGTCTCCAAAACAACAGGCGGCGCTAATCTGTATTGTGGGCCAAAAAACACGAAAACCGGAAGTAGCCGGTCCGCTCTAGACCATAACACAGAGCACGCTGTCCTCACCAGTCACTGTTGTCAGCAGAGTGAGGTTGTAGACTGTAGTTGTGATTACTCTCTGAACGGAAAAATCTAAAATGTAGGATGATGTCGATACGGAGACACTGGCCTTGTCAGCTCTCGCACTTATTCTTATGGAAGTGGAATTCTTGTTTGATTCCACTGGTTATCTGGTATGTTTACCATCGTCACTTCCGGGCTTCACTGATTCGCTAGTCAAGCTGCTAGCCTCCACCAATCAGAATGGTAAAAGAATGACCGACTCGAATGGCGGATTATACATTTGAGTCGGCTGAAATGAACGCCGACGTGGGCCGATTCGAGCGACCACACCAAGTAGACTCATGTCACGGACCCCGACTCTCTCAAAGACGCCGATTTTCGGTCCGGTGTGGAGTCGGCTCTAGAATCACCCCATTGACAACCTGATTCTGAAAGAATAGTATGCCTAGTTTGTTTCTCAGTGAGCAAATGACTAAATGCATTTATGGCAGGAGAATAACTGCTTTTTTATGTTGTTATTGGGCAGATATTCATAAATCTGTAAGTGCAATCATAGTCCATTCAATCTTGTGAACCCAACTCAGTGGCCAGACCAGCAAACCAAAGATAATTCCAATCTTGATGTTTGCCACTATGGTTTTGAAGCCCCGAGATCAGCATTTCAGCCATCGTTACTTGGACCGAATTGTTTCGGGATTTGATTTAAGGAACAAAAGGTCTTTTAGATTAAATGTGATTGTTTATTTAATAGATTTTAGTGGGCTGATCTACCAGTATAACTGGTGATGAAGTCATTCTTAAGCAACGCTCTCCTGCCTTTCTTACCCTCCCTTCAAATAGAAAGCTCGGAGATGTGTTATCAGCAGTTCAACCAAAACATAGTTGAACCTTCTCAGATTATCTTAATGGGTTCTCAGATGAGAATGAAGAGACAAGTGTTTTGTGGGAAATGATGAGCATCATTGATTCTTGTTCATCCAGACACACACACACACACACACACACACACACACACACACACACACACACACACACACACACACACACACACACACACACACAGTCTCTGATGAGGACCCTGTTTGACATATTGCTTTCCCTGGCCCCTAACTGTAACCACAATCTAAAATATTACAAACCCTCTGAACAAATTTTAATTTGTATGAATATCTGGTTAAATATTGTTGCTTTCCAAAATAAATGTACTCTATTTTTCTAATGTCCTCACTTTTCAGAGTAATGTGACTTTTCCAAATGATGTCTCGTCCCAGAGATGTCCTCCCTTTACACAGCCGTGCTCACTTTTGATATATATCCTCAATATACAGAATCACTTTCAAACACATTTCCTGGCTTGTAAACAATGTCATCCTTTAAGTTTAATTCCTTTTTAAAATGGCCCCACTCTCCAAAATCATCCTCAATTTCCAAAATTATCTCCACAAAATGTTTTTATTGATTTAGGATTTAATTTTCTTTATTAATGGCGTTCATTAGCAGGGCTCCAGACTTTTCACATTGCTTACACTGCTTCAATTAACTTTTTTCATTGATCTGCGCCAGCACATCATTTTGGGGCACCCAACATTATTACATTTTTATTTATTACATTTTTAATACATTTTAAGCATTTATGCTTTTTCGTCAGTTCAATAACACATTGGTAATTTCCTCACATATTATGCAAATTATACTTTTCTCACTTTTAAAAATGTCCTCATTAGGGTTGGAGGAAAAAAAATCGATGCATCATAGTATTGCTATATTTTGCGTGGCAATATTACTTCTATACACGGATGGCAAGTATCAAACTTTTAACCAAAGTTTACTATTCACATTGCAAATACAAGCTTATCCTTTTGGTGACAATTGCTTTTATAGTCCACTAGAGGATGTTCCCCTGGTGTGGTCGTCAGGAGTCATCAGGATCGGCAGGAAGTTGGTCAAAACAAAGAGTATTGTTCAGTCTGTCTGCTTGATTGAGAAACCCAATAAGCTGCAATAACAACGACTCAACTGAGATGAATGAGTGAAGGCTTATGAGATAAAACAGATGTTGACAAACTGCTTACTTTGCAGTTTAAAAAAGTAATAAATCACGATGTGTTTCACAATACTCAGCATATCGCAAATTGTGATATCGTATAGTGGGACCGATGTTGAGTCCTCATCCCCGAAGTCTAAAACGAACACGGACTGAAACTCAAGCACACACACACACACACACGCACATACACACAAACACAGAAAAAAAAAGCACACATCAAAAAATCACTTACACCACCACAGAGGACCACACGCATGCAAATAGACACCAGGCACATCTAAAAAGTGCTGCATTCCTCCAACAGCAGTGACACTCAGTCAATCTGCATAATTACAGTCCAATCAGGATGATTAAAACACTTTCAGCCCAACACGCGCATAAACCCACACAATGTCAGAAAACACACTTGTCTATCTGTATTTGCGTGTGCAGGGTTTTTTAAACGTCATCTCTCGGGGGAATCGGTACAGAGGAGGTTTTAGTCTTTTGGACTCGACGGTGCATCGTTGCAGCTTCAGCAGATCTGCTGCTGCTGCTGCTGCTGCTGCTGCTGCTGCTGCTGCCGGTGGCGAGGGGAAACACAAACACTGCAAGGTCAGAGATGAGAGTCAGTGTTTGAGGGAGGGGGAGGGGGGGGGGGTGGAAACACAGAGACAGAGAGAGAGAGAGAGGGAGAGGGAGAGGGAGAGGGAGGCAGCAAGGTCCACCTGGCAGGCCGTCCTCAGCTTCCACCCCAACAAGATGGATTCAGAGAACACCGAGTCGGGTAGGGGACTGCTTTTTAATTCTACTCGCCTGTGTTTGTGTGTGTGCGTGTGTGTGTGTGTTGCAGTGACAGAGTAAGAGACTAACAGAGTCCAGGTATATGTCTCGGGGAACAAGCTTGCACGCCGGTGGCGGCGGCCATTGATCTGCTCACGGTCTGCACCGTCGAGCCCATTCGCCCTGACCGTCCAATCAGCTGCCCAGTTTCGCTCGACTGACGCACCTCGAAACCAATCGGTGCGGCGGCACACATTTTGTGATGTCATGACAACTGAGGGCTGGGCAACGATGTGCCACTGATGTTTGGTAGCTCTTGTTGTTTTCATGAATTGCAGCTGTTTGACTCCAGCAGCTGCAGCGTGTGTGTGTGTGGGTCTGACTCCTGAAAGTTAGAAATGCCGTGCAATTCATGTTGTTCACACTCAGGATATCTTGAGTTCAACCAGATATAGCTTTTATCAATTGTCAATTGGTGTTATAATGTCAACTATTCCTGGGAGACCTTGTTTGACTTTTGTAATTGAGTTTTTCACAGTTTGCTTCCTGTTGCTGTGCAGCGGGACTCGGCCCAACATGTGTGATACCCCGGTGAAGTCTTCCAGCTCTGATCCTGCGGTGCCACATAATCAGTCTATGCAGATCAGGCTACAGATTAATCTCTTTATTTTGAGCATGTGTTTATGCACATCAGGTTCAGGTAGATTTTGTATGGGTCCGTTAGAGCGGTGTTAAACTCCACCTACCAGGAATTAGTCAATAAAGTCCTGGAAGCTCTCATAAATTGGATTTAGAAAAATCAAGATGTATAAATAAAAGAAATGCTGAATGCCTAATCGTATGCATCCCTTGAAACATCTGAACATTTTTCAAGAAAACGATGAGTGTCAAATATCAGCTAACAGTTAGAAAAACATTAACATTCAGCTCAGTAAGCTCTTGGCTACGTTCATAGAATCAATGTAGCAGGATTGTCAGAGCGGTGGACTTCTTTTTGGCGTACCATTGCCCACAACCGGGCTAGCTTCTGTATAATCTAAACTGACTAATGGAATGTTGCGAGCTCACTGAGTTGAGGTTTTGCAGGGACGACTAAAACGAGCCGTGGAGTTCTAACGTTATGAAGCACAGAGGGAAATTTAACAACTATGCTTCATCCACACACTCTTGGCACATCTGCTATCGCCAGATGAGTGACAACCTCAGTTTATTTTCTGCAAGCAGTGTAGCATTAAAGCATGGTGGAACTAGCTAGCTAACTGACAGAGAGCTGGCTAGTTAGCTAGCTTAAATACTACGCTGGGTACAGAATATGGGCTCAACAACATGCTGATGGGTTAACGTAGCGCCGCAGCTATCAAATCTTTTTGTGTTTGTTCCCATGTACACTGTTAATTCCTGAACACATTTGGTCAATGACAGGAATAGTAGAATATAGAATAGGAACAGGAATAAAGAGAAGAAAAAAAGCTAAAGATAAATGAGGATTTTTTTCTTCATTTAAATCTCAACACAAACAAGAAATCAAAATAACCTAAATTGTTTAAAAATAAACTTAAAATTGCTCATCTTTGGTGATATTATAAACTGTGTTAAATGGTATTATCATGTCTGACTCCTCACTGCTCCGGTTTGTGGCTGCCTGATGCTGAGATGCTGCGGGGAGGAGGCGGGGCTGCTCGGCCCACCAGCACCTGTACCGGTTGTGTTTATGGTGCTTTTAATGATTCTGAACGACGACGCTCCAACAGTAGAGGCAGCGTTCCCAGCCTGGCTCTGGTTCTACTGCAGAATGGCGGCCCGCCCGCGGTGAACCAGAGACCGGATCAAACAACCGGGTCTTAAAACTACATCCGACTGGACCGCCCGGTTCGCGACACCAGCTCGGACGGAGACGTGAGACAGGACCGGTATCTTATGGTGCAAGTGGAGACAAGTGTTACGGACACAGCAACTTTCTGTACGGAAAAAAAAACTTTTCCTCACAAACATTCAATGAAGACTGGGGTCAGAGCCAATCAGAGACGAAGGCCCGCCCCTACTTGGCCTCTGATTAGCTCAGACCGTGGTGATTCATCTCTGTATGCTGTGGGGGAAAAATATTACGCTACAAACATAAACAGACCCGCTGAATAGAGCACCGGTGCAACCAAGGAACATATTTAGCTGCATTTCACTGATTTTTGGTTAAATGGTTGCACTCTGGTCGTTGTGGAACAATGATCCCTGCTCAGCAGGACACAAAATGTGCAAGATAGGAAATTAACGAAACTTCGAGGAAGAGTTTTTGTCTCAAGCATTTTTTTGGAATCTAGTTACTCGAATAACTCGAGTAATCGTTTCAGCCCTAGTCTAACGGTCCATCCACCTCACACCACTGCAGAAGGACAAGCTAACTAGCTACTAGGGTTGCACTTCTCTTTGTGATAAACGGTTCAATATGCATCTAGATACCTGGGTGTAATCCTCGATGACCAACTATCCTGCACCCCCAACATCACTGCTGTGGCCCGATCCTGCAGATTTGCCCTCTACAACATCCGCAGGATTCGGACCCTCCTCACAAAGGACGCAACGCAACTCTTGGTCCAAGCACTGGTCATCTCCCGCCTTGACTACTGCAACTCTCTCCTGGCCGGACTCCCGGCCTCTGCGATTAAACCATTGCAGCATATCCAGAACGCTGCAGCACGTCTTATCTTCAATCTACCCAAATTCTCCCATGTGACCCCCCTCCTCCGTGACCTCCACTGGCTCCCTGTTGCAGCACGCATCCAATTTAAGACGATGACACTGGCCTTCAGGGCCATCAATGGAACAGCACCCGTCTTCCTTCAAACACTGGTCAAACCTCATGCCCCGAAGCGAGCACTCCGCTCCTCTACTTCAGCTGGCCGGCTGGTACCACCATCGCTGAAATCAAACAAATGTCGCTCAGCAAAGTCCAGACTCTTCTCTGTTCTGGCGCCTCAGTGGTAGAACAAACTCCCGACATATGTCAGGACAGCTGAGTCATTTGCCATTTTCCGAAAAAGGCTCAAGACTCACCTGTTCAGACTTCACCTCGACTAGCATGACCTCCCCCCCGCCCCCAAAAAAAACAAAAAAACAAAAAAACCTTACCTATAGCACTCTGATCGTAGCACTGTTGCTCTTGAACTACTAGTTTACTCAGATGAGGACCTAACACTTGTTCTACTTTTAGCTCTTACTTTATCGGCAATGATTCGTTGTGGTTTCCTTGTTTCCTTCTTTTGACAAATGTACTTATTGTAAGTCGCTTTGGACAAAAGCGTCTGCTAAATGACCTAAATGTAAATGTAAATGTAGATACACAGGTTACGATTCGATTCAAAAACGATATCCTTTCATTACAGACCGATTCCAATCGATTCCATACAGTGTAAGAACGATACGATTCGATTCTACGGTTAATATTTGTTGTAGATATTTTATAAAATAAAGAAGCCGATTCTATGAAAGTCACAGTACAATAGTTTATTTTCAAATATGTGAAATACCACATATCCCCAAGCATTGTGGCTGTATGGCACTGGCAAAAAAAAAACAGAACAACAAAATCACATGTCAATGTATTTATTTTTAGACATGGACCAAAAAAAAGTCTGTCTGAATCGTTGGATGGCGGTCACAGGACAGTGTCGTGAACGCTACCCGTGCTGCGGCCGCCTCTTGTGGCGCAAGTTGAGACAAAATTGATTGACATTCAAAGCCATCCGTCTCTCATGTGCGGTCGTGGAGTGCCTGCGGTCACACGGCAGCGCCACAGCCGCCTACCTGTGCTGCGCCCGCCTCTCCACCTCCTCCATGTTCCGTGTTGTCCCTTGTTTATAACTCATACAAGCTAGCCATACGGCGTTTCGCCAGCAGCTTCAGCTCTCGCGTCGTTTTAGAGACGCTGGTGTAATGCCGTCCATAGATATGATGCCGCCAACCGCTTCAAAGTCTCACGATACCCGATCCATGACTCTGTAACCGATTCATCTAGGAATTCATTGATAATTCGTATCGATTGAGGAGGCTGCTACCGATGCAGCCGTACCTCTCGCTTGTTGAACCAAATATCCGGTGCATCGGTTTATTGTTTACAACCCTACTAGCTACCTAGCTAATTAACCATATATCCATCTCCCTGGAGCTGTGTCGTCTCTTAGGCCCTTTGCATTCCCACTGATGTGTGTTGTCACCATAACAACTACCAGCAGTTGCCATTTTCTTTGGTACGGGTCAAATGACGACAGAAAACGTTCCGTGTCCATTCTGCTGCTTTTCTATTTCTATAGCTACGTCGTTGGTCTTACTGGCTGAGGAATGTTGTAGTCGTGTAAATCTAAAGAGCAGTATCTAAAGTAGCTGTAGCCCCATTTCAGTCTTAGTGAATATTTTGGTGAATTCAAACACTGAAACATTATACAAAGTATTTTTATAACCTGAAGTCTTTTTTGTCATTTGTCAGTTATTGGATTCATAGTGTGATAGTGTGATGTTCACACAGGCTTTAGACTGCGTCCACAGGTGAATCTGAGCATGAAGGACTGTTGTTTGGGTGGTTAGCGGTCGTCCTTGAGCCTCAGGCTGCCAGATGTTTGATTGGCGGCAACGCTGAAGCACCAGAGGTCGTCTGTTGTCTTTCATGCTCAATTAAATCAACCACCCCCACCCTGCTACACACACACACACACACACACACACACACACACACACACACACACACACACACACACACACACACACACACACACACACACACACACACACACTTTTATACTTGTGAAGACCCTCATTGACATGCATGTTTCTCAGCTTCCTGTGTAACCTCAACCTGAACCCAAGGTGGGGAGGTAATGTCCAACAACAAATGTCCTCACTATGTATAACATTTAAATTGAGGCCCACATAGTCAGGAGAACTGAACACACATACATGAATAACACACACACTTGGATGGAAGGAAGAGAAGAACACACACACACACACACACACACACATGCCAGAATAGATGACTGTTAAATAAACAGTGCTGTATGCTGACTGATGAGCTGAGTGGACATGTTTATGTCCGCACATACTGATGCTGTAGCAGAGTGTGTGTGTGTGTGTGTGTGTGTGTGTGTGTGTGTGTGAGTGAGAGATGGGGGAAGTGTATGCATGTTTGTCCAGCTGTTTTGCACACACCAGTCACGGAGCTCACTGCAGTGAGAGTAGATCAGCTGATATTGGAATGGTTTCAATTTAGACTCGTACGTCATCTCAGCTGCTCTTCTGATCAGCCTTTTAAAGAGACCACACATCAAACTATTAAGAATGAATATCAGCTGGCACGTTGGCGATTGTGACCCGGTCAGACTTGAGGAAGGCCAACAAAAACATTCTTGTACGCTTCCAAATGCAGTTGCAAATCTCATTCAGTTAGTGGCGCAAGGAAATGAGCTTCACTGATGTCCTGACCTTAATTTATACAAATATTGTATCCTTCTGTGGTCCCCCAGAGCTCTACGATGGTAGCCCATTAGTCCAGAGACCAGACCAGACTATGTGGTGAAACCAGAGACCGTGTTAGGTCTCAACAAAAAGGTTGCTGCTATGTAGATCTTATTTGGAGTGTTGATGGAGCCGCTACATTGTTATGTGTGTC
Organism: Eutrigla gurnardus; assembly: GCF_963514095.1. Classification (NCBI taxonomy): domain Eukaryota; kingdom Metazoa; phylum Chordata; class Actinopteri; order Perciformes; family Triglidae; genus Eutrigla; species Eutrigla gurnardus. Next base: position 11,063,512 of record NC_139918.1, read on the forward strand.
TCCATTCAGAAAACAAGCATTTTAAAGTTGTTTGCTTGTCGTCTTCAGACAGACCTACCGAAGCATGACGGCATCATTATGTGTTTAGCTTCCTTTTTTTCTGTTTATTGCAATCAAATCACAGCTGAATAATTATTTTTTTTCGGTTCATCCAGCTGTGATAAACGCGTCTTGCGAGATACACTGAATACAGCTTGGTGACATTGTGGATGATATTATAAACTCAGACCCCATTTTTACTGACATGCCTTTTTTAAAATACATATTTGTATTATTATTGTTTGATGGAGCCTGAGATCCAACTTTTTCATTGTCAACATCTTTGTGCGTATGACAATAATACTAGGAAAATGGGGCCGCTGCCATTTTCCCCCAGCAGTCTTATTTGCTATTTGACATTGTACGTACCTGAAGGTTGAACTGTGTTTGTAGCCAACAATAGCACAGAGGAGGACGTGTTGATTTGAAACGGAGATTCTGTTGAGTGATGAATGCGTTTTTAATGCAAATATGGGCTGTGGACTCAATATAGCCGTCAGGAAAATGATCCTTGGTAGCAGCTTATATCTTACCTTTGTGTCTTTATTCGAGTACTTCCCGAGAAAGAGCCATTTAAGTGTATTGATACTGGATTTGTTTGAGGGATTATGGCTCAGATCATTTCTTTGTGGGTCCATCTATCAGTTAATCACCTTAAACGTCATTGATTGATTGGATTTTAGAGCTGTTTCACAGACCAATTGTGCCAGAGTAATTGTGAAGTAGTGCGACGTTTCATTCCTGATGACTCTAGAAATGTCATCAGCGGTGGAACTAGGGCCGAGCTCAATGGGTAAAATCACCAGTTTGTTCAGTGCAGATGGAAGAAGCTATGAGTCATGATCATCTTGAGAATAACCTACTTTTTATTTATAAACTGTGGGGGTCAGAACTGAAGACGTTCTAAAAGCCTATTCGATTGAACCGTACTGCCAGGGTTTCATTCAAATCTGAGCAATGGCATGTGGGGTGTATGTCAATAAACAAATAATGCTGAAGGTGGATCAGATCTTAATCGGATAAGACATATTTTGAGTGATGGGTATCCATTTGTGGGTTGTGTGCACTGAAGTGATTCGGTCAGTCTCTGCAGATAGCAAACGTCGGTCAGGAAGTGAAACAACAACAGACATCAGATCAGCTCTGCTTTCACTTAAGGTTCTCTGATGCAGTCTGACCGGAGGGAAACCTCTCTGCCAGAAAACGAAATATGACTTATGAAGAAATCCCTCAGTCGCCGTCTGCTACAGTTTTTTCTCTCTCGACTGTATTGTACATTAACATTTTCAGACATTTTGCTGACATTTAACTTCCACTTCCAGACATTAAGCTGACAATGAGCTTTGATATGTAGGTTTCTATCTCAGGTGACCGATACAGAGTTTTTGTATAAATTGTACTTGTAAGAGTAGTTTTCATGCACCATACCTTTTAATTCAGTGCTAGTATATTTTGGAAGAAAATTAAAATATATTTTTTCAATAGATGATACTCATTTTAACCATTGGAAAATGGAAATAGATTACTCAGTTGATTAAATAATGTATTAATCAAAGGTGTTCTCTGTTCACACTTTTCTTCAATTTAAAAAACTGTGAATTTAATATTTTAGAGTTTTGTCCTTTGGTCAGACAAAGCAAGACATTTAAAGACTTAATGCAGCTGATAGAGAGCTCAACCGACCCTCGGCTAAGCATCGTAACATTATCTCATCTGATGAGTTTTATATAGCAACTCTTTATCAGCCAGGAAGAGAAAGAAGAGACCTGTTGTTATAGTAACGTTACATCCTGGTACCCAACACGCAGAGAGACCTGTTGTTATAGTAACGTTACATCCTGGTACCCAACACACAGAGAGACCTGTTGTTATAGTAACGTTACATCCTGGTACCTAACACACAGAGAGACCTGTTGTTATAGTAACGTTACATCCTGGTACCGAACACACAGAGAGACCTGTTGTTATAGTAACGTTACATCCTGGTACCCAACACGCAGAGAGACCTGTTGTTATAGTAACGTTACATCCTGGTACCCAACACGCAGAGAGACCTGTTGTTATAGTAACGTTACATCCTGGTACCCAACACACAGAGAGACCTGTTGTTATAGTAACATTACATCCTGGTACCCAACACACAGAGAGACCTGTTGTTATAGTAACGTTACATCCTGGTACCCAACACACAGAGAGACCTGTTGTTATAGTAACGTTACATCCTGGTACCCAACACACAGAGAGACCTGTTGTTATAGTAACGTTACATCCTGGTACCGAACACACAGAGAGACCTGTTGTTATAGTAGCGTTACATCCTGGTACCCAACGCACAGAGAGACCTGTTGTTACAGTAACGTTACATCCTGGTACCCAACACACAGAGAGACCTGTTGTTACAGTAACGTTACATCCTGGTACCCAACACACAGAGAGACCTGTTTTTATAGTAACATTACATCCTGGTACCAACACACAGAGAGACCTGTTGTTATAGTAACGTTACATCCTGGTACCCAACACACAGAGAGACCTGTTGTTATAGTAACGTTACATCCTGGTACCCAACACACAGAGAGACCTGTTTTTATAGTAACATTACATCCTGGTACCCAACACACAGAGAGACCTGTTGTTATAGTAACGTTACACCCTGGTACCCAACACACAGAGAGACCTGTTGTTATAGTAACGTTACATCCTGGTACCCAACACACAGAGAGACCTGTTGTTATAGTAATGTTACATCCTGGTACCCAACACACACAGAGACCTGTTGTTAGTGTGAGTGATGTTACATCCTGGTACCCAACACACAGAGAGACCTGTTGTTATAGTAACGTTACATCCTGGTACCCAACACACAGAGAGACCTGTTGTTATAGTAACGTTACATCCTGGTACCCAACACACAGAGAGACCTGTTGTTATAGTAACGTTACATCCTGGTACCGAACACACAGAGAGACCTGTTTTTATAGTAACATTACATCCTGGTACCAACACACAGAGAGACCTGTTGTTATAGTAACGTTACATCCTGGTACCCAACACACAGAGAGACCTGTTGTTATAGTAACGTTACATCCTGGTACCCAACGCACAGAGAGACCTGTTGTTATAGTAACGTTACATCCTGGTACCCAACACACAGAGAGACCTGTTGTTAGTGTGAGTAACGTTACATCCTGGTACCCAACGCACAGAGAGACCTGTTGTTATAGTAACGTTACATCCTGGTACCCAACACACAGAGAGACCTGTTGTTAGTGTGAGTAACGTTACATCCTGGTATTGAACACACAGAGAGACCTGTTGTTAGTGTGAGTAACGTTACATCCTGGTATTGAACACACAGAGAGACCTGTTGTTAGTGTGAGTAACGTTACATCCTGGTACCCAACGCACAGAGAGACCTGTTGTTATAGTAACGTTACATCCTGGTACCCAACACACAGAGAGACCTGTTGTTAGTGTGAGTAACGTTACATCCTGGTATTGAACACACAGAGAAACCTGTTGTTAGTGTGAGTAACGTTACATCCCCCGCACTATATTATATCATGAAAGAAGGGCATTTAAGTAGAAGCATGCAATGGTGATATTTATTGAAACAAAAGCCAGCAGCAGTGGAGGGTACCGTATACCACAACAAAACATGTCAATGTCTCAATAACTTGTCATGTGACCGAAGGACGTCCACATCTCTGCCTTTCTGGGACTCTTCCCCTCTGTGTCTCCGTAGCAACCTGCTGATGACACTCTGTAACTCTCTAAGCTCATTGGTCACTTCCCTCTGACAACATCCTGTTTGAAGCCTCCCAATGGCGAGGTGCTGTTGATCATTTGTTAGGTGTCGTCTTGGTCTCCTGATGTCAACATGTGACCAGCATGATGAAGAGGACTGTTTAAATACTGATTATAATTGAACCAGGACATCGATTGGTCGATTCAAGGATCAAACACCTGTTGTGAATTTTGCCGTTCAGCTCCGTGTTAAAGAACAGCAAGTGCAAATGCAAAAAGTTCAGAAATGTTAAACAGTTGGACATGTGCATTCAAAAGTTTAGAGAAGGTCAAATTAAGTTCACCTGTAAAGGTTATAGTGCATTTTAGGTTCATCCTGAACTTTCACCTGAATGCCGAATATCCCTAACTTTTTATGAGTAGTGTATATACACCTCCATTGCTTCACTTTGTGTCATAAGTGAAAAGCATATACAGTGAGTGCTCAATTGCTACACTTTTTCAAATAACTGAGAAATATACAGTGCTCCATTGCCAACACCTTGTGTCAAATAACTGAAAACTTATTTCCAGTGAAAACAATCCTTCCTGTGCATGAGCATTGACTGTGCACGGAGAGGTGGGGGGTATTCACAGACGGGTCAGAGAGAGAGCGAGACAGAGCGAAAGCGGGGGGAGGGGCTCTCCAATTAAATATCATTTACCTATTTTAAATAGTTCGAAAAAATAAAATCAATATGTGGCAGTCAATGTTGATATTTTGGCGTGTGTGTGTGTGTGTGTGTGTGTGTGTGCGCGTGTGCGTGCGTTTGCGTTTCAGTCCTTGTGAGGACCATTTGTTAGTTTCAGACCTCGGGGATGAGGACTCAACATCGGTCCCACTATACGATATCACAATACTTTTTGCGATATGCTGAGTATTGTGAAACATATCGTGATTTATTACTTTTTTAAACCGCAAAGTAGGCAGTTTGTACACTGTATAAAATTGCCTTTTAAATAAAGAAACGTGTAATTTATGTCGCAATTCATACGGGACAAAACATGATTGTGTCGAAATAAGGTGTCATGGTGATCCACCGGAAGGGACGGCACTTTGCCTCTCTACAAAGCGATCGGTTAACAGATGAAACGGGATGTATAGTGAAACTACAAATGAAAGCTCTTGTTAAAGATTTTGAGATTTGGGATTGAAACTTGATGAATTTGAGAGGCGTGCTTGATTATCTACCGCGTGCTCCTGTTACCTGCTCAGCCTCACAGGGAGGCATTTAAAGCCAGAAGCATGGCGTTCTCACATTTCCAAATGAAATCGGGGTAAACTGAGCCCGCCGTGCTTCCCAGAATACCACACGAGTTCCTGGAGTCTCTTTCTTTGCTGCAGGATTAATTGATTGGCCCTCGGCTAAAGTCCTAACGTGATCAGTTTAATTCAGTCTCTGGCAGATCCAGAAGATTTGATCGCTGATGGAGATTCATTCAGAGGCAATCCCACTTAATTGGATTTGCTCCGGTTTAAAAGACACGCAACTACTTTTAAGAGGCCGTTTGAAAGTTTAAAGCTGCACTGATACATGACTGCAGACACTAAAACGTTAGATATTTTTACTGAGTCTGTCACTGACATTTACAGCAGACAATGTACCGTTTAAAAGTCCTGTCAGGAAATGTGTTCCTCTTCAGTTAGTATTGTAAGATCAAAGAGAGAGTGTTTATGCTCCAGTAAATGAAAAAATAAAGACAGAAATACACTCCCGTGTGCTGCTTAGATTAGTTAAACCCCAGCACAAACACATCTGATTAAACCTAATGAGGTATTGATCTGCTATTGATTGTGCGTGCCAAGATCCATCAAAGCCATGATAAACAATCAGGGTTATTCCAATTAAATATCGACTGCTGATGTTATGATTCATGATCCTGGTGCAGTTTGCAGTATTTAATGCCAGTGGGTGCTTTTGGGATTTTGACTCGCTGTCCGTTGTCTTCGCATTTATATAAATCTCCTTTATAAGCTGGGGTTTTTAGTCCTCCAAATGCATGTTTTTTTTCTTTTACATTCAAGATGATTTTGGTGATAACGTTTTAGAGGAATGGAAGGATTCAGCGGGAACAGCTTCTGAAATGTGATTTTCAGCTTTAAATCCTTGTAAATGGAATGACTTAAGGTTTTTGTGCTGTTGACGGCACACAAGAAGAGATTGAAGAGATACAAGTTGCTCTTTCTAAAAGACAAATTTACCAATTGATTAATTTAAAAGAGATGTACAGATTATTAAACAGCACTTAAAGCTGCAGTTGGTAAGCTTAGTAAAAACAAATGTCTTGTCATATTTGCTTAAAATGTCCACGGCAGTTTGTGAAATAGTCACAAATAGGGATGTAACGATGCATCGTGACATGATTAAAAATCGGTACAAATGCGTGACGTTTCGCACCGGTTGACAGAAAAAATGAATCGCGAATGCTATTTTTAAAAATAGGTTACGTTATCTTAAAAAAAAGTCACTGGTTGGTGATTCATTTGTTCGACGTCAAGTCACCTAACTTACGTCACTACGTAGGTACGCGGCACAGAACGAGGGAAGACATGGCGACGGTAGGCAGCGACTTTGAAATAGAGGATGCACCAAGTGGTTTTAAATCACCTGTGTGGCGGCATTTTGGATTCCCCATATACACAAATACAACCGGTGAGAAACGGACAGACAAAACCAAAACAGCATGTAGATATTGCAAGAGACTGCTAACATATACCGGCAACACGAGCAACATGCAGCAGCATATTAGCCGCCACCACAGTGAGAAGCAAAGTAACGTTACGCCGGCTCCTAAGGGAAAATTGTCGAAGGGGCAAACCACGCTGACGGGAGGCTTTGCATCTCCTCTGCCCCAAAACAACGCAAGAGCGCAAGGAATTATCAGGGCAATTGGTTATTTTATCGGAAAAGATTTGAGGCCATTTTCAGTCGTTGAAAATGAAGGCTTTCGGCTGTTGATGAACACGCTGGAGCCGAGATACCACATCCCGCCACGACAGCACTTCAGCAAGGTGGTGGTGCCCAAACTCTACCAGGAGGTAAGAGCGCATGTGGTTGAGATTCTCCGGAGGGCTGATACTGTGTCTATCACAACCGACGGGTGGACATCCAGAGCCACGCAAAGTTATATCACTATAACTGCTCATGTGATCAATGCCGAGTGGGAGTTGTGCTTCAGACGCGGCCTCTTTTGGAGTCACATACTGGGGCTAACATAGCTGACGTGCTAAAGGAGGCGGTGGTGGAATGGCAGCTGGAAAGGCAACAACAAAGTATCGCTGTAGTCACCGACAATGCGAGAAACATGGATGTGGCAGTGAGGGAATCCGGGCTGGCACCGCACATCAAGTGTTTCGCCCACACTTTAAATTTAGCCACTCAGGCTGGTTTGAGTGTGCCGCGCGTCGCGCGCTTGCTGGGTCGGATCCGGCGGATTGTGAACTTTTTCCACAGGAGCCCGACAGCCACTGCTGTGTTGGCTGCGAAGCAAAAACTACTGCTCGGCCCGGCGGACAAGCACAAGCTAATTGTGGACGTTACCACACGCTGGAATAGCAGCCTGGACATGTTGGAACGATATCTCGACCTGCAACCGGCTGTGGCTGCTGCTCTGCTTAGCCCAGAAGTCCGTCGTAACGCCCGTGAAATCGAGACACTGGACAACTTGGACATCCGTGATGCCGAGGACATCATGAAACTTCTCAAACCTTTGAAGACAGTCACCACCGTGCTAAGTGACGAACAAAACCCAACAGTGTCTCTAATTGTGCCCTTAAAGCACACGATTGAGCAGAGCATGTTGCCTGTGGAGGAGGACTCCACCACGGTGAGAATGATGAAGAAAGCTATCTTCAACAATTTATCAGACAGATACACTGGGCCTGGGGACAATCATCTGCTGGAGTGCACTGCGTTAGACCCCAGATTCCGCTCTCTACCTCATCTTACCGAAGATCAGCGCCAGGATGTGTTCCAGAGGGTGAAGGAGAAAGCTGTGCAGATGCACAACCAGGTACTTATTTTACTTTCAATTACTAATAGTAGTGTTGCTTTTGCGTTAAGGCCAGGTCTGTGTTTCATACTTCTTTTCATACTGATCTTTGTCCTTGTTGTCTTGTTTTTCCTGTGTTATTTCCTTGTCTCTTTCCCCTTTCTGCTTCTTTTCCTTTTTTTTCTTCTTCTTTTTCTATTGGTTGATCTGTTTTAGGATTTTATATAAGCCCTTTGGGATTGTTTCCTCTCCTGCACAATTATTTGCATTTATATTATTAAACATATATATATACACATATATTATCTTTTAATAATTGTCCATATGAATAATATATATATTACTAAGTTCTTGTCTTGCTGTTTACAGACCAATTCCCCTGTGGAGGAAACTAATGAGGGTGTAACCGACACCGGTGCCTCTACACATGCAGCAGAGCTGCCTGCTGACCAGGCAGACATGGTGGATGCAGACCTTCAACAACCACCTCTCAAGAAGACTGCTTTGGAAGATCTCCTAGAAGGGACTTTCACAGAAAGTGTAGGGGCAGCACAGACCAATCACATGTGTGGGATTGAGGCAGAAATTGTCAGGTACAGAAGTGAAATGTCCATTTCCCTCACAAGCTGCCCACTCAAATGGTGGAAGGAGAACAGTAAGTTTTACCCACTGCTTTCACCTCTAGCAAAGGCTTACCTCACCACACCAGCCACCTCTGTCCCTAGTGAAAGGGTCTTTTCGACCGCAGGGGATGTTGTAACCTCACAGAGATCTCAGCTTCGGCCTGAGAATGTTGACATGTTGATTTTCCTCAAGAGAAACCTGAAAGTTTCAAGCTACACAAGCCAGTCTTAGTTTATTTGCAGAGATTTTATGTTTCAATGTTATTATTTTGATGTGGGATTTGTTTTTAAAAATCCAGTTATTCTTTGTTATTTAAGTGAATAACTACTTCAGTTGCACTTTATTTTTATAAGACACAAAAACAGTGTTTAACAGTGTTTCTTTAAAGAAAGGACCTCTTTTTTTGGTCAAGAAGATTGTATATTCTTTTCTTATTTAAGATGTTGAATTACACCAGTTCCATTTAAGTTGCACTTTTTATAACAGGAACTGTGTTACAGTTTCTGTAAGTTTCTGTAAAGAAAGCACCTCTAAGATTGTTTTCCTACAAATAAAAGATAATTTTATGTGGTCATAATTTGTCAGTAGCTCATTTTGATTAAAAAACAAAAATCGTGAGAAAATCGTATCGTGAACAAAAAATCGTGAACCATATCGAATCGTGAGTTGAGTGTATCGTTACATCCCTAGTCACAAAATATATTTGTTTTCTGTTCAGGGATGTGAAATGTTATTTTTTCCATGTCTCTCAGCACTAAAACACTATCATTGGAAAGTTGATCAGGATCCTTTTTCATGGTGGAAACACAAATTAAACACATCCACACCTGTAACCTCCAGAGCTGAATCCTACTATCAAACAGTGAGAAAGAATACTTATAGTGGTCGGCGTCCAACAACACAGGATTTTGAACCACGAGACGTTTTACTGCCCAAACCATACTGTACATAATATTTTAATTCCAACTATGTTTTTACAAAACTAGGATGTTTTGTTGCCTTAACCAAACTTTGGTTTTGTAATACTGTCCCGACAGGCAGAAAAAAACCAAGACATTTAATTTGGCTGAGCTTTGGTGCTCGATAAATACAATTTGAAGAAGTGCCATGTGACTGTGTTGGACAGCAGACCATGACACATCAATCTTTTAGTGGTGCTGATGGCATGTGCAAGATTCCACCGTACCTGAAGGAAAACAACCAATCAGAGCGGGAGGAGTCTCTGACCTAGCTGCTGCTGAAGCGGTTGAACTCTGATCAAACTGTCAAACTAGGCAGCGCTGATCAAATAGGAATCTAGAGTCGGTTACTGTCTGTATCAAGAAACATCTTTTAGTTACCGTTTCGCTGTGAAATAAGAACGTTTGCTCCCTGACGGTGGGCGGTGTTTTCAACACGACAGCCAGCAACTGTGTTGCATATCCTCCCCTCTCTCGCTCCCCCTTTTCCTCTTTCCTATCGCTCTTCAGCTGTTGAATCCCATAAACGGCAAAAAAATAAGCTTAAAAAAAATCTGCGTACAGATTTACTTCCTTTTGTTATGTAATAGTTAAGAAAAAAGGCAAACTAATTTCCTTCTATAAATCCTATTTTTTGCATATTCAACATGTAATTAGTTTAACGGTTGTTTTGATGGCCTGTAAATGTGCTTCTTTTACAAAAACAGGATTCTTGCGTTATTGTTCATTTGAATGAACCCAGACTGTCTTTTGTTCATATTCCTGCTGAACAGTTTGCAGGCAGAGAATGAGCGTCTGTCTCTGGTCAGTCATCCAGAGCAGAGCTACAGTTTCCACCGCCTCTTGTTTCCATACATGGTCATCATCACCATCATCAGCAGCTCCACAGCTTTAGTCTATTAGCTTTAGTCTGACTTCACGCTGATGTTTGCAAACCCCAGATGAGTGTACCTGAGCCCAGTGTCACACTATCAGTCCATGCAAATGTACAGCAAAGCCCGCAGGTTTGAATACAGTGAAACTCTGTGGTAGAGCTTCCATTTTAAGGAAGACGTATGGCTGTTACAATTAGAGCCTGACCGATATGTGTTTCTGGGGCCATTACCAATACCAATATCATGTACATATGTAGTCACTATCTACTTTTAAGACTCTTCTACAGACATACATTTATTGGAAAGCATATCGTGATTTTATCAGTTAATTTCTTTTTTCTTGTTTCTTATTTCAATCTTCCCTTTCTTGTATAATTTGTACTTTGCTTTGTACTTTGTACTCCCAGCTGGACTTTGACACAGCAACAGCGCCCTGGTCCTTTATGTTGTATTACACCAGGTTGTATGCTATCGTAAGTGGTAGTGTACTCTGGTGGCCAAACTATGGAATGACACCATTTCTTAAAAATGGATGCTTTGATATATCGGCTGTAGTATGAGTCGACACTGATATATCTGCGGTGAGTATTGGCCGATTGAGACATTTGAATAGTCTTGTCCCAAAGTGGAGAACTTTGTTTTATTCAAGAGGAAGTAAGTAAGGCAAGTAATACTTCCTTAATTGTCGATTAATCATTTCTGGAAACAGAAATGTGTTCAGCCAGCTCCTGATCCTCCGGTTAATCACTGGTGCTAGCAAACCGTTCTGACATCTTTACTGATGCAGAAAACACACAAAGGCAAAGATTAAAATGTTCATATTTTGATTGACCTTAATGTCTTTAGATCAACTACAAACACTGAGATGTGAGTAAAACCTCCTGTTCCCCCCCAGAGACAAATAACGTCTTAACCTTGAGATGCATTTCACAAGACACACGTCCGGATTAATATCACAGAAAAGCCTGCAGCGGCGTGGTCTCCCAAACTTTACAACACTGCATTGGGAATTACCTTCCAAGGGTAACTTATCAAGACTCATCAGAAGTTAGATCCAAGTCCACGGGGGCAACCCAGTCTCCTACATTACATTACTCTCCCATCCAACCAACTGCACTCTCAATTGCGTTTCCAGGGAAACACATTTTTTTCTGGATCAAAGGATTGCAGCTCGAAACACGTTCTTAACAAACGAAAAAACAAAAACTGCAAAAATGAGTTATGTTTAGTAAAAATCATCATGCTTTGGTTAAGGATGACTTTCACAGAGATCCCGCCATAATCACGGAGAGAAAACCCCTGGATATGCCGCGATCGCACCGTTTTTACTGAGTTGACTTCATTCATTTTGTGCACACTTACAATATGTGGACTTGTTTGCTTTGTTTAAGAGCAAACATAATTCAGAACAAAATAAGTTTTTTATGTATCTAACTATGCAGGTTTCCCTGGAAACGTAATTGAGAGTGCAGTTTGGTTGCATGGGAGTGTCATGTTGGAGAAGACGGGGTTGACTGCAGACGTCTGAGCTCCGGGGCCGATAGCGCCCATCTCTCTGCTCCACGATGCTCAGACCTGAAGGCATTGCATGGCGCTCACTAGCTGCATGGCAGAGCTCCATAAATGGTATATGGTAATTCCACGGTCCACTGCCTCGGCCCACTGCTGGACGCTCACCATCACTTCCCTGCAGCTGCAGTCATGTGACGGACGTCATGATGTATACACCGTTATGTCGTATGTCCGGCGCTGCCCTCTGGGCCTTTCGGAAAGACGTGTTCGTCCTGGGTCACGTGTGTCTCGTTACCGTAGCTGCTGATGTGTCTCTAACATCACATTCAGTCTTTGACACAGATACATTGTGGGATTTCATATTGATGCCAAATTCCAAGCCAGTATTAATTTTATCAATAACATGATGAAGCTGCTCGCTTGTGTACATTAATGTACGTGCAGCAAATTCAAATTAGATCTGCATCTTTTTTTTTATAGTAATAATGGTATTCATTATATTCCATTTGAATTGTTGATGTTTTCCTGATCCAAACAGCGGAGTTTGCAGTTGGGATATTAATAATGAACCGTTTATCTGTGCTGTCATTTACACAGTTGAAATACATTAAAAGTCAAAAAAGAAAGGAGCAGTTTGAAGGAGAATATTGCTGGTCCACCTTAAATGTCAGTCCACCTTAAGTGTTCCTGAGCCGGAGCAGCCAGAGTAGTTGCTAACATCCTCCTTCACTTTAATTATCAGCTGGCTGACGAGCAAAACCCTAGAGACTTCCTAGTGACTGGCTGGGAGGCTTATTAGGCTCAATAATGAGAGGTTAACGTCATGTTGCCTTAGTGGTATTGAGTGCAGTTGTAACAGAGTATTTTTAGTAGTATAGTACAAGTACATGAGCATGGTATCGGGCCCAATACCTGGGTATCAGTGCATGGCTACAATCTATTGCTTTCATGTTCAGAGACACAGATTGTCAAGTTTTTTGCATCTCTAAAACAATGAATTGAAATTACATTTTTTAGACACACAAATGGAACACATGGACCTGCATTTATGTAGCGCTTTTCTAGCTAACTAGCTACTCAAGGCGCTTCACACTACATTCAGTCACTTTTACCCGTTCACACACACATTCATACACTGATGGCAGAGGAGCCGCCTGCACATCAGGATCGAACTCATTCATACGCCGAACGCGCAGCATCGGCGTCAAGGACACTTCGTCATGCAGGCTGGAGGAGACGGGATTCGAACCGCCAATCTTCTGATTGGAGGACGACTCGCTCTACCTCTGAGCCACAGCTGCCCACATCCATGTGTGACTGTGCTACAACCAGTTATGGACGTAGTATTAAATAAATAATATCATATACAAGTCTATTCATTTAACGGATTTGCAGGCATAAAAAGCTGGACCTTTTGTCCTTTGTCCTTTTGTTGGTAAGTTCTTCCCTCAGACTGAGCTGTGGTTTGGTTGTCAGGGTGGGTGCAGCTCTCTCTCGTGGTCGCGTCGCTGTGCTGAGCAGAAGTGTTTCCTCGGCACAAATAAACTCAAGTGGTGCCGCGTTTAAACAGCACCACATGCCAGCGAACATTGGATCTCTTCGCGCGTCGGCATCTGACATAAGAGGAAGCGGTAGAAGATTGCTCCACTCTGAGATTTCCAAACTGGTTGTCCTGGCAGAGCAAAGCTTTATTTAACTGCTGAAGTGCTTTTCAGAAAAGGAACTTGAGGTGTGATTCATCCAGTGGCTGAATCATAGACATCTGTCGTGGTAATGGGCAGCTCTCATTGCAGAAGTCCATTTTTAGCTTCCTTGGATAATATTTTACAAATGAAGCTGTCCGTCCCAGTTTCCCTAAAATAAGTCTTCACTTTCACTTTGTCCCGATGGTTTAAAAGCCATTTCAGAGGTCATGTGCATTGTAAATGGCATAAATCCCAAAACAAAGTATATGTTATCACACTTCCCAGAATCCACAATAGAACTAAGCATACAAGAAAAGTAAAAATAGCCCCTTTCAGTTATTTAGCAATGTGATCGGAGTGAGGAATCAGCTACTAAAAGCATTATGATTGAATTTTTGCTGTGCTTCCCGTACTCTGCACCGTCTCCAGTTTCCCTGCTGTTACCATAAAGTCTGACCAAATCCCGCCGCTGCTTGTAACAAAAAACAACAGCAGCATTTGTTAATGGTCATATTTCGCTCTCAGGTTTAGGAATGAACCTTCGCCGAGTGAAAGCGTCCAGACGGAGGAGCCAGAAAACCTGCTTCACGGTGATTCTTCTGACGGGGCTGAGACGTGCGTCTTTCTCTGGGGCTTTTGATGATGGCAGCGTGGTGCGGCACCTCTGCTGCTCAGCCTGAATTCCCATCGTGAGCCGACATGAAATTGAAGGCTTGAGAGATCGAAAAATGGAAGACGTCTTTTGATGCTTTTTTTCAAGGTCATCCCTCTCAGAGATGCAAATAAATGGTGTCGTTTTGAAACCCAGGTGGTGTCAAAACATATGACTTTCATTCATGCATAGGTCGACGTAGGTGGAATAGAAACTGGGTGGGGAAGGATGAGGGGATGAATGGGTCACACTGCTTGTCTTGGGATGAATAGAAAGGGGTAAAAAGAGTTGTTGTACACAGAAAGACTTGGTGTGTGTACCCAACCGGCCGTCACAGCATGGCAGCTCATGACATAGTCACACAAGCTACTGGTTTCATGCTCATAGACATGACTGATCAATGTGAATTGAATGTCCATTGGGATCCTTTTTCGTGGTGGACACATGAATTAAAGGCATCCACGTGACTATTTAACACCCAGTGATGCGTCTTGTAACTGTACGTACTTTTTTTAAAGCCCAGCCATGACCTTTTTCCACAACCTAACCTTTTGCTTTGTTGCGTAATGAACAGTACTTCAAATAAAACACATTAGTTTGAAAGTTGTGCTGAATGACTGTCCGATGTATTCCCCAAACTGCAATGAGACCCTGTTGGAAAAACACCCAAGTGCCATAAATATGAAGCCAGATGAAGTATGTTAATAAGTTAAGCCATACCACTATCACTGCTGTATTTCCCATGATGGTCTAATAGGCCATTTTTAGGCCCTTTCCAGAGCAGCAGTGTTGATTTGTAATTTCAGTGTAAGGACAAGTTTGATTGATGGCATTAATTATGGCACCGTTCCATTTACTGTCACAGCCATTTCACTGAACCAGCATACTCAATGCCCCGAACCCACCTAAATGGAACAGGGCCATAACTTCTACCTGCTTTAATCCTACTACGAATGTCAAAATGGCTGCGGTGAAAAGGGGACACTTCCTGCACACTAGCACCTTTTTTTTAAGAGCTGTTGAAGCACTTCTCATCGGTATGCCGGATGACCTCATTCACAGCCACGCATGGCCAGTTCTTTACGGTAGTGAACCGTCCCTACTCTTCCTCTGATTGGCTAGTCCTCTTTGCCTTCTTTGCAAAAGGTTCGTCGCTCATGGTGGATGTTTGGCAGGGTCAATGATGGTGCTCTCATATAATTACAATAAGCTGATTACGGGAGGTTATTTTTAAAATGGTTGCTATGCACTTTGTCTATATGGATGGAGTCAAAATGACTGATCTGTTGGAGATTTAAATTTTGAATGTGGTTTCATGATGGAACTGAATTTTAACCTTTTTAATGTTGAAATGGCACGCTGATTAACCGTAACATTTAACAATGGCACTTGCTCTCATACATCCTGGTATTTATGGATATCTAAGTCTCGGCTGTGTGGCAGAATCAAAGCTAGTTTAATAAGGAGGGGGTTAGATTACGGCTTTGATGTACAAGACAGATTAGTTCCTCCAGGACTTATGCTTTCTGGGTGAATTCACACTCATTTCAAACGAAATAACATGTCCCAACCGACGGTAAATCGACTGTGAATTAACATGAAAACATAGAGGAAATGAATCCCAGTATTGTGGAGAACCTGCAACCTGTGAAACGTGAAAATGAAAACGAGTGAGTGATGGCGGCTCCATCAGGTGCTTGACATTCAGTGTAAAAGGCCTTCAGATACGCGGCGGTGAAGCCTGTCGTAGCTGCAGGCCGCCTGTTGTCTTTTTGAAAGATGAGTTAAGTAACGGAGATGTTCCTGAAAATCCGCCCTCGGCTTCCACCGCCAACACTTCAGAACCAGACTGGCACCTCTCATCACAGCCAGCAGACGACTCAGGCTTCGCACACACACACACACACACACACACACACACGCATATGACGGCTGCACTGCAGTAAAGGACAAGTGAAATTGAATGTCGCACTGTGTGAGGTTGGCGTCTCCAAGAGCTATCTGGCTAATTCCAATGTCGATACAGGGCATGTGCCCCCGGTGACATGGTGGGGTGTGGAAAGCCTTACATCAAATATTATATTGCAGCAAATATATCAGACTTAGCCAGCAGGACTCCAGGATGGATAGTCGATGGATAGGTTCATCGGCGGGTGCTGTGTATACGGTGCAGGGTCTGAATTCTGCCTGCACAAATTGTGTTATAGTTGATTGTCATGTTTTAGCTGTCTTGCTCTCAAACCAGCTGCAAACTGAACACCATGTAGTTTGAGATTGGCCCCTGTTATCTAATCCATCCTCCCGAAGAGCTGATTGGTGCTGAGTAAGTGCCCTCCGCAACCATTATCAGTGGAAACATTTTTTTTTTAAATTCTGAGTTATAGAATGAGTGGCTAGATTTACTAGCGTGACATGGCATTTTACTAGCCCCAAGAGAGCCCCGACCCCTCAGAGTAGAAGGCCCTTGTATTTAATCAGTTATAGCCAGTTCAGATCAACAATATTTATGTTTAAGATCAATATGTCAAATATTTCGCAAGACGTGCAAAGAAAAACAACTAAAGAAGACATATATTATATTATGTATAGAGTAGTATATTAAAATCCAAACACTGATAACCCTGATATGAAACTGTAAAAAAAAAAAAAAGAAATGTAAAGCCTGAAAAATGCAGTAAACCATCCTAAATAATACGATATAAAGTCATGAAAGCATTAACGTTGGATTTAAATGTTTCCTCTTCAAACTTTCCGCTGCTACCATTCACTGTTGTTGCTTGGAGGAGTTTCCAGAGTGAAGATCTGAAACGGTATGTTTCCTGCTCCGTCACATGACGCAGCAGCGCTGGAAAGTGACGCGTGGCTTGTACAACAGAGATTTAATTAGCAGAGAGGGCGACAATCAAACGGCTGATAATCGGTTATTTAGTCTGGGTTATCAGGGTCCCGTCAGACTTAATGACTGGATCTGTGGAGCTCCGCTGCTCCTCGTGTTCGGCTGTGGCACTCCAATTATCTCTCCCTCTGAGCTGGGAAAACTTCCTCATCCTGTCGCCGTCACCGGGTCTCCACAACACGCTGACAACCCTCTGTGGTACAGCAGGGTGTAGCATCAGGCCGTCACAGCGGGTGGAGCCCCCTTGTGGAGCACATTTACATTGCAACCAGCTTCCCTTAGTGAGGGCTTTACAGCTGGAGGATGTAACAGCTTTTAATCAGTCCTTGTGCAGTTTGGGATCATCTTCACGTCGTACACACGGCCTGGAGTGACGCATTATTTGTAGCTTCAGATTTTACAGAAGAAACTTTTACTTTTCAGTCTCACAGTGGTTGGTGAGATTCCTGTACTTGGAAAATTGGGGGAAATAAATTGTCAGTTTCTTTCCCCCATGTCGAAGTTGATGAGGCTCCACGCAAATCACACACATCCACCTGATCATGCAACCATCCAAGTATGATGTAGTGTTAAATATTGAGAGAGACTTTCAATGAGGAGCTTGAAATTAATTGGTTTTATAGTTGTGCTGAGCAATACGAAATGTTTTTTTTTTAAATGAGTGTCCATGTACATGAATCAGTAGGTTTCAATTAATTTCACAAACTGCTGTCAGTGGTGCATTTTTAAAATGTTCTTACAAACAAAAATTAATTAATTAATTATTTCTGTTATGTATTTGCTTTGTATATATATATATTGCCAAAAGTATTCGCTCACCTGCCTTGACTCGCATATGAACTTAAGTGACGTCCCATTCTTAATCCATAGGGTTTAATATGACATCGGTCCACCCTTTGCAGCTATAACAGCTCCAACTCTTCTGGAAGGCTTTCCACAAGGTTTAAGAGTGTGTTTATGGGACTTTTTGACCATTCTTCCAGAAGTGTATTTGTGAGGTCACACTGATGTTGGAGGGAAGGCCTGGCTCTCAGTCTCCACTCTAATTCATCCCAAAGGTGTTCTATCGGGTTGAGGTCAGGACTCTGTGCAGGCCAGTCAAGTTCATCCACACAAACCTCCCTTCGAGTTCCTTTCACTGGAACTAAGGGGCCAAGCCCAGCTCCTTGAAAACAACCCACACCATGATCCCCCTCCACCAAACTTTACACGTGGCACAATGCAGTCAGACAAGTACCGTTGTCCTGGCAACCACCAAACCCAGACTCATCCATCAGATTGCCCGATGGAGAAGTGTGATCGGTCACTCCAGAGAACGTCTCCACTGCTCTAGAGTCCAGTGGCGGCGTGCTTTACACCACTGCATCCCACGCTTTGCATTGCACTTGCTGATGTATGGCTTGGATGCAGCTGATGGCCATGGAAACTAATTCCATGAAGCTCTATACACTGTTCTTGAGCTAATCTGAAGACCACATGAAGTTTGGAGGTCTGTAGTTATTGACTCTGCAGAAAGCCTCAGCATCCGCTGACCCCGCTCCGTCATTTTACGTGGTCGACCACTTCTTGGTTGAGTTGCTGTCGTTCCCAATCACTTCCACTTTGTTCTAATCCCACTGACAGTTGACTGTGGAATATTTACGAGTGAGGACATTTCACGACTGGACTTGTTGAACAGGTGGCATCCTATCACAGTACCAGGTTATATATATCTATATATATATATATATACACATCCTATCACAGTACCACGCTGGAATTCACTGAGCTCCTGAGAGCGACCCATTCTTTCACACGTTTGTAGAAAACAGTCTGTATGCCTGGCAAAAAAAATTGATTAAGGTTAGATTGACATTTGGCAATGTGGTTAAAGTCCGTGATCACGGGTTAATTAACCAGTGTTGACTGTAAATTGGCTCCCTGTGTGTCAGATGCAGCACTGCATCTTCTGTATCTTCATTTTGCCAAGAGTGAACGACTGAGCCCAGATGGAAACCTTAAACTGCTGAAGGCTCCCGAGGATTTATGAGGAGGGATCTTCAGCTAAATCCTCTCCTTCCGTCTCCCCCGTCGATAAAAGGCTTAGACAGGTAATTGTGTCTCCCTCCCCCCTGGACGCCCACCACCTTGAGTTTCACCAGCCTCTAAGCTCCGCCCCCTGAGATGGAATCTCATCTTGATGATGGAGAAGATTCCTCTTCCTGTGTTGAGGTGTCTCCTCTGGAAAGCGTCTCACTCTACGTACACAAATCCGTGTGTGTCCCTTAATGGGAAAGTTGTTTTTCCAGTGGTGGTGCGTAGACTCGGGGTTTGTTCAGGACATGGGATTGATGATCCATTTCCTCATCTTCAGAGATCCATCGTCTGGACGTGGAGCACAGACTGAATATTGGGCTCATTTGTCATGTTGTAGCCTAACCGGCCTCCTCTCTCTCCCTCTTCTTCCTCCCCTCCATTCATCCATCCTTCCCTGCTTCCCTTCCTCTCATTTTCTGCTCTCTCTCTTTTTTCTTACTTTCCTCCACCATTTTCTTCTCTCCCTCCATGGCTTCATCTGTCCCCATCTCTCCTTTAATGCCCTTCTCCTTTTTTCCCATCCCCCCTCTCATCTTCTCCTCTTGACATCCTCAATCCCTTTTTTAACCTTTTAATTCCATTCTCCTCCCCCCCCCCCCCACCCTGTCCCCCTCGCTACTCCCATGCCTCCTCTCCTCCCTTTCTTCTTTCCTGCTCTCCCCCTCTCCCTCCATCCTCCTGCGTTTGATTTCTCCCTGGCGGTGGCTGTAATTCGCTCAGAGATGGATGGGCCGGTGCTGCAATCATCCCCCCTCCCCGCTGCTTTTGATGGATCTCCCGGCTGAGCCACTGGAGTCATTCTCCGGCATTGGCTACCCCTCGGTGGCAGGCTGATGAAACGGAGTGCAGCTTCTGTTTTAATGCGTTTCTAAAGGCCCAGAAGTCACTGGATGCACTCTCAGGGTCCTCACTATGAGCTAGACCTCACTGCTCCTCAGTCGGACCCCCAGTAGTCTCCAGTGCAGCAAGTCGCTAAAAACTTCTGGTCCCTGCTGGCTCTTCATTTTGCAGTTCCTATAGATGATTTTGGAAATGCACCACTGGGTTGTGCCTTGTCCTGGTGCTGCTCTGTTGGGTTTGGAGGTCACGGTGGTCGTTCATGTTGAGATGATGATGGATTTAAGGGCCTTTATTGTGCCACTAAGGGCTCTCTTTAAAAAAATTGGAGAAATGGTTGGGACTCGGTTGGGGATTTGCGTGTCAACGTCTATTGAAACTGAGGTCAAAGTGTGTATGCGTCACTTAACAGTTGTCTGTGAAAGCCTTTTAAAATACAATATTAGAGAAAACTGACATCCTATTATGAAATTATACCTGTATGGTAGAGTTCTCAACGGGTCGGCCCAGCCCGACAAACCCGACGGGACCCGAAGTTTCGGGCCGGGTCCGGGCCGAAAAAAATACGCAAATGAGCCGGGTCGGGTCGGGCCTCGGGCTTCCTTTTTTTATAAAACACATTTCATTAAAAAATAAAAAATAAAAAAAATTGTAGGTTGTAAATTATATATTGTTTGCTGTGAATCATCGCTGTTCACGTTTGGTCAATCTGGCTGCCTGCTTCATGGGGCAGAGTCAAGGTGCGTGTCCACAGGCAGCGGTGTTTCCCCGCGTCCCATTCATTGTCTATGTGAAAAGCTGTGCAATGCATTCTGGTAGCGTCGCGGCGAATGTCGAGAGACGGCGCGCGAGTTGGCCGCTCCTCATTTGCCTAAAGTTGAAGTCGAATCTACTTTATGCTAATCAGAGGCGCCGGGCTCGACTCGCCGCCTCGCGAACGCTCGCAAAAATGTGTTGTTTAAAGGAGAGCGCCTGTCAATCATCCTCTCGTGGCAGCCTGCCAAGCGTGCAATACCGGGAAGTGGCGCGTCCACTCGCGTTTAAAATCGCCCCTGTGGACACGTACCTTAAGTTTCATTTGAATTCACGTCTGCTGTCTGTCTGATCGTGATAACAAGTGTATGAGGAAAACAATGCAGGCGCGCGGGGGGTCGGGTTCGGGCCGACAATTCATGCTGGTGTGTCGGGCTGCGTCGGGTTCGGGTTTAAAAACCCGCGGGCCGGGTCGGGTCGGGCTGTAATTTTCAGGCCCGTTGAGAACTCTACTGTATGGTATACCTGTATGTATTAACTGCATCCATCAAGTGCATTTTGAGAGCAAAAATAAGAGGCTGGATCGAGAAAAAGATTGTTCTTTAGTGAACAATGACATCAAACCCATGTGTATATATGTGGGCAGACTTTCCTAGGCTTGGGCCGGTTTAAACATTTTCAAACCGGTTTGATATTTAGCTAAACATCGGACCGGACTGGTGAAACTAGCATTTACCTTACTGAACGTTGCACTGCTGCAATATGACTAATCTAAAGTTATTAGTTTTTTTTTTTTAATGGAATTAAATGTTTTGTCTAAGGAATTATTCTTAATATTATTAATAGAAATAATAAAAATAAAAATAAAATGAAACAAAATAGTATATTATAATAACTACTCATCATTAATCATTGTATACATAATTCAAAATGATTATCATAGTAATGAATTCATAATTATATAAATATTATATTATTAATATATTAATATTTGTTATTGACGCTTGCCAATGCACACATACTTTCCCACTAATTAAACATTAAACTTAAGAGCAGTACTTTTTAAGTTTTACCATCAGGGTGTTGGGTTGCAGTGCAGTATTCAGTGTTAAAAAGATTAAAAAAGAGTCATTACATATTTTTTTTCTACATCAATCACAATGGATCAGGAAGAATTTCCAAGGCTACCCAAAAGCTAAAACCCCTGAAAAACCACTTATCCTTTGTTAAAAGAATAAAATCACTCAGGAAATCCAGTGGGTTTTGACTGAGTTATGGTCTTTGTCAGTTACACACTAAAAGTTTTAGTGTCCCTGACCTCCTTTTCTTCAGTTCAAACTTGCAATCCTCAACTCAAATGTGAGCGTACTTTCCTTTCTCATGATTTCACATGATCATTATGAAAATATGAGTCTGTCAATGAACACAGTGATGAGAAGGAACAGTCTGTTTTGTCGTGGCGAGATTTCGGATGTGCGTCAGCATGTCTTACCTTCCCACCTGAGTGTTTCCAGAGAGCTCGAGTTACTCAGGACTCCCTCCTCCTCCTCCCCCTCCTCCACCACCGCCATGGCCGCCCGCATCCTCCTCCGTCTCCGAAACGTGAACCCTGGGATTTCATCCGACTCGGTTTCCATTTCCACCCTTTGTCTACCCACCATGAATATTTAAATGAGAAAAACTGAGCTTTCACCGCCTCCACAACAAACCCACTATCTACAGTTGGATCATAATTCAATTTGAACGTAACACATTCATCACAAGGCGCAGATTGTCTTCTGGTCAGTGGTTGAATGTGTACAAGGCGGCGCCCCCCTTGGGGAAGGTGAATGTGCTCAAGACTGTACTATCTGATGCCCTCCGATGCATCTGAGATCCCTACTGTATGAATAACGGGACATGTCCGTGAACAACCTCCGACTGAGGCTCAAAGTGTCAACCGGCACAGAATGTAAGGAAACCGTTTTTGTATGGAGGAAAGAATCAGCTTTGGTGTTGCATGTTTCCCCAATTTGGATGTAGGTATTTGTTGTGTATATCATCATAAAAGCAGAGAGAAAAGAGCGAGCGTTCCCCTCCTTGGAAGAGCAGCTGTGCAGTCGGATCTGTGGGTGGGAAAAGCAATTACAAAAGGCAAGATGAATCCGTCTGGTACAGAGGCAGTTTAATCTGCTTTATATGAACCAACAATAAGTAGGAGGTACATCACAAAGGAGCATCAACATACAACTAAAACAAAGGGTGGTAATGATGAAAAAAAACATCTAGACATAAAGAGACGAACACAAGGAAATACAAACTTTTTTAACCTGGATTGAAAGGTTGCGTTTGTTTCACTGTTGTTTCTTCTTTTTTGTTTTCCCTGCCGATGTTAAAGTCCCAGTCGGCAAGTCCGGCGGATCGAGGGCACTCTGTCAGATTTTGAATGTTTACAACTCTCACGCTCCTCCCCCACGACCACTGAGCTCCTTCCCCTCAACTTTGTGCCCTTTGAAATCCCTTCGATCACGCTGACTTTGAAACGCGGGTACGATGTTGACTCTGGTTTTATCACGGGCACCGTCGCCAGCTTTCTTTTTTTCCTTCTTTTCCTTGGTTGTTTTGGACCTCCTCGTTTCGGTTTTTAACCGAGGAATTGGAAGCTTGTTCCTACTTCCCTCCGCCTCCCCCCTGTGATAGTGGTACGACCCGAGGGAAGAGGGGCTCTGTGTGTGCACAAACACAGCCCTGCGTGCTGATTGGACAGGATGATCCGAGCGCTGTTGCAAAACAATCAGGCTCTACGTGCACGTAGAGATGCACTTTTTTTTCTTAAACCGGAGCGTAGTGTCGGCTTCAGTGAATATGATCAAAAAAATGTTGCCGACTGGGACTTCAATGTAAAACCATGGGTTACAAAGGTAGAAGGAAATATGTGCATTAACTCGACTTTAATTTTGTCAGTTAATGTCATCCATTGATGCCAAATTAAAAAGCTCTGAAAACAATATCCAAAGAAAAGAAGGGAGTGTTTTGAAACGCATCGTACCAAGCAGGACTCCTGATTAAAGGGGTCGTTATGAATCATAAAGACGTGCTTGACGTTACTGCGAAGGAGCATACACACTAAGTCAACCTTCTGTTGATGACTACAAGAAACAAAAGCGGCTGTTTTTTTCTGTGCTGCTGACAGTCTAGTGAACCCAGCCAGAACTCCAGGCCACAGAGAGGGAAGAAAAACAGATTTTTAAGCAGTATAAATTTAGAAATCCTTCTGGCTGGGACCGAAGCGGAGCGACAGGGAGGCTCTAAATTTATGGGTCATCATCTGTTTTTTTTTTTGTTTTTTTTGTGCATACGCGCCCTTCAAGGTTCAAAAGCAGGACGTGATAATGCAAGTCAATGAGCTATCAGCTATTCCGAGCCATGCTTTTCAAAGCTCTCAAACACTTTGGCCATTTCCAGAGAGCATTAACAACAGGCCGGGAGTTTAACAGATAATCATGTCTAAACGTTTCATACGCAGCTACGGATCATTACGAGATGGTTTAGTGTTTGTCGGTCATCACTCTGAGAGTGGTGAACTTTCTTTTATAACTCCAGAGTCGTGATCATTCATATTTATGTCTCCTCTGTGTCTCTGACAGCTAGTGGTCATTTTTGAGATAGATGTGGATGGTGGGATAATTTTTTATCTGAAGTTTGTCTTTGTTGTGTCCTGTGTGGTTTTAGTCTGGGAACTTTAGTCTGACTAAGTTGATATTTATAGACTAGATCATCAAATAGTGTCTCATTGGTGGTATTGGTGGTATGGTGCCACATGTCTCGGCTGCTCTTTGTTTGAGCCGTAGTTAGAGCAGGCGGGGTCAGCTCGACTCTTACGATAGATTTTGAAAAACCCGCAACTTTACAAAATGATCGTGTTTATTTCACACATTAAAAGTGAACGAAACTTTCTTCTAAATTAAGGAAATAATACTGGGAAACGAATAAACCATTTTAAGCTACGAGTGATCTTAATAAAGTGGTTGAAAGACTTTTATCAACCACCGCCTCTTTCACTTGAAATTTGGCTTTTTGCCTGACGAACACACACCTGCCCTTATATTACCTGGGCGGTGTCCTGAGCCCGCACACAGACCCCTACAGGCAGCAAAAGCAAAACAGACTTAAAACAGTATTATATAACATGTTTAAATGAACTATTCCAAACTTATCCTGCATTTCAAAATGTCTATTTTCATATAACATAAAAAAAGTCAGACACCATCTTAATTAATAGAACATTTGAAACGGCTGCGACACCATATGATGCCCAGTATTGAGCTGAAATAATGAGTAATCAATTAGTCGATTGACAGAATAATAATATTTAGTTACGGAAGCAAAACTGCTTAATATGTGTATTCCAGCTTCATAAGTGTGATAATTTGCCGTTTTTAAATATTACTGTAAACTAAATATCTTTAGGTTTTGTTCAGTTGGTTTGACAAATCATGTGATAAACACCTCGAGTTCTGGGTATTCTGATATTCCACAAACAGTTAACCACATAATCGAAGATATAATTAGATAAGTAGCGCCTTCGAGTGTTTATCTCCTAACTGCTAATATTCATTTCACATCAGTGAAAGGAAACATTAATTTACAGCACAGCACGACTTCAAATGAAGGTGTTATAATTGGAAGTTTTTTTTCTTGACAACCAAGTTTGTCATGACGAAATTATGCTACAGAATGAACGTTAGGTTTAGGCAACAAAACCACTTCTTTACGTTTTGGGGAAATCACTCGTCACTTAAAGGCAGAGTAGGTCATTTGAAAAAACGACTTTGAACGCATCGCCCAACCAAAAAAGGTCCCGCCCCCTTCATTCAGACCTCTGTTCAAAGCCGCTCCCCCAGAACACTAAACGAGTGCTCGACCATCAGCAGTGTGTGCAATCAGGAAGTAAGCATTGACAGGCAGGCAGGCTGTCCAATTATCTTCTTCAACCCAACTGTTTTGATTGGACAGGGTTTTTACACTCCTTCCACAGCCACAGATGACTTTTTAAAAATGTTTTTATGTCGGAGCATTTAATGAATTCATTACTATCGGTATGTTGAGGATTTCATTACTATAACAGAAAATGTTTCCGAGTAGAATCACTTACTCAACCTTTAAAAAACGCACCAAACTCATGGTTGAAAGTCCTGTGTTGTTGAACAAATCCACCTGCCAACCCGCCCATCAGTGGTCTTTCTCAATATTTCGTCACAGCTCAGGCCATGAATGTGTTTAATCCCTGTGTCCACGACTCCCTCATTGACTCTCCATTGACATTGTTTTTGTGCTGAGTGACATGAAAGAGATAGAAAGGTCACGTCCACATATATCACAAACCGCTGTTGAAACGGTGTGTATTCATTTTAAATATCTCCTGATGCTACAATTGAGTCATCGATCACTGGATCTCCGTCGTTTTCCAACCTTTTAAATCTGCTTCACCCAGAGTCTTTCCGAGGCGGATGGAACCGGGAACCTTTCCCTCCACACTCTCCTCTCCATCACTGTCTTTGACGACTTTCCTTTTAAATCAAACTTTTATCTCCGTCGACTTGACTTTGTTTATTAATGCTTCTCGTCTCCAAGGACAACGGGACATCAGCGAGTGCCGTCACCAGTTCGGAGGCGTGTTAACAATCTGCACACTCTCCTCAAACTTGAGCTGAACAAGGGCGCCGCGAGTACGATGTTGTCAGATGGACGCCATTATGGCTTTCATCTGCCTGTCAAAGGACGGGGAGTTAATCAGGAGGGCTGAGGGCGCCCTTTAATCTTGAAGATTACGTGCCTCACAGACTGTTTATGTGTAGATTAAAGTACGCCGCGCCACCAGAGGTGAGATTTATTGTGGCGGGGTGTTTGTGTGCATGCTTCTGGCTGGAAGGCAAGATGGGCCGTCGTTTTGAAGACGGAATACTGTCATCTATCAGCATTTAGACTTAATAAAACTTCCAAATGAAGTTGAATCATCCAAAGACATCCAATCAGTTGCTTTCATTAAAGCCTGATATTGTCTGACAGTTGGGGTCTGAAAGGGATAGGCTGGGTTTTTTCATGTGGGGTTATACGAGGTACTTGTCCATAGTCAGTGGTGGCTGTTTCTGCAGAACAGAATATGTTTATATTATATATTATATAGTTCTGTTCTCTGTCACTAAA